>NC_082683.1:115342150-115942150 GCF_949987515.2 Delphinus delphis
AAACTATAGGACTGCTTGAATTTGGGGCCCAGATAAAATTTAAAGTAGGAACCCTGCTCTCTCCCTTCCCAGCCCTCTGCTTTGCTGTGATCACCACCCTCCCACCCCAAACCCCAGGCAACAAGACTGACAGACTTGAGTGCCTACAGGCTGCCTCCTGCCCACTGCAGGATCTCCAGGTCCTTGCAGTTCCCCTCAGCCTTAGGCAGCTGCAGCCGATGTGAGGGAGGGAGCAATAGCACCTCCTAATCCTCAGGCTTCTTAAATTTACTGAGGATTTGGAACCAAATGCTAGGGAGAGGATAATCATAAATTAATGTCCAAATGCACAGAAATTCTTTTGGTGCTACCACCTCCTCCACAGGTGGTCATCCCATTTTGCTAGGCTCTCAAAGTGTTCCCAGGGCCCGCCCCTTCCTCCCCCGGTGCCCATGGAGCACCCACCTGTCATGCTCCCAACTACTCCCCTAGAAGGTCAGAATATAATCCTTACCTCCTGCCCCTCTTCCTCAGCATCCTCAGTTGGTTTGACTTTTGTCAGAGCCCCACCTGGGGCCAGCTCAGAAAGAGAGTGAGGAAGGAAGGAAGGAAGGTGTGAGGAAGCGGTGAGCAGAGCACAGAATGATCTGGGAGGGAAGGGGACTGACTTCCTGGCAGCCTCAGCCCCGGTTCCCGGTTCCTGCCCAAGTATCCTGTCCCAAGAGTGGCCTCCGCCCAGGCTGCCTGGTGTTCCCTGGGCAGCCTCTGCACTGTTCCAGAGGTCAGGAGGACTCTTCAGAGCTATGAGGGCAGGAGACTTCTCTATAGGCCCTATGGAATTCTAAATCTTGGGTAAGAAAAGCAACATGGAGGGTGAAGGAGCCAAGCTTCTGCCAAGCCCCACCTACCATGGCCAGACTACAACTGGACAATGGTTGACCAGGAAAGCTTGAGAACCAAGTAAGGAAATTTCCCCCAAACTCCCCTGCCCTTGCCCCTGCTGCCACACCCAGGCCTGGGCAAATGGGATCTCTCCAGGGAGGCAGGACACTAGGCTGCCTTTCCCTGCACCCTTACCGGGCCCTTCTCCTATCCCTTCTCTCTGTTCTTACTCCCCACTCCCCACATCCCTCCTATCCAGTGGTGTCATTGTCCTGACAACTGAATGGGGGGGGGGCACCCAGAACTGAGGTTGCCATGGTAACCACTGAGCTGAGGCTGCAGCCTTCTCTTCGTGGACTCTGTGTGCTCCCTGTGCCCCTCCCCCGCCCCAAGGATTCCTCATTTGCAGGCTCAGTCTCTTTCCCTCTCCCAACACCAGTTCTCTTCCTCCATTCTCTAGGCTCCCCTTACCCTTCCTCTTTTCTCTGGATGTGAGCCTGTGATTATCTGCCTTCTTACACATACTCTTAGCTGGTCAGACACATACACACAGACCACATACACTCAAAGCCACACATCCAGTGCTGGCACGTACACATCCATTACCAGAACATCCAAACACACCCACAGATACCAGCACTGCCTCCTCCCTGTACCTGTGCCCACACCCAGGATCAGCATCCATACAGAGGGTTCTGGCACACACACATTCCCACCCCCATTTCTCTCAGGGGCCTCCTTGTATCTGTTTCACTCTCACAGAAAGCTCCTACTCACCGCCCCCAGCCTTTGTGGGTGGGTGTCTAATACACATTAATCCCTTCCCGCCCACCTCCCCTGTAAGTCTGTGTTTTCAATTCAGAGCCCTAAATCTTAACTCCTCCCAGGAGATATTCTCTCTCTCTCTCTCTCTCTCTCTCTCTCTCTCTCTCTCTCTCTCTCTCTCTCTCCCCCTCCTCCCACAGGATCTCTGTATTTACAAACTCTTCTTCTATGTGAAAGCAGGGCACTATGGTCCTAAAGTCTGTCCCATTTTCCAGCTAAGGGCTTGGTCGCAGGGTCTCCTCGACTGGGGCAGCCTTCTTGAGCGCATCTTGCCTCCTTCCCATGCTGCCCTTTTTTCTTCAGCTCTCTTCACACCCCACCTCCATTATTATCCCCATCTCTGAACCCTGTCCCCATCACTCCCCTTGTCTACATCCCCTTTTCTGTCCTTGGATTATCAGTGGAGGGGGGTGGGGGCTGAGCTCCAGAGCCTGCTGCTGTGACCTAGATTTCAAGGCGAGACGGTTCCTGGTGCTGACAGTCAGAGAGCATTGTTTCTGGCCCAGCCTGGCAGGGCCACCGCTGGGCCCTCTGTCTGGTTGCACCTGGGTGTGCAAGTGAGCATGTGTATAAGTGCCTGTTTCTCGTGGGGCTCCTGCTGGCCCTGCTGCCTGGCTTCTTGTGTGTTTGTGTCACAGTGCCTGCCACCAAGGGAGGCTTGTTTGTTCTGGTCCAAGTAGGGGGCTGGGAATGGGGCCTCCTGGGTGCATGCTTCTCTCCCTCAGTTTCCCTGCATGTAGGTGGAAATAAGGAATATGGGGTGTGTCAACGAGTCCCTTTCTGCTATATTCCCGGCCCATTGTTGGGGTGATTTGTGGGCAGTCTCAGTCAAGTACAAGGTCATCTAGCTCCTTGCCCCACCCCTTAGTCTAGCCACAGAGTGTTTATGCCATAATTTACTTTTTAAAATGCTTTACTTTTTAATTATAAAAGAAATATATAGTCATTGTGGGGGAAAAAAGCCCCTTTTTAAAACTCACCACTGGAGTTTCACATTTTATCAAATCCAGAAAGTTCATTCTAAGGTCTGACCTTCTTTCTTCCTGTCTTAGCCACAGTCCCTATCTTAGTGGAAGGAGGGCCTTGAATGTCCTCTCCTTTTTCACCTAAAAATCTTCATAGAAGAGGGATGGGGTGAAGGCCTAGATGAGATCCAGCCTTCCCCAGCCCCCTGTGGGAGGTCACGCTGAAGGTAGTGCCAGCGGGATGTTGATGCAAGCAGAAGTGGCAGCCCCCTTCCTGCCAGACTTTCCCAAAGCTGCGTCTGAACCCCTTCTCCCTGCCACCCAGCCAGCCTGGGAACTGGGCAGGGGGCCAGAGCCAGCCGCTTGGTATTCTTGGGCGCGGGGGCTGTAGGCATAGCACAAAGGCTAGGAGAAAGGGCTGTGTAGAGGCCCAGCAGCAATCAAGGGAGAAAATGGGCTCCGCAAAGGTGGGGGTAGCCCATTGCTTCACCCTCCCCACCCCCATCCCGAGACCCAATGACTGAATACAGGGCTGAGCATGGAGGGGCCAGGCAACTAGGCATCTATCCAAAATGAGTCATTAGTGGGGTGGTGGGGAGTTGAAGTGAGGGACCCCCTTTGCTTCTGGGAAAGAATGGAAGCTAGAACATGAGCTCCAATCAACCTCCCCCAGCCCCTTCCTTTTAGCTTCTCACTGCCACAGCAAGCCTCTCCCTGGTCGTTTTGGTGTGTTTTGTTTTGTTTGACAGGGGGAGGGGTTGCAGGTGGGTGGGGCGATTCTGGGGGGGGACTTGGAGACAGCGGGTGAGAAAGTCGGGAGCAGGTTGCTATGGTAACCGCCTCCTCAGTCGGGGAGCTGTTGCCAGGGTTACTGTTAGAGGGGGGAAAAGGAAGAAAAAAGATGGTGGGGAGAAGGAAGTGTGACTTTTCACTCTAGACTCCAGCCTGGCCCCTAGCTTCCCAGTTTCTTCCTGTCTACTCCTACCTCCCTTAGGTCTTCCTTTTCTTCCTCCAGTCCTAGCCTCCCCAACCTCTGTGTTCCAGGCACTTGCCTGGTAGGGTAGAGGAGAGGTGGGTAGTGCCAGTGAGTGAACCAAACCGTGAACCTCAAGCTCAGCCTCCTCTCCCTTTGTTCCCCCCAACCCCAGTCATGGCCGAGTACGGGACCCTCCTCCAGGACCTGACCAACAACATCACCCTTGAAGATCTGGAACAGCTCAAGTCAGCCTGCAAGGAGGACATCCCCAGTGAGAAGAGCGAGGAGATCACTACTGGCAGTGCCTGGTTTAGCTTCCTGGAGAGCCACAACAAGCTGGACAAAGGTGGGGGAGGGGGACACAGGCATCGTACCATCAGCCGTTCAGGCTCAGTTCATTCAGCAAATAGAAATGAGCTCAGAGCTCCTATACAAAGTGCACTCCTTTTTGACAAGGCAGGATAAGAGGGGTGCTCTAAGAGAGTAGAGGGGCTCTAGGGCAGTGGTCTTTACATTCTTCATGGTGCATTACATTCTTCAGTAAAAATATTATTCAGCAAAAAATGTTACTCAGATCCTACTGTGCTATTATCATATATATAATAAAACATTAAAATAGGACTTAAAGGTGATAAAACTTAAAACCACAAGTTCTAACATTTTCTTATTCACTTTTAGAGACCATTGCTCTGGAAAGGGCTTTGGGGAGGAACTGGTATTTAAGATGGCCCTGCAGGGCAAGTGGGATTTCAAAGGCAGGATCCAAAGGAGGACATGCTAGGCAGAGGAACATAGCATGTTTAGAAGTGGCTGGAAAGGTAAGTTAAGACTGTGTTGTGGAGGGCCTTGAGTGACAGGGTATTTGATAGGTGAGGTGAGTGCCCTGAGGGTGCTTCAGAGATACTAATCTGTAGCATGGAATGAAGGGAGGGAGGCTGAAGGAGGACATGCTACACTTAGGACAGGGGTCCCTAGCGGTCCTGTTAGGAACCGGGCCGCACAGCAAGAGGTGAGGAGTGGGCACGAGTGAGCGAAGCTTCATCTACCGCTCGCTCCCCATTGCTCGAATTACAGCTTGAACCATCCCACCCCCGCCCACCCTGTCCATGGAAAAATTGTCTTCCACGGAACCGGTCCCTGGTGCTAAAAAGGTTGGGGACCGCTGACTTAGGGGACTACTGCAGTAGAGGGGAGGAGCCAGGCAAGAAGGCATCTGCAATCTCCTAGAACTGGCCGACCCATGGACATCATCCCTCTGGTCATATCTGTGCCTTCTCATTCAGAATTACCCTTCTCACCAGGCCCAGAATCTCTCCTGGGTTGTCTACAGATCCCACCCTTCTGGTCCTACATGTGCTGCTGGGAAATTCTGATGCTTGCTTGGAGGAAAAGTGAAAGAGGGACAGGGTGGATGTTGGGTATTTGGAAGCCCGGTTAATTTTTCTCTTCTCCCCTCCACTCAGTGTGGAACCTGGTATTTAACCTAAATCCCTCGTTCTAAATCTGTAATCTAGAAACTTCACTCATCAATGATCTGCCCTTCCTGAGAAGAGTTCTCTACTGTCTTCTGGTGCTTTAGCTTTCTTTTCCTGGCTTAGCTGCCCCTCTTCTTCCAGTGTTGCCTCCTCCAGTAACCAATGTGAGCAACTCAGGCTTGGTTCCTGAAGCCTAATCCAGCAGTGTAGGGGAAGCTGACCTCTACAGCAGCTCTGATCCTCAGTCTCCTGCCTTCCTCCAGACAACCTCTCTTATATCGAGCACATCTTTGAGATCTCCCGCCGTCCTGACCTACTCACTATGGTGGTTGACTACAGAACCCGTGTTCTGAAGATCTCTGAGGAAGATGAGCTGGACACCAAGCTAACCCGTATCCCCAGTGCCAAGAAGTACAAAGGTAAGAGGCCATGCCTTTAATATGTACCTCTGCCCCTCCCATGGATTATCTGTGGAATACTTGAATTCTGGGAGAACAGAGGCTTATGATCAGTTAGCCTGCCTACTGCCTCCCGTGACTTCTGTCCCTGGACACATCCCTTTTTTGCCCCCAGACATTATCCGGCAGCCCTCTGAGGAAGAGATCATCAAATTGGCTCCTCCACCGAAGAAAGCCTGAGCAAGGGGGAGGAAGAGGAGGAAGGTTGGACCTTCATCAGACCATTCTCTTCCCCCATCCTCCAGGGGAGGGGGCAAGGGCATCCCCCCCCATCTACCCACTTACTAACCTGGTCCTAACCCCCCTACTGTGCGCGTGTGTGTGCGTGTGCGCACGCTCTGGCTGTCTGTCTATATGTCTAGCTCATCTAGTTCCTCCTCCTTGTGAGGGGATGGGGGTCAGGGGCTGGGGGTGGGGGAGCTCAGTTTCCCCACTCTAGGGGGAGTTGGGGGCTATTTCTATGCAAATAGAAATGGGCACATTCCTCCTACTTCCCTTTCCTCCACTCTTCCCCCACCTCTCTAAAGTGTGGGAGCAGAAAAGGGCCTGTATTTTCCTACAATGAGGCGGCGAGGTAGGAGTGAGGCATGGGAGAGGTGGGTGAATCGAATGAAAAGCAGTGAGAGGGAAGATGAAGAGGCTACCCAACCCCCACCTGGAAGGGGCAAAGAAAAGCCAGAGTTTGTGTTTGTACCCCAAAGCTGGACTGGCTCAGGAGTCCAGTTTCCAGTAGTTCCTCAGGTTGGAGGGCCTGGGCACCAGCAGGTCCCTTTTTGCTCCCCTCTCATGGGCCTACGGTGGGTATGAGCCAGGGACCTAAAGAGAGAGGATCACTGGATCCTTCCCTGGCCCCAAAGTTCAAACCCCATGGAGAACCCAGCATTAGATACCCCCCACCCACCTCTGCTCTGGAGAGACTGTGCTGGGAACACACCCCATCACTGAGCCTGAGTGGGGATGAAGGCAGAGAGGAGTTCCCTGTTCCACTCCTTTATTCCTACTCAGACTGTTGCACAGGAGTCCCCTGAACCTAGGGAGGTTGGGGAATCGAGAACCTTAGGTTTTAACTCCAATCCTGCTCCCACTTACAGAGTCCCTACGTGGTTATTGCAGGCAACCTTCCCTCTCTCCATGATCTAGAACCCCCTCTCCCCCAAGCCAGAAAGAAGGGAAGAAGCTAACTACAGTGTTTTCCGTTGCACTGATCCCCAATTCAGTCCAGGAGGGGACTCGGTAACCCCTCTCCCTCAATATCCTGGCACCTTGGGCTTATGAACCCCTCCTAGCCAAATCACTAGAGTACAGTGACCCCAGCCTCCTGCCTGTCCCAAGATAGCCATCCCCACCCTGACCGTGCTAACTGTGTGTACATATATATTCTACATATATGTATATTAAACCCGCACTGCCATGTCTGCCCTTTTTTGTGGTGTCTGGCATTAACTTATTGTCTAGGCCAGGACGGGGGTGGAAGGGGAATGCCACAGTGAAGGGAGTGGCAGAGTCAAATTGCTACATAGTCAAAACAAAAAAAACTTTTTTAAACTTTCAATTCACATGCAATCTCAAGAGGCTATTCAGAGAAAGTTTAAGCTAGGAGCTTCTAGGATGTGGGAGCAAAACTTTAGTGGAGGGGAGAGCTGGCTACTGGAAGAGGGAAGAAGCCAGACTGGTTGGAGAGCACCCTCTAATCCTAGCCCAGCCCAGCCCAACCTGCCTGTCCCCTCTGGCCACTGCTGCGGACACCTGCCTTAACACATACACCTCGAGTACTCCACAGTTTTGCCTTAAAGGACCTTCCCAAGTTTCCCCAGTCCTGTCTGGCTTCTCCCACAAGGAGAGAGAGATACTTGTAGAATTGGGAGGGGGATAAAGAGCAGGAATTATCCTTCCAAGCCAGGATATGTTATGTGAGAACAAGTCTGAGAGAGAAAGGAGGTGGAGGGAGGGAATATATTATAAAGAGCCTTCCTTTGAAGAGAGAAGAGGATGAGATGGGAGAAGGGAGACAGGGTCATTTTCAGCGGAGTCTAGCAATTTCTCTGTAAGGCAAAATAATCTAAAACGACTAACCTGCCCTCCTGCCCCCTATACTGCTGTGAGATTGCCCCTATCCTGTGCTCCTCTGTCTGCAGTGTGCACGGCCTTGTTCTAACCCTGGAATAAAGGTGATTGTACTGTACCTAACTGATTCTAAATTTGTGTGAATGACCGGGATTTTTAAGCCTTTGGATGACTGGGGAGGGAGAGCAAAATTTACCCCCAAATCCTTAACTGCAGCCTGGAAGAGGCCAGGAAAATACCCCTAGTAGGATCTCTGCCCTCTCTCATTTTCTAAGTATCACTGAACTGTGGGGCCTATTCCACTTCCACAGTCTCCCACTGGAGCCCAACCACTGGAAACATGGATATCCCAGACTGGACTTCCTAAAATTGTAATAAGACCAGGGCCAGGCACCTATACTGAAAGGAACAAAAATAGCCCATCATGAATGAATGGCTCACATATCACACACACAGCAGCAGTCAGGGGGGGAAAAAAAAAAAGCTTTACTGAGAGAAAATACACAACAAATTCCAGAGTGCATGGTTTCAGCCCACTCCATCACCCCACCAGCGATAAGAACACAGACCACTCACAGTCACCACACATTCACTACCTCAGGGAGGAAGTACAGCAGCTAACATCTGGTCTGAGAGCTGCTAGGAAAAGGGGCAGGAGGAAGGAGTATCTGGGAATTCCACCCTTTCACTCCTCCCTTCCTTCCTGGCCTGTTCTAGTAGAATCTGACTGTCCCAGGATGCAGAATGCCTGGTTGGGGGCAAAGAAATAGCAACAAAAGCATTTAAGGGCAAGAATGCAACTGGGACTTTGATAATTAGTGACCAGTGATACAATAGGTGTCTGAGCCCCAGCCACCTTACTCAATCCTTAGATTAATGACTTGTCCTTCAATCCCAAGATAGGAAAAGGTGGACAAGGTATAAAGTCAAACCCAGGAGGTCTTTCCCTATACTCTTCCATTAGGAAGGGAGTTGGTGTGGAGTTGGATAGTTTAAAGAATCAAGCAGCTAAAGCTAAGAGTGAGTGTGTCTTCTGTCACACACAGTATCAGGAGAGACGGTCTGCAGTGGCAGAACCCTTCCTGAAGTCACAGTTCAGTCAAGTTTTGAAGATGAGCCAGTCTCTGGTTAGCAGAGCCATCCTGGGAACCCCCACAAGACTTAAGCAGAGGTAGGATATCTGGAGCAAAGAGATGAAAGGGGCTTCCCAACCCTGAAACCATGGTAGGAAAGCAGGAAAGGGCAGAATTCAGGATCCTTCCATTCTTGAGCCTCCTAAAACATAAGGGTTAAGCCCTAATCTCCAGTAGCCGTGCACAGAGGGTAGGCTGACCCCAGGTGATACCTCCACATCATTACTCTCACTCACTCTCTCCTGTAAGTCCCTTTATTGCAGTCATAGAGAATATATAGGTATTTAAACTTCAACAATAATTTTAACATGATACATCCAATTTTGACTTGCTTTTTAATATATTTATAGATATAAAATTAGGCCTCTAACAGTGATAGGGACAGGGAGATTGCTGCCACCAAACAACTTTTTTTTTTTTTTTAAGTAACAGAAGAGGTAACCACCTTCCTATTCTTCCACTTCTGTCCCTCCTCCCACCTCCCCCCAACCTCCCTCACCAGACCTACTGAGGGGGTGATGGGATGAAGAGAAGAGAGTGAAGGATACATAATCAAGTGCAAAACACTGTGATAAGTACAGAGAATGAATGGGGTGGAAAAGAAAGTGAAGAGTGTGGGATGGTTAGGGGCTCTAAGGACTCCCCAGAAAAACAGGATCCTGGGATGGGGTTGCTTGCTCAGGGGGAAGAAAAAACAATGCAACTGTCATAGAATTTTAAAAAATAAAGAAAATAAAGTCAAAAACCTAAACCAAAGAGAGAGTGGCATTTCTACCACCCCCAGTCTGGCCCCTTGGTACTGAACAGCCAGTTATCCCCCCACCCCCCACCCAAGAAACAAGGGAGATCAAAGAAAAGGAAACCCCATTCCCTACCCCAAACCAGTTAACAAAATAGGCTCCCCCCTCCCAAAAAAAAAAGGCTTTGGGGAGAGGCCATTTCTGCCAAGTCCTATGCACCTCTCCATGGAACCCCATTCCAGGGCTCAATTCCCACTTCTAGATGCTCTGTAGGTTTGCTCCCCTCTGGCTTGTCCTCCTGGGATGTCTTTTTTTTTCTTTTTTTTCTTTTCTTTTCTTTTTTTTTTTTTTAAATCTAAAGCAAAAAAGTCCAAAGTGCGTTTCTGCTGAATGTTAGAGCCTGGGACAGGAAAGGGCTGCCCAGGCAGGATCGGGTTGGCAGCCCCAGCCTGCCCCTCCTGGGTACGAGGCCTCAGGATGGCATGCACTGCACCCGGTCAGGGCCCTCCTCCTCGTCCGATGTATCTGAGGAGCTGGGAGACTCATCCGAGTCTGCGTCTGTGGCCCCAACCCCAGGTTCTCGCCAGCGCTGTAGGATGGGAAAGGCTTATTAGTTATTTCCCTGGAACAAGGACAAGCCTGTTAGGTCTTAGCTATAATTTACATGCTCTAGGCCAGGGGTCGGCAGAATTTTTCTTAAAGGGCCAGACAGTAAATATTTTAGACTCATGGGCCGTATCTCTGTCACAACTATTCAACTCTGCTGTTGTAGCATGAAAGCAGCCAGACAACACATAAATGAATGGGTGTGGCTGTAGTCTAATAAAACTTTATTTACAAAAAGCAGGCACTTGCCCAAACTGCCACAGTTTGCTAACCCCTGCCCTAGGCCTCTTGTGTCACAAGAGAAAAGACAGAAGACACCTGAGATGACTTATTTCTTCTCAACTCCTTCCCCACCCTCATGCCTTTGCCTTTTTGAAGACAACCCTGTGCATGCGTGGTGATGGAGAACACTAAGCAGACACCAGCTATTTCTGCTAGTGGCTCTTCCAAGGCTACATCAAAGCTCTGATGGGGATGGGGAATAATGGATAGGAAACCCAACTAACTCCACTTGATTCCTCCTAAAGCAGCGAGAAGTATGCCCTGGAACATTTTACCCTCTTGAGAGGGTCACTGCCCTTGGGAGCTCACTTCCCACTCCAGCTTACCCGGTGATGGCGTCTTTGTCTCAGGTGATGCATGAGGAACCAGAGCATGTGGCTATCAAATAGGTCGGTGTGGTGTAAGCTATCTTCATCCCGTTCCCGCTTGTTCTTCTTAATCACCTGGAACCAAAAAGGGTTGGGGAAGTGGGTAATGAATAGGAACCCTGGACCTGATCAGAAAAGGCTGGTGTTCTAGCCCAGTAAAATCTTCCCTTAGAAACTACTGAGCTGGAGTATAGCTAGATTCGACTAAGAAAGGATGCCCCAGGTTCATCCACTGAGAAGATGGATGATTCTTCCTAAAGATGTCCCCTCTACCATGAACTAGATGCACTTCAAAGCTGCACCCTGGACCCCCGGACTGGGACTGTTCCTAGAGAGGCAATGACAGGAATGTGGGGGAGGGTGTTAGAGCAGTGCCTTTAAAGAACTGTACAGCAAGTTATTCCTTCCTATGACAATGAAAACTCCTAACAGTATGTGGATAAGCAGAAAGAAGAAATCTATAGTCAGCTACTTACATCCTTTAACCCTGTAAGTTCAGTGGAAGTTTCAGCTGTGGGTGCCCAGATCTTGACATCATGGTCTAGGCCACTGGTTGCCAGCACAGGCAGGTGAGGGTGGGGCTCAAGACAGTTTACCTGGTCAGAAGTAAAGGAAAACATAGGCTCAGGGGTATGTGGCAATACGGTTTAAAAACCACTACTCACCTTGAAACAAACAACTGTCCTTGATAAAAGTTAAGACAGCTGCTGGGAAGACAGGCCCACCCATCATAAGCCTAGGCTAAAGGGCCCTCGGGGTGAAAGAAACACTGGACACAGACTGGATATAAGACCAGGCCTATCTCTCACTTCCTAGGTTTAGGTAGGGGCGGCCTCATCCTGAGATATAGCTCTAGGGGTGGGCGGGTGACTGGCCAAGCATACTGCTGGCTTCACAAAAAGGCAGTGAGGTTCAGATGACCTCATTCTCTCCAGCTTCCAAAGCTCCAACTTGCCCCAGTCTGGAAAAAAACATCTCAGTGGCTTTCACCAAGTGGCAAATACATTTTTAAAAATGAAGAAAGCAGCAGCTGCTGCTGAGCCCCCAGAGAAGACTCAGAGAACAATTACATTCCACTGTTTATAAGAACTGGAAGAAGGCATAGGCTGGGAAGAGGCTGAGCCTGAAACACAGTAGGGTAGTGGAGACACATATCTGCTTGAGAACCCTGCACACCCCAGGAGACAGCATTCTGCTGCCTGCCATGACAGCACAACAGGCTCAGCTATAGGACAGCACGGTACAGTGAGGCAGCTTCCTTGGGCACCCACAGCCTCAAGCTCAGCCACCCTCTGGATATATTCACTGAGCAGGAGGAATGAACTACAGCAGCCGAGGCAAAGGCCTTCTGGCTTAGGCAGCCTCCTTCTTTCCAAAGGCACCCATGCCCCCTGCTGTCTGACTTGGAAACATCAGCCTTCCTGGCAGAGCAGGGCAGCTACCATGCCACCGGAGGAGCTGGTCCCAGATCTAGCTGCTAAAGCATTTTTGGGCTTTTAGTCAGATGAGGAATAGATGGCAAAAGCATCCAGAAGGAAGAAGGTGTGGTCCTAGCCACTCCTCACCTCACCCCACCCCGTCTTGCAGCTGCAGTACAGTCCAAGGAAACAACCCCTGGCAAACAGCCTCTTAGTTCTCTCTGGACCAACCTTCTCTGCCTCGCCTGCACATGCGGAGAGCAGCTGATGGGAAGCCAGGGTCAGCATGGAAAATAAAACTGACATACAGACTTCCAATCTTCTTTGTCTTCCATTTTACAAATAAATTCTCAGAAAACACTGAAGCTAAGTCTGAGTCTAAGAGTAAAGCAGAAACCACATTTCCCTTCTTTCTTCTTTTATTCCACATATCAGCTCATTACAAAGTTTATATTTGGGCTCTTTTAGGCAATGTGGAAGAGGTTCCAGCATCTGGAGCAGAGGTGGCACTAGAGAGAAAAACTCCATTGCCAGAAAATATTATCAAAAGATATGTGACAACTTAACACATACAAACTTGAACTCGTTCATCCATCTCAAGCCCTTGCTACCCTTCTAAACTCTGACCTAGCTATGCTTGACAAGTCAGCAAAATAAAAAGGCACAAGGGAGAAATTCCTTGGAACTTAAGACTAAGGACAAAGCCAATGGCAAGAGAGTAAGTTACATATAGTACCTGAGATGGAGCTTGCAGGGGAAGGCAACAGAGAGCTTCTGGGCCAGAATACCTGGTCACTTCACCCGACCTGTCTGCATGCCAGGACTTATCCTGTCAGTAATGCCTGAGCAGAGAAAAGAGCTCTGGCCTTAGATGACTGGGCTGAGGGATGAAGGTGATGGGATAAAGGAGTAAAGTGCTTTCGGGAGACTAAGGATTGTCCTTTGACATCATCCCCCACCCTTGCCCCGAATGCAAACAACGGAAGGACTAGAGTTTGAGCCAAAAACAGAACTGAGATACCTGGGCAAGGTGGATGAGAATTTCAAAGATCCCTTCTGGTTCTAATAGTCTACTTAATGATATAGTCTGCATTCAGGCTGGCGCTGGTGACCCCACTGCTGGGAGGTTAGCACAAAAAATCAGAAGGAGCCAAGTGAGGACCACATAGATCATTCAGCTTACACAGAGGCAAGAACAAGCCAGGAATCTCGCTGCAGGGTGCAGTCTTTATACCTCTTGTTCTAGTACCTCACTCTTATGACCACTAAAACTCAGGCCTGGGGCCCACCCATCCTACGCAAATGCCCTCCCAACCTGAGCACCTGGATTAATCATCAAACCCTGACACTGGCTAAGCTGAAAGGAGATTGGCCTATAGAGTGATTCTGGACCACAGACAAGTGCTGGCCTGGGGGAGGGCATTCAGCCCTGCATCTCTCTAGAATGGAATGAAAGACAATAGTTTATGATCAATAAAAGACTCACTGGCCCCTTTTGACTTTCTCATGACTACATGCCTACTGCCGAATTCTCATTAAGACTCCAGTGTTTTGGGTTTGTTCACTACAGATGATAGAAGAAGACCTATGGAAAAGTAGGAAATGAAGCAGGCAACAGTGAGACACACCTTCAAGTTCTAGACTCTTCTCCACTTATATTCAAGCCATAGAAGCTTTGGGTCTATACTGGTCCCAGGTCCCCCAAATTTAGAGGAAACCAGAAGAAAGTCTGAAATAGCCTCACACCAGGATAAGAGACACACAAGAAGAAATGGGATCCCAACTGCAATGAACCATTCTAAACTCTAAAACCACTCTGGATAAACCTCATCAAGAGATGGCTGGGTTCTTTGTAGCTCCCCACAGCTTAAGAGGAATGAAAAGGAAGAAAGAATAAGCATCTCAGCCATCCCTTAGAAGCTCTTAACAAGACTGTCTTGGGTAGTCAGTAAAATGCAGTTGCCCAAACTGCCTCTTTCTTATCTTCTGCAGTCTGAAAACCTTGTAATAGAAAGCTACTGAATCCTTCTTGACACTAGGTCTCAAAAAAGAAAAAACAAAAAAATTTATGGTTAGCTAGATACATCCTAAGAGCTGACCACCTTTCACTCCCCAACTCACGATCCTCAGGCTTCCTTTTTGCCCTATCTCTATGGAGGCTGTCTGCAGAACTCAGAGGACAGGCAGACTATGATATGATCATGGGTTGTATAGCAGTCAAACAACAACAACAAGAAAAATGGTCGCGGGGGTGAGCACGTTTCTCTCTCCCTATATATACACATATATTATGTGTGTTTGTATCAATATACAGACCATATTCTGATTTTCCCAACTGTCAGAAAAAATGCTCCTTCTAGCTTGTATCCGCTAATCCAGGATCTATTCAAGATCACTACTTAGCTACCTACTACAGTGTGTGCCCTGAACGCTAATGCTTTTGTTTTGGAAAAGGTCCATGCCTAAAGATACCTCACTCAGGCCAGAGGTTCTTCCCTAAAATCCCTTTCTCCTCTTAATAAACCGTGCTGTAGAGGGGCAGAAGACAGGAAAGGGAAGAAAATATTCCATTAAAACCTCAGCACCCCCAGACTATACTGTCTTTTTATTTAGCTGGCTAGACCTCTAAGACGTGGTATTACATTGTCAGAGTGAGAATTCAGTGGCCCTGCTAAAGCCTACCTTAATGACTGGAGAGAGCAGAGAGCCAGCCAGCCCAGCACACCATACTCACCACGCCTCCCTTGTCCCCCTCCATGAACTGAATGATCTGGCAGGATGATTTCTCCCAGAGGAAGATGTGCCCGCAGTCACTACCGCTCACCACAAACTCACTCTTGGGGCCATAGAAATTGACGCCTTTTACTGAAATGACAAATGAAGGAATAAACCACATGAGAGTTGGCATCAGGCCGACATATATTTACCTCACAGGAAATTTAGTTATTCACAAATCTAAATCAGCTAAGAGCCAAAGAATTTCTTTCACTTTCACAAAACAAATCAAGGGATTATGCATGTATAATAGACAGAATAAAAATCACACCAGTTCCAAAGACTATTTATATTCTCCTAAAGAGGTCCATAGAGCTGAGGAGTTTGCAGCCCTTAGCAACAGCCTCAGTCTCATTAGTTTGCACCCTACGGAGCAGCCATAGGCCTCACTAATGCCTCACCTGTCCCAACCTGAATGGCCCCAGCTCTGCCCACTCCTAGGCAGCACTGTCCTATGCCCTAGGATTATCCTTGGTATGTGTGCTTCACTGGTACCTTGTCAATGCTTCCTGGGTCATTAGGTGACCTAAGACTGATGAAGGTATATGCCACAACTGCCTATAAGAAGCACCTGAACTGTGCATGTTACCAAGACTGAACAACAGGGTTCCCCCTGAAATTAGTAAGAGAAACCAGGAGTCCCAACTGCTACATCCAGTTCCATACCAATCATGAGACTGGAATACTTCCTTCTGTATGCCCAAGGACTAAGATCCAAGTACAGGTTTTTCCCTCTCCTCTCACCAGCTCAAGAGAAAAAAGGAAAACTAACTGCTCTCCCCAGTCAACATTATGACAGACATCTGACAGGAGCACTAATAACAACAAAGAGCAGTGATTCCAACTTTTCTGTACATTAGAATCAAAGGGAGCTTTTTAAAAATCCTAATCAGCGTGCACCCCATACCAATTAAGTCAGAATGGATGGGTATGGAAGCCAGGCTTCAGTATCTTTAAAAGATTGTCAGGTGACTTCATTGCACATCAAAGTTTGGGAACCACAGACAGAACAAAAAGGGCCAATCGTCACTGCAAACTTGGGTGAGGTGCTATCACCATTTCTCCTCTTCTGCCTCATTCAGAAGAATTATTCCCTCCTCTTCCCTTTAAGTACAAGCTCACCCCCCTATTTTAGGCAATTCAGTACCACTAACTAAGGAGGGCTTTCCCAAACTCCCTAATAAGTCTTTTAATCCTGAAGCTACCTGAAATCATAAGAAAAATATAGTCAGTCGAGTCTCCTTACATCCAGACCAAGTAACATCCCCGTAGTGGTGAGAGATGCTCCCGAGCCCTCTCTCCTCTAGCACAGGAGGGACTATGAAAACTCCAGCCCAATTAGGCTTGTTGTCACTTGGTGACAGATGGCCTACTCCTTTAGGTAGTTCTTATTTGCACAACCTGCATGAGATACTGTGGTTCTTCAAACCAACAGACTTGGGGTACAGAAACCTAGAAAGACAGTCTCACCTGTGGCGTTATTTCTGTGGCCCTTATATCTCTTAATATACTGGGCCCCATCACTGTGAGAGGAGTTGAAGAGGTAAATGTCTTCATCATTGTAACTGGCCAGGAGCTCTGCCAAGAACAAGCACACAGCAGTGAAGGCAAAGGCTGAAAAAAGCTAGGATCAGGAGTTGGGGGTTGGGGTGGGGCTTCTTGCCAGTAGTGCCCCCTCCTAATACCCAGGTATAGCACCCATCTTACTCAGTTGGAACAGCAGGCACTTCAGGTGTCTAGGGTAGACTAGGAACATGCTGCCAACCCAGGGGTAGCAGAATGCCCAGGAAGATCATACCCATTAATTCAGGAATGAGTCAAAGGCATAAGAACCTGCTCAACCAAATAGCCTGGGCTTTAGGACAAGCCCTGCCAAATATCATCTGCAGCATTCTGCAAGTGCCTGGCATCTCCAAGGGTCATCTGCTGCATCCTCCCGCTGTGTGCTCACCATCAGCAACTACTCCCCAGCTGCTCCACTCGGAGCTATAGCACAGTGGTGAGCACTGGAGGGCACATGCCTCACTGGCTCAGCAGCTCCCTAGACAGAGGGGGCATGCCAGCCTAGGAGCTGGGCCCTGCTCACGTACCTGTGCCGTCGTGGCTGTACACAAGACAGGTGATGTTTGCTTTGGACTCACTGTTCACCTGCAATAAGGAGCAGATACTGACTGATGCCCCACCCCCCCATTTGTTATACCACCTTCAGGAAACAGGTTTTCCTTCAAACTCCCCTATATCCTCTCCCAGAGATAGACAGATAGAGATAGAGACAGAGAGAGAGAAAAAGAGAGAGACAGGGAGAGAGAAGAAGACAGACAGAGAGATAGAGACAGGAGAACAACTGATGAAACTTGACCACCTCGGGGGGAGAGGTCTTTCTACTGGTTGTCTTCTGTGTGCTAGCCATTTCATATATACATTATCTCATTAGGCCTTACCATCATGGTACAAGGCAGTTATCTGTATCTCTATTTTGTCAATAAGAAAACTGAGGCTAACAGAGGTAATAAGGTGACTGCCCAAGATCACAAAACTGGTAAGTGGTAGAGCCAGGATTCAAATCCAGGTGTCTGACTCCAAAGTCCAAGCTCTTCCCACCATACCAACAAGTTTGGGGGCAGGCTTGGGGTTGAGTCAGGGAAGCCTGGAGCCACTGGCCCTTCATGAATCTTACCAGGTGATGAGGGCAGAATTTCTTGAGTACTCCATTGTTTTCATTCTCATCAATTTTCCTCTGGTCATAAATCCTACGGTGGAAGAAGCAATGAAAATGTCAAAATTTACAAACATCCCTTGAAGAGTTGCAATTTGATGTAGTAGCAGGAACACTAGTCAGCTGGATGTCAGGACAGATAAAGGACATTCCCCAATTAGGCTTCTGGCTCAGGTTCTTCCTCAAAAATCTTCTCCCACCCCTCTTCCAAACCAAAACTCTTATCCAGGTACTTCTCATTTCAAGTAGTAATTCTAAATTATATTATTTTGAAGTGGCTTATCTCTTCTCTCAGCTTTTATATCATTTACTGTTTATCTGCACTGAAATAACATTATTATAGAGCCTTTTGCATGCATGTTGCCTCCCCAATACGGTTTATTACTCTTGGGCAGAGACCATGCTTTATGTAAGTCAGTGGGTCTTGAATCCCTTTTTGAAATTTTATTTGGCTAGTTCTTCCCAAAACTATTACAAACCAACACCTATATCTCAAGACTCACTCTCTCCTTCCTTCATTCTCATCAAGCATCAAACTACCTTCACCTTCCTCATCTTTCCAATCCAAACTTTAATCATTTGTGCAACTATTTATGACACATGGATTAGGCGCCAAGTATTATGCCAGGTGCTAGAAATATAGTGAGGAACAAGACAGATCTAGTCTCTGTCTTCACCCATCAGTCTCCTCCAATCTCAGAGTCTCATCCCTCCACAGCTGCTCTTAATCTCATCCCTCCAAGGACCTTGTTTGATTGATTAGTCCATTTCTCACTGATTAGTCCTCTTCCTCACCATTGTCCCATTTCTAAAAATCCTTCCACTGACCTTTCCTACTCTGGCTTTTCCTGTCCTTCCCCCCTGTAGTAGAATTACTGAAAAGAGCAATCTGCATTCAACATTTTCACTCCCTCACCTCCTATTCATTTCTCATTCCATTCTAATCTAGCTTTGGCCTTCAACTCACTACTGAAGCTTCTCTGGCTAAAGTCATCAGTAACCTAACTGCCAATACCAACAAGATACTTTTTTAGGTCTTTCTCTCATCTTGACATTGTTCATTACTCCTTCCCTGAAACACTTTTTTCCCTTGATTTCTAACCACCCTTTAATGTTGTTCATAGGCTTGTCTTTTGTCTACCCCTTAAATGCTGATGTTCCTCAAAGGTCTGGTCTTAAGTACTCCTCTGATTCTACATAAGGAAATTTTAAAACCTAGAGTTCAAGTATATGTGAATGCCCAGAAACTGTGCTTATGTGTATTTTTCCTGGGAGAAGGGATCATGGTTCTCCTTATATTCTCAAAGAGGCCAGAGACTCAAAAGGGAGGAAGAATTCTGCTCTATACTTTCTTTTGGTAATCAAATTCCATTAACACTTTACCACCTATATGTGGATATGTCTCTTAAATCTGTGTCTCCAGCCCACACTTGTTCTGAGTGAGCTCTAGATTTATATCCACACGCCAAATGAATGTTGTAATGGAATGCCCAAAAGTAAAATCATTCTCCTTTTTAAGCTAAGATCATTCTAGACCTACCCTTTCCCCCAAATCTTTGTTAATGGCACCATCCTAAATTCAGGTGGCCAAACCAGGTCCTTTCTCGATGTATCTAGTTTCTTTCCTGTCGATTTGACTTCCTGGGTATATTTCTTGACTATATCTGCCTTCTCCACCCTTAGGCATTTTTTGCCTACATTATTTATAGTAACCTTCTGATCTCTTTGCTCATACTGTCACCAGAATTATGTCTAAAATGAAAAATTTAATGTAAATTCCCTGCTTAAATCTCTTCAGTGATTTTGTACTTTCTACTAAATAAAGTCCAGACTACTTAGTATGGCTGCCTATCACTTCTCCAAGATCCTATGCATTATACAGAAAACAAAAAAACTATGCTTCCTTGAACATACCATGTCACATCTTGTTATCCTAATTCTACACATATTGTTCCCTCTACCTGAAATACTTCCCATTTGCCTTTAATATTTCCTCTGTGAGAAAGAACAGCATAGTGAAATGGTTTCCACCATATTTAAGGCATCTGAACTGAGTTCAGATACTATGCTACTTACTAGATGAGCAATACTGGGTAAGTTACTTAATATTTTTAATCCCTATATATATCTGCTTCTCCCGAATCCTCCTTGAAGGCAGAAACTATGTCTAGTCAAGTGTGTACCTAGCACACAACAGATGCTCAGTAAATGCTGGATGAATAAATGAACGAATTAAGTATTCTCCATAATCCACTAATATCTTGCATAAATAGACTATCCAGGAAATGTTTTTTAAATGAACCAATAAAAAAATAAGACAAACAGGAGACTGCTGTACTACCAATTACTACTCTTCAGCAAATATAGCAGCTGATAATCAGATTATTTTCCCTCTAAACTAAGTCTAAATCAACAGCTCTCAAATGTCACTAAGACATCATTATCTTCCCAAGTCATCAAATTAGTAAAAAATTTTAAATATTCAGTATCTTGTTGTATGGACCATTCCATGTTCCTCTGTATCCAATGCTCTTCTTTATGAGGAAATCTTTACCTACCCTCCTCCCCTTTCTTCCATAAGTATTTATTAAGAACCTACTATATTCTAGATATGATGTTTGAGACTAGAGATTGGCACACTTTTTTTAAAAATTTATTTATTTTATTTAATTTTTGGCTGCATTGGGTCTTCGCTGCTGCGCGTGGGCTTTCTCTAGTTGTGACGAGTGGGGGCTACTCTTCGTTGCGGTGCGTGGGCTTCTCATTGTGGTGGCCTCTCTTGTTGGGGAGCATGGGCTCTAGGCACACAGGCTTCAGTAGTTGTGGTGCACAGGCTTAGCTGCTCTGTGGCATGTGGGATCTTCCTGGACTAGGGCTTGAACCCGTGTCCCCTGCAATGGCAGGTGGATTCTTAACCACTGTGCCACCAGGGAAGCCCCAAACTTTTTCTTAAATGGCAAGGCTGTAAATATTTTAAGCTGGCAGGCCATCCAGTCTCTGTCACAGTTTCCAAACTCTGCCACTGTAGCATGTCATGGATATATGTGAACAAATGGCTATGGCTGTGTTCTAATAAAACTTTATTTACAAACACAGTGTAGACTGCCAAGCCCTGTGCTAGACAGTGGTGATACAAATACAAAAACAATTCCCCTATTATCTGCACATAGGACAGGACCTTGACATTAAAAAAAATTTTTTTTTTTTTAATTTTTAAGACTATTTTCTTAAAGCAGTTTTAGGTTTACAACAAAACTGAGAGGGCAGTATAGAGGTTTTTCATATACTCCCTACCCCCACACATGTATAGCCCCTCCCATTATCAAAATCATTCATCAAAACGGTAGTTTTTTTTTTTTAAACCAAGGATGAACCTACACTGACATGATAATCACTCAAAGTCTATAGTTCACCTGAGGGTTCACTCGTGTACATTCTACGGGTTTGGACAAATGTATAATGACGTATATCCGTCATTATAATATCATAGAGTACTTTCATTGCCCTAAAAATCCTCTGTCCTCTGCCTATTCATCTCTCTTGCCCCACCCCACCCCTGGCTACCACTGACCTTTTTCTTATTTCCACAGTTTTGCCTTTTCCAGAATGTCATACTGTTGGAATCATACAGTATGTAGCCTTTTCAGATTGGCTGATTGGCCTTTTTTTTCACTTAGTAATATGCATTTAAGGTTCCTCCATGTCTATTCATGACTTGATAGCTCTTTTCTTTTTAGTGCTGAATAATATTCCATTGTCTGGATATACCACCATTTATTTATCCATTCACATACTGAAGAACACCTTGGTTGCTTCCGAGTTTTGGCAGTTATGAATAAAGCTGCTATAAACATCCACGTACAGGTTTCTGTGTGGACATAACTTTTCAACTCCTTTGGGTAAATACCAAGGAGCCTGACTGCTGGATTGTATGGTACCAGTGTGTTTAGTTTTGGAGAAACCGTCAAACTGTCTTCTAAAGCGGCTGTATCACTTTGCACTCCCACTAGCAATGTATAAGAGTTCCTGTTGCTTCACAGTACTCACCAGCATTTCGTGCTGTCAATGTCCTGGATTTTAGCCACTCTAATAGATGTGTAGTGGTATCTCACTGTTGTTTTAATATGCATTTTCCTGATGACATATAATGTGGATCATCTTTTCATACACTTGTCATCTGTGTATCTTCTTCAGTGAGGTGTCTGTTAAGGTCTTTGGCTCACTTTTTAATTGGGTTGTTTTCTTGTTGTTGAGTTTTAACAGTTCTTTGTATATTTTGCATAACAGTCCCTCATCAGATGTGCCTTTTGCAAGCATTTTCTCCCAGTCTGTGGCTTATCTTCTAATTCTCTTGAAAGACAGTGTCTTTCACAGAGCAGAAGTTTTTAATTTTAATGAAGTCTAACCTATCAATTACTTCTTTCATGGATGCCTTTGATGTTGTATCTAAAAAGGCATCACCGAGGGACTTTCCTGGTGGCCCAGGGGTTAAGAATCTGCCTGCCAATGCAGGGAACATGGGTTCAATCCCTGGTCCGGGAAGATCCCACATGCCATGGAGCAACTAAGCCCGTGTGCCCCAACTACTGAGCCTGTGCTCTAGAGCACACGAGCCACAACTACTGAGCCTGCATGCCTCGACTACTGAAGCCCACACGCCTAGAGCCCGTGCTCCACAACAAGAGAAGTCACTGCTATGAGAAGCCCATGCACCACAACGAAGACCCAACACAGCCAAAAATAAATAAATAAAATAAACTTTAAAAATAATAATAATAAAAAAATAAAAAGGCATCACCATACCCAAGGTCTTCTAGGTTTTCTCCGATGTTATCTTCCAGAGTTTTATAGTTTTGGGCTTTACTTTCAGGTCTATGATCCATTTTAAGTTAACTTTTGTGAACTGTGTAAGGTCTATGTCTAGATTCAGTTTTTACATGTGGATGTCCAGTTCTTTCAGCACCATATATTGAAGAGACTATCTTTTCTCCATTTGTTGCCTTTGCTTCCTTGTCAAAGATAACTTGACTGTATTTATGGGGGTCTATTTCTGGGCTCTCTATTCTGTTCTTTTGATCTATTTGTCTATTTTACCAATACAATGCTGTCTGAATTACTGTAGCTTTAGAGTATTGATAGGTCTTGAAGTTGGGTAGTATCAGGCTTCCAGCTTTGTTCTTCTCTCTCAATACTGTGTTGGATATCCTGGATCTTCTGTCTCTCCACACAAACTTTAAGAAGCAGTTTGTCGATATCCATAAAATAACTTGCTGGAATTTTGATTGGGATTGCACTGACTCAACAGATCAAGTTGGGAAGAACTGACATCTCCACATTATTGAGTCTTCCTATACCCTGGACATTTTAAATCAAATAAAGAATGGTTTCAGCACTGTCTGAACACCCTTACTGCATTCCTCTCCACAGGCCTCCAGGTGCCCACGAATTTGTTACCTTAAGCCTCTCTCTTCCCTCCTCACCTCCTCTTCCCCCAACTTGCCTTTAATCTAGTGTTCTCTCAATGTTGCTGATAAAGATAGGGGAGCAAACTGACTATTTATTGACTGTGTTTTATAAACCAGGGCCTATACCAAATCCTTTAGCAATAAATTTACATGTCAACCAATCACACTGCCAAATCTATCACAGGATTCATTCACCTGATACATTCTCTTTTTCTTCACTCCTGTAAATTCTTAAACTAACCTAAAAAGGATTTAGTGGCAGAAACTCAAATCTATACCACCCTCTATTTGCCTACCTTTTTTCTTTCTCCCTGCCCATCCCCCCTTTTTGGTCATATTCAAAAAAGCATGACTCTCTTAAATGCTCCTTCACAATCCTAAACTAAAATTCAGTATTTATGATGTGAAAGTCTTGAGGATGAGTAAGCTATTTCTCTGTATTCCCCTAAAGGAATTCCTTCAAGCTAGTGAAAGCTAATGGTGTTATGATATAAAATATTCAGCAAAAGTATTTTCAAATTTGTACTGGCAGGTGAGCCTAAAGTTCTTTCAAAGAAAGAAACAGAAAAGAGGAATTCCAAAACATTCAACTGGCTGAACTGAAGAGGTGCCAGAGAAATTGAGGATGATCAGAGAAGAGCTAGGGTGTGGAAGGGCCATCTGCTCATAGGCGATCAGTGTGCCTCAAAATATACACATGCTTTTGTCGTGTAAACAGCCTATTACGTGCTGAGAATTTGGCATGTACAAAGGGATAAAGGATATTGAGGCTGATAATAAATAGAAGATCTGAGTATTTCTCCTTGTGATGAAATGCTAAAACTAATTTCCAGCCCCACTCTCACCCTGAGAAAGTATTAGCTCTGGATAAAAACATTATCAATTGCAGTTCTCAATACAGCCAATGCCTCCACTCTCCTCCAAACATCAAGGTCCTAGTGCTTGAATTATCTAGAGACACAGACTTTTCCATGAATCCAGAGCTCTAAGCAGGAAATGCAAATTTAAAAATTCAGTAAATGCTTGATTTGGAGGAGGTAGCACCTGAAAATTCTGACAACTACTACCCCTTTTTAGATCAACAGCTTATCTTAAAAAAAAAACTACTGCTAAACATTTGCTATTGATCAATAGAGGAAAGGAATTTAGAAGGCAAGGGAAACAGGGGAAGAAGAAGAGAGCAACAAAGTTGCCCAGTTCTCTTGTGGCAGGATTCTTCAACAAGTTAAGATCATCTCTCAGGTATTTCTAAAAATTTAGTCCCATCCCTGTGATTATTAATAAAATTAATTACAGAATACAGTTATAAAAATATCCTCTTATTTAAAAAGGAAGATGGGACTTCCCTGGTGGCACAGTGGTTAAGAATCCGCCTGCCAATGCAGGGGACACGGGTTCGAGCCCTGGTCTGGGAAGATCCCACATGCTGCAGAGCAACTAAGCCCGTGCGCCACGACTACTGAACCTGTGCTCTAGAGCCCGCAAGCCACAACTACTGAAGCCTGCATGCCTAGAGCCTGTCCTCCCCAACAAGAGAAGCCACTGCAATGAGAAGCACACGCACCAAAACAAAGAGCAGCCCCTGCTCTCTGCAACTAGAGAAAGCCTGCGTGCAGCAACAAAGACCCAACACAACCAGAAATAAATAAATAAAATTATAAATAAATAAATAAAAAGGAAGATAATGCTTTTCATCCACCACCAGGAAAGCATAAAGTCATTCATTCTTCTAGTGATGCTTTCCTTCCTCCCTTTCAAACTGATGATCTGTTGGCAACCAAAGAAAGATACTTAAAAATAGGCCAATTGCACCATCAAAAAATCTACAAACAATAAATGCTGGAGAGGGCATGGAGAAAAGGGAACCCTCTTGCACTGTTGGTGGGAATGTAAATTGATACAGCCACTATGGAGAACAGTATGGAGGTTCCTTAAAAAACTACAAATAGAACTACCATACGACCCAGCAATCCCACTACTGGGCATATACCCTGAGAAAACCATAATTCAAAAAGTCATGTACCACAGTGTTCACTGCAGCACTATTTACAATAGCCAGGACATGGAATCAACCTGTGTCCATCAACAGATTAATGGATAAAGAAGATGTGGCACATATATACAATGGAATATTTTTCAGCCATAAAAAGAAACGAAACTGAGTTATTTGTAGTGAGGTGGATGGACCTAGAGTCTGTCATACAGAGTGAAGTAAGTCAGGAAGAGAAAAACAAATACCGTATGCTTACACATACATATGGAATCTAAAAAAAAAAAAAGTGGTTCTGATGAACCTAGGGGCAGGACAGGAATAAAGATGTAGACGTAGAGAATGAACTTGAGGACACCGGGAGGAGGGGGAAGGGTAAGCTGGGACGAAGTGAGAGAGTGGCACTGACATATACACACTACCAAATGTAAAACAGCTAGTGGGAAGCAGCCACATAGCACAGGGAGATCGGCTCGGTGCTTTGTAACCACCTAGAGGGGTGGGATGGGGCAGGGGAGGGAGATGCAAGAGGGAGGGGATATGGGGATATATGTATGCATATAGCTGATTCACTTTGTTATACAGCAGAAACTAACACAACACTGTAAAGCAATTATACTCCAATAAAGATGTTAAAAAAAAAATAGCCCAATTGGATAGGGATGGGATATAATTGTGACAAAGGGCCAGAAGGAAACTAACAGAATCCATGAACTCTGTTTTCCTCAGGATATATCTCAATAGACAGTGTTACAAGAAATGTTCATAGTAACAAAGATATACTATGAACAAAGATGTTCATAGTAACAAAGATATCACTAAAGATAAAGAAAAGTGGTTCAGGATACTGGGAGCCAAAAACCTGAAGTTCACAATGAGTACTCCCAAGTCAAATTATTTCTGTATCTGAAACCAGCATTCAAAATTTCTAGTACGTGTTAATTTACATATGAAAAATGGTGGAAAATATTTACTAAGAGAGCACTTGCTAGTAAACCTGGGTTTATGCCTAGCTGCTATGTGGAGAACTTGGTCAATTCATCAAACTTCTTTAGAACTTGATAATATCTATAACATGTTAAGCCATCCCTCAGAGATTGCTACATTAGGGAACAGAATATGTCAGAGGAAGTTTAAAGTCTTTGGAAGATGGCAAAAAATTAAAGATGGTGGTTAATGAACTCCTAGGCAATTCATAGCTTTCCATAAGGTAGTAGTACACAATACATCACAGTCTCAAACTCTCAAAGACACAAAAGAGCCACAGACTCACCTTACAAACTGATCTCGTCCACCCACTGCAAACTGGTGGGTATTGGCAGGATTCACATAGATTGTATACAGCCCCACCTTCTTCTCCTTTTCTTTTGTCACCACCAGTTTCCTTCAAGAGTAGAAAAGTATAAAAGTTATATTCTCCAAAAGATCCAGATAGTCATGGCAAGTGAGAATAAAGACAGTAATGCACACACAGCTAATAAGAAACCAAACAGATTCTCACTTGGAAAGAAAGAAAGAAGTGGTTTTGTTTGTTCGTACATTGGAACAAGAAAAAAAACAAAACCCACCACCATATATATTTACTAAATGCTACTTTGGAGATGGAAAAAACATGTAGTAATTTTCTGGTGTTCCTCAAGAAGTATAAATTAAAGGTGTATGTAAGTATTGCTCCTCATTAGCCTTAGCTTGAGTCTAATATGATGACAACCAATCATTAAAGAGACAATACTACCCACATCTTCCTATCCTTTACTTGTAAGTACATCTTCCCAATCATCTGGGAGCAGGGAGTGAGGGAAGGATAAATCACAGGAACAGTGGATAGAAAAGACCTTAAGGGGGACTTCCCTGGTAGTCCAGTGGGTAAGATTCTGTGCTCCCAATTCAGGGGACCTGGGTTCGATCCCTGGTCAGGGAACTAGATCCCGCAGGCATGCCACAACTAAGGAGTCAGCATGCCACAACTAAGGAGTCAGCATGCCACAACTAAAAAGTCCAAACGCTGCAACAAAGATCCCACGTGCTGCAACTAAGACCCCACGCAGCCAAAATAAATAAAAATTAAACATTAAAAAAAAAAAAGGAAAAGACCTTAAGGTCAGAATCTATCTCCCAGATTCCAGAGAAGTGTCATTTAAAACCCAGCTTTAAAAATGCACGATGAAAAACAACAAGCAACGGTTAATACAAAGGAAAACAGTATTAGTCTTCCCTTATTTGAAGCATATTAGGAGCAGAGGTTCTTGTCAAGACAGTTGTTTTTAATGCTGAAAAATTATTTCTAAAGTATTCTTCTGGTTGTACCACAAAAAAGGGTGATTCTTAGGAGGGCATGGGACCCCGAGGAAACCTTTAAAATTTCAGAGTTTTAGCCAGAAGATTTTGGCCAAAGAGCCATAATTTTGTCCCACCTTAAGGGTGGCCCTATTAATACTCCTCCCAGATTGAAGCGTTCATCCTGTCAAATATGACATCATAAAGATTAGTAAATTTATAGAAAAAGGAAGACAGGAAAGGAAGGGACTGGGCTTTAGCTTGCTTGCTTTTTTTTTTTTTTTTTTAACTGCTGAATAATATTCCATTATCTGGATATACCACAGTACATCCATTCACCTACTGAAGTACATCTTGGTTGCTTCCAAGTTTTGGCGATTATGAATAACAGCTTTCATTTTTAATTCTAAGCTTTTGCTCATTTCTGGTGCTTACAGAAAATGAAAAGAACTATAACTATGACAATAAGTTTCTTTGTAAACGATGTTAGCATCCTCTCTGAATGGTCAAAGTCACTCCATCCTAGACTGCTCTAGGCAAAGGAGAAATTTAATTTTAAAATCTCTGCAGCCTTCCGTTAAAAGAATAGTGTACAAAGGTCATTAAAAATAAATGTCATTAGGGAAAACACAAATACACACATACCCAAAACACAAGGCAGAAAACAAGTCAAAAAAAAGTTTCAGGAACAAAACTAGCAATGGAGAAGAGGCAGCTCTAATTTGGGCTTTAGATATAGAAGAGGAATAGGAGCAGCTGCTGCTCTTTTTCAGAGAAACATCTCATTTCCTCAGCAATTTGGATTTTTAGGAGAGGGTCAGACAAACATAACAGTTACCATGCAGAAGCAAAATGAAGAAAGTGAGGGGATAGATTATGAAGTACTGGCTCCACTGTCATCTAATCCTGACAAAGAACTCAATTTTCTATGCCTCCATTTATTCACCTAAAACAAACAATTCTCTCTCCTAATGCATAAATGCACAGAGCACCTTGAGCCCTGTGGGGAAAATGCAGAGGTGCTATAAAAATGATTGATAGGGCTTCCCTGGTGGCACAGTGGCTGAGAGTCCGTCTGCTGATGCAGGGGACACGGGTACGTGCCCCGGTCCGGGAAGATCCCACATGCCGCAGAGCGGCCGGGCCCGTGAGCCATGGCCGCTGAGCCTGCGCGTCCGGAACCTGTGCCCCGCAACGGGAGAGGCCACAACAGTGAGAGGCCTGCGTACCACAAAAAAAAAAAAAAAAAAAAAAAAAAGATTGATAATGGCAGCAGGAAAAAAAAAGTTTTGACACCAGAGCAAGGCAGCACACAAAGCCATATGAAACAAATTTACCAAATTCTGCCTTAAAATTTGCAGTCTTTAGCGGGCTGGTATGTTCCAGGAAAAAGGGAACAACAATTACAGATCAAACCAACGGATTCCTCTGAAGAATATCTCAAACTAGCTTCCGCTGGCTAAATGAATATCCCACCCACAGCTCCAAATCCAACTCCTCCTATGATGTTAGCCAATATCACCAGATTCCAGAATCTCAGCTATTATGTACATACAAAAGAAAAATTCCCCTATGCCAACTTCACACAAAAAAGTGTCTCTGATATAAGCAGATGTTCAGGCACCAGCTTAACACATACGGATACACATTCTAGCCATGACCTTCACATTCAGTCCTCATTCTAGCCTTCCACTAATTCAACCCCTAAAGCAAAAACTTTCTTAAGGCCAGGATCTGGACCTCCTCCTACTCTAAGTTTCTCCTATGTTCCCCCTTTTAGTTTCTATCCCACCTATTACTGCTTGCACCTAGATCCACTGATCAACTCTCAGCCAGATTTTCTGCTTACACCTTTTCATTACACATTCAATAATCTGCCAGTCATGTACTCTGCCCATTACTTGAACCAGATTCCCAATTTCTTGTGGCCTAACAGTAGTTTTCCTCTGAACCTGATCCATAGGATCTCATTCAGCTTCACAACACTGTACCAGAGCAGACCAAACAAACTCATATCATTTTTTCCATCTTTGCCCTTCCACTCCACTCTGGAAAACTTGCTGATGTTCCATTATCAGCACAGAATCATGGAACTGGAGAACTGAAAATAACAAACATCATTCAGTTTAAGAGATTAAATGATTTTCTCAAAGCTATATAACTGCAGGCTAGTACTAGAAGGCAGATCCCTTGTCACCCAGGCCTCTTTGCTTTCCAGGAGACATCCATTCATTATCTCTCAATCTTCATCCTCTTAAGTTTTATATAAATAACCAGTATATCCTTTCCACAAGCCAAAAACATTTCCATCCTTTAACCACTATTTTAAATTCTTCACTTTCTAGACAACTTTTTGTATACTTATCTCTCTAAAAATAAAAGTCTAATAATAATCAGCCTTAAGATTATATTCCCTATATTAACTTATATTTTACTTGTATGCTATGTAAATTAGGGACACCCCTTACTCAATATTGGTATTGACATGTAAGATTTAAGATAATTTTTAAGGGGGGAGAGTTCTGAAAAGTTGAAATCTTGAGTTCTTCCTCACTTTGTGATCCTAGAATAAACTTCCAGAATGGCATATTAAAAAAAAAAAAAGATAGTTTTTAAGACTAACAATACAATAAATAATGTAGATAATCTATCAACTAGGCAGTCGTTAAACAAACTGTGGTACACCAATGCTATGACACAGATGTCATGGTTAAAATTGAGGTAGGCCATAGGGACTTCCCTGGCGGTCCATGGTTAATTAAGACTTTGCCTTCCAACGCAGGGGGCATGGGTTCAATCCCTGGTCAGGGAGCTAAGATCCCACATGCCTCTTGGCCAAAAAACCAAAACATAAAACAGAAGCAACACTGCAACAAATTCAATAAAGACTTTAAAAATGGTCCACATAAAAATAAATAAAATGTTTACAAAGAAAAAATTAGGTAGGTCTTTTTGGTCTGATGTAGAAAGCTCTCCAAAATACATCATAATGTGAAAAAAGTAAATTGCAGGAACATATGTGTATGTAAGTTTATATACACGTACAATTATCCCATGTTGGAGGGAAGAGTGTACATGTATATAGTAAGATACATAAATGTATACAAAAAGGATTGAAAAGGTATTCAAAATTTTTAACAATGGTTATCAATAGCTAGAAAAGTGGTGGGCAGGGGAGGTATACATGAGGGAGCATTTACATTTTGTCCATATACTTCATTATTTGAGTTTTTAAAACAAGATATATTTGTTTATTATAAGAGCAATAAAAATGAAAAAAGAAAACTGAAATAATTAGTAGCTACAATTCAATAAGTTCCAACCATGGTGCCAGACACTATGCTGAGGTATCAAACACATTTATCAATAATCCTCACAGAAACGAGAAAAAGAGAGAATAAGACTGACTGATTATACCCATAGTGAGGCTGAAGAAACTGAAGTTCAGAAAGATTATATAGGTCATTACTAGTAGTGCCCAAGTTGAGATTTGATCTAGGTCTGCCTGGATCCAAATAAGATGCTATGCTCTTTCTATGATATCACATAGCTAAAAGGGGATATAATTTACCTATGAATCTCTGATTCAAGTAAAAATGAGCTGTGATATGATAGAGTTCTACTACAACTACCAATATTTTTGTTCAAGAATTATCATTTAATTTTTACATTTCTACACAAAATTGAAGTGAAAACTACATAGGAGCATATCTCTAAGTTGCTAGGAACATGCTTCTTGTGGGGAAGCTGAGTGGCACCCAAGTGAATGGAGAGTGGAAGATCATCCAGTTATTAAAGCCCACATATAATAAGATAACTGAACCCTGCTTTAGAAATGAAGACAGGCGAATAGTATTTTACTGCTGAGAAAGAGACAACAACCAAGAAATAAGGAATTGCCCTAAACTCATCTGTTTCTTATCATAAATACAAAGGAACCATTCTGATGGACCAGAGAGTTGAGCATTACCTAGGACACATGCAATATTTTCAAAGCCAAGAAATCCAGTTCTGTAAAAATACTATTGCTATACTTACGAAGCTGGCCGGTCTTGTCTGAGGTCAATGGTGAAGACAACTGCATCTTCACCTGCAGATAGGAACGTACAGGGAGAGTCTGGTTCCAGGGCCAACTGAAGGAGAAAAAAGGGAAAGCATGAGGTTTCTAAAGATTAAAATTAGAGGTTGTCTAACTCATTCCTTTATCTTTACAAAGGGCTGCATTTAAAATGTCTCAGCAAGAGAAACATCTGCCTTTTTTGTTGTAAAATCCCAGGAAAGAAGATAATTTAATAAGCCCATTCTCTCTTGCTCTGTGTGAATTATTCACAGCTTGTTTATTCTATACAAGTCAAAAGGACAGGTGATTTGCTATTTTAATTAAGTCTCCAAGGGATCTGAACAGTGATACCAAAGGAAAACACCGCCATTAGGGCTCATCCTCAAAATCAATTCCACACTCTCAGGTGGGGAGAGAAATGGCACCCAAGTTTCATTCCCTACAGCTTAGTTCTAAAAGTTAGTTATCTAGTGGGTTGGGGGTAGTCTTAAGAATCAAAGAAATAGGTAATTTTCATATTTCTTGAGCCATGGGGGAGGAAAGCATACTCCAGGTCCACCTACATATTTGCTTAGGGTTTGTAAAAAAAAAAAAAAAAAAAAAAGGACCATCCTCCTTCCACGGCATGGAAGAAAACAGTGCCTACTCTGAGACTAGGCAGCTCTTGGCTCCTCACTGGCTGCCATCATGATTATTTGGCCTATATTCCCAGCTCTAAATAGGGCTTCCAGAAATAGTACTGTTTATGCACTGAGAGTTGTGAGCAGAAAAGCTGGAGCTCTCACATATGAGAAGCCAACAGCTAGCACCTTAGAGCTGTTAAAATGTTCTAAATACAATAGGAGTAAATTTTAAAGGTTTGGAAGGCACAGGAGACCTCAAGGATCTCCAAACCAACCATGGCTCAGCTTAGGAGTTAAGTATTATCAGGTGAATGTTCCATGTGCAAGATCTAGAGACCTCTCAAATACCTGCCTTCTGAGAAGTTTAGTGTGGCTGCTTTTTCTCCCATCTTACCTACAAATCCTAGGACTGAAAGAAGTGATGGAGGTGACCACAACAAAGGGGACACAGTGGACAGAGATACTGGAGGGCTTTGGCTGAGATCCACAGAGGAGTTGAACTGCACAACCTTTGGGGCAAGGGCTTACTTACCTTGTGGGATGCTCCCTTGTGCTGGGCCACACGCTTTGTATTCTTGCAGCACTGTGTAGCAGACAACTCTGCTACCCGAACCTGCCCATCACGGGCACACATGGCCAGGGTGGAATCACCACTGTTAGGAAGGAACTTGGCCTGGGATGTTAAGAATAAAAAAAAGGGACAAGAGAAATTGAAGAGGTGAATTTGAGAGGGAAAAACATGATGACAACCCCAAATCATCCACTTTTGCTACACAACAGCTGGAAACTTAGACCTCCTGCTCTTATACAGTTGGCTCAAGTCCAATTTCTTCCAAGGGTTAAAGGAGAGGAAAAGAAAAAATTTCTGATATGAGAGGATTTCTGTTGCTTCTAGAAGGCTGAACTGGTATGAGTGCTCAGGTGAACTAGGACTATACCCAGTAAGAAAGAAAGGTAAGGGAAAAAGGAGAAAATCTTCCTTGACTCAGGAAGTAAACATAAACTTGCTACAAAGAAAAAGGAAACTAGAGGGGATATTGGGGAAGGAAAGAGAACATGCTTAGGGATAAATGGCTAGTACCATATGATGGATGGGGCTGGCAAGTAAAACTTCCAGAGAATAACAATATTAACAATATTTATCAAACGTTTATTAAGTACCAGGCACGGTTCTAACTGCTTAGCTTCTACTGTTATTTAATCCTCATAATCCTGTATGTTATTAGCCCTATACTATAGGTAAATAAACTGAAGACAGAGGTTAAATAAACTTGCCCAAGATCACGTAGCTAGTTAAGGGGTTGGACCAAGATTTAAACTCAACTAGATTGGTTCAAGAGCCTCTGCTCTTGTATTGTAACGCCTCCTAGCATGGCACTTAGTGCCTTCCTGATGATTTCCAAGCACCCTTTCTATTATAATGAGGCTTCTAACAGTCTCTGTGCTCAAGGAAACAAAAGGGTGCCATGAGTCTTTCAGTGTATTTAACTCCTCTAAGTCATTATGGGAGCCAAGGAAGGACCGAGTCCTGATATCTAATTCCTACCACAACTCACTATCACTCCTACTCCAGGCAGCAGCTCAGGTTTGTCTAACTCGTGCCTGATTTTCTCAGTTGCCAATCTGCTCCCTCGCCTCACCTGGAAGACATTGCTTTTGTGGCCGCTCTCAAAGTCCAATACTGGCTGTCGCCGTACCCAGTCCCAAACCACCACTTTCAGGTCATCGCTGCCACTGGCCAGCCAGGTGCCGCGCTGGTTAAAGTGCAGGGTATTAACACAACCAGTATGGCCCTCAAGCCCATGCTGCAGGCGGAAACGCTGCACAAAGACTCTTGCCCCACAAGCCTCATACACAAAGCGGGCACTTGAACCCAGCTCCCGCTCCCGAAGGGCAGGAAGGGCTTGCCAGCGAGGTCGGGGCAGGACTGAGGTCTCCGAGGACACCCAGTCCTCCAGGGCCCGCTCATCATCTGATGAGTCCTGGTCACGGTTTGCCCGCTTGCGCTGTACACGACGACGAGGATGCTCTTCTTCCTCCTCTTCTTCATCCTCTTCTTCCTCTGAGCGGTCATGGACTTGGTTTTCATCATTGATGGAGTAATGGCCAGTGTCCTCCATGCTGTCAGAGTCCTTGTCTTCACCTGAGCTCTCTGTATCTGTGCCTCGACTTTCTGTGCTGGTGCGGTTGGGGCCACCATCATCCCCGGTCAAGCTCAAGCTCAGGTCTGAGGCCTCCACTTCAATGCCTGAGGATGTCTCCCTCCCCTCCTCAGCACCAGACATCTCCTCTGGACTGCTAGACAGGCTTCCTGCATGTTAGTGAGGAATGGGTAGGTGAGGGGGAAAAATAAGGAAGTAAGATAGTGACCAGAAGGATTCCCACTCCTTAGTCTAAAAAATCATCACACCAAAAGACCCAGAAACCAACTTTGGTCAAAATGTTTTCATTACATATGCTTATAAACAGTACCTTCTGAGAGGGAATCTTGAAAAGATTAAAACCAAAGTCACACACAAATAAAGAACTGCAGGACAACCAAAGATTATAATAAATTCTCAAGAAGCAAAGCACTGGCAGATTTTATAAAAGTATGCCTGATACAACTACCTTAGGCTCTATTTTGCTAGATGGGCATCCATTAGTTATAGCACATAATTAAGCTGAACGTAAGAAAAAAGAACAGCCATCCCTGAGCTTCCCTGGTGGCACAGTGGTTAAGAATCCGCTTGCGAATGCAGGGGACAGGGGTTCAAGCCCTGGTCCAGGAAGATCCCACATGCCGCGTAGCAACTAAGCCCTTGTGCCGCAACTACTGAGCCTGCGCTCCAGAGCCCACGAGCCACAACTACCAAGCCCGCACACTGCAACTACTGAAGCCCGTGCGCCTAGAGCCCATGCTCCGCAACAAGAGAAGCCACCCAATGAGAAGCCCGTGTGCCGCAACGAACAGCAGCCCCCGCTCGCCACACCTGGAGAAAAGCCCGCACGCAGCAACAAATACCCAACGCAGCCATAAATAAAAATAAATAAATTAAAAAAGAACAGCCATCCCCAGCAAGAGTTGGACTATTTACCACTTCGAGAAAGCACCACTACCTCCCACCTCTTAAACCCTACAGTTTCTTCCCCCAAGGATCCAGAAGGAAGTGCAAGGGACAAGTGGAAATTGTGACCATTTGAGTGGCTTCTTGCTCTCTTTTTTGCTGATAAATGTATTCTGCCTTACTTCCATTAATTTAATAATCGTATTACTAGTTTTAGATATAGGAATTCTAGTGAGACAAAGTTTTATCAGGAAGCATAAATAAAATTGACAAAAAGCAGGGCTACTACAGCAGGACCTGAAAAGAAAAGTTCATATTCTAGGTCTGCCATATTGGTAGTTATAAAATAACTGGGTCACTTTGAGCAATATAATCCCCAAAATTAGATACTGAATTCTCCTATCTAACAGCCAAATCATATTCTAGTGAGCACTTTGGCAATTATCTAGGGCCAAAAGGACCACAACTTCCAAACTAAGGTCAAGATGTAAAGAAAGGAAGGGGGTGAATGAGGATTTTAAACCTGCTCATGGCCTCCTTTCCTCAGATGACAATAAATTTTATCTTGCCAGAAGTAAAGGCTATTAGGTAGGAAAGGCTGACCAGCTATGTGTGACTGGTATAAGCTATTCAACTCCAATACCACATTGATGTTTAAGGATTCAAAATGGGAATATCTTCTTGCTTAGTCATCTGGATTAGAGCAATAATTTCTGAAGATCTTTGAAGCAATGGAACCTCTTTTCAATGAACTCTTAGGCAAAGCCCAATAAAGAAAACAGATAAACAATACACACACTTTTTGGTTCAAGTAGTGACAGAAGGTTGGGAGACACACACAAACAGCTCTTTTCAAATAGCACCTCAACTAAGAGCACAGTGTGAAAACGACTAGGAACTGGAAGAAAAAGGGGAAAAGTGCAGCAATTTGCTCCCAGGAACTACATTTGCTGAGGCTGCTGTATATGCTGAGAAAGATTAATAATTGTGGTTTTTGAAATGAAATTGAGTTTGAGATTGGGAGTGGTGAGAAGGGATAAAATATCACACCCATCACTTCTGAGAAGAAGAAAAAGAAATGAAACATCAAAACTCCTAGCATTTATTGTTAAAATTAAGATGACTTTGGGGGCCCTACCACATTAAGATAAGGGCCAGAGCATATCGCAAGCTCAGCAAGAGGACACTAACAGTCAATGACCAAGATAATAGCTAGGGGTTGGCAAATTTTTTCTGTAAAGGGCCAGATAATAAAAAGTTTAGGCTTCTAAACTTTGGACCATATGGATGTATGGCACAACTACTCAACTCCACTGCTGTAGCACAAAAGTAACCATAAACACTATGTAAATAAATGCAGCATGACTGAGTTCCAGTAAACTACAAAAACAGCAGCCTGCAGGCCTGTGGATTTAGCCTGCAGGCCATAATTTGCCAATCCCTGATCTAGCTAATGGCCAAACTCCAAATCAATTGTATACCTCCAACCCCTCTAGAATCCTGTGCCTTTCAACTAAGCCTAGTGAAAAATCTGAATCACTCTCCTTTAGAGAAGATAAATGAACACCAGTGGTAAGAAAAGAACAAAGGGGCAATAAAACATCATGCTGAAAATCTCCCTTTCCCTTACTCACTTCATTGCTCTACCAAACACGTCAACTAGAATTTAGACGATAATCTTAAAACTACAAGGTGCTGAGGAATGCTGAACACTATACTGCCCAACTATATCCATTTGAAGGACCTTCTCTAGTTTGTAAGTTGGCCCAGAGTGGATGCACTGGTCAAATAACCCAGGTAGTAGCTATACTCTACCAGAATCATGATATTCTGCCTTCAAATCTGCAGTAGACCCAGTGATTTAATACTTGGTAGCACTGGTGGAAGGAAGGAAAGGAAGCAGGGAGGGAGGGAGGGAAGGAGGGAGGGAAAGAAAGAAAGGAAGGAAGGAAAGGAAAAAAAGGAAGAAAGAGAAGAAAAGAAAAAGAAAGAAAAAAGCCCCAACTGCAGCTATTTATAACTTCATCTCTTATCTAATTATCTCTACTGAACTATGATCTACTGTGAAAAGAGACCTCTCCTTATAACTGGGGAGCCTTGCCTTCCCAACAACTCCCTTGGTTCCACCACCAATTGGATCTTCTTTTTCTCCTTTATTAACAGCATCTCCTAGGTTTTGTCCACCCTTACAAAATTCCAAACCACTTGACCTCTTAGAGGGACAACTCTATTATTGATCTTCTGAAAACAATCAGATAAAAGCTGAAGGAGCAAAAGTACCAGGTAGTCCAAGGTGTTTCCTGTGTAGTTTCCTACACTCAAAACAACACAGGAAGAGTTCATTCTTTTTTTTTTTTTTTTTTACATCTTTATTGGAGTATAATTGCTTTACAATGGTGTGTTAGTTTCTGCTTTATAACAAAGTGAATCAGTTATACATATACGTATGTTCCCGTATCTCTTCCCTCTTGCGTCTCCCTCCAAGAGTTCATTCTTAGGAAAGATTTCCTTCCCTCCGCTAAAATCCAAGTCTCCACTCTCTTTGCGGGAGGAGGAGAACCTCAGTCGATAGCAAAAATAGCTTCACCTTCATTATGGCCCCTTACCATTAGCTAAGTCTGTTTTGCCATCTGTGCTGCTCCCTTTGCTGGACATCTTGAATGATGTTTACTGCAGCCAGCCTGGATCGAGAAGAGTAAGAAAATGAAACAATTAGGAAACAATCTGGGAAAGATGATAAAAGGCACCAGGAGATTTAACAATGTACAGCCTTTGTCATTTTTACAAAATTGATTTTTTTGTGTGTTCTCAGCAGGGCTTCTCAGCTGCTGAAAATTATGCCAGATATTATCCCCCCATGTCTAAATTCCATAAAGAGACATATCTTTGGGAGGCTAACTGCCATTTCTTCTGAGTAATTGGCAGTGATTTTTCAGATGGGAAAGAAGGAACTGAAATAAATCCTGGAACAGCAGGTCTATATCAAGTGACATGTATTGCAAGCAAGCAGAGTCTTAATTCAAAAAGCTAGCTTCAGCACTACCCTCTAAGGCAAAAACTTTCTGTTGTAAATAATCATCGTATGTATCCACAAACTCTATGAAACACTTGCCTTCACAACATGAAGAGGAAGGTCAGACTCTGAATATCATTTCACACACAGAACAGCAGAGATAGAAGAAACTGAGCTCTTGGGGTAACAGCCTGAGCTTTATGGTCATTCAGATGCCTAGCTTCAAACATACAGGCACAGATATTAACTAAGGATTATAAGAAGCAGAGCAAATTAGAACTCAGGAGTATCCTACCCCTAAAAAAGAACCTAAAAGGTTTTTTCTTCCCTTTTATGACTAGTAAGTCAGTCACCAAGTGCAAAGCTGGAAAAGAAAGTGCAACATTTCCATTAAAACCATCTCAGTCCATTTCATAAAATGGCAAGCACTATTTCACCTAGTTCCACCAACTTTCACCAGGTTTGTCTGTTTAGCAAAGCCCTAACTAGGAGTCGGGGTACCTAGCTTTATTCCTTTTATACCACTATAATACAGTCATTATTTTTTCAGGGCCTCACTCCCACCTCAAGCAAAGTCCAAAGAGCAAAGAATAATATTATTCAGACCAGAATTTTGTTAAGCCCTTTCAGTGCCTTGGACAAAAGGCACTGAAAAGACAAAGTATGATTATGACTCCAGTCCTTGTACCCAGGCACACTGGCCTCTAATCTTTCAACAGTCCTTTCATTCCCATAACAATTATCCCAGAAGCAGCCCCATCCTTATCTTTACCCGCTTCTCTCCTCTACAAAAATCCAAGTTGCTTCAAAAAATTTTTTTAAAGTGTCCTCTGCTAAGAGACAGCTGCCCAAAGCTTGCTCACATTAGGCCAGGGTGGGGGAGTAGAAATAATGCAAGAGCAGGACTGAGGCTGAATTTGAGGGAGGGACACCTGGAAGGGTGATGATGAAAGACAATGCCAACAAAAAACAGATTTGTGAAGCCACATAAAGAAAAACAGTGAAGAGCTGTTTGCAGAGCAGGCTGTTTCCCTCCTCCTACTTCAATGATGTATTTTTGTACAGCACTGCTCACACAACACTTGTTTTTTTCCTCTCAGTAGTCCCTGTTTATATTCTTCAGTAGCTCAGCAATATCTTCTTCCTCACCTAGGGTTTAAATTAATTACATTAATTGCAAAAGTTCTATGAAGCAGGGAAAACAACTGTACTACTTTAAGATTTAAAACTAAGGTCATAGGCATACCTTATGGTCAACTGAGAAGAGAACTGATGCCTTCTCACCTCCAGAATCAAGACTGTCAACCACACCATACTTCCCATCTCACTGTTATCCACTCCTAGAGAAGTATTGAGCAGCTCCAGAGACCCTTTCTCAAAACTGAATCTCATCAACTTCTACAGAAGCCCAGACTGCCTGAACTTTAGACTCATAGTGGCTCTAGAAAACACATTTGCTAGGCAGGAGGTGCCAAATGCCTAATGCTTACCTAGCTCTGAGAACCACTTCTCAGAAAAGGAGAGCCATGAGGTTGAACCTATACCCAGAGGTTGTAAAGCTCATCTTCTGGGACACTGGTTTAAGGTTCTTGCAAGAAGCGATCTTTTCTTTGAGGAAAAAAGTTCACAGAATTTATTCCTAAATTCAGAAACAGAACAAAACCTATGAATGCTTATGTCAACTCTGTTTCATCACCAAGCTGATAGGCAGAGAGCTTCTAAAAGTCACATTTTAGGGGCCACAGAGTTTAGTATAAGTAGTCCTAGGCTGAAAATTGGAAGTCCAGGGTTCTAGTACTAGCTAAGTTATTAACAAACTTTGTGATGTGACCTTGGATGTGCTGCTTAATCTTCTCTGGGCTTCATTTTCTTCTTTTGTAAAACAGTATTAGTAATTCCAGAGATGGTACAGTTAAACAAAATTATATGTTAAAACTTCTGCAGAAGGACACTCTTAGAGCAGTGATCTCAAAACTGATTATGAACTTCTATCAGTGAAAACTCTGAGCATGAACCCACATTTAATCAATTCACATTAAATATTAAGCTTGATTTTTCTAGAAAAAACTTAAAATTTCAACATTCCCTCCCTATACACCACTGGATCATCTTCCATATCCCTTGGAGTACATACATTCCCATTTTGGGGGATCACGTCTCTAAGAAGCCAAGAAACTTCGATGACACTGATAAAATACAATTACTTTGGGGATGAGTTGTTATCATATAAATGTCTGTCAAAATGAAGAAACTTAAAACCATCTCAATTCTGGGGTAGAAATTAGAGTAAGTGCCCAAATTAAAGCAGGCTAAGGTGCTATGACTGTGCCCTAGGTCTTAAGTACAGGAGTCACTCTAGAATTTCTTCCATCACCAAAGAATACAACCTTATAAATCTGAGGTAGGGACCATATCTGATCCCAAACTTAAATTACCTTCTTCACTCTTTAATGCACTCCATTCCCAACAAATCCACTGTTTTTACCTTGATCAATTTCCATGTAAAATCCAGTCCAGAGCAAACCAATCTGAGCTTGGAAGAGCTGATGAGCTCACTGCCCCAGGTAGCTGGGGGAGTTTAATTAGATTAGCTCTACTGCCTGTACTCTAAAAATAACCATAACCCCTGCCAAAGTGAAGGTTAAAGAGTAAACTATTGGAGGATGGGGAAAAAAGACCCAGGTGTCATTTTAATTTCTACCTAAGAAATTCCAGTGACCTAGATTCCTCCTGTCTTAATAAGAAAAAGGCCTTAAATTTTAAACCAAATACATGACAAAATATTAACTAAAAATCAAGCAGAGGGGGAGTTAAAACAGGATGTAAGAGTACTTTGTGGAAGAGGCACCAAACATCTCTTGTTTAAAACCAACGGGGCTGCTTTCTTATCCTAATATTGATGAAAGATTTATACAAGAAACCGGGTATACTAGAACAACAGGACATCCAAATTTAAAAAAAAGAAACTCGACTTGGACATTGTACAATATACAAAAAGTAACTAACTCAAAATGGATCATAGACCTAAATGTAAAAGCTAAAATAATACAACTTCCAGAAGAAAAACAAAATAGATAATCTTTGTGACATCAGGTTAGGCAAATATTTCTTTTTTTTTGGCCACACCGTGAGGAATGTGGGAGCTTAAGTCTCCTGACCAGGAAACGAACACGCGCCCCCTGCACTGGAAGTACAGTCTTAACCACTGGATCGCCAGGAAAGTCCCCTAGGAAAATATTTCTTAAGATAGAATGCAAAAAAGCACAAACCATGAAAGAAACAATTAATTAACTGGACATATCAAAATTAAAAATCTAGTCTTCAAGAGACACATAAAAAAACGAAAAGACAAGCAATGAACTAGAGGAAAATATCTGCAAAAGACATATTTGAGGGCTTCCCTGGTGGCGCAGTGGTTGAAGAGTCCGCCTGCCGATGCAGGGAACACGGGTTCATGCCCTGGTCCGGGAAGATCCCACACGCCGCGGAGCGGCTGGGCCCGTGAGCCATGGCCGCTGAGCCTGCGCGTCCGGAGCCTGTGCTCCGCAACGGGAGAGGCCACAACAGTGAGAGGCCCGCGTACCGCAAAAAAAAAAAAAAGACGTATTTGACAGCAATCGGAATATATTTAATTTCTCTCACAACTAAATAACAATCACTTGAAAAAGATGATCAACATTATTAGTCATTAGGAAAATACAAATTAAAACCACAATGAGAATCCTCTACACACCTATTAGAAGTTAAAAATTTTTAAATAATAATAATGAAAGTTTACTTTATTAAGTGCTTACAAGGAGTAGAGCAACTAATGTCTCACACACTGCTCAGAGAAAGGTAAAATGGTACGTAGTCACTTTGGAAAACCGTTCGGCAGTTTTTTTTAAATAAAGTTAAACATACACTTACCATACAACCCAGGAATCCTACCCAGGTATGTACTCAAGAAAAATGAAACTACATATCCACCTAAAAATCTAAATGTAAGTGTTTTAGTGGCTTTACTTAGATGCATCAAAAACTAAAAGCAAGTGGTTTTCAGCCAGGTCATGGATAAAAATTGTGGTCCATCACACAATGAACTACTGACATATACAGCAACATGAATGGATCTCAAATGTGTTATGCTAAGTGAAAGAAGCAAGACTCTAACAGCTACATAACATGACTCCATTTGTAGAACGTTCCAGAAAAGATAAACTATAGGGACAGAGAGCAAATCAGTCATTTCTGGGATTTGGGGGAAAGGAACTAACTACAAACAGTCATGAGAAAACCTGCTGGAATGATTAAAATGTTCTATGCCTCCATCACGGTGGTGTTACATGACTATGCATTTGTTAGAATCCAAAGAATGGGTCAGTGAAACAAAAGGTAAATTTTACTGTATGTAAATTATCAATCAATCCATCAATCTGGCCAGAAAAGAGAATGAGAGAGTGGGGGGAGGGGGGGAGAGAATCATGCAAAGTGTTAAATGACAGATACAACCCAACAATTAAAATTACTAGATTCTCAAGCCTGTGACTATTAATAGAAGTTAGCTAACACTGGTCAATAGGCCACAATAAAAGAGAGCAAAATGTCTGGTCTTCTTGCTTGAAAATTAAAATGTGGAAGAATTTTTGCTGCAAACAAAGCTGCCTTATCAGAACCACATTAAAGGCAAGATGAATCCTAAACTCATAAAAAGTCTTCAACCCTACTGTCTAGGTGACAACTAAGAATATCAGAAGCTTAAAGTAGTCCAAAGTAGTTCTAACGGTTGTACTATTAATTTGTATACATACGCTTTTTATTTTTATTTTTTAAATTTCTCTCAAGTTCACTTTAACTCCTTTGGACTCTAGGGTCTATGGAAACTGGTCTGATAACTCTACCTTACCTCAGGTTCAATGGAAACATCAACTTGTAAATAATATTTCTGTCCTTGATCCCTTTACTAAGACCTGAACTCATGCTCAGTGAGTTCCCTTGAGTTACATAATCTCAGCATTCTCTTGGGTCAGTCCAGCTGGGTCAGTCCAGCTGCCTCGTTTGGCATGTCTCATTCTGCAACTGAAGTGCCCAACTCTCTTACACAGACACCCATGTTTAAATGAGACAAGGTTTCAGAATTTCCTCTTAAAGTGAAAGGTGATGGTAGAAACTACTTCAATTATTAGTAAGACATATCTGAGAGCCACACAATCCCTGGTTCCTCTTGGGAGGACAGATGTCCCACACCACTCATGACTGAACAGCTGTTCAGGGTTGATCTCCATCCAAAGTACAAATTTGCTTTTCAGTCTTAGGTCCCACAGTCCATCTGGAATCAACCAGTCCTATTTTCTCCATCCCCAGTTTTTGCTTTTAAGCTGAAATGGCTCAATTTAAATTCATTCTCCTTACCTTACTGCTTTTCTACTTCACAATAAACACTTCTCCAAGCCAACTTTCTCAACTCCTGCTGCCAGCCCCACTCTAATAGTACAGTGTTTATTAATCAGAGAACTTCAGACACTGAATTCAAAGGATGACCCCAAGGAAGCTGAAACTCATACTGTATAAACATGTTTACGGGGGGCAGGCCTTTAGTTCTGGGCTACTCTCTATTAAAGTACTCGGAGGAGTTAAATATACTACACTGTCTCCTCTGGTAAACGGGACAGAGGAGCAGAAACTATAAACGTTTCTGGATCAGGGAAATTAATCTCTATTCCTATCTTGCAGAAGATGTAACAGCACTGGGTAGCCCAACTGTATAGCAGCTCCAGCCTCCCTTTTTTCTCTAAATTATAGGCCTCTGGCACCACCCAGTGGCCCATTTGTACAGAGACATGCTAGTAATGCAACAATGTACAAGGCAATACAGGATCTACAAATATAAATAAGGCAGTCATAATACCTTTTGTAGCCAATAAGCAATTAGGAAAACAGGTATACAACTATGATACAAGAGACACAAGTGTCAGTACCATCTTAAAAAAAAAAAGGAATCTCCTAGCAGTCCAGTGGTTAGGACTCAGCTCTTTCACTCCCATGGCCCGGGTTCAATCCCTAGTCAGGGAGCTAAGATACTGCAAGCCGAGTGGCATAGCCAAAAAAGGAAAAAAAAAAAAAAGAAAATATAAACAGAATGTTGTTGTAGTTCAACAGAGTAAAGGATTATGTTTAGTCAGGGAGAAAGGAAAAGCTTCTATGGAGAAATTAGCTTTTAAACTGGACTTTGAAGGAAGGAGAGGATTTCAATGGGTAGAACTGAGGAAGCTATCCCATCAGGACCACCATGAGAAAAGACATGGAAGATGAAAAACCTGATTATGTTCAACAAAATACATGGGTAGTCTGGCTTGGCTAGATGCTGGGGTACAGTTCATTAGTTAAGAAGTACAGCAGAAGGGGTGTGTGTGTGTGTGAAGTATAGTAGAAGGGGTGTGTGTGTGTGTGTGTGTGTGTGTGTGTGTGTGTGTGTGTGTGTGTGTGTGTGTGTGTGTGTGTGTGTGTGTGTGTGTGTCATCAGGAAGATTTTGTTAAGGATAATAAGATGGACTGAAATGTACAGTTGCCAAAGTTAAGAAGCAATGAGATCCTGTCTTAGGCTGATGGCAGAGGAAATTAAAAGAATGGGGTCAACGTGTGAAACACTGTAGAGGCAGAATTGATAGAATTTGGCTCAATAAGCAGTAACAAAGCTCAAAAAATAAAAAAGACAAGTTTGAGTCTGGGTGCACAGAGGAAATCTAGTGCCATAAACGAGAGACTGGCATGTGGGGGAAGAGAGGAATTTGATTTTGATTACGTTTAAAATCCAAGTTGACATGTCAGGAAAGTAAGTGGAAAATCAATGTATGTCTGAAATCTGAGAAATAAATTAGGGCCAGAGATACAGGCTTGAGAATTATTTGTACAGATAAGCTTCAAAATCAAATCCCTTGTAAATTATACCTCACTAAAAAGCAAAAATAAATTAAGGACTCAAGAAAGGAAAAAAATCTTGGGGAATACCTATCCTTCAAAAAAAGAAAGAGGGAGAGAAATGCTCAGGGAAGTTGAAAGAGTAACAGTTTTAAATGACTTGGAAGTCAAGAGAGGAAAAGGTTTCAAGAAAGTGGGGATGGTTCTTGTTTCAAATGCTACAGAGTACAGAAAGGTGCAAACTGAGAAAAGGCTGTAAGACTCAGAACTGCTTTTCCATGGAATTACCTCAGGAATGGATGCTGGTTTTCTCCCTATTCAAGTATCATAAAATAAAAGGATTCAGCTATCTCTTCAGTTAAGTCCATTAAAATTATTTCCATAAAAAACTTATTAGGCTACCAATTAATCATAACCTGAGACCCATGTTTAAACAATTCAAAAATGTGTTCATTCATATTGTCATTTGGACAGACCTTTTATACTTTAAATACACTTTTATAAGAAGTACTGATGGACTTCCCTGGTGGCACAGTGGTTAAGAATCCGCCTGCCAATGCAGGGAACACGGGTTTGAGCCCCGGTCCAGGAAGATCCCACATGCCGCAACTAAGCCCGTGCGCCACAACTACTGAGCCCGTATGCCACAACTACTGAAGCCTGCGTGCCTAAAGCCCACGCTCTGCAACAAGAGAAGCCACTGCAATGAGAAGCCTGTGCACCGCAACGAAGAGAAGCCCCCGCTCGCCGCAACTAGAGAAAGCCCATTCGCAGCAACGAACACCCAACACAGCCAAAAATAAACAATAAATTAATTAAAATAAAAGTACTGATCTACCTTTCAGCTCAATTTGCTTCATCACTTGGCACTGAAGAGCCCTGGTTTTTTTTTTTTTTTTTTTTTTTGGCGGTATGCGATCCTCTCACTGCTGTGGCCTCTCCCGTTGTGGAGCACAGGCTCTGGACACACAGGCTCAGCGGCCATGGCTCACGGGCCCAGCCACTCCGCGGCATGTGGGATCCTCCCAGACCGGGGCACGAACCCGCGTCCCCTGCATCGGCAGGCGGACTCGCAACCACTGCGCCACCAGGGAAGCCCTAGCCCTGGTTTTTAAAGACAGCATATGGTATAATGGAAAGAAAAGAGCTTTGGTGTCCGTCAGACCTCAGTTTGAATTCTACTTCAACCATCTACCCTTGAGTTTGTTTCTTCTTTTGTAAAATGGGACAATATCATTACCCTGAAGGAGCTGGTTTAGAGGATTAAACACAACATTTGCAACTGGCTGTCTGTACGTGGTAGGCATCTATATTACTTTTCTAGCTTCTCATCTCTGATTTCAGACTGCATTTCCTAGAGAAGCCTGGGCTTCTTCACCACTCAACAATGATCCTCCAAACATTGTACACAAATCAACACACAGCTCCAAGTCTATAAAATCTGCTTACCTACTCTCACTGGCCTTTCAAAGAATTCAGAGAACTCCGTTAATACCTTCTTTTGAGCACATTCATATTCTATGAACTGGGGTAAAGCAATATACACAGGAGCCCACAGCATAAGTCTCTTTAAGTCTTCTCCCTTTCTAAGGTTCAGAAGATAGCCAAGATGAGAACTTCAAAGCTATCGTCACAAATGATGATAAGGAAGGTAAGAATTTCTACATCAACTATACTACAAACAAGGAGCTCTGTTCCTCCATTGGATGAATGCCTTCTCTCCCTGTCGGTAACACCAAATGCCCTGTGTTTATAGTTTATTGGCTTTAATTCTACTAACAGTATTTCAGAGTATGTTAGGAATGCACTAAGTGCTATCTCTAGCAACAGAGCTAAGGAATGTTTTATAATAACATTTAAGCACATTCATCTCAATTTAAATCATTTTAAGGAAAACCCATTTCTTAGGAAATTTCATTGTGTTTCCACTATGAAATGATTTATATTTACATCAGAATCCAGTCCCCATTACCAGTTTTTGCCATTCACATTTCAAATTTTTCTTAAATTGTCTGAAAGGACACTACAGAGATGAAAGGGTACACTTATGATAAAACAATAAAGAGAGGCTAAAAACATCAAGAAGTGCCCTCCTATCTGCACGAGACTAGAGAACAGAGTATAATGTGGGTCCTAAGTAAGGTTAAAAACATACCTGATAATGTGGCAATGCTTAAAGTGCACCAGAGGAATATAGCCTCTTGGCTACCACTAGAGGTAAATCCTATAATAGCTTTCAAGATGGCTAACAACAACAACAACAAAAGAAGATGTCAGGCAAGCATGGATGCTTCACATTAGAACTTGCCCAGACCTCCTTAAATAGTATCCTCAGAGGATAAGAGCAAATACCTAACCTCTCAGATACAATGAAGAAAATTTTTGCAATAACCCAATCCATTTAGACACACTACGATTCATTAATAAGATGCCATCTTTGTCAAATTAATCATTCACCATGCCCTGTTTGCAAACTCAGGGCAGCCTTAATTCATTAGTTTATCTTTGGCATACACATTCCTTGGGTTAAGGCAGTACTTGAGAAACTGGGCTTCTGGCCCAGAAACTACGTCCTGTAGAGGTAGAGATAAAGACTGCTATAAAGAAGTGACCAATTCATAAAATGTATCACACTCTAATTTTTAAAGACCTTTCAAGGACTTTCTTCTCACTCCAAGAATAACTGAATCAGTAAACAAGAACAGGTAGCCCCTTTTTCTGACCAATTTTAACAGTGATGAAGTTTCTTGGATATACTCACAAAAATGAAAGATGAAAAGCTTTCAATATTACTGTAAAGCTAATCTAAAATCACCAGCATTTGGCTCTGAAACTAAGATATACATAGTCACTACTTCCATGACTGTTGCTGATTCAATTCTTTCAGTTGCCTGGGTTCCAAATGGCTGAGGGTAAATAACAGATTACCTTGGTTCACTGATAATCTGCTTTAAAACAAAAAAACTAATTCAATCTTAAAAACTAGCACCAATGTGATGCAATAAAAAGCTGTTTGGATAACTCTGTCTTTTATAATCTGGACACTTCCTAGACATGTTTAGAATAACTTTTCTACAGTAGAAATAATCCAGAAATAAATCTATCTACTGAAAACAAAGGTCAACCCGTCACTTCATGATTTTTAAAGCCTGTAACTCACCTGATAGAATACAGGACCTAGACCATGAAACTCTGAAGATCTCAGTCTCCCACAACAGGGCATAGTTCTATAGAACGTCTTCTATTGGAGTCCGTTTGCTTTTGAAATGCCAGTATTGTTTTAAACTGGCAACAAAAAGACATTTCTTTTAGCTTTCTCTGAAGACAAGCTTCTGTCTTAGGTTGATCCTAGTCAAAACTAAGGATCATAGCACTGAGGCTGATTCTTATACATTTAACAGGCTGCTGAATAAAATGCCCTGTCAGGTTGGTGGTGGGAACTAAGGTCATAAACATACCTAGCCTCCCACTGCAGCCACGGTAGGAAATACTTCTTAGTAAGGTGCAACAATTCTTATGCAACACCCTGAAATATAAAATATCTTCAGAAATATAAGAATTTTACAGTTGTGGTCTAAAGACTAAAAATATTGATTCACTGTATACACAGGTGTCACCTGGAGCATAAAATGTGAAGCCCTTCTTGGGAGTGGTGATGGTGGGAGTGGGTTCTTACCCAGCACATACAGTAATAAGGAACAGTCAAAATTATGCCTCTTTCAACATACTGCCTTTTCTCCTCCCACACCCACTCTCGCCCTGCTGAACACAGAACTCTAGACCTCATAAATAACACAAATAATAAAATGCACCTCACTACCCTCCACCCCAAGAGTCTTTACCTTTGAACAGAGAGAATTTAGACCCTAGATGGTGGTAATGAAAGTTGGTCAACTCTAAGTTGATCACTGGCCTGAATGAACACAGTTGCTTTCATAGCAATGTTATTAACAACAACTTTCTTAATTTTCATGTGCCCTTACCTCCCTCAAAAAGATGTGAAAGAAAAACCAACAAGAGGTTAAAAACTTTTTATCTGTGCTGTCATATTATTAAGATGGTCCAGCTGGGGAGATGAAATAAAAAACTCTGCATTCCTAACTCCCTAGCCCAGATTTATTTCAGAAAGAAAGGAGACCTTTTCATGGTCTAGTTCTTTGATTAGCTATTGATGAGGACCACTGCAGAGCCCAACAGCTTGGAAAAAAAATGTATTCCTGGGCTTCCCTGGTGGCGCAGTGGTTGAGAGTCCGCCTGCCGATGCGGGGGACATGGGTTCGTGCCCCGGTCTGGGAGGATCCCGCGTGCCGCGGAGCGGCTGGGCCCGTGAGCCATGGCCGCTGGGCCTGCGCGTCCGGAGCCTGTGCTCCGCAGCGGGAGAGGTCACGGCAGTGGGAGGCCCGCGTACCGCAAAAAAAAAAAAAAAAAAAAATGTATTCCTTCTATGGCAAAAAGGAAAAGGCATAAGAGGTAGCTGGAGCTGAGGTGGTGAACAACACTGAAGCTGGAAGGAAAGGAATTACAATACTTAGGTCAACTCTGATTAGGTGAGCTAAAAGAGAGACCAAGAGGCAGGAGCAAAGAACAAAGGAAACTTATTGATGTTTAATTTAAGAATGCATTTAGAAATATACATACATCAACATCTAATATTCCTGTCCTCTGGTCTTGAACTCCCACCAGACTAAACTGAATCATGTTCAGAAGACAACCCTAGGTGGGCACCTACAAAGAACACATCTAAGCTGACCAAGTAAAAATGAATCTGAAGGGCTCCCCTGGTGGCGCAGTGGTTAAGAAGATCCCTGGTCCGGGAAGATCTCAAATCCCGCGGAGCAACTAAGCCCGTGTGCCACAACTACTGAGCCTGTGCACTAGAGCCCGCGTGCCACAACTACTGAAGCCAGCGCACCTTGAGCCCATGCTCCGCAACAAGAGAAGCCACTGCAATGAGAAGCCCGTGCACCACAACAAAGAGTAGCCCCCGCTCGCCACAACTAAAGAAAGCCCACACACAGCGACAAAGACCCAACGCAGCCAAAAATAAAAATCAATTTAAAAAAAATGAATCTGAAAAATTAACCAGAAAAACGTGTTCAAAAGCAAAATGCAAAGAAGTGTAAACTAACGTATAACTTATTCAAAGCTATATCAATGATGTGCAAAGAAAAGAAAAAGTATTTTTTTTAGTGTCCATCTTGGGCTAGGCATAATTTAAGACCTTTATATAAGCTTCCTCATACAATACTGACAATGACACTAGGACATAAGCAGTATTATCCCACTTTTACAGATGTGGAAATTAAGACTCAGAAAAGTTTAAGTAACTTGCCCAAGGTCACATGGCTAATAAATCTTAGTACAGTATTCAAACCCAGACCTACCCAGTTCTAAAGACTGTATTTTCCCCTTTTTATCTTATTGATACACACACATACTGCCAATAATAATCTTATTCTAGTTCATAATGAGCAATTTCTAGTCAGAACACTGTGTGGAATAAAACTCACCAATGTCACACTCAAGCTCTTCCTACTACAAATCATGAAGATATTAAGAATCAGCCAGGCCTACCTCCCAGAGCCACTCAGCTCTCCCGTCACAGCCTATGAAACTCAACCACAGCACTATTCTCTGCTACCAGAAATCCAACACCCTTACAAAAATTACGTTTACAAGTATGTCCTAACTCCCTCTGTGGCACTGGCCCATGCTGCTGAATGCACAGGATGATTCCTCTGCTAACCAAGAATTCTTCAGACCAGATATAAAAGAGCACCACTACTTCTTTTTTTTTACCCAAAATTTATCACTGTGTCCTGAAAAGTTGGAATTCTGAGGTGGATTGGACACAGTCACCAACTAAAGGCAGCACCACTCATCACTCACTAGTTTTTAGTTAAAAGCAGCTAAATATTGTCCATAGCAAGAAATGACAATCTAAAGTCCTGAGAGGCAAAGAGACTTGATTTGACAAAAAGCTAAACAGAACTCAGGCAAACTAGTTCCCAGCTTTTAACAGTGTAAGAAACACGATCCGCACAAAGGCAAAACACAAGGCAAATGAATAAAGAAAGAGGGAGATACATTCACTTCTAGGCTTAACTGTAGTCATGTGAAGATATACAGCAATAGTTTAGGACAGAAAGTCAAGAGGCGCAGAGCCAATTAAACTTGTAAAAGTAATTTAACCAGAGCTGGAACAAAGCCAAGAACAATACCCGACTCTTTGGGAAACTGTGGTAGGAATTTTATGACTAGTGGTCAGCACTTGAGCACCAGGGTAGGGTCTGTCTTGCACTCAGGAATTTAAATGCCTTCAACTCCTACTCACCTTTCCTCCTTTATCACTGAAGTAGGGCCAGGCTGAGCTCCTGAGAAAATACGTCTGTAGATTCACTGAAGGACTGAGAAAAGTTAAAGTTTAAATGGCAAAGGTGTCTCTTCTACTAAACATAATAAAAAATATGTATGAATACGTGTTAGTATTTTTTAGACCACCTCAGAACTATTCAGAACCACCGTAATTTATCTAATTCTGACTACTGAACAAATAACTTACAGTTACAGAAATTAAAGGAACCAGGCAAGTAATCTCCCAGCTCCACTAAAACGTATAAGTCATTTAAAAGGAAAACCTGAATCTTTTCAACGCTAACCCCTAACCAAACCTCTCAACAAGAAGCCACAGAGCAGGGGGGAAATCCCGGGGAGAACGTGATAGCGCTAATGCCGGTTTGTTTACAGAGACTCCAGCAACAATCATATGAGTCAGAAACTCAAGCCACCAGATGCTTTCCAACTAACAGGGACCAAATGGGACCGTTCTACGGTGTCCTGAAAGATTTAGGGGTGAGGGGAAGCAGGCTACGAGAATTACATTACAAAAGGTACAGGAACAGACAGCAACAACTGACTGCGGGGTAATCTTGGACCTCGGCCTTCCGTACAAGGTGCTGGGCCCGAGAACTCGGGATGGGGGAGGGGGCACACTGCGCGGTGGTCCTGAGGTGACGGGGAAACGCAGGGGAAGCCGCGTCCCCCAATCTAAAGGGGAGAAAAGCGCACACAAATGGGTCACCCGACGAGGCAAGACGTCCCTGTAGATTGCGGGGCAGGCTCCTGAGGTCAACCCTGGGGCTGACCTGAGGGAAAGGCAGCCAATCCTCCCGGCGGTGACTCAGGTCAGGGGAAGAAGCCCTGAGCCCTGGGAGCTTGGGAAAGGAGTCAAACCTATCTTGAAGAAGAGTGGGCCAGGGGAGAGGGGGGCAGGCCAAGCCGGAACGAGACACGGACCGGGTAGGTCAAGGGGGGGGTGTCCGGCTGGGGCAGTTACAAGCACGGGAGCCGGCGAGGCTCAGCAGCCTGCTTCCTGTCTTGGGTCATCCTTCTGCCAGAGGCTGCTCCGACTCTTCCACGCCCAGCCGCCCCGTCCACTGCCGCCACCACCGCCGCCGCCATCTTACACTGGCCAGCGGCCGCCACCACCACCGCCTCCGCTCTCTGCGCTTGCGCCTGCGCCGCCACGCTTTCCGGCCCCGTTTGCGACGATGTGCTGGAGAAGACTGGGGGAAGAGCGGTCGCGCGAGCTCTCCGCTCCCAACCCTCCTCGAAGGACGCACAGGGGGCGGGGCTTAAGACCAAGGGAAAACGGAGCGAGGGGCGCGTGCGCAATACTGAGGAGGCAAAGAAGTTGTTTTTGCAGTGTTTCGGGCGGCTGACTTTGATGCTGAAAAGAAATACGAATTAGACGTCTCCCGGAATTGTGGTGGAAATCAGCTTCATTTCTAACAGGCTGGCAGGCAACCTCCTGGGCGACCTCCATTTTTGCCCTGTTTTTTTATACTGAGAACAAGCAGTTCTCTCCAAAAGATTTCTTCTGAAAACCCCATTTCCTTTGGGGTTGACCTTGTTAAGTGGTTTCTATACCCACGAGAACCATTTACCCCCGAGACCTCCGTTTTCCTTTTTTTTTTTTTTTTTTTTTTTGCGGTACGCGGGCCTCACTGTTGTGGCCTCTCCCGTTGCGGAGCACAGTCTCCGGACGCGCAGGCTCAGCGGCCATGGCTCACGGGCCCAGCGGCATGTGGGATCTTCCCGGACCGGGGCCCGAACCCGAGTTCCCTGCATTGGCAGGGAGGTTCTCAACCACTGCGCCACCAGAGAAGCCCCTTTTCCCATTTTTTAATAAGGGATTCAGAAGCCTGAGGTGTAGCTAAGCTGTTCAGGAGGTTCTTTCCTCTGAAGGGGGGTAGTGTGTTGAAGTTGTCCAAGAATTGGACGGGGTATGTACACTCTGCCTCGTTCTGACACCTGAAGGAAGAGTGCAGAAGGCCCCTGAAACGGTTACTCCCAGCTGCCAGGCCAGGGGGTTTCTAACCAGTAGGCCAGGGTGAAAGGCTCCTTGTCACCTCTTCTACCGCTACCATCCTATTATAAGTCATTATATATTACCTAGACTATTGCAATAGACACCTAGCTGGTTTGTGTACTTCCATTATTGCCCTGCTAGTTAAATAAAGGCAGCCAGAGTGACCTTTTAAAATGTAAGCCAGGTCATATTATTGCCCGCTCAAAACCTCCAAAAGCTTCCCATCACACAGTAAAAATCAAAATGATCAAAAGGGCCTCCAAGGAAGGCCCTACATGATGTGGCACCTATTTCTCTGATTTCATTTTCTCCCATACTACCTAGCTCTGCTCTAGCCCTTTTGGCCTTCTTGTTGTCACTCCAACCAAAGCATGGACAGCCCCAGGGCTTTTGCACTTGTTCCCTCTTCTTAAAATGTTCATCTACCATATCTTTACTAGACTTGTTCTGTCCACTTAATCAGATATCTACCCAAATGCTACTTCCTCAGAGACACAGCTCTTAACTATTCCAACTAAAATTGTACACTACCATCTTCCTCTGTTCTCTCACTCTGCATTTTTTCATACCATTTTTTACCTATAACACTTAACCTATAATATATTTGTAATCTGACAATACTATTAGAATATAAGCTCTATAAGGGCAGGGGCTATGTCTTTTTTCATCTTTTTAACCCCAGCACCTAGGAGGGCTAGGACACAAACTATCTATTGCCCTACCATTCTATTCATTCTTTCATTTACTCCATCAACAACTATTGGACTCCTGCTACGTGTAAGGCCCTCTTCTAGGTACTCAGGCTGCAGCAGTGAACAAAACAAACCAAGATTCCTGCATTCATGGAACTTATTTATTTGCACAAGGGTTGGGAGTGTAGGGGGAGGAGAGGGGCACACAGACAATATTAAATTACGAAGAGTACTGTAAAGGAAAATAAAGCAGGGTAAAAGTGGGTAACCTGAGTAGGTGTGCTCTTTTATATACGGGGTTCAGGGAAGGCCCCTCTGCTGAGGTGACATTTAAATGGAGATTTGAAGTGAGAGAATAAGTCATACACACTAGGGAAAGAATCTTCCAGGTAGAGGAAACAGTAAGGTAAAAAGACTTGAAGCTTGAGTGTATGGTGTATTCAAAGAACAGCAAGAAAGCTAATGTGGCAAAAGAGCAGGTAGGAAATTAGTTTGGAGAAACACAATGGGAGCCAGATCACTTACGGAGTTATAGGCCGAGAAGGGGACTTTGGATTTTATCCTAAGAGTACTAGAAAGCCATGGAGGGTTTTGAGTAAGAGTGACATGATCTGATTTATAAATGAAGAGATTCATTCTGGTTGATTCTTTGAGAACTACCGGCAGGGAGGCAAAATAGAAGCTGAAAGACCAGTTAGGAAGCTATTGCAGAAGACCTGCAAGACTACTGCTGCAGTTGAAGTGGTAGGAAGTGGTTGGATTCAGGATGTACTTTGAAGGTGGCAGAGGTGATTTGCTAATAGATTGAATATGGGGTACAAGAGAAAGAGTCGAGATATCTCAGGTTTTTTGACTTAAGCAACAGGACAAATAGTAATGCCATTTACTGACATAGAGCTCAGGGTGGGGGTGGGGGTTCAGAAGGAGAGTTTTTTTGGGAAAATGTCCAGTTCTATCTTAAACTGGTTAAACTGGAGATGCCTATTAGATTTCCAAATGGAGCTACTGAGTAAACAATTGAAATATGAATCTGAAGCTCATAGGAAAAGAGACAATTGGTGGTATAAATTGGGGAGCTATTAAGGTATAAATGGCATAGATAAGCACTAGATGGGGAACATTCACTTAGTTAATGTGGAAGAAAAGAGAAGCAGTCTATAGACTAAGCCCTCTAATCCTGAGGCACTCCAACTAGTAGGGGTCAGACAGAAAACCCAGCAAAATTTATTTAAAAGGAGCAGCAAGGAAATAGAATTTAAAAACCAAGAGAACAAGGGATCTTAGAAAACAAAATTTTTAAATGTTTCAAGAAGGGCACTATAAACTGTCATTCCTGTTTGAGAATTTGAGGCTAAGATGACTGAAAATCGACCACTGGATTTGGAAACATGGAGATTATTTAAGACCTTGACAAGAGGGACTAAAGTGGAGCTATGGAGATAAAAGACTCCCCCTCTGTGGTGTGCTTTCTGCGCTCACTGCTTTGATAGGCACCATTGCTATTACCATTAAATCAATTGCTATTACCAACTCTTCTTTTTCTTATTTTGGGCTTTCCTATTGCGTTTGAGGTTGTGATAATCATTACCCCTTCTAGATATTCAATCCCACTGATTTCTGTGACACTACATTCCATACTTCTATGTATATCTCTCTGACCATTTATTTCATGAGATTCTCTTCCTCTTCATTCTACATTTTTTTCCAAAGTGATCTTATCCATTCTTACAGTCCAAACTACTATCCACATAATGATGACTCCTACGCCTTTATTTCCAAATCAGGATTCTCCTTCAAGCTTTAGACTGGCATACCTGATAGCCAATGGCACTTTTAAAAAAACAGCTTTGGGGGACTCCCCTGGTGGCGCAGTGGTTAAGAATCCGCCTGCCGGGCTTCCCTGGTGGCGCAGTGGTTGAGAGTCCACCTGCCGATCCAGGGGACACGGGTTCGTGCCCCGGTCCGGGAAGATCCCACATGCCGCGGAGCGGCTGGGCCCGTGAGCCATGGCCGCTGAGCCTGTGCGTCCGGAGCCTGTGCAGGGGACACGGGTTTGATCCCTGGCCCAGGAAGATCCCACATGCTGCGGAGCAACTAAGCCCATGCGCCACAACTACCGAGCCTGCGCCCTAGAGCCCGTGAGCCACAACTACTGAGCCTGCGTGCCACAACTACTGAAGCCCGCACGCCTAGAGCCTGTACTCTGCAACAAGAGAAGCCACCGCAATATGCAATGAGAAACGTGCACCGCAAGGAAGAGTAGCCCCCACTCACCACAACTAGAGAAAGCCAGTGCGCAGCAACGAAGACCCAACGCAGCCGAAAAAAATAAAATAAAATAAATAAAAAACAGCTTTGTTGAGATGAAATTCACATACCATACAATTCATCCATTTAAAGTGTACAATTGAATGGCTTTTGGTACATTCACAGATATGTGCAACCATCACCACAGTCAATTTTCAATCATTTTCATCTCCTCAAAAAGAAACCCAGTCCCCTTTAGGTATCACCCCCCCCATTTTCCCATCCCCCACCAGCCCTAAGAAACTAGTAATCTACTTTGTCTCTATGGATCTCCTTATTCTGGACTTTCATATGAATGGAATCATATAGTATGTGGCCTTTTGTGATGGGCTTATTTCACTTAGCATGCTTTCGAAGTTCATCCATTTTGCAGCATGTATCAGTACTTCATTCTTTTTCAGAGCCAAATATTATTCCATTGTATGTGTTCATCCGTTTATCTGTTGATGGACCTTAGGGTTGTTTCTGCCTTTCGGCTATTATGAAAAATGCTGCTGTAAACGTTTATGTATAAGTTTCTGTGTGGACATAAGTTTCATTTCATTTCTCCTGGGTATATACTTAGGAATGAAATTGCTGGGTCATATGGTTAACTCTATGTTTAATCACTTGAGGAACTGACAGACTGCTTTTCAAAGCAGTTTTACCATTTTACATTCACACCAGCAGTGTATAAAGGTTCCAGTTTCTCCCCATCTTTGCCAATGTTTTTTAAGTTTTTGACTCTAGACATCCTAATGGGTGTGAAGCGGTATCTCACTGTGGTTTTGATTTGCACTTTCCTGATGACTATCAATGTCAAGCATCTTTTCATGTGTTTATTGGACGTTTTTGTCTTCTTTGGAGAAATGTCTATTCAAATCCTTTACTCATTTTTAAATTGGGTTATTTGTCTTTTTATTATGGAGTTATAAGAGTACATATTCTAGATACAAATCCTTTATCAGTTACATGATTTGCAAATATTTTGTCCCATTCTGTGGTTGTCTTTGCAATTTTTTGATGGTGTCCTTTGAAGCACAAACTTTTTAATTTCGATGAGGTCCAATTTATTTATTTTTTTCTTTTGTTGCTCATGCTTTTGGTGTCCTAATAATTCTTAGCCAAATCCAGAATTATGAAGGCTTTATCCCTATGTGTTATTCTAAGATCTTTATGGTTTTAGTTATTACTTTTAGGTGTTTAAATTATTTTGAGTTAATTTTTGCCTGTGGTGTGAAGGATTGAACTCATTCTTTTCCATGTGGTTACCTAGCTGTCCCAGCACAATTGTTGAAAAGAATATTCTTTCCTCATTGGATGGTTTTGGCACCTTTGTGAAAACTCAGTTGACCATAGATGTATGGGTTTATTTCTGGACTCTGAATTATACTCCACTGGTATCTATGTCTATTCTAGCTATGTGCCATCACCACATTGTTTTGATTACCATTGCTTTTTTCAGGATTATTTTCTTATCCTGAGTCCACTGTGATTCCATATGAATTTTAGGATTAGCTAGTCAATTTCCACAAAGAATTCAGCTGGGGTTCTGATAAGGGTTGCATTGAGTATGGAGATAGGGAGTACAGACAGTCCCCAACTGACAATGGTTTGACTTACAATTTTTTTACTTTATGGTGGTGTGTAAGTGTTAAACATTCAGTAAAAACTGTATTTTGACTTTTGATCTTTTCCTGGGTTAGCAGTATGATCCTCTCTCATGACGCAGGGCAGCAGCAGTGGACCACAGCTCCCAGTCAGCCAGGCGATCACGAGGGTAAACAACCAATACACTTGCAACCATTCTTTTTCACTGTCAGTACAGTATTCAATAAGTTACATGAGACATTCAGCACCTTATTATAAAACAGGCTTTGTGTTAGCTGGTTTTGCCCAACTGCAGGCTAATGTAAGTATTCTTAGCATGTTTAAAGTAGACTAGGCTAAGCTATAATGTTTGGTAGGTTAAGCGTATTAAATGTATTGGCTTAAGATATTTTCAATTTATGATGGGTTTATCAGGACGTAATCCCATTATAAGTCGAGGAAGACCTGTATGGACATTTTAACAATGGCAAGTCTTGTGCTCCATGAACATGGGGTGTTTTTCCATTTATTTACATCTTCCTTCTTCCAACAATGTTTTGTAGTTTTAACAGTATAGTTTTGCACTTCTTTTGTTAAATGTATTCCTATTCTCCCCCTCTCCCAAGTATTCCATTTTTTAAAAAAAATTAATAAATTAGTTTATTTTGGCTGCGCCGGGTCTTAGTTGCGGCACGTGGGATCTTCCTTGTGGCATGCGGGATTATTAGTTGTGGCACGTGAACTCTTTGTTACAGCATGCGAACGTTTTGTTGCAGCACGCGTATGGGATCTAGTTCCCTGACCAGGGATTGAACCAGGGCCCCCTGCATTGGGAGCGTGGAGTCTTACCCACTGGATCACCAGGGAAGTCCCCTCCCCCAAGTACTCTTTTTGATGCTTTTGTGAATGGACGTTTTCTTAATCTCACTTTTGGATTGTTCACTGCAAATGCATAGGAATATAATTAATTTCTGTATATTGAACTTAAGTCCTGCAACCTCGCTGAACTCATTAGTTCTAATAGCTTTTTAGTGGCTTCCTTAGGATTTCCTATATCATGACATCTGCAAATACAGTTTCATTTTTTTTTCCCTTTCCAATCGCCATGTCTTTTATTTCTTTTTCTTGCCTAATTGTCCTGGCCAAAACCTCTGGCATAATGTTCGCTAGAAGAGCTGATATCCTTGTATTGTTCCTGATCTTTAAGTATGCTGTTAGCTGTAGATCTTTTGTAGTTGCACTTTATCAGGCTGAGGATATTCCCTTCTGTTCCAGCCAATGGCACCTTAACATTCCTAAATTGAACTCACCTTTGCTCTTTGCTCTACCTTCTGTCAAACTCAAATCTCTTAGTTGCCGCCACTATTCTCCTGTCTTAGGCTGGATTCCCTAGAAGCAGAGTCCAAGAAAGGAATTCTGTGGTCTGAAGTGGTCTATTGAGGGAGTGCTCTCAAGTAAAAGCTGGAATAAAGTGAGTGAAGCAAGATAGGAGAGGGGGCAAGTTAGGCAAAGATATGGGTTCAGCAGATAAGTTTAGCCTCCACTGGGAACTCTTTGCACATAAATGGCACATTTGTCCCACCTTGAGGAAAGCAAGAAGGAATTCTGTACCCCAGTATCATTTGCTGATAACACAATTACTGATTACATATCATCACTGATAATGCAATCCCTATCAGAATCCCATCTGACTTCTTTGCAGAAACTGACATCATTCCATTGGCTGTGGTGTTATCCCTGGGAAGGCACAACCTTCCAGGAGTTTCCAGAAGTTGGTCCTGTTGGCAGAGGGTGATTCTAAAGAAAACGCAGCAGTGAGCTATTAGCAGCTGACACTCACTTCCTGGTAAAGGGGATCTGGACAGGGTACCAACAATGTCTACTACAGTTCACCTCTAGCACCGCTCAGATCCATTTGCTTTGTACATTAAGTTCACTCTCTCTACGCAGTTTCTCCAGCAATCAAGTTAGTCACAATTTCTGGAAACACAAGACGAGTTGCTGCAGTTGGCCCAGAAACTGCAAATGATATTCACCATCTTCCTTCTATGCCACCCATTCCAGATTCATCTCCCTCTTGACTACAACTTCTGTTAGTCTAGATGGCTTACCTAATGGGGTGATCCAGACCTTCATCCCTGAGGGTTCTGAGCCCCTGGAGATCATGCCCTATCAGGCCATAATTGTTTACTTATTCGCAGTTAAAACTGAGTATAGTAGGACCAAAAGACAACCCAGGGATCACATGTGCATCAAACACTTTCCTCCTTGCATTCATAATGTAGCAGCAATCCTACCTCCTCATGACAGAGTTAATTATCCCAGACAGTATGGCAACTTCTTTCTTTGCCTGATAGTTTGCTGACATTAGGAGCCCAGAGTGACCAGATGACAGCCATACCTTTAAGTTTATTGAGATTCTTATGCGGTGCCTGGTAGAAGCATCCCCACTCTGAGAAACAGGACCTCTAGACCCCCAGAATTTAAAGTTGCAGGGACTCCTAGGAAGTACAAATTCCTCAAGTGGATCACTGGCAGTGATGTTGAATAGGGTCACTCCTATTTCCACCCCTTCGTTGCAGAGCCCATGAATTCTACCTCTTGGGGATAAAGCACCCTATTATGGTCATATAGGTTTATACTGTATTGTGAAGGACAGCACTCCATCCCTGCTGGCACCACAAATGCACCTTCAAAAGGCCATCTCACTACTGTACCAGGTCAGAGGCTTCTGGGTGATAAAGTATTTGGTAGGAACAGTGGATCCCACTGTCATGTGCCTGTTGCTGTACCTGCTTTGCCATTAAGTGGGTACCTTGTTCCAAGGCATTATTATGTAGGACCCAGTGCTGGTAAATCAAACATCTCTGAGTCCTTGGATGGTAGTACTGGCTCAGGCACTTATAAGCAAAGCAAAATATGTATCAGTCCTGATCAGAATACACTGTTGTCTTTTCCAGAATGGAAAAGGTTTGATGTAACCAACTTGCCACCAAATGGCAGGCTGTTCTCCTTGAGTAGTGGTACTTAACAAGGGGATCAGCATTGTTCTTTGATGCTGACAAGATGTACATTTAGAAATAGCAGAGCTAAGTCAGCCTCGGCTAAGAGAAGAGTCCATGTTAATAGGCCAAAAAACAGCCTCCACCTCTGCCACCGTGGTGATTCTATTTATAAACACACTGTGCAAGAACTGGGATAGCTGAAAGTTTCCTAACTAAATTATCCTATCCATAGTTATAATTTAGCACCCTTCTGGTGAATACTTTCATAAGTCCCCCTCTCATAAATCCACCCAAATGCTCTTCACCAGACCCCATTTTCCTATCTTGCTCCTTCTGGGCCTCTGACCAACCAGCCCACTGACTGTGAGTTCATGTATATACTTGCCTCCAGCCACTACTCTCTCCAAAGCGGATGGTCAAGTAAATTGCCTAAAGCCCTACTCATTGAGAGAATTTCCCCTCATCATTGTCTTTCAGGACCACTCAGGAAGAGGCGGTTGAGAAGCAGTAGTCCATACTTGGCTTGCCCTAACATGATCAAGACAAAGCATCCACAAACCAGACCTGGATTTTTTCCTCCTCTGTCAAATGGTTGAAGGAATTCTTATGTTGCCATAGGCATGAGCTAAGAGAAAGGTATTAGTGCAACAGATGCTGGTAATATGGAGGCCCGGGGCCCTTTGTTCAATTTAACTTACTTGTGCCAAATTTGATTGGGCTTCTTCCAAACTGTACAATTTCCATTTTAATATGTATTGCTATTGTATCCACCCAATCTTATGATTTGAAACATCTGACAATAACAGGCTGTTTATATGGGCAACTGGTCACATAGTCACTTGATATTTCGTGGTTAGGCACTGAATCTCTATCAGGACCTAACAGTATGCCAGGAGATGCTTTGCAATGGTAAAACTTTCTCTACTGCAGGAAGCATCACCTTACACCAGAACCCAAGAGGTCTGTGCTGGAACTCTCCTACTGTGGATTGCCAGAGAATCCACACACATATTTTCCTACCACAGATACCTCTAGTACCATGGAATTTTCTGGGTCTTATGGCCCAAGCAGCAGGACTGCTTGCATCATAGGCTGGACCTGCTGTAGAGGCCTTTCTTGCATTCCCAAGTTCAAAAATATGCTGCCTCCAAAACTGGAATATGCTACCAAGGTATTTTGCTACTTTCTTATGGTAAAAGACACAAGATACAATAACTTACCTTTACTAGAGAGGATGTCCCAGAATGCTCCAGATCACTGGACACCTAAAAACCTAACCAACATGGCAGGGCCCTGCATCTTTTGAAGAATTTCTCTCTCACCCTCTGGAGTGTATGTGTCTCACCAAGGAATCCAGAATACTTGACACTGCTTGTTCCTCAGATCTGATTAGCATATCCTTAATACCTGAGTAGCATAAGCTTAATAAAGCAAACAAATGTGATATTCTACAGAATATCCAGGTCCTTTTGGACTATACTGTGAAAGAGAGAAAAATTAACATAGCTCTAGATCAAAACCATGAACATAGGGACTTCCCTGGTGGCACAGTGGTTAAGACTCCGAGCTCCCAATGCAGGGGGCCCAGGTTTGATCCCTGGTCGGGGAACTAGATCCCGCATGCATGCCGCAACTAAGGAGCTGGCAAGCCACAACTAAGGAGCCCGCCTGCCACAACTAAGACCTAGCACAACCAAATAAATAAAATATTTTTAAAAAAAGAACTGTGAACATATACTGTTGGCCATCACTTGCGATTCCAACGGCTTCTGATTCTTCCTTATTAGTATTGAAAGAATATATTCACTAGATCAGGAAACTTTCTGTAAAAAAGGCCAGATGGTACATATTAATAGCCACATAATATATCAGAGGCTGCGTCACTCTCCAGTAAAGAAAATACATCTGGCCTCTTGCCTTCTGAGATGGCCCACACTCCTGTCTGTGAAGTGTGTTTCTCTAAATATATCCACTTTTTACCTATCACTTTGTCTCTCACTGAATTCTTTCTGTGATGAGACATCAAGAAGTTGAGCTTCCTTAAGTCCTGACACCAGGAAAGAGAGCTGATGTTTTCTCAGACTGAGTGTGGACTCAACATGTGTTTGCAGGTGAAGTGTCTCGTTAACTACACAGGCCAGAGATGAAGCTTGTCTGATGTAAAATTGGTTGTATTCAACAGAAAAATATCAAGACCTTCTTGTAAGGGCCAGAACAGCTCCTGCTTGACAGTGGCTGCTTTTCTATTCTATTTCTCAGAATAAATGTATAAAATCATATTATGAAGTTACAATGCAAAAAAAAAAAAGAAAGAAAAAAAGAAAATACATCCATCACAGTACTACAATCAGGACTACTAACTGCTTAAGTTTACAGCAGTCCATTGTAGTCCATTACATCCCACCCAATGTTTGCAAGGACCAGAATGGTGAAACTAAATGAGGATATGATGGGGACCAACATCGCTGCACCCTTTTAAGTTTTTAAGAGTGTAACGAATTGCTGCCATTTCCCCCAGAATGCAATATTACTTTTTATTTACTATTTTGGCAGAGATGCGGGTGCAGTTTCAGGGACTTCTACTTGGGGTCTCTGCCAACTACCAAATATGTCCATTCTGATTATCTAGGGAAACTGGAAAAATGACCATAAAGTGGATTTTGGGACCCACTGTGAGACAGACCTAGGCAAGCACTCCATTTATTATCTGACCCTATATTTTCCTACTGTAATTGGGGTGAGGTGGGGCGGGGGGAATGCAGGAATGGGAGGTACTGTGATGGTGCTCTGGGTCCCTGGTATCAGTGTAACGCAGACCCCGTATCCCTGGTTTTCCAACTCAAAAATTTTGGGTAGTCTTCTTTCCCTAGTGTATGATTAACTAAGTAAATTGTGCATTCAATTGATAGATTGAGTCCGACAACTGTCTCAGGCCTATAAACTAGGCAAGGAATTGTGACTTTTCATTGAAGTTACTGACCTCAGCCTTCTGTTCAATCATTCTTGGTCACTCTTAATTATATGTAAATCAATACCTTACTTGACTGTCCATCTATATGGTCCCTAAGACCACCCACGTTCCATTAGCCACCTCCACCTTGACCGTGCTGCCCTTATGGAAATTCACCCACCCTGCTTCTGAGAGTTAAGTGTTGCCATTTGGCCTCTGCTATCAGGGCCAAATGCTAGGATCCTATTAGCCCCACCACTACCAAGGAAACCAGTTCTTAAATATCCTCTTCCATCAGCCTCCACCCACAGAGACAACCACTTCTTAACTTCTCAAACATGCTGGTGACCCCTTCATTAGTGCCTTTCTTTTATACAAAATTTTCCTGAGGCCTTCCTGAGAAACATAGTCAGCAGGTGGGTTTTCCAGTGAAATATACATTCATTCTTGCATGCACACTTCCTCTAAGCCTTTTGATCATTTTTCAGATGGTCTGTCATCTCTACTTCATTTACTGTGGGCCGTCGTTTCTCCCAAGCTCCCAAAAAGCCATCTCAACAGCACATTATAAGCACCTCATGGGGCCCCTGCCAGGATGTTCCAGAATCATAGGAACATGATTATCACAGTACTAACTTGATTCTTAATTAAACCATCCAAACAATTACAAATTTGTTTTCTAATGTACAGAATTTTGGAACAAAGGGGCACTTCCTTTAAAGTTTGAGAGCAGCATAAACACTTTACAGCTTAAACCTAAGCTTTGTGATGGTTATTTTAAGCAGCAAAGGAAGGCTAGAAAAATACTAGAAACGTCCTTATAGCGACACATTCTTGCTGAAGAAAAGGTTCAGTAGAAGCAACCCTCACATGGAACAAGTATAGAAATGTATCCCTTTGGCTGATGCAACTGTGGAGAGACTGAGGAGGGCCCTAGAGCAGTGCTACTCAGGTGGTTGGAAATTTGTACTGGTCTGTGAACAGTTTTTCACCAGTCTGCGACAAGAATGAGTTAGAAATTAAATGTGTTCAGAAACCTTTTAGCATTTCGTTTTTTATTTTTATTTATTTATTTATTTGGCTGCGTCATGGGGCATGCGGGATCTTAGTTCCCCAACCAGGGATCGAACCCATCCATGACCCCTGCAGTGGAAGCTCGGAGTCCTAAACACTGGATTGCCAGGGAAGTCCCTAGCATTTTGACTGCTATAATATCCAAATGCATCATCAGTGGCCTTATCCTGCGGAAGAGGTCTGTCAGTTTGGTGTTGTCAAACTTGTGTGGTGGGTAGCCCACAGTGTGAACTGCACATATGGAACACATATTGGTGGACAAAGGACAGGATACTTATAAAACAAAAAACCTGGTCCTTTATCACAGTTTGAGAAGGACCGCTCCATCTTTCCACAAGTCCTAGAATAATTCAAATAGTATTTTTGGAACAGAGAGTAACCTGAGGTCAATTTGTTCATGTTCAATCAAAATCAAAATGAAAATGAATGGCCTGGGAACAAAACTAAGGTGGCATCTGTTTAGGTTCCTGGCGTAAGCCCTGGCCAGGCCAGCAGAAGTGAGAATGTGTAAAGGAAAACTGGCACATAGCTCAAGGTGCAAGGCCCTTTCGTTCTTCCCTCCTTTTTCTCTTTCCTCATCCAGTTTTTGCTAGTTATAAGGAGAGAATTTTGGCCATTCACGTCCTGTGACCATCATCACAACTCTGCCTGCACTTTCCCATCTCTTGCAGAGGAGAGGAGTCTCAGATTCAGACCCGGGCTCTTCTGTACTTTAAGGTACAGTAGCTGGACCTTCCCAAACAACCTCAGGCCTTAAGAACATTTCCTTCCTCGCCAATACCACAGAATGTGTGGGATATTAAGGGGTGAAAAGTCTTAATCCAAGGGAAAGTGACATGTCAGGAGCTCAAAGTGCCACAAATGGTAAGTACAAATTTGCTCTGGAAGTTATTTTCTCAGTGCTGAACCAGGACAGCCAGCTGGTCTGACCAGAGTATCCACCAATATGTGGCAGCCAAGGTCTACAGATTCACTGGTTCCCACAGAGAAAAGCAAGGTCAGCTCAAAGAAAAATAATTTAGTAAACATGTTAACAATATATTACTAACATTAATAATAATACTGTGAAATGTTAAAATACAATACCAATCGAAGGGCTTCCCAAATTGAAATATTCAGAGAAAATGAGGAAAGATGGCCATTCAGTCTCCTTTGCCAACTGAGGTGCAGACTGAGCTGGGGAAGGGAAGTGGTGGTAGAACCCAGTAATGCAATGTTATGCTAACATTCCTCACACGGCAGCTTAGAGAAGCTGAGGAAGATTAGGAAAAGACTTGGATGAAAAACAGGCTCAATCCCTCACTCAGAATATTTATTAGTCAGGAAAAAGGACCCAGGCTGCATCCCACCCCGCCTTTCCCAAGCTACCTCCCTGAATCAATGAACAGGATTCAAAGGAATCAGATGTCTCAAATAAGCCAAAATGTATCTGGGGAAGAACAGTAATTCATTTCCTAGACCTGACACTATAATTATATACATTTGCCAGGGAGATAGGGGGGCCAGTGAGGGTGGTGGATGGACTAGATAAGGGGAAACAGGATGGGCCCTTCTTTGTCACAGTTTGGGCTCAGAGAAGGGTTGGAATAAAGAGGTATTTAAAATAGAGAGATGAGAGGAGAGGCAGGGGATAAAGGAAGGTCAAGGGCTGAGTTCACCCAGATCACATAGCATTATAGAAAGAACAGGGCAGCTACTTGAGTTCTCAGGCTGGAACAGGCAATTGAGGACTCTGTACCTGGAGAGAGGAGAATCCCAGGGCTTCTCTTTCAACCTACTGTGAAAGAGTAGCATTTTTAGATGCAAAAGCCCCCCCCACCCCACTTACTTTCCCTTCAGAGAATTCAGGACAGTCTGAAGGCAAGAGGGTGTGGTGACAGACCTAAACCCCCAGCCTAGGCTAAGTTTCTCCCCATTCATTCCCACAGGTGCTGCCCAAGAGAACTATAGAAATATAGAGTCCTAGGACTCTGTCCCTGCTCCCCAGGTCCAAGACAGGGAGTAGACACAAGGCACGAAGACCCTGGGTACAAAAGTAACTCAGTGTGGCCCTGTATAACATTATTTTGCGAGAGGAAAGAAGGTGCATGCCCCAAAAGGGACACCTTCCTTCACCTGGTAGGTAGCTGGGCCTTTGCTAGCAGCAGAAACCACAATGGAAAGGGTTCACAGAAATGATCTGCAGAACAGGCCTTATTCCTAGAAAGACAGAGAAAAAGCCTCCGCTGGTATGGCACAATCTTGGGTGGGATGACAGATGGCAGTGGGCAGACCACTCCTGTAGACGACACTCCTGCCTCAGCTCCCAGTGGTTCTGCTGACTCCAGACGTTCCCCCACGGCTGGGAATCAGGGAAGAAAGCATGTTGTGTTTCACATGATCAGACACTGTTCGCCATTGGCACCTGGTGGGCCCGAGAGATTGAGGGCATCCAGGTCAAAGTTGAGGCCAGGAGGCTGGAGAAGAGATGAAGGGACTCAGATAACTCCTCCTATTTCAGAAAGTTAGAGCTTTTGAAGGTCCATCCCCAGCAGCCACAATTATCACCTTAGGTGAAATCATTAAAGGTTACAAAATACTGGAAACCGGGGCTAAGATTAAAGTATATGAGAAGGTATACTCACCATCTCCCCAGCAAGCTCTTTTGGAGGATGGCCCAAATCCTGTAGCTGGAAAATAAGGAAAGAGGAACAAGAGATAAGACCATGCTATGTGGCCTCTCCTGTGCTCCCTCCTCCACCTCGGCTGGGCAGGGAGGCCTCCTTCCAGGACACCTCCTCCACTGAACACGCAAGCAGATAGCAGCAGCGGGCAGACGGCAAGAGGAGGCCTTACCTGCTGCATGAGATCCAGCACCACCTCAAAACGAGCCTTTTGAGTGGCCTCACTATCTGTGGGGGTTTCTGCCTCAAACTGCTCACATATTTTGCCCATGACACTGTGTTGTTCCTGATATTTTTCAAACTGCTCTGGAGGTAGAGATTCTCGGTGAGTCTGCAACCATTCTGGATACTAAGCAAAGAGAGAATGGGTGGGGAGGAAGTAAGTGAACAATGAATAAGTAAGGGCAATAAAATATGAGGAAGAGTAAAACATGAAGGGGACGGGAACATAGGAGAAGGAAAAGCTAAATCAGCGAGTTCAGCATGAGAAGTAGCACTCACTTCAATCAGATCACCTGGCTGTGCTAGCATTTACGGTCACCAGAGGACAGTAAACATTTCTGTGAAGAGCCAGATAGTAAATATTTGAGGCTTTAAGGGCCACATATGATCTCTGTCACATATCCCTTCTTTTTTGTTTGTTTTAACAACCTTTAAAAATCTCTTCAGTGACACTATAAGCTCTGTGATGGCAGAGACCATCATTTAAACTACTCTTAAAAATTGTTAACAGCATAAAGCCAGTAAATCCTCAGTGAAACCTTATTGGAGAAATTAATGAAGTTGGAAATGCAAGAAAGGTTTATCAGACAACAACAGAGACTTAGACCAATTTACAGAAAACTAGAGCTGAAGGATTTCCCCTTCTACCTTAAACATATTTATTAGTCAGAATATTTATTAGTATGGTAGCTTTATTCTCTTGGAGATGCAACTTTATGGTAGCTTTATTCTCTTGGAGATGCAACTCCTCCCTAACTCTCCCCCTCCAAATAAATAAAGGAGAAAAAAACAGATGAACCTGTACACTTGAGTTACTCTATCTCTGCAGGCTCTAAATAGACAAAGCAGCTCATAGGAGCTGATACAATGGGGAACAAAGAGGAAAAGCATAATTAGAAGTTCACAAACCTTTTCTGTGATCTCCTTCAGTGACGGGTACAGCACATCCTTGGACAGGAGGTTCTGCATGATACTCTGCATGATGGGGAGGATGGTCCCTTCCCCATCTCCTTCATCCATGCCCAGCCCTTCCATGGCCTTGGTCAGCTCCTCTTCTGACATGCCAGAGTTCTAGAAAGGACAGGAGGGAGGTGAGCAAGTATACTACCTTCTTGGGATGCTCACCAACCTTTCAGGTGGGAAAGAACTATTTAAACTTGCCTGTAGCAAAGTAGTCAGGCAGGGACAGACTTGAGATGATACCCAAGAGTCTGCCTTTTGAGACTCTGCTGGTGAAGTGTCTAGGAGTGGGCCCCCTGTGGTTCCCTATCTCTTCCCCCTCACCTGAAGGTCAGTGGCATTCTTGGCTAGTCCACTTAATGTCTCCTTTAGGCAAGAAGTGAATTCTTGTTGGGAAGTCGCATCACTGCCTAGGAGAGATGAAAAGAGCCAAGTTCATTTAGGATTTTAACTGTTTGCTTGCCTGGACTGACCTGGTTACCAGCTTGGATATGGAGCATTTATTAGTGAATCACTAGCACTCCACATCTTTGAATACTCTATGGTTATCTTCATAGTTATTTTCATAAAACTACATGAACTGTGTGTCAGTTTGTTCTCCACAATGACACCCACATTAACACTGTGACCTTTAAAATGGTCACTTTTTAATAATCTTTTCTGTTACTTTCCAACTTATCTCATGCTTTTCATTAAACAGGGTCTCATGCCTCCTCCCATCTCCTCCCCCATCCCATGGCAGTGGTATCATAATTGCTGTCAACTTTACAAAGTTTGGTGTCCTCAAGCAACAATGACCTAGGAGGTTTGCTCAGACATTTTCAGTTGTCTGGGGTCCCCTCCTCACCTACTCTCCCAGCAGCCTCTGAGAGCTTTTGGAACTGCTCTACCAGGTGGGGCTCTTCCTCAGCCAACTCCTTCATTGCTTTCTCGAACTCTGCAGTGGCTTGGGAAGCCAGCTCGCTGTCAAACAGTTCCTGGAAAAACTTCTCTTGGGAGGCGAAGAGGGCATCCTGCAGGGGAGAACGTGGCCTAAGTGCATCTCTTACTTGGCACTCCACTGCACATGGCCTCTGACAAAAGTCACAGGCAGTGGCTCTGGGAAATGCAGTGCTTCCCTCCTACCCACCTCCACTGGACATTCTGACTACCTCTCTTACTAAGAGCAGCAAAAAGGTATCTGGCCACTGAGGGAACGGTATGGAGTGTCACTCCCAATCCAACCATTTAAATCTGCTCTTTTCTTAAAGAACTTCCTTGAGATCCCTCTACTCAATCTGAAGTCCCTGTTTCACAAGGACTGAGGCCTGCAAGAGCACTCAGCAATGTGAGGCCAAGGCACCTCCCCCACCTCCCCTCTGGCCTACAGGGGCCTGCCCAACCTCTGCTCAGAGCTGCATGCCCACTGCCCGCCCCCCCATCCCTTAAGTGGGTGGAACGTATACTTTGGCAGTGTCTCCCGGCGATCTCTTCTGGGACCCCGAAGCATCAGGAGCTGTGGCGGTAGGAGGGGGTGCTGGAGAGGGTTTGGCCTTATCAAAATCATCAAGAGCACCTTCAGAAACAAGAAACACGGCGTGTATTCGGGGATGGATGAGGATGCAAGGCTGGGGAGTTTCTGGGCAAAGCATTAAGAGGACAATCTTTCAAACTGTCAACTTTCCTAAATTTTCTCCTTTTTTTGAGTCTCCCTTTCCTGACCCACCCCTCAATAAGCCTCCCACTTCCCACCCCATTACCTAATTTATTGTCATCAAAGGGGAAGAAATCTCTTAAGGTGGAACAAGCATCTCTCTCAGAGCTGGGAGAAGAGAGTTAAAACTTCTGCAGAGACATCTCCATCTATACAGTGCCTTCCTTGCCATTCTTTAATGACTCCTAGAAATCCCATACAGATATCCAAGGGGAGCAGAGAACACAGATGTCCTTAACCCCCTGAACTCATTCTGGAGCCCTAAAGGGAATAATCTTTGGCAAGAAAGCTGAAGCCACAAGATGTTTCACCTAGCTCCCCATGGGTCCTGGTACTAGTAATGAACTGAGGGACTCCATATTACACTCCATGGGAGGGCACTGAACTCCCTTATCTTCCAGTTTCACTCTCCCTCCCCAAAGCTCTTAGAGCTCCCTCTGGCCTCCTCTCTGCAGACTCACACAGTCACTTAGCACTTCTCACAATTTCTGTTCATCTTTCCGCCTGCCCACTCTGTGACTGAGCAAGAAACAAAAAAATATTCACCTCTTCCCTGAAAAGCCTCTGTCCTCACCACCATTCTGCTTGCCAGACTCTAAGTGTAAGGGGAGGGCAGCGGCCCCACTCTGGGCAAGAAACAGGGCTAAGGAGGAAAAGTACAGCCACCCTCTTTTAAGAGGGTGAATTGTCTTCCCCAGAGGCCGTCTCACCCTGTTTTTCAAAATAATGGGAAGGGAGTGTGTTTGAGCTCTGACATGATGAAAGAACTGGAAAGGGGCCTGGTGAGAGAAAGGTGAAAGGACTGGGAGAAGGAAAGGCGTGTCTTCTGTGTTAAGGAGAACAGGACAGTGCACAGAAGGACGCACTTCGGGCTCGCTAAGAGTTAATGGAAGCGATCCGTGGATGTCCGGTTCGCGGCCCACCGAGGACCGAAGGCTGCTGCCGGCGGGGAGAAAGTCAGACTTTAAGAACTTACTAATCTAAAAAGTAAGGGGAGTTTGGAGTGGGATCGTGAAACATCGTCCTCTGGGTTAGTTTCCCCTCCAGCAAGGAAATCAACAGTCTGGGCCGCTCAGGGACCCAAAGCGAGCTCCTCAGCTCCCGCCGCGAAGGAGAGGGTGACCCAGAGATTATCTCGGGGGTCGCAGACTCTCCGCCGCCGACCAACCTTTGGAGAACCTCTCCTGCTCCGCCCCAAATACCTCAGGTTCACCTAACCCCCTGAAGGGATCCTTACACCCGCCCCCTTCAGGCCTTTCCCATTACGGGTTCTTACTTTCCAGAAGCTCTTCCAATTCCCGGTCGGCTTCAGCCCCAACACCACCATCCTCCTCGGCCGCGGCCATCTTGCCACCTCCGCCGTGCCGTAGGAGGCAGGACTCTGCACCCCACCCCCCGCGCCCTCCCCCTCTGCCTCGTGCAGCCAATGGCATTGTTGGCCCGTGCCGGGCCGCCATTTTTAAAGGGACAGGAAGCTTCGGTTCTTTTTTTTTTTTTTCTTCCACTCTTTCTCCAGGGACGTAGAACCAACAGAGGGGAATTTACTGTTACCTTCTGCCAGGTTTCTTACTGGCTTGGCCTCCTTTCTTTCAACTGCCCGCATTACCTGGCTTATTATTTCTTCCTGAACTGTGGGTAGGCCAAATTGGGACAAACTGCCTACGAACAACCAGAAGCTGTGCATGTGTAATCAATAACGATAGTTAACGGCATACCCAACATGCTAGTTTCCTCTCACTTCCCTCTGTATTTTACTCAAACGTCATCTTCTCTGAAATGCCTTATTTGGCCTCACTAAGTACAATTACAACCCCTCCCACACACACATATACACTTCCTATCCACTTTTCCTCTTTATTTTTCTCAACACTTACCACTATCTGACATACTATATATTTTATTTATTTATCGTTATCTCCTCTCAAGCCCCTTGGAATTTAAGCACCATGATAGCAAGGATTTTCATCTGTCGTGTTCACTGCTGCATCCCCAGCTCCTAGGCTAGGGACTAAAACTTGGGCACTCATTGGCTGCTCTTTGCTTTCCCAGGCCCTGATGAGGCATGTTTCTCTGCAGAATCTAGTGGATATCTCTGATTTCCCTGCACCTCATTAAAACTGTCACAGTGCCAATAACTTAGAACTCAATGTTGGTTAATTAAATCAGGCAGAAAAAGCGACTCTTGGACCTTGGACTAAGCAAGGAGGCAATTGGAATGTAGTGGTAATAGACCTGCCTTCCCTGACCTATCTCCTTTTCTCTTCGCAGAACTCAGTCGAGTGTAGTTGGAGGACACTCAGATAGACAACTCCAGACATCCCTTCCCTCCTCTGGAATTGTGCTATTCAGATCTGTGAGAATGCATCAACTGCCTGACAAACCTATCTCAGCCCTTGGAAGGCATCTGCTGTTGTTTAATATCCTATGCTGGGCACAGTGGAGGGCAGAGAGAGAAATCAGGACCAGCCCTTGCTGTAAGGTAGTTGACTGGGGATTAGGCTGGAGGTAGGATTAGACATACACACAGTAAGTATGGCACAAGGTTAAGTGTCTTATAAGAAGTAAGGATAAAGTACCATAAAGTTTAAAAGGGAGAAATCACACTAAATGAAAAAAGTTATGTCATGACTTTCATCCTTAGCTTCCAAAACACACACTTGAGTACTTGTGTCAAGCACCAGTTTAGGTACTTACTCTTTCCTTGACATACAGGGCACAGACTTTTAAAATACCTGTGCAAAACCTACTGTGTTCTTCCAGGCACAAGTACTGTGATTTGGGAGAAAACACTCTGGAGTCAGAAGACCTAAATTCCAGTCCCAACTCTTAAATTGCTTTGTTCAAAACCCTTCACCACTCTAGGACTCATATTACAAATATGTAACATTACATTTGGGACTCTAAGGTCCTTCCCTGATTAATCTCTTTCTCCCAAACATCTGTAACATCTATTCCAGGTTAACTTTCTCATTCAACTCCAAACTGCTTACATGTGTAATCTCTAATATGACTATATCAAGCACACATTACAGGTATTTATATTGGCTTTACATTAATATGGTAATATCAGTATGTTAATAAGGAAAACATCAGATGGTAAATAAAAGAATTAAGATGGAGTTGAAAATAAGCACGATTCTTCCTTTGCACTATTTCTTAAACTTGCTTTACTATTGATAAGCCTAACACCTCATCTCAGTATTTACTCACCTCCCACCTTTCACGTATAGTGAACACTGTTGCAAAACAGTATTTTACAACATTTTCTTTATATCACTCTCTCAAGTAAGGACTTAATGGCTGTCCACTGTTTATTAACCAACTTCAAATTCTTTCCTGGTATTTAATTATTTCACATGTATCCATTTTGTTTCCCCAATTACATAAGCTTCATGATGACTGTCCACTTTTTTCATATCCCTCAGTTCAGAATGTTTATGTTGGTATGCAAAATTAATTTTATAATTTAAATTTACAGAAAATTTTTGCCATTTTGCCAAATTTTTCATCAACTTGCCTATGGTTACAGAAATAATGTTTATAACTTGAGAAAGTGTTATGAAAATAGCGTGCAAATTTTTGAGAGGGCAGGCTTAATTTGGGGATTCTGTTTAAGAAAGTATCTTTTAAAGCTAAAAAGATACAAAGCCCTGCCCTCTTTGACAGCAGGAATTACACTTATAGTTTATCCTCAGATTCACTTTCCACATCCGTCCAATGTATGTTCAAGTTGCTCATTGCAGCACTGTATATAATATCCAAAGAATGGAAATAACTCACATATCCATGAATAACAAGGCAACTTAAAATCATTAGTATGCTTCCATTTAGGTATAACAGGGGGATAGGGAAGAACATATTCATAACTGCTTGTTTATACATCAAAAAATCTCTGGCAGGATATAAGGAAGTTAACAATGGCAGTTACCTGTTTTGGGGAAGGCGATAGGAACTAGGTGGCTGACGAAAAAGGTGGGAGGAAGATGTTACAGAATAGCTTTTTACATTTACTGATTTCTGAACTATATGAATGTATTGTTTATTGAAAACATGAATTTAAAATGAAAAAAAGTATATATTTTAATCAAAGGCACAGTACATCACTCTATGGAATTAATCTTAGTACATGACAAGCAAAATTCTGTATTGCCATTGTAATTGCTGTACTATATACAATGTATTACTAATTAATCACATATATATCACATAAAACATCTAGAACAGTACCAAGTACATGGCAGGTGCTCAATGTATACACTCTATAATTAGCAATAGATGGAAGGTTGCAGTCAATAATGGAATAGGGGAACTACTTGCTTTCTACCATTCTCACAGCAATTCACTATATCCTATGAAAAATATGTACTTTAAAAAACATATAGGTATTTATTACCTTTGTAATTAAAAATAATTATTGAAGGAAAGGTATCTGCTTTGATGGGGCAGCTACATGGAGTAAGTAGGAATATGACAGTATCCAGGAAACAAATGGCAAGCCACAAAACTCTTGTAGAAATTTATTTATTTAGTGTGAGAAACAAAATACAAGAACAATCTTTGTAAAGAACAAGTCAACAAAAAGTGATGTCCATTTCTGGAAAATCAAATAGTTTCTTCTCAGATTTTAAGTTTCTGGCCACACAGAGGATATCTGCCTCGGAGTTTAAATGCCCAAGGAAAACGGGGATGGCTGACAGCTTGTTATGACTGAGTAAAAGATGCTATCTTATTTATTACATCTCATTCCTTTCTAACAAAAAGTACACAAAGGTGGTGGGGAGGGAAGGAATAAATATAGCAGGAATTTATTTCACAAATGTTCATCACAAATGTTCTTTGAAAGATCTAAGCTGGGAAGGCAAGGCCAATCGTGACCACAACTGTAGTTACCTTGAGATGAGAGGTCCTCAGAGGCAAAAAAAAAAAAAGGTCAGGTTTAGACATTTGATTAGCCATAGAAGAAGAGAAAAGGACATTAGGTTTTAGGGTAGAGAGAGCTAAACATCAATAATATGAAGGGTAGTTGAGGAAGAAGGAGTTAGAAGGATATAAAGACTAACTGTCTGCGGGAAAACACGGTGCTTAACCCTACACACATGAAGCAGGCCTTAGCGAAACTGCAGAGGGCTGATCCTTAAACCAATCACATCTTTGCCAATCTCTGTCACCTATGGAAGAAGAAATAGAAGAAAGTTAGGGATTTGTGAAGGTGAGAAGCCTAGAAAGCCTACTCCCTCCACACCTCAATGAGCACAGTAGAGTGGTTTGTTATTGTTACTGACTGGAAGGAGCAGTGGGAAGTTCTACCCTCCTCCAGTGTCACTGCCTCAAGGTGTGAGGGGGAAATACAGGAGACAAAAAGGACCAACATGCTAGTTGGTCCTTCCCTCAAGACAGAATTCTAGATGTATTTCTCAAGGACAGTACTTACTGTAGTGACCCTGCAGATCTGACCCTTGAACTCAGGCGAATAGCAGGCCCCACTGAGTGGACATTTCTCCACTGGCTTTCCACGGTAGATGGGCCGATAAGATGCAGCACAGATGTCAAAAGGGTTGTGCATGTCATAATTGAGCTGGTAGGCATCTGTGGGGTTCTTCTCACAGGCAGACAGGATTTTGCGGGTCTAAAAGAGTGAAGGAATATTTTATTTACAAGGACTGAAAGCTGCACACCACAACTCAAATGATCTCATCACCATAGTTTAGTAGTTTCTTTGATGTAGATGCAATTGTACTGAATGAATACAGAACACGTCCTCTGTATAGGTCATATGTGAAGGGGTATTCCTGTTGTATCAGGCTTTCTCCTTCTCTATCCCAAAGTGGCTCCATGGATCTAGACCCATACTCCTCCACTAAGTCTGAGAATTCTCAGGGTTAGCCCTGAAAGGGTTAAAACTGGCTTTCACTGCACAAATAGAAAACTTTTGGAAAACACAAGTAATGGGACATGTATATGGAGGCTAGTGGTGGTGGTGAGGGGAAATCTAGAACTTAAGGACAGGACTGGGTTGATTTTCAGGTACAGAGGACCTGTTCCATATTGCAGGTCACACTCTCACAGTGGTGCCATGTCTGAGTAAGATATTAGTTCAGTTTCCAGGAACAAAAGGAGGTCCCCATGCCAGTAAGTAGAGGATGGTATTTTATTGGCTCTTTTTGTTGAATGCTGTTATACAGCACTTTGTTTCAGAGACAAGGACCTTGGTCTTCGACTCCCTCCACGTAAGAGCAGATCTAGTTCCCCTACGCTCACTAAAGGAGTTCCCATATACCTGTTGAGCCACCTCTGGCTTGGGCCCGAGTTCCAACAGGCGCCGAGCAAAGGTGGCAGCAGTCTTAAAGTTCTTGAGCTTGAAGAAGAGGTTGAGGGCTGTACGCAGCACCAGGATCATGTGCACTGGCTGCAGGTTTGAGTGGGTGAAATAGGCTGCCATCTGGTGGACAGAAGGAGGAACACATGCCATGCTGATGCTAAAGCTGGGATAGGTCATTTATAAGGGGTCACATATGCATTAGAAACACAGCAAAACAACCAAATAAAAACAGGACTGGCTATAAAGCAGAGAAATCTTCTGCCTCCTAGTTATGGAGGACTGATGAGATGAGGAAGACAGGTGGAGAAATATATCCTTTCCTCACAGAAATGGGCCCAAATTTCTCTTACTCCCCATATTGTGACCTAAAGAATTCAGACCTAATAGTGGGTAAAAGGGAAGACGCCTCTGTACTGCTTAGAGGCCCAGAGGTCTTACCTCACAGATGCGCTTCTGCTGTTCTAGAGACTCTTTGGGCAGCTTCTTCCTTTCTATCTCCATGGACAAACCCACAATGTACTCACGGCAAATGGTGATGAGCTGCTGAGCCTGGAGAGGGGGCAAAAGAAGGTCATGGTACAGAGGCAAGAAGGTGGGGGTGCCCAGCACTATGACAAGTATGACTATGACACTATGACTGCTCTTACCTCTGCAGTCTCCTGTTTATTGTCCACAACAAGAAGTGGCACACTGAGTAAAATGGAACGGAATTTTTCCACAGCCTCCTCAAACTTGCCCACTGTGGTGAGCTGGTAGCACAGTTGCAACCGTTGGATGAGGTCATTAAGCTTCAGACCCACAGCTGGTACACCATTCTTCAGCCCTGCATCCTTCCTGAAAGGGAAAGAAGACAGGATGATCAGGGGCCCACTAGGACTTAACCTCTTCTTCTGGCAACATGATCACAACACCCTACTGAGAAAGAAACTAGGGAAATGGATGCAGCAGGTGTAAACCAAACCTGACAGAGTGCCAAGCCAAAGATCTTTTCCTACTAGGAAACCTCAGCTCTGGGACAATTCTGTCTCTGAGGTTACCATCTGAAATATCTACCCTAAGTTGGAACAGAGAGAAGCCAGCAGCAAGGGACCTTACCAATTGCGATTAGGGTAGCCATACATGGAGGGCAGGCAGGGCAGAGCCTGATAGGTGGTACGGCCTCGGGCATAGGTCTGCAGGAACAGTTGCTTGTAGGGGCCAAACTGGGTTACCCCTACTTGGTCATGAAGGAGCTGGAATACAAGAGGAAAGAAACATAAGATTTGGGCTCTGCTACTTAAAAACTAGTTGACAGTGGGCAAGGTACTTAACTTCTCTGTACTTGTTTCCTCATCAGTAAATTATATTTAATTATAGGATCTACCTCATTTAATAATACCCATAAAGCATTTATGATAATGCCTGGCACACAGTCAACACTGAATGTTAGTGGCTGTTGCAGTTGTGGTTGTTTTTGTTATTGCTACGATAGCAGATGGCTTAGTGTTCAAAAACTACACCTGTTCATTAAGGGGTGCTCACTTCACTGATGTGAGCCAGAAAGCACGCTATAAATGGGTGGAAGATGGCTGGAAGAATCCACCTTACGAGATTACTAAGCCAGACTGAAAGCACGTAAGAGGAAGGCCTTATGAGGCAAGTTTCCTTAGGCAAGACCAAAGACTTCCACGTTAAATATACACCTCTGCCCTTGTGGGTATAATAATTTCCATTTGGTTAAGATGAATCAATCATCCCCCTGGGACCGTAGGCAAGGCACACTCAACAAAAGCCAAGGTAGCTTTAAGACTTACCCGCATGGCTGTTTCAAAAGAGCCTGCCAGGATGTGATCAACTGGAAGCTGAGAGTTATTGCACCAGATCTAACAAGAAACAGAAAACCCAAGATAAGTGAAATTTTGGTCTTTCTCTTCCCAACAGTCCTACTCTATATCTGTAATAGAAGAGTGTCGATATTCTTTACACATTAATCAAGTATAGCCAGCTCAGAAATACTTATCCCTACAGGACTGTTTCCCTGCTTACCTGAGTTGGGCTGGTTCCCTTAGTGGGGGGCACAAAGAACCCATCCTCAGCCCCACCAGCTACACCAGGGGGTATATCCTAGGGGAAAAATAAAGAGTGAGTCATTTTTTAAGCCATTCAAGCAATTTGCCTTGATAAATCTAAACACAACTCTACCTTATTCCCAGCCTCTGTTGGGGAAGAGGGGTGGTGGTTGTGGAAGATGACTCTCAAAATAGGAGAAGCTTTCCCAGTAACAAAACGATACACCAAAAGCGCCAATCAGGCAAAAAAGCTTGCTGCCTTTTCATAAGATGACACTGGCACTACCCTAGTTAATCTTATTATTCTTTCTTTCAAATGGGAGTTAAGCATCAGACTAGGAGGATCCAGACCCCCTCCCGTTCAGGGACCTCAGGACAGGTGTTGGGGGGGTGATAAGGCCACCGGCCTCCACAGGGAGAAATGGAGAGAACCTTACAAGGGTGAAAATTCCACATACCAGCTCAGGAGGAAGCTCCAGATCTTCTTCCACGTCCCAGCCACCTCCTTCTTCCTGTCCCTTGCCAAGAGCATCATCCCCCAAACCTTCTGTAGCCTCCACAAACCCATCTGTAAGGAAAATCCAGGCTCAACATAGATTCTCAAAGTGACACAATTTTAGCCAAAGGAAAGAAAAACACTGGGATCCTTGTTGGTCCTATGGTCCAGCACCCCGCAGAACTGCCCCACAACCCAGTCCCACTCCAGGGAGCCCATCTGCCCAGAACACTCCTAGAAGAACATGCATACCTTCGTCCAGCTGCAGCTCCGCATCCTCTCCCCAGCCCTCAGTACCAACGGTGTCAATGTCAATGTCAGCAGCCAGTGCTCCTCCCTTCCCTACAGAGGGAAGGAACAGAAAGGAGGAGCTGGTTACAGCCAGCTAAGTCTAAGATATGGCCTCCTCTGCAGGCAAACTGTTGCATCCTTACAGAAGCAGGTGCCAATGTTGTGTCCACTTACTGTTTTTGTTTATTTTTGTGATATCTATATTATGCTAACCTGGTTAGCATAGGTTTCACAGAGAGAGGGAATAGAAGAGAGATGAAAACAACTGGCCTTCCTGCTACCAAAAACTGCCTCAAACAATTTCTTACTAACCAGCCTTTGGTGCCAACTCTTGGCATTTCTTGCTGAGATCTTTGCTAAGTTACCACCACTACGGTGTGTACAGGGCATGAGGACAAAGGCTAGATGAGAGGATATGGAAGAAAGAGCAGGACTGGGCACGAAATGCCCAAGGGTCTAGTTAGGCTCTCAGCTGGGAGAAACAAACTAGTAGACATAGCCGAGAAAACAGGAGTGTAAGGGTGGGAGTGGTAGTGGGTATACCCACGTGACAGAATTGAGGTAGCTGAGTTATACCTTAAGATTGTATGTCATGAATGATAAAACACAGAACGGAGAGTATGACTACATATATGGTAAAATCTAAGAAAATACACCAAAATGTTAACAGTGGTTGTTAGAGCCATGGACTAAGAAACATCTCTCTTTTTCCCTCCTATCTTCCAAATTTTAATGATGCCATAATGCTTTTATTTAGTTTTTAAAAGACTTTAACTTTAATTGGCATCTCAGTGTTGCATGAGGCATCACACAGAAAAAAGGAGAGAGGAAAAGGATAGAATAGTTAATGGTACTCTCTAGGACAGCTTTTCAGAAAACAAGCACACAACAAAAATGCTATGGAAGAAGTGGGCACTTACCCTTGCTGGCAATGGAGCCTTCAAAGAACCCTTTAGATACAGTCAATAAGGGCCAATTGGTATCCAATGGCATGATAGGTGCAGGTGGCTGAAGCAGCTTGGCATTAGGGTCAATGTCTGGGATCTGAAAGATAGAAGGTTAAAAGCAAACAGCTCTCAGGAACCATCTAGGGAAGGTTATGGAGCCTCCTTTGATCTCATTTGTTTCTCTGCCTCTCCTGGTAACCAGGTGGGGAGTAACATTCGTAGGTTTAAATAGTCCCAAGATCTCAGAGTTAATCCTGTAATCAGAGATACTTATGTAAATAAAGACTCACTGCCTCCTTCTCTGGGTCAAATGTCTCCTTCAGGCTCTCAGCTTCTTCATCTAAACCATGGGTAGCAGCTGTGAGATAGGCCAGTGACTCTGTTAAGAAAACAGACTTTGTGGTATAGGTACATTTCCAAGTGAATACTGGTGTCCTGATGTCTGCCTCCTGGTCAAGTCCCTGCGTAAGTCCTTCCCTTCAGTGTGGGCTGGATCTATTGACTCGCTTCTAATGAACAGTATGTGGGAGAAATGATGGGATGTCACTTCTGAGATTAGGATACAAAGACTATGGCTTCCATCTTGGGTGCCCTCATTTGCTCTAAGGGAAACCAACTGCCATACTGTGAACTGCCCTATGGAAAAGACTACAGAGCAGAAAACTGAGGTCTCCCAGCCAATAGCCAGTGAGGACCTGAGGACTGCCCACAGCCACAGAGCGAATGTGGGAGTGGATCCTCCCCTACTTGAGCCTTGAAATGTCTGCAGCCTTGGCCAACACCTTGACTGCAGCCTCATGAGAGACACTGAGCCAGAGGCACCCAGCTAAGTCATGCTGCAAACTGAGATAATCAACATTTGTTGTTTTAAACTACTAAGTTTTGGGTAATTTTTATATAGCAATAAATAACTAAAACAGTTGCTTATCCTTAAGATCTATCATCAGTGTTAACAAGAACCTTGGACTCATCCCAGTCTGCTCTCTCTCACATCCCCCCAACCAGTCCCCTTCGACAAATCACGTTGGTTCTACCTTTAAAATATATGCCGAATCTGACCATTGCTCACCCATTCACAGCTAGCACCTTGGTCCACACCACATCTTTCACCTGTCTTATTCCCTAAGGTATCTCAAGTGCTAGTATAATGCTTGGTATACAGTGGGTTCTCAAAAAATACCCCTTAAATATAAAATGAATAAATAAATGGGCGAAACCTCCAGATTTGAAGTAAAACGATAAAACTCTAATGGCATTCAACCAACCACATTTACTACGGTATCTGCTCCAGGACCTTTTAAAACCCATTTCCCCCAAGATATTAACTATTTTCCTAAGAGTGCCTAGCCAAACTATATTTTCTGGCTGTCCCTCCATTTGGCTTTGAAGAAAGTCTCTGGGCATGGTAGGAGCATGCAGTCTTGAAAAAATGTGCAATGAAGGGAAATCCCTCACTACTACATATGAATAACTCACCATAAAGAGAAAATACTTCCTAAGGCCCCAAAGGAAGTGAGTCCTGGATACTTACTTTGCCCACAGTTCTTCAGGATCCGTACCCGCTCTGACACGTCTCCCAGGTAGAGGGCATTCTGATAATGGCCACTCATGTCCTTTCGGATCTCAGCTGCACCAAGTCAATAAGAGACACCAAGTTAGGTCTTCTCTCTCAAGTTCTCTCTTGCCTCTATTTGCCTTCTTCCTTCCCCCAAGGACCCCTTTTCCCATCCTTAGTTTCTGGGGTCTCACCAATTTTCATCATCTTGCGAAGTTTCTCTAGATTGCCAGTGATAAGGTACAAGAAGGAAAGTTTGTCAAAGTTTTTGGTGCGCTGATAACACATTTCCACAATCTGGTGGTTCCCCTGTAGTAAGGCCACTTCTCCCAGCTTTTCCCAGCAATTCTTGTCATCCAGTGCTTTGGCTGCTTCCAGAGCAATCTAAAGAATCCCCAGAGTTAGAGTTAACAGGTTGGAGGTTATTGTGACTCAAAACCAGGGACTACAGTCAAAACGTCTGTCTCTAAGTAAATCTCCCAAGGAACTCTTTACACTTTCAATCCTCCTAGCTTTGTTTTCAATCTAATAGTACTGAAAATTCAATCAACAAATAAGATCCCTTAGGATCCATGGATAGAAGAATCACATCACATTATCCTCCTCCTCAGAAATTTACTTTTACAACAAAATCATCTTCTAGCAGTTGCTGATTCCATAAGGCCAATTCTTGCTTAGCTATCATATTTCCCATTTGCCAGGTTTGAAGATCCACAGGGGCTCCTCAGAAGAAATAAGAAGGAAGTTTAGAAGTAAGAAAGTCAATTTTCCTTAGGCTTCTCCTCATTTAAAAATAATGCCTATAGACTCTAGGCCTCAACATTTAATAAGTACTCCTTCATCTAAGCCGCCAGTTAGCAAGTCAAATGTCAAGGAAATAATGAAATTTTCCAAATTCTATGCTATCTTGGTTCTGTTCTAAAAGTTACTGAATTCAGACTAACTCAGAGCGACAACAACAATAGAAATGCTGGGGCAGAAGCAAAGATGGGCAAACAGCAACAGGAAGATAGCTCAATCTAACAACTAAAAAAATTCTTAATTCCATTATATTGGCTGAAGAAGCAAGCCCAGAATAATGTCTTCCCAATGCCACCCTAACCCTCTCACCTCCTCTACAACAATATGGGGCTTATAACCATACTTCTCTCACCTCAATGTTTCCACACTCCAGTGCAAGACTAAAGCGAGTTTTCTCATCTTTGACGAAATGCAGTGCCACTTCAGGATATCCCTTCTTCTGGAGATACGCAATGATAGACTGGCCTACAAGTTTGGCGTTCCTTACCATGTGTAGTACCTAGACATTTGGGGAGGGTTAGGGCAGGAAATAGAGATCACTTATAGGAAAAAAGGAGTGCTGCCCTTCTCAATACTCCTAATATGCTTCCTCATTTCATACCTCATCATATTTTCTGTTGATCAGGGCCAGCTTGAACTTGAACTCAGTTGGATCAATGGTGAGCACCCGAGGACGACACTCTCTGTCTAGGCAATATACATTGTTGCCCTTCACCCGTGTGACATAGATAGGTAAATCCAGAGTTCGGATGATCCCATAGTCCCTGAGAATAAGAGTTAGAGAGCACAGCTTTAAGTCAGTGTAAGAGTAAATCCAGCCTGTAAAGAAAGAAAACAAGCCTAGGACCCAGCCTTTTATCTTCTCATTACCCTTTTGTCAAGTGCCATTTAAACAATAGTATAGATAGGAAGTGATTCAAAAAAGAGCAGAACCAAATTAATTTATTTTATTCTCTTGTATGAAGTGGGAAAAGATGGGGCAGATGGTATGATTTCTCTTTATAAGCTAGTACTCTAGGATCTAACAGACACAGGTATCAGAACCAGACCTAAAAGTTAAATCTTAAGTTCTGATATATAATCACTAGGCCACTATAAACAGTTAAATCCTTCCTTATAAGTTATAAGTGAAAGTGGAAGAGAGGTAGATGTGAAGACTTCTGATGTACAAAGAAATGATGCAAAGCACATAATATATATATATTTTTTTGCGGTACACGGGCCTCTCACTGCTGTGTTCCCTCCCACTGCAGAGCACAGGCTCCAGATGCGCAGGCCCAGTGGCCATGGCTCACGGGCCCAGCCACTCCGCGGCACATGGGATCCCCCCGGACCGGGGCACGAACCCGCGGACTCCCATCCACTGTGCCACCAGGGAAGCCCAGCACATAATATTTTAAACTGAATAAAAATTAAAAGTTTACAGATTAAAACTTGTGGCTATAGCTAACACAATACTTGATGGACAATTTATAGTGTTAAGTGCATATACTATATTAGAAGAAAGACTGAAAATTAATGAGGTCTACATGCTTAATATTAGGAGAAAGACTAAAAATTAGTAAGCATCCAACTCAAAAACTGTATGGTTCTTTTTTTTTTTTTTTTTGTGGTACGTGGGCCTCTCACTGTTGTGGCCTCTCCTGTTGTGGAGCACAGGCTCTGGACGCGCAGGCTCGGCGGCCATGGCTCACGGGCCCAGCCGCTCTGCGGCACATGGGATCTTCCCAGACCAGTGCACAAACCCGTGTCCCCTGCATTGGCAGGCAGACTCTCAACCACTGCGCCACCAGGGAAGCCCTTATGGTTCTTTCTAAAGTTAAAACAAAGAGTGTACTTAGAAGCAAAAAATAAAGTCAATAGTACAAATTAAGAAATAGAAAACAAAAGTACGATAGAGAAGTTCAATAAAGGCAAAAGCTGGGTAAAACTGATAAACCTCTCATGAAGCTAATTAAGAAAAAAAGGATGGGAACTTCCCTGGTGGTAGAGTGGTTAAGAATCCGCCTGCCAATGCAGGGGACACGGGTTTGAGCCCTGGTCCAGGAAGATCCCACATGCTGCGGAGCAACTAAGCCCGTGTACCACGACTACTGAGCCTGCGCTCTAGAGCCCGTGAGCCACAACTACTGAGCCCACACACTGCGACTACTGAAGCCCGTGTGCCTAGAGCCCGTGTTCTGCAACAAGAGAAGCTACTGCAATGAGAAGCCCATGCACTGCAACAAAGAGTAGTCCCCACTTGCTGCAACTAGAGAAAGCCTGCGTGCAGGAACGAAGACCCAACACAGCGAAAAATAAATAAACAAAATAAATAAGTTTCTTTAAAAAAAAAAGAAAAAGAGGATGAAATGGCAATAATAGGGATGCAAAAAGGGATATCACTATAGATCTTGCAGAATGAGGATATGCATAAATGTTTTTAAATGATCAAATTCCCAGAAGAGTAAAATTTACCAAAATTGACTAAAAAGAAACAGAAAACTCCTACAGTCCTGTAATTATTACATAAAATTAATTGAATCATATTTTTAAATCCTCCTATAAGTACCAGGCCTGAATGACTACACTGGCAAATTCTACCTACCATTCAAGGAAGAATTAATTCCAATCTTATACAAACTCAATGAGAGAACAGATGAATAAAGTATATTATTTTGCTTATTTTATGAAATTAGCACTACCTCAATACCAAAGCCTGACAAGGACAGAAAGGAAAAGGGAAATCACAGGGCAATCTCACACACATATATATACAAAGATGCAAAATCCTAAACAAAATATTAGCAGACTGAAACAAGCAATATTTGAAGATAAAACATCATGACCAAGTCAGATTTGTATAAGGAATACAATGTTGGTCTAACATTTAAAAAAAAATCAATTTAATTCACTACATTAATCAACAAAAGGAGAAAAACTGCATGACTACCTCAATATATGCAGAAAAGGGGTTTAAAAAAATTCAATATTCATTTGAGATATAGCGAAGAAATTCCTCAGTAGATAAAAAGTATCTATAAAAAAATCTACAGCAAGCTTACATAATGCCAATACACTGAAAAGTGACACTGTAAATTGGGAACAAGACAAGAAAGTTTGCTATCACCGTGTTTATTCAGCACTGTGCTGGAGATCTTGGTCAGTGCTGTAAGACAAGAAAAATACATAAAAGAATAAGCGCTAAAAAAAAAAAGAATAAGTGCTGGAAAGAAGAAACAAAAGTGTCATTACCTACAGATGCTATGAGTATTTGAAAAGAAAATATAAATAAATTAATAGAATTAATAAGAGTCTAGCAAGGTCTCTGAGATAAAATTAATTTAAAACTTAGTTATGGGGCTTCCCTGGTGGCGCAGTGGTTGAGAGTCCGCCTGCCAATGCAGGAGACACGGGTTCATGCCCCGGTTCGGGAGGATCCCACATGCCGCGGAGCGGCTAGGCCCGTGGGCCATGGCCGCTGAGCCTGCGTGTCCAGAGCCTGTGCTCCGCAACGGGAGAGGCCACAGCAGTGAGAGGCCTGTGTACCGCAAAAAACAAAACAAAACAAAAAACCCCCAAAACAACTTAGTTGTATTTCTAAATATCAGGAAAAATTATAAAATTGAATTTTTAAATGGATACTATGCATTTATAAATAGCATTAAAAACTATCAAGTGCCTAAGAATAAATCTAACCAAAGAAAATGCAAAATCTCTATGGATAAAATTATAAAGCTTTATTTAAAGATGTTTCAGAAGCCCTAAATAAATGAAGAACTACTATATCATGTTCACAAATTAGGAAACTTAATATTGTAAAGATAACAATTACACCCAAAATCCCCAAATCACATACAGATTCACAATCCCAACTGAAATCACAATAGGGTTTTTTGCTTTCTGTTTTTTTGGGGGTTTTTTGCCATGCCGTGAGGCTTGCAAGATCTTAGCTCCCGGGGCTTCGCTCGGGGCGCAGTGGTTAAGAATCCCCCTGCCAATGAAGGGGACACAGGTTCGAGCCCTGGTCTGGGAAGATCCCACGTGCCATGGAGCAACTAAGCCCGTGCGCCACAACTACTGAGCCTGTGTGCCACAACTAGTGAAGCCCGTGCGCCTAGAGCCCATGTTCCTCAACAAGAGAAGCCACTGCAATGAGAAGCCCATGCACTGCAACGAAGAGTAGTGCCCCCCTCACTGCAATTAGAGAAAGCCTGCATGCAGCAACGAAGACCCAACGCAGCCAAAAATAAATTAATTAATTAAAAACAAAAGAGAGAGAGAAAAATCAACTTTTTTAAAAAAAAAAATGATCTTAGTTCCTCGACCAGGGCCCAGGAACTCTCGTTTGTCTTTTTTTGTTTTTGGCATGGAATTTCACAAGCTAATCTAAAATTTATACTTTTTCAAGACAAAAAATTACTTGAAAATATGCCTTTTCAAGGCAAAACTAATTTGAAAATAGCCTAATAACTTAAAAAAAAGTAAAACAAAGTGGGTAAGATTTGTGGAACTGCTTTACCAGTTGTAAAGACTTACAAGACTATAATACTTAAGACAGTGTAGAATTCAATCAGAGACAGACCACAAAAAACAGATTCTTGGGACTTCACTGGTGGCACAGTAGTTAAGAATCCGCCTGCCAATGCTGGGGACACGGGTTCAATCCCTGGTCCAGGAAGATCCCACATGCTGCAGAGCAACTAAGCCCATGTGCCACAACTACTGAGCCTGCACTCTAGAGCCCACGTGCCACAACAACTGAAGCCCGCGTGCCTAGAGCCTGTGCTCCGCAACAAGAGAAGCCACTGCAATGAGAAGCCCGCGCACTGCAACGAAGAGTAGCCCCCGCTCGCCGCAACTAGAGAAAGCCCACGTGCAGCAACAAAGACCCAATGCAGCCAAAAATAAAAAAACAAAAACAAAAAACAGATCCTTACATTTTTTTAAACGTGATTCATATATCACAAAGATGGCTCTGCAGAACTATGGGGAAAGGCTGGTTTTTTCGATACGTGATGTTGGTACAAAACTGAGTGTCCTTATGGAAAAAGTAAAGCTGAGCTCACGACACCTCACACCATACAAAAAAATCAACTTCAGGTAGATTATAGACCTAGATATAAAAGGTAAAACTATAAAGTTTTCATAAGAAAATATAAAAGAATGCCTTTATTATCTTGGAGTCAACAAAGATTTCTTAAATAGGACACAAAACCTGATATCCATAAAGAATAAGATTCATAAACTCAACTACATTAAACTAAGAACTTCTGTTCATTAACGGATATCAAAAGAGAATCAAAAGACATACTATAGAATGGGAGGAGATATTAATATTTGCAACACATAGCCCTGATAAAGGACTGATATTCAAATATATAAAGAACTCCTATAACAAAAGAACAAGGATAACTCATTTAAATAAAGGATAAAAGACTTGAACAGAATTCATAGAAGAGGAAATCCTGATGGATGGCTAAATAAAAAGTTGTCCAATCTCCTGGGGAATCAGAGAATAGCAAAGTAAAATTACAAGATACATTGCACATCCACCAGACAAAAATGAGTTTGACAAAGGCCAAGTGCTGGCCAGTGTGACAAGCAAAGAAACTTTTATACAACACTGGTTGGCATGCAAATTGGTAAAACCACTCTCACATTACCTAGCAAATGTGAAGATAAGCACGCTCTATGACCTAGCAATTCTGCCCTAGAGAGAAATGTATGTGCATATGAACCAGAATTCATGGAAGAATGTTTAAAAGAACATCATTTATAATAGACAAAACCTAGAAATCACCCAACTATCCCTCTAGAATAGAACTGATAAACTGTAGCATATTTATATAATAGAATACTATACAACAGCAGAAACAAATAATCTAGAGCTACAACATGGATGAATCTTACAAACAATATATTGAGCAAAATAAGCAAAATATGAAATAATACATTCAGCATGATTTAATTTACATGAAGTTCAAAACCAGGCAAAATTAAACCATTATTTTAAGACACACACTGGGTGGTAAAATTGCAAAGAAAAGCAAGAAAGAAATTATCATAAAAGTCAGAATGTTATCTTTGAGGAAGAGAGAGGGATGTGATCAATAGGGACCACATGGCAAAGGGCTTCTGGGGTGCCAGAAATGTTCTATTTCTTGACTTGGGTAGCAGTTACACAGATGTTCATTATGTAACTATTTGCTATTTCATATATTTATAACCTATGTAATTTTCTATATTTGTGTCATATTTCACAATTTTAAAAGAGTTGAAAAAAGAATGTTTTGATGCTCCTAGCACATATACGCCAGACAAAGCTTTTCCATGAAGACAGTTCAAGGAGGACTTCAGTATGTCTCCTGAGACACGACAGTGATTTTAAGAAGCCACTTTCTCCCATTCTGTATCTCAGATAATCAACTTACCCAGTGGTGACAGCATATTTGATGTGGTTGCTTGTGGTATAGATAAATACCCCACTCTCATCCCAGGCCCCACTCTTGACACGAATGTTCTCATGAATGTTACATAGAGCCTCCAGTTTGCGGTTACAGATCACAATGGCTGTAAGAGGCAAAGGACATGAGTGCTCTGCTGGACAGGGTGAGTGAAGTAGACTGGCAGGGATGGGGAGGGAGGGACTGGTCTCTAAATCAGGGTGGACATAATGAAGACTTACCATGTTTGGCCAGTAGTGCTACATGGGACATGTCTGCTGACCAGATAACATATTTCACCTTGGAAATCTTCACAGATGCCAGAGTCCTGGGATAGAGAGAGAAGGGCAAATATGAGTGAACCTGATTCCCTTATTCCAGGTTATGACCTAAACTCCTTTTCATCTCCAAATTAATGTAAACCGAAATTTCTTAAAATAATACCAAATAAACATTTTCTGTATTACAGTTCAGTGACTTACACATTTGGCTCACATTGTATACTTCCCTCTTCCTCAACTCCCTGCCCCTCATTCCCATGTATTATTAGGGACTTGTGTATGTCTGTTTTCACCAATGGACTGTAAGCTCCTTTAAGTACAGGAACTATGTTATTCATTTCTGTGTCCCTATGATTCTAAGTCGCAAGAGCATTCTTTGTTCAGATAAATGCTCTGAAAACAAATAAGACCCTTGTTGTAATGCTAGTGTGTATGTACAGGATGGAGAGTGATCACAGAGGAAAAAAAGTGGTTAGAAAGAGTCTTGGAGTTACAGCACAAGAAGTGGCTAAGCCCAGGTCAAACTCACTTGGGGGAAGAAAAGCTCCCACTAAAGATTTCCACTCTCCCCCACAATATGCCTGTCTGCTTAGGGGCATCTGACATGTTACCGCTTCTGCTGTACGTCAAAGAGCGTGATGGATTCTGCGTCTCGAAGCAGGAGGTTGCCTGTGCCAGCGTAAAAAATCTCATCACAGTTGGGCACCTGTACCTTTTTGGTGATCTCATTCTTCAGATTCTTGATCAGAAGCTGAAATGAGTACATAAGGTGGGGTTAAGAGAAATACATGTAAGATGATGCCAGCTGACAATGTCCCTCAGCAATTATTCCTTAGCTTCAATAAACAAAGTATTTTTTTTTCTGTCTGTCCAGTTCAATCACCACTCTACGTAGACCACTCCAACTAAGATCCTCTCCAAGGGTCTTAATAGCTTTTTTTTTTTTTCAATTGAAATATCCTGAGAAGTCCAACTAAAATCTAAATTCCTCAACCAACCAGGGACAGAATACAGCACTTCTGAGGCTTAAATTTTTGTTAAATATTTTCTTGAGACAGCTTTGCTTAACTTTTTTAGGACCCATTACATTTTAAGTACCATCAGAGGTAGTAGGATAAGAGGATCTACTTCTTATCTAGCTCACCTATTTCATTTTTTTGGTGTTGAGAGGGTGGGGACTTGCCACGTGGCTTGCAGGATCTTAGGTCCCAGACCAGGGATCGAACCCGGGCCCCAGCAGTGAAAGTGCCAAGTCCTAACCACTGGACCGTCAGGGACTTCCCAGCTCACCTATTTCAAATTTGATGTTTTTTGGCTCCTGTGTCATCAAGAGTGACTTTAGCTTGGTTCTTAAGCCCAGAGCCACAGTGATAATCCACCCAATCAAATCAATTTTAAGGCCTTTTTTTTCCCAAGGGGTTTGGGGTAGAGTTAAGGAGAAAGCAGCCAATACACGAGGACCACAGCTGCCCAGGGCAGAGTAAGGGAAAAAAAAATGCTCTTTATTCTGCAATAGACAGGCCACTGCCACCACACTCTCCAAATTAATTTCCCTTTTTAGTCTTAACTCACCGAATGCATCCGATCTAGGACAGCAAACCGATTGCGAGCAACCCAAACAGCTGTCAGGCCTGAGGACCGTTTCCCTTCAGGAGCTGAGAAGAGCAAAACCAAAGGGCAGGAACATGTAGTAAGCTACTGCCAGGTGACAGAGTCAGGTGCCACGAAGCTGCCAGTCTTGCTGGCTGCCATGTTGGCTTTGCCAGTTCAGCTGCTTCCTAACTTATTCAGCCATAACCTGAGGCTATTGTCAGTGACTTTTCCCCACCAGTTCCCTCCAAACTCCAACCTCCACCCCTGCCAAGCCTCTTTTCTCTAGGCCAAGTGACTGCATTTCAGCCAACACCATATACTGGCAGAAGGACCACCCCCATCTTGGGAGACAGCACATTCCATCAAGCTAACGAGCAGGGCCTCGCTGGCCAAGCTGCGGCACAAAGCAAGCAGCCTGTGAGTGTCTTGGACCTCCTATCTCAACAAGCTGGAGTAGAGACAGAGCCCCCTCTCCAGGACGCAGCTGCTCTGCTGCTTTTAACATGCAAATGCAGACCTCCTAGTAGAGCAGGATGGGGCAGAGTGCTCCTAACTAAATCCAGGCAGCTCTATGCTGGGCAGTATTTAGCACCAAGCTGATGGTCCATAAATGTCAATCATTCACTCAACAAAGTTACAACATGTTTCTCAGTTCCCAAACATTTCACTGGATGATTAGAATTCCGAATGGGTACTCCACACTCTGGGAAACTTCAAAGGAGATACACAGAAGGATGCGTGGAAATACTATTTTATCTATTAGTATCAGCAGGAAACTGGACAATACGTGCTGGCCAGCCTTGCCAGGCCACCCCTTGACAACCAGGGGTGTCAGGCAATTTACAAAATTAATTATTATCATAACCAACACTCCCATTTTCCAGGGGCCGAAGAACCACACTATTCAAGCCTTTCCTCTTTCTCTTCCTCTGTGCTGTACCTTTATTCCTTTAATAATTATTATCTCCCTCAAAAAAATGGAGAAGATAAAATAAAAGTGGTTATAAGACAAAACAAAAATATTTTAGACTCTATTAATTGTAAACAGATGGGGAAAAGAAGGGGATGGGTAAGCAGGACCAAACAAAAAAAATTGGTCAGAAATGGCTTGACTGATTAATTTATAGGGGAGACTTTGATTTATGGATATCAAAGACATACAGGTTTTCTCTCTTTCCACCATGACCACACTTATAGGACAGTGATGATATTAGCAGCAATGACACAGTGGCACCCACAATAGGACAGAGCTAGCAAAATATTTCTCAGAATCTGTTGATTCGGTCTAAAATATCATGAAAGTATGGTACTAAAAGTGGGGACCTGAGGAACAAACCTCTGACCTACAAACCAACTGGAGGGAGTACACTAAAAGGAGCATAAGTGAGACTCAAATCTATTCTGAGAATGTTTTGTCAGCAAGTTCTAGCAGAAAGGACTAAAAAGGGATGGTGGTGATGGAAGAGGTAGGCAGGGGTCTCAGCTGGATCCGGGATCCCTGGTGCGGTGAGAGGCTGTTAACAGCCTCATCTTTCTGACATGCAAAAGGAAGCAAATCGGATCTGGATATGGATGGGAGAGCATAAATCCCTAGTCCCAGGATGAGACACTGCAAGATTGGAACCATGTTTTTAAATAAATGAAACTACCAGGGTGAAAGTCACATCAGCTGACAATAAACTAGGATAACATGCTGTGCTGAAAGAGAAAATGGAGAGTTTCTAATAACCAAATTATAAAATATATATATCTAGCTGGAGTAATAAAATGGAGAAGGAACATGAATATTTCACACCACAGTTGCCTCTGATGCAACTGTCAGCAGCACCTGCCAACAGACATGAGTGATGTGGCCATGGCCTGGGGACAGAATGTGAAAAACTTGAAGAGGAGTGATGATATGGGTGAGGAAAGCTAGGAGCAGAGTCGGGTATACAAAGAGAATGCCTACCATCAGGATTCTGGGAGTCGGCATCCTTGGGGATGGTGTACAAGTCATAGGTACTATTCTCTAAATTACTGGCTCTCTGTAGAGGAAAGGGAGGAATTGTTAGTAAGAGAGCACCCAAGATACCAGTTTACTCTGACATAGAAAACAGCACCATTATACAGACAGCAACCTGAAACTATACTTTTCACACCTTTCACTCAGAAGGCATTTGAACGTTTCTACAGCTAAAAATTATAGGGCTCGTTGCCAAAGAATTCAGCATTCATGTCACCTTATTTTTCTTTTATCTTCCAAAGATGTAGATATCTTTTGAATGAAAGCAAGGACTGCTCTCTATTCCACAAATTAACAGACTAAGACCCCAATATTCCAGTGCCCCACCTGAGTTTATTCATCAACTTAAAAGTCTGTTTGAAGGTAAAAAAAAAGACATCAAAGAAAAAACATTAAAGAAAAGTGCCAGGAGGAAAATATGGGGCTGTTAGATATTGAAGAAGAACTGGGATCAGACACTAGACGTCATATCGGGAAAGACAGGTTTTCATTCTTCTGACTTGGCAATGAAGGCACTAAAATTAGAATGCCATTTCTTTCTTTTTTTTTTTTTTAATTGTATGGCAAGAAATGTGGAGGGCTACTTGATGACCCCCAAAGGTAACACCACTGAAAGGAACTCTTCTCAAAATCAGCTCTACTATTTTCACCCAAATGGAGGGAATCAAGATAAGCATCTCCTTTGAATAGGATATAGTCCCAAACATTCTTTCAAATTACTTTCAGTGATTTGGGTGATTCATCCCAACGCTCCATTAAGTTTAGAAGTTGTTAGCCATATGAAAGATGTAAGTACACAAACCCTTAACATGTTTATGACAGCTGAAGCCTACCTGGTTTGAGCCTCTGTTTACTGTTTCAGCTCTCTCAAAATGACCATTAAATGGTTTCAAAGAAGCCATTAGAGATCCTCTAAGGGCATGAGAAAGAGACCTATGGGAAATGAGGAGATCCTAGGAGGTTTACTTACTGTACACAGTAGGACTGCATTTTCTGCTGGATTGTACGACATGTTGAACACTGGAAACTTGGAACCACTAGAGATATATATATACAAAAAACAGAGAAATTAGTAAAAAGATATAATGACAATAGGAAAAAAGGAATTACTCCTACACCTCCTACTTACCTCATCTTTACAGATATACTTATCATTTTTATAATCAGAAATAAAAATAAATGAATGTTGCATCTATTTCTTCCTTCCTTTAAGGCTTAGGGACTCCCCTATTTCAGCTTTGAGCATAGAGTTTTAAAAAAGCACACCCAGTACAAGTCTACTTATTCAACAGAAGGTATGGCTAGCACTCACTGTAGTGAGTGGGATTGATTCTTCTTGGGTACAAATTCCTACACATAATTGCAGTGGATACCACAGAGTAACATGATGTGATTTGTCTCTGGCTAGTTTCTCCTGTCCCTTGGAGTGATAACACAAACCGATTCTTTTATTGTAGTAACGCTGGAGGGTGGTTATCAAACCCTTATGCCAAAGCCTGCCACCATGAATGTTTCAGCATGCTGATACATCTGGCTTTCCAAGAGGATAGTTCCTTTTGCCAGGCACCCTAGATATTATCATATCTTCAGAGTTAAGAGTTTCCAGGGACATATATTCTGGTTTAGAGTTGCATGCATTTTGCTGAAAAGCAAAGGGAGAGGTATAGAAAAAAAATGCTAAATAAAGGCAAAGAGGCCTGTCACCAAGTTGGGCTACTCTCAACCAGGAAACTTTCCCTGGTTTTCAAGACACCTGGCAAGCTTGGCAATATGATTTCCTTTCCACAGGGTCTCTAGCATTGTCAGCAGGGAAGCCCCCATTGGCCTCATGGCCACCACCACGCTCCTGGGGATTCTATCTGTGACAGGAGATGAGATCCAAAACGTCGTTAAAAGAACAGACTCCAGTTTGTGAGTATTGTTTCATGGTAACAGATGAGACACTTTGGAGGGAAGAAACAAGTCTGATTTACCTCCGCAACTGCATCACAGCTACATCTTTGGAGCTGTTGAAATCCAACTGACGTAAGAATCGGTCCTTGACATAATGAAGCATATTGCCATGAACAGCATAGGCTGGCCGTTCCCGTTCCAGTTTAAATACAATCATGCCACCATCATGGCCTGGGCCACAGGGAAAAGGGAGGAAGAATTAGCTGTAGGCAAGAAAGAAAACTGGAAACAGGAGATACACAAAGATGACTACTGTATATGTATGCTAAAAACAAAGTTAAGACACCTAAATGCATTCTTTATTTGCCTAAATTCTCACAATTCTTGGAATCTTTATTCAAGTAAACACCTGTAAATCATTTACCAATACTCACTCTATCATACTGCCACATTAGACAAAACCTCCTCTATGTTCTCCTAACTGCTTTGTACAAACCTCCGTCACAGCACGTACCATTCTGCACTGTAATTGTTTAGGTATATCATCCCCAGTATACACTGAGTTCCCTGAAAAGAGAAATTACAATAATTTCCATCCTTCCCCAGTCACTATCAAATAACAAACATAAAAAGTAAGTGCTGAACAAATGGATGCTAGTTTAAAAAGCCTTTCTGGTTCTGTTTTTTAAAAATGTTTTGCTTTTCCCTACTAACATTATCCATCACTCAGAAAAACTTTCAGTCTTTGTCCTCCTAGTATACACTCCACACATAAATCAGATCATGTCACTTCCCTACCCAACACCTTCCAATGGCTTTCCATTCTTTCAGAATAAAGTCTTAAATTCTAATGGCCTACAAGGCAATGCCCAATCTGGCTTGGTCTTACCTCCTATTACTTAGCCCCTTACTGTGCTCCAGCTGGCCACTCTGATGTTCCTCAAACATGTTAAACATTTCTCATATCACGGTCTTTGCATTTGCTGTTCCCACTGTCAATGTATTTATCATTCTCCTTCACTTTCCTGAACACCCAATATAAAGCAGCAGTCCCTACACTCTTCCCTCTCTATCCCACTTACTTTTGCTTAACTTTCTTTTAAAGCAGTTTTCACCATACATTGTTTTATATATTTATTGTTTTATGGGTCTACCTCCCTTCACTACAAATAAAAGTTCCATGGCCTCAGGTGTAGTGCTTTCCAGGGACTGCCCCACGCCCACTCCAGCTCCAGGCACTCCACCAAGAGACCACACTCCCCAGGGACTATGCCTGCCCAGATGCACTCCAGCCCCAGCAAGCCTGCCAAAGCTGCCAGGTGCAAACAATCTACACAGGAATGCTTTCACCCGTTAGGGCCACTCCTTAAAAGACCAGGAGAGGTAGCTGTTTTGCTTAAATTCATAGAAACAAAAAGTCAAACAAAAGGGAGACAGAGGAATATGTTCCAAAAGAAACAACAAAATAAAGCCCCAGAAAAAAACCCTAATGAAACAGAGACAAGTAATTTATCTGATAAAGAGTTCAAAGAAACAGTCATAAGGATGCTAACCAAACTTGGTTGAAGAATGGAAGAATTCAGTGACAATTTCAACAAAGACTTAGAAAATGTAAGAAAGAACCAATCAAAAGTGAAGAATACAAAAACAGAAAAAATATGCTAGAGGGAATCAACAGCAGATTAGATTATATGGAAGAACAGATGAGCAATCTGTAAGACAGAACAGTGGAAATCACCCAATTGTAACAGCAAAAAGAAAGAATTTTTTTTTTTAAATGAGGAGAGTTAAGGGACTTCTGGGACAACATCAAGCATACTAACTTTCACATTATAGGATTCCCAAAGGAGAAGAGAGAAAGGGACAGAAACCGTATTTGAATAAATAATGGCTGAAAAGTTTCCTAACCTGAGGAAGGACGTAGATATCCAGGTCCAAGAAGCACAGAGATTCCCAAATAAGATGAACCCAAAGAGATCCTCACCGTGACATATTATAATTAAAATGGCAAGAGTTAAAGATAAGGAGAGAATCTTAACCCATTATTGGCCGGGGGATTTTTGCAGAAACTGGTGCCTGTGGCCAGCGATTTGTTACGTAAGTGAATACTGAAACATCCACGTTTGAGTATAATTATCAACAACTGTTTTTGCACTTAATGTATTTTTTTGAAACTTTGTACATGTCTTACTAAAGCATTCTAATATTTCATTAGAGTGTGATAGGCAGTACAGCAGGCACCTCTGTGCAGGGGAACAGAACATCTATTACAAATATATCCTGTTTCACTGTGCTTTCCCCTGGAAGAGCAGACTCTACATTTTCTGGCGGCATTGTTTTTTTAAATTTTATTTATTTTTGGCTGCATTGGGTCTTCATTGCTGCACACGGGCTTTCTCTAGATGCGGCAAGTGGGGGCTACTCTTTGTTGCAGTGTGCAGGCTTCTCATTGAGGTGGCTTCTCGTTGCAGAGTACAGGCTCTAGGTGCTTGGGCTTCAGTAGTTATGGCACGCAGGTTCAGTAGTTGTGACTTGAGGGCTCTAGAGCGCAGGCTCAGTAGTTGTGGTGCATGGGCTTAGCTGCTCTGCGGCATGTGGGATCTTCCCGGACCAGGGCTTGAATCTGTATCCCCTGCACTGGCAGGGAGATTCTTAACCACTGTGCCACCAGGGAAGCCCCGCAGCATTTTTTTTTAGTCATGTGGGTATTATTTCCTCTAGAATATGTTCTTTTATTTTACCTGATAGTTGACAAGGTGGATCTTTGTGGAGGGCTCTTTTAGAAACACCACAAGAAGGACCAGGTGCGGGACTACCACTATATTCACCAGAATGGTCAATTACCCATTCTCTAGCTACTGCTAACAAAAATTGCTTGTAAGTCATTTTATTCTGTGCATTAAGGCTACAATAAATTTTAAACGCATTGAATAAACTGCAATACTGAAATAGCAACCCACTTTCTTAAACCATTTTCAAGTTTTCCAGAGGATATTGCAGTTTGCCAGGTATTGACTGGATCAATCAACTCCTTTCATAGATTTATTATACTCTAATATACAAGTGGGCTTAGTCATCTGATGGTCAGTCCTCCTGTCTTCTTTTCTTGTAGATGCTATGGAGGCATAATGAATAGTTGTCACCATGCAGACTAGCCTTTTGTCTTTCCATATAAGAAAAATCACTTTTCCCGTCCATAAGAATGTCATTTCTTCCCTCTGTAGATTTTTACGTTTCTCTTAATTGGTTTGGTAGACCATGATTCTCTCTTATAGTCCCACAAACTCTGATTTTATTTTTCAACAATATTTCAGATGTGGACACACTGTTGTAACAATTGTCTTGGTAAATACGGTGCCACGAACCAAGATAAGGCTGTTATAAGATTGTTTCTTGTAGTTTCTATCCTTCACCCATGTAAATCTCAAGGTTGCATATATACCCAGTTTCACTTTTGTTAACCATCCTGACCAAACTTATTTTGTAAGTTTTCTGGGATTATAGGTTTTGAATCTGAGTCGTCCTCTCCACTTTATCACTGCCTCATCAAGCGATAGCTCTTGTTTGGGTATACAGATCGATGGAAATTTTTGTAGAAAATAATCCAAAAGAGGTTTAACTTTTGAACCTCTGTCTGCAGGAAGTGGAGTTTCTGAGTTATTGTTAAAGTGAAGAAACATCATTATTTTTTCGAACCTTCTTCTCGTCATAATCTTTGGCAAGATAGGTGTTTCAAGTAAGGGATCAGTCGGCCAATATTCTTTCCAGTATGACTTTCTTGTTTGTCCCATCAAAATTATTAATCCATGGAAGCAACCTAAACGCCCATTGACAGACGAGTGGATAAAGAAGATGTGGTACATATACACAATGGAATATTACTCAGCCATAAAAAGGAATGAAATTGGGTCATTTGTAGAGACGTGGATGGACCTAGAGACTGTCATACAGAGTGAAATAGGTCAGAAGGAGAAAAATATCATACATGAACGCATATATGTGGAATCTAGAAAAATAGTACAGATGAACCGGTTTGCAAGGCAGAAATAGAGACACAGATGTAGAGAACAAACGTATGGACACCAATGGGGGAAAGTGGCTGGATGGAGTGGTGGTGGGATGAATTGGGAGATTGGGATTGACATATATACACTAATATGTATAAAATATATAACTAATAAGAACCAGCTGTATAAAAAAATAAAATAAAATAAAATTCAAAAAATAAATAAAGGAAGCTTCATACCTCTTAAAAAATTATTAATCCAAGAAACTTCTTCATGTCACTATTGGTTACATCAGTCCATTTTAAAGCCTTATCATACTTTTTATATGCTTTTTCATTCTGTTGGTGATATCAGTTTGTTTGAGAAGCAACCAACTCAAAAAAGTTGTTACCAAAAATTAATTCTGTTATTTCACTAACACTTTGCAAATTATTACATTCAATAGTTACACCTGACACACCTGTAAAGTCTTCTAATTTTTATGAAATGTTGTCTGCAATCCACTCTTCTGCAGAAGCAAGGGAGCATTCTCCAGCACCATGAGTTTCATTTTCACTTTCCATATCAGAATCAATCACTAAGTTTTTTTGTCTTTTTGTTGGTCTAACATTCACATTGTCTGAATCAGAACTATATTCTGAAGAACCATCATCTTCTGAGACACTAGTATATATGTCACTTGGACAATCAGAGAAAGTATCTGCGTAAAATTCACCGAAAAATTCTTCTTCACTCAAAATCTTGCGATGCATCATTTTTGAAAATTTTATGGTAACAAACTTGTGTTTATAATATACACAAGGTTGGAACAAAAACCTAATGGAGCAAAATGCAAATGGTATCGACAAGTTGTATAATGAACGCTTGATCAATTTTAAGCTCTAACAACTTTGCATGGTGATGTTAATTGTATCACTCTCTAAAAACGTATTGATACGTCTCCAGTCAATAACATTCAGGTAACGAAAGATGTATTAATACATCTCTGGTCAATAATGTGTTAAAGGCAGCAAGAGAAAAACAACTAATCACATACAAGGAAAACCCCATAAGACTCTCAGCTGATTTTTCAGCAGAAACTTTACAGGTCAGAAAGGAATGGCAGGATACATTAAAATGCTGAGAGGAAAAGACTTACCACTTAGCATCTATCCAGCAAGGTTATCATTCAGAATTGAAGGAGAAAGAGTCTCTCCGACAAGCATAAACTAAAAGAGTTCACTACTAAACCAGCCTTACATGAAATGTCAAGGTCTCCTTTAAGCAGAAAAGAAAAGGCAACAACTAGAAATAAGAAAATATATGAGGGACTTCCCTGGTAGTGCAGTGGTTAAGAATCCGCCTGCCAATGCAGGGGACACGGGTTCAAGCCCTGGTCCAGGAAGATCCCACATGCTGCAGAGCAACTAAGCCCGTGTGCCACAACTACTGAGCCCACGCTCTAGAGCCAGCGAGCCACAATCACTGAGCCCATGTGCCACAACTACTGAAGCCCGCACACCTAGAGCCCATGCTTCACAACGAGAAGCCACCGAAATGAGCAGCCCATGTACCGCAACGAAGAGTAGCCCCCACTCACCGCAACTAGACAAAGTCCATGTGCAGCAATGAAGACTCAACACAGCAAAAAATAAATTAAAAAAAATTTTTAAAAGATAAAAAAAAAAAAGAAAATACATCAAAGGAAAAATCTCACTGATAAAAGCAAATACATAGTAAAGGCAGTGGATCAGCCACTTAAAAAGCTAGTATGAAAGTTAAAAGACCAGAGAACAGTTGACCCTTAAACAACATGGATCTTAACTGCACTGGTCCACTTACAGTTCTCTTTCACTAAATATGTACAATAATACTACACAGTCCACTGCTGGTTGAATCTGCAGATATGGAACCACAGGTACAGAGAGTCAACTGTAAACTTATATGCACATTTTAGACTGCACAGAGGGTCAGTGTCCCTAACTTCCATGTTGTTAAAGGGTCAAGTGCAGTATAATCAACTATAATTACAAAAAATAGTTAAGGTATACACAAAATAGAGATATAAACTATGAAATAAAATACATAAAATGGGGTACATGTAAAAATGTAGTGCTTTTACAATGCCTTTGAACTTAAGTGACTATCAGCTTAAAATAGACAAATATATATACACAGTTCAATATTTATGAAATTCATGGGAACCACAAACAAAAACTTACAATGGATAGACAACAAATAAAGAGAAACAAATCCAAATGTAACACTAAAGGAATCCATCAAACCACAAGGGAAGAAACCAAGAGAACAAGACAGGAACAGAGAAGAACTACAAAAACAACCAGAAAAAAATTAACAAAATGTCAAAAAGCACATACCTATCAAAAATTACTTTAAAGGTAAATGGACTAAATGCACCAACCAAAAGACTTACAGTGGCTGAATGGATAAAAAAAATAAGACCTATCTATATGCTGCCTACAAGAGACTCAAGTCAGATCTAAAGATACACATAGACTGAAAGTGAAGGGATGGAAAAAGATATTTCATGCAAATGTGAAAGAAAAGAAAGCTAGGACATTACTCATATCAGACAAAATAAACTTTAAAACAAAGATCATATCAAAAGGCAAAGAAGGGCATTACATAATGATAAAGGGGTCAATCCAACAAGAGAATATAACATTTGCAAACATTTATACACCCAACATAGGAGTACCTAAATATATAAAGCAAATATTAATAGAAATAAAGGGAAAAATTGACAATAACACAATAATACTAGGGGACATTACACCCTACTTACATCAATGGACAGATCATATCAACAAGGAAACACTGGCCTTAAACGACACATTAGACCAGATAGAATTAATAGAGAGAGAACAGTCCATCCAAAAGCGGCAAAATACATTATTTTCAAGTGCATATTGAACATACTGCAGGACAGATCTTATGCTAGGCTACAAAACATGGCTTGATAAATTTAAGACTGAAATAATTTCAAGTGCTTTTTTCACCAAAACAGTATGAAACTAGAAATCAACTACAAGAAAACTAGAAAAAACACAAACATGTGGAGACTAAACAACATGCTACTAAACAACAAATGAGTCAACAAAGAAATCAAAGAGGAAATCAAAAATACCTGAAGACAAATGAAAATGGAAACACAAGTGTTCAACATCTATGGGACATAGCAAAAGCAGTTCTAAGAGGAAGTTCATAGTGATACAGCCCTACCCCAAGAAACAAGAAAAATCTCAAGCAATCTAAAAGTAGATTTAAAAAAAAAACAGGGCTTCCCTGGTGGTGCAGTGGTTGAGAGTCCGCCTGCCGATGCAGGGGACACGGGTTCGTGCCCTGGTCCGGGAAGATCCCACATGCCGTGGAGCAGCTGGGCCCGTGAGCCATGGCCGCTGAGCCTGCGCGTCCGGAGCCTGTGCTCCACAACGGGAGAGGCCACAACAGTGAGAGGCCCGTGTACCGCATTAAAAAAAAAAAAGAAAAAATGAAGAACAAGCAAAGCTCAGTGAGTATAAGGAAGAAATGATAAAGATTAGAGCAGAAATAAATGAAATAGAGACTAAAAAAACAATAGAAAATACAATGAAACTAAGAGTTGGTTCTTTGAAAGATAAAATCTACAAACTTTTAGCCAGACTCATTAAAAAAAAAAAGAGAGCTCTAATAAAATCAGAAATGAAAGAGGAGAAATTACAACTGACAGCACAGATATACAAAGGACTGATTGTAAGAGAATACTACAAACAATGATATGCCAACAAATTAGACAACCTAAATGGATAAATTCCTAGAAACATACAATCTTCCAAGACTGAGTCATGTAGAAACAGAAAACCTGAATAGAGCAATTACTAACAAAACTGAATCAGTAATCAGCAAATTCCCAAAGAACAAAACTCCAGGTCCAGATGGCTTCAAAGGTAAATTCTATCAACATTTAAAGAAGAGTTAATATCTATCCTTTTTGAATTATTCCAAAAATTGAAGAGGAAAAAACACTTCCAAACTCATTTAATGAGGACAGCACTACCTTGATACCAAAACCAGGCAAAGATCATAAGAAACCAAAAATTATAGGCCAATATCCCTGATAAGCATAGATGCAAAAATCCTTAACAAAATATTAGCAAACCAAGTACAATGATACATTAAAAGGATAATACACCATGGTCAAGCACAATTCATTCCAGGGATGCAAGGATGGTTTAACATCCATAAATCAATGTGATACACCACATTAACAAAATGAAGGGTAAAAATCATATGATCATGTCGATAGATGTAGAAAAAGCATTTGACAAAATTTAACATCCATTTATGATAAAAACTCTCAGCAAAGTGGGTATAGAGGGAAAATACCTCAACATAATAAAGGCCCTGCATGACAAACACACAGCTAACATCATACTCAATGGTGAAAAGCTGAAAGTTTTTCCACTAGGATCAGGAAAAAGAAAATGATACCCACTCTCGTCACTTCTATTCGACATAGTATTGGAAGTCCTAGCCACAGTAATTAGGCAAGAAAATGAAAAGGTATCTAAATTGCAAAGGAAGAAATAAAACTGTCACTATTTGCAGATGACAATACTATATAGAAAGCCCAAAAGATTCCACAAAAAAACTATTAGAACTAATAAATTAATTCAGTAAAATTGGAGGAAACAAAATTAATATACAGAAATCTGTTGGAATATCAGAAAGAGAAATGAAGAAAAAAATCCCATTTACAATTGCATCAAAAAAGAATAAAAAACCTAGGAATAAATTTAACCAAGGAAGGTAAAAGACCTGTATTCTGAAAACTATAAGACACTGATGAAAGAAATTGAAGATGACACAAATAAATGGAAAGATATACCATGCTCATGGATTGGAAGAATCAATATTGTTAAAATGTCCATATTACCCAAAGCAACCTACAGATTCAGTGCAATCCCTATCAAAATACCAATGGTATTTTTCATAGAACGAGACAAATACTCCTAAGATTTGTATGGAACCACAAAAGTTGCCAAATCACCATGGCATTCTTTAGAAAGAAGAACAAAACTGGAGGTATCATGCTCCCAGACTGGAAACTATATTAGAAATCTATAGTAATCAAAACAGTATGATACTGGCCCGAAAACAGACACATAGATCAATGGAACAGAATAGAGAGCCCAGAAATAAATTCATGCTCACATGGTCAATTAATCTATGACAAAAGAGGCAAAAATATACAATAGGGAAAAGGCAGTCTCTTCAATAAATGGTGCTGGGAAAACTGGATAGCTACATATAAAAGAATCAAACTGAACCACTTTCTTAAACCATGTACAAAAATAAATGCAAAATGGATTAAAGACTTAAATGTAAGACCTAAAACCATAAAACTCCTAGAAGAAAGTGTAGGCAGTAACCTCTTTGACATCAGTCTTAGCAATATTTTTTTGGATATGTCTCCTCAGGCAAGGGAAACGAAAATAAACACATGGGACTACATCAAACTAAAAAGCTTTTGTACAGCAAAGGAAACCACCAACAAAACAAAAAGGCAACCTACTGAATGAGAGAAGATATTTGCAAACAATATATCTGATAAGGGGTTGATATCCAAAATGTGAAGAACTCATACAACTGGGACTTCTCTGGCAGTCCAGTGGTTAAGACTCCACACTTCCACTGCAGGGGGCCCAGGTTCGATCCCTGGTCAGAGAACTAAGATCCCACATGCAGTGTGGTGTGGCCAAAAAAAAAAAAAAAATCATAAAGAACTCATACAACTCAATATCAAAAATCAAATAAGCCAATTTAAAAATAAGCAGAATACGTGAATAGATATTTTTTCAAAGAAGACATATAGATAGCCAACAGGCACATGAAAAGGTTCTCATCACTAATCATCAGAGTAATGCAAATCAAAACCATGAGATACCACCTCACATCTAACAGAATGGCTATTATCAAAAAGACAAGAAACAGGGCTTCCCTGGTGGCGCAGTGGTTGAGAGTCCGCCTGCCGATGCAGGGGACACAGGTTCGTGCCCTGGTCCGGGAAGATCCCACATGCCGCGGAGCGGCTGGGCCCCTGAGCCATGGCTGCTGAGCCTGCGCTCTGCAACGGGAGAGGCCACAACAGTGAGAGGCCCACGTACCACAAAAAAAAAGACAAGAAACAAGTGTTGACATGGCTTTGGAGAAAAGGGAACCCTTGTGCACCGTTAGTGGGAATTTAAATTGTTGTAGCCACTATGGAAAACAATATGGAGGTTCTTCAAAAAAATTAAAAATAGAACTACCATATATGATCCAGCAATTCCACTCCTGGGTATTTATCAAAAGAAAACAAAAACACTAATTCAAAAAGATATATGGGGCTTCCCTGGTGGCGCAGTGGTTGAGAGTCTGCCTGCCGATGCAGGGGACACGGGTTCGTGCCCCGGTCTGGGAAGATCCCACATGCCATGGTGCAGCTAGGCCCGTGAGCCATGGCCGCTGAGCCTGCGCGTCGGGAGCCTGTGCTCTACAATGGGAGAGGCCACAACAGTGAGAGGCCCGCGTACCACAAAAAAAAAAAAAAAAAAAAGATATATGTACCCCAATGTTCTTTGAAGCACTACTTACAACAGCCAAGATATGGAAGTAACCTAAGTGTCCATCAATAGATGAATGGATAGAGAAGATGTGGTATACATATACAATGAAATATTACTCAGCCATAAAAAAGAATGAAATCTTGCATTTGCAACAGCATGGATGGACATGGAGGGTATTATGCTAAGCAAAATAAGTCAGAGAAAAATAATTACTGTATGATTTCACTTATATGTGGAATTGAAATCAATTGAAAACAAATGTACAGGGCCTGCTGATGCAGGGAACATGGGTTCGTGCCCCGGTCCGGGAAGATCCCACATGCCGCAGAGCGGCTGGGCCCATGAGCCATGGCCGCTGAGCCTGCGCGTCCGGAGCCTGTGCTCCGCAACGGGAGAGGCCACAACAGTGAGAGGCCCGTGTACCGCCAAAAAAACACAAAAACAAATGTACAAACAAAACAAAATAGAAACAGACTTTTTTTTTTTTTTGGTGGTACGCGGGCCTCTCACCGTTGTGGCCTGGTCTTATTGTAGTGATCATTATGTATAAAAATATCAAATCAGGCTTTCCTGGTGGCACAGTGTTAAGAATCTGCCTGCCAATGCAGGGGACACGGGTTCGAGCCCTGGTCCGGGAAGATCCCACATATCGTGGAGCAACTAAGCCCGTGAGCCCCAACTACTGAGCCCGTACTCTAGAGTCCGTTAGCCACAGCTATTGAAGTCCATGCGCCTACAGCCTGTGCTCCGCGACAAGAGATGCCACTGCAATGAGAAGCCCACGCACCATGATGAAGAGCAGCCCCCACTTGTCGCAACTAGAGAAAGCCTGTGTGCAGCAACGAAGACCCAACACAGCCAAAGACAAAAAAATAAAATTAAGAAAAAAAAAATCAAATCACTATGTTGTGAAACTAATAAAATATTTTAAGTTAATTATAACTCAAAATTAAGTTCTATAAAGTAAGAGACATTGTTTTATGCACTGCTAGAATACCAGCACCCAGACTAGGGCTGATACTCAGTATCTATTTGCTAAACGAATGAATAAAACTCAGCTTCTAGCTCCTCAGTCTAGGAACCTCAAGTGTCCAGTATTAGCCTCTAAGTCTCCTAGGAACTAATCAAAGAGAATGGGCTTTAGGTGAATTCCCTGGAGGTCCAGTGGTTAGGACTCAGTGCTCTCACCGCCAAGGGCCCAGGTTCAATCCCTGGCTGGGGAACTAAGATCCCACAAGCCATGCGGCATGGCCAAAAGAAAAAAAAAAAAAGGGAGAGAATGGGCTTTATTATTAAATGAATTTTGGTGGATAAAGAACACTATACCAAGAAGGTAAGGGAGTTAAAAAGGAGAAAAGCTTCAACTAGGTGGCTCTGAGACTTCTATTTTTCCTTGTCATCCTACTATGTACTTGCTGGAGACAAAGCTAATGGAGAATCACTCTCAAGTCTTATAAACTTTGAACCAAAGGAAAAAAGAAGAAATGGCCTTTACCTGCTGCAAAGAGGTTAAGGTTAGGGTGGGCAGCTAGGACCCAGAAACGATCATGGTCCCTGCGGAAGGTCTGAACCCCAGTCCTAGGAAAGTAAAAGGTACACAAAGAAAAATATTAATTTCCAAGGAAACTTCAGCCTATCACATACAAGAGTATTAAGTGGTAGGCCAGCACACTGATTAAAAAGCTAAATCAAGGACAGTGAACTGCATATTCTAAATAAAGACAGTCATGATAAATTCTACCAAGGAACAGAAAGAGGACTTCAGGGACTTCCCTGGTGGTCCAGTGGTTAAGATTCCAAACTTCCAGTGCAGGGGATTTGGGTTTGATTCCTGGTCTGGGAATTAAGATCCCACATGCCACGTGCAGCATGACCAAAGGAAAAAAAAAACAAAAGAGGACTTCAAACTGACTCTACTATTTTGATATTACAACTCGCCCCACTCATCATAATTTTCTACTGTACTGTTTTCATTTAATATTTCTTATTTCTGTAGCCACAGAAGAACCTGCTTAAATTTAGAGGAGAAAAAGAACATACACAGAAATTTCTATTTCATGGAAGATTTGTAAATGTTGGCTAACACTAGGTCTCTTCACGTTTTCATAATATGTTATTTGATTTTTCTACATGCTGAGGATGATGAGAAACAAAAAGTATTCTAATCTAATTTTTAAAAAGAGAGAGTAAGAGAGAGAAAGGAGCTTTCCCCTGGGTTTGGTCACACACCATTGTAACCCCCTTACCGCTTAGACATGTCCCAGACTCTGATACTCTTGTCTTCAGAATTGCTGAGGATCAACTCTTGGCGAGGGTGGAAGACAGCACAAGATACATTGTTGTAATGGCCCCGGCAGGTATCAACTTCCCATGCCTTTGATTCTGAAGGACAAAGAAGAATTAGGTCACTACAACTCCCTACTACTTTAAGTTTGGGATTTCAAATTATGACATCCTCTAACCAAATGCTAGGTATTACTACAAAATGTTAAGTTACCAACTCCTTTCTAATAGGGCAATTTTCTTCATTTAAGACTCTGAATCTTTACATATTTCTTTGTTATTTCATTCTCACCCTCTTATCAATTATAACACCTCTTCTCTGTCATTCTTTATCTCCTTACCCTGCTCTGTCACTAGCTGCCACTATAGAATAAATGGACTCTTCATGGGGCAGGAATGTTATCTGGTTCAGTCATCACTGTTATCTTCAGAACCCTGAACAATGGTTAGTACAAAGTAGGTACTCAATAAATATTTGTTGAATAAATGAATTCTTATTTTTAATTATGTTCACACTCCTCAAAATCAGGATGCCATCAAAGGAAAAAAAGAGAATAAGGCAATTGTCATGCTCCCAGGATTAGCTTAACAACCTAAGGTAGGAAAATGGGTCACTAAGTCTGGAAAACCTGGCTACTTCACCTTGCTGGCCAGCAGCCAATATTTTAGGTATGGTGATACTGTCACTGGTTCACTCACCGTTCATGCGCCAGATCTTCACTTGACGGTCATCTGCCCCAGATACAATGAGGGGCATAGTGGGGTGGAAGGCAGCCCAGTTAACTCCACGATCATGACCCTGTACAAAAAAGGTGGTTCTTCTAAACTAAAAAAGTCGTTCTTCTTTATATCTGTTACTCAAAGCAAACCAATGGACCATGCTAGTGGTTATAAACGATGTCTCTGATTTTTACTCTTCATGTGAAAAGACTCAAGGGACTGCTGCTCTAAGATCTGACCATGAGAATTACTATATCAATCTATCTAATATTATTCCCAAATTCTCATGGGAATTCCCAAATCCTTCTACTCCCAAATTCAGCTTCATTTGCATTTGGGATATGCTACCTTGTTTTGTTACTTGTCTACTTATATTTTATTTCTCCAACTAGTTATTAGCATCTCAAGAATAAAGCCAATTTTATAACTTAATGAAGAAATTCTCAAAGTGTGCTCAAGAAACTCTTAGATGAGTTCCAAGAACCTTTCAGGAAATCTGCAGGGTCTAAAACGATTTTCGTAATAACACCAAAACATTATTTGCCCCTTTCACTCTTATTCTCTCATGACTGCAGAGTTTTCCAGAGGTTACATGACATGTGATGATGTCACTGCCTTGGTGGCTAAAAGACTTTATCCTTATATAGTCCATGTTTTAAGGGTTCTTGGTTTTAATTTCAAATATGATAAAAATTGAGATATGCACATAAACAAAAACTCTCCGGGGTCCTAAATAACTTTTAAGTGTATAAAAAGGTCCTCAGACCAAAAAGTTTAAGAACTGCTGATTTTAAGATATCTTTTACCCTATTTGTAAGTTTATACTCTGTATCATAACAGAATCACAGATAAGGTAGTTTCAAATTAGCAGTATTTTTGAGAGGTACCATTCTGCGGTGAAAAGCAGCTTGGTTTGGAGTCAGATAGATCCAAGTTCAAAGCCTAGTTCTTCAACTTAGTAGACTTGTGTAGACTTTGGTAAACCACTTAATTTCCGTAAATCTCAATTTTTTCATCTGCAAAATGAGGTTAATAATATCTCTACCAGTAGATAGCTGTAAGGATTATTTTTTAAAATCTAGTTTGTTTCCCTTATGCTTTTCTATTTTCCCACCATGCATGCAAGTTATTTACACATGGTTGGTTCTCAATAACTTTGATGAACTATCCTCCCCTTCCCCTTCAAGAGGCTTGACAATGGGCTCTGCTTTGGGATGGTGATGGAGCTCATGCCAGCTTTCATGTTTATAAGGTAACATGACTCTCCCTCAGGTAGCACATAAGCTTCATTTCTCTGTTGGCTCACCCACTATTCTATTTTCAGTGCCTCAAATAGTGCCTGGCACTCAGTAAACCCTGCATAAGTCTTTGTTGAAGGAATGAATAAATGAACGGCATATTGTCACTGTTTCCCTGAGAGATAAGTACCTCCAGTACATGCTTCACCACTGCATCCGTAGTTCCAAACAGATCAACCCCAGTTATTCCTCTCACATCCGACTCCACTGCACCAGGAGACAAGTTTTTTTTCCTTAGACCTTTGAAGGGGTAAGGAGTGGGATGAAAAATGTAAACATAATGTTACCAAAAAGAGCACAGTGACAGAAATGCAGAAAGGTACAGTGATAGACTAACATTAAGGAAAAAGAAGGGAAAAAGAAATTTAGAGAGACTAAAGAAAGATGCAAGAGCTTCTCTCTATCTCTTTCTAAAACCATTCGAGGGACTTCCCTGGAGGCCCAGTGGTTAAGACTCCACATTCCCACTGCAGGGGGCACGGGTTCAATCCCTGATTGGGGAACTAAGATCCTACGTGCCGTGCGGTGCAGCCAAAACAAACAAACAAAAAACAAACAAAAAAAAACCTGTTCAAAATAGTGAAGTACATTCACTATCTTCTCTTCTCCTCCCTTAACAGACCCATTACTAGGACTTCTTCCCAGAGGAGGACAATCCAAACTTCTGACATAGCTAATTTCTTCAACAAACCTCATCTCAAGAGCTGTCTACTTGAGATAACACCCATTTCCATTCTTCAATATTCTTGAAATTTGGTCTCAAATGGTAAACATTCAATTTCTACTTTCAACTTCATGAAATCTATAGCAACTTTTCTTCTATCATCTCAAAAAATTTTAAAAGAAAAGTCATTTGGGGAGGACGCAGCTCAGTGTTTCTCAAACTAGAAGCTTCTAGGCAACTCATGAGGAAGTTCCAAAGGAGTTAAGGAAACTAAAACTATCAAATATAAAACAGCTTATTTGGTGGATGATATTGTAAAACTACAAATTGTGCAAAAAGTGTACTCATATCTTCTTCTTGACTCTTGAGCGTGGGACAAAAATTATTAAAACTGTCATATCCCTTTAAACACTTGCTCAAAAGACTGGTTATAGATCTGAATATATGTATCTTGCTATTAAAACTTTTGGAGACTAAAGGGAGAAATCAGCCCATAATTCAAAAACAACAGAAAAGGACTTCCCTGGTGGCGTAGTAGTTAAGAATCCGTCTGCCTATATGTATACATATAACAGATTCACTTTGTTATACAGTAGAAACTAACACAACATTGTAAAGTAATTATACTCCATAAAGATGTTAAAAGAAAATTAAAAGTAAAAAAAAGAATCCGCCTGCCAATGCAGGGGACACAGGTTTGATCCCTGGTCCAGGAGGATCCCACATGCTGCGGAGCAACTAAGCCCATGTGCCACAACTACTGAGCCCATGTGCCACAACTACTGAAGCCCGTGCGCCTAGAGCCCGTGCCCTGCAATGAGAAGCCACTGCAATGAGAAGCCCGTGCACTGCAACGAAGAGTAGCTCCCACTTGCTGCAACTAGAGAAAGCCCACACACAGCAACAAAGACCCAACGCAGCCAAAAATAAATAGATAGATAGAAGGATAGGAAGAAACCAGACGAAACAAAACAAAAAAGACACCAAGATAAGGAGAGTCTTATTTGTATAGGGCCCACATTTATGGCTCAACCACAACCTGTCTTTAAAATTTGATATTTTGTGCTATAGTCAGAACCAAAATTACAGTAACACTACTACCTTACAGGTGAAAAGCACTTTGTGTTTTCAAAGCTGATCTGGGTAACGACGCTTCGAGGTAGGCAAGCAGGGATAATTATACCAGCTTACAGAGAGAAAATAGGATTGGGACTAAAATCCTATCTTTTGGAGTATTTGGGGGTGGGGGGAGAGGAAGATGAAACTACCTGGCACTTATAAAGTAAAAAGAACAAATATCTGTAATAGGGGGGAAATAAAAGCTATCACTTAAAATAAAACCTACATAGTTTTAAGCCTAAATTTTGGCACCTGTAAGAAAATACAAAAACTTAAGTTCAATGATTGTATTTATCTCCATTGTTTTAAAATTACAATGTATCTCTTCTAGTACAATGGCACCTAAACATCAGCATTAGAGAAGCAAGTGCCTAAAAGGACATGACAGTTTTAATTATCTTGTACTCTGTCCATGATAAGCATTTAGCCAACAGGTAGAAAGAAATAAAACCAATGCTTTAAAAAAAATTCATTCTCCTAAGGTTTCAAAAATACATCATCATAGGGATGTCTCCTTTCACTTATTTCATTTATCCCTTTAATGGGATCTGTCAACTTTTTAATGAGTCTGGTGCAGGAAACAGATTCAAAGGAAGATACAAAGACAGACAGCTGCGAGGAACTTCACCTCCAATAAGCTTCAACAAACACATTAAATGGAAAGCTGTATGACAGAATGGAAGCCTTTGTTGCACTTGCTTGTAATGATCCAGGAAAAGGGGAAGAGCAAAAACAGAGAGATGAATAGTGACAGGCAGTGAAGATACTTAGAGAAGAAATATTTGAGCCTTCGACAAGCTACTCACTAGGACTGAACGACAGATGGAAAATTTCTACAGCAGCTACTCAGATCCAGAGGGAGGGGAGGACACACTCAGAATGGACCAGTTTGACGCACACTTCCCAGTGGGAACCAGGGGAAGTAGTAAAAAGAGAGGGATGAGGACAGGATTTGGCAGCAAATTAATACTTTTTTAGTAGTCATTTCAAAGATTAAGGCTGAATTATATGGGCTTGACATGCAAAAGTATAAGCACATTAAAATAATTTCACTGTCAGTTTACCTGGAAGCTCAAGCTAAAAAAGTAACCTAGCTTTTAAATCTAGGTTGTAAATATATTCCCTTTTAAGCAAATATTTTTTGCCAGGCTAATACAAAAGATCAAGTTAAGCTAAGCCCTGTGGGTTAATCCTAATGGGAGGGGTATCAAGAAGACAGGTTTTCCTTTAAGACCTCTGTTTTCTTATTATTTACTTAGTTCAGAGAGTGTCCCCCTTCAAAGAGAGTCACTCAGAAAGATTAGAATTTTCACCAGTCCTCTAAATTTGAGGGTTTTTGTTCTCTGACTCAGAACTAACTTTTTCCCTTCTGGAAACACTGGAAATATTAACTCTGGTTCCTAACAGAGCTGACTGCTAATTTCTCTTCCTGTGTTCAGATTTATTTGAACCCAGGCAAAATAACTCTGCTAAAAAGAGTATGCTGACTTCCAGAAAAGGAAAGAATGCGTAAGTCTAACCAAAAGCTCCTTCCACTTGGTTAAATACCAAAGCATCTCCTTCCACTCTGGTTAAAGGGTTACTGGAAATCAAGAGAGTTGTGAATACAGGAAAACACTTAGAATGGTAAAGAGAGAATTAACATTAGTAACATTAGCATAAAATTTCAGTATCACATATGCTAGGTATAGCAATTGTAATGTTATTATATAGTAATCCATGCACTTCACACATTCAAGAGCAAGCATAAACCCAATGGGGTCAGACCCTCTCCCTCTCTTCTCTGATTTTAGGGCCTTTGATTCTGATGCAAATATGTTTTCCTACAAAAGTGAAGAAAAGGATTTCTTGCCTTGGGCATTTCATGATGACCAAAGAGAATCCATTCACCTAAGTGCCCCAAATTGCTTTAGCTAGGCCACAGGGAACCTGCTCTGCCAGAATCAGGTGGCATAAACAGTACTCTTAAGAGTGGAGCAGTATAAGGCCCCTCCAACCCGATGCACTATGAAAGAATTAAGCCCCAGTGGCCAAACCACCAGTCTATGCATGTAACAAATGAACTTCTCTATGATCTAGAATGGCATTACCTGTATACCATTGTTAGAAGAACTGAGAAAACAGTCACTCAAAGTGTTTGAGTAGCACATAATTCTCCCACAGATCCCCAGTTGGGAAAGGCTATTCTAAGTAATTGCCCCTGATCAGCTGGAACAGCATGACCCGGGATCCAACCCCATCAGGCTCCCATATCCTGAGACAGAGAGGGTGCTTTGAATGCGTGCACAGTGAAAAACCATGGAAAGCCATAGCTAGGTTACTGCGGGAGTGAAGAGTAAGCTCCCTGGTACTAGCAGTGAGGAGAGGACACAGGCTCACAGTGCCTGTACCTAACACCTTCTGCTGGCATGGCTGGTCACATCTGGGTGTACTTCAAAAAGCCTAGCCAGTCTGACGAAAAACTGCAATGGCAAAAGCCCTAGCAGAAGAGAGGACAACTGCCCTATCTCCAAGACAGTCTTGTTTATACCACTCCCTTCTAATTCTGAACCTTTGAAACTGCAAACACAGCATGATGCAGAGGTTCTACTTCCAACTGTCCTCATCTTCCCCTTGGCTTGTCTCTATACTACATGAATCTTAAACACCTGCTATTATAACATTTCAAATGCTACACCCAGGAATCCAAATTGTCTATCTTGCTTGTTAAAACAGCAAGTATTATACTGCCCCAGCCCATCATGCCACAAGGGAGTTGGGAAAAGTTATCAACTTTCTTTATTACCACAAAGAACCAGGCAAGGACCTATGAGGAGTCCTTCCTTTTACAGAATGAAAACAGTGTTCTGTGGTCTAGTCATGGACCTTTCAGAGAACCCAATCTCTAAGAATTTCTAAGGCAACAAACAACTAGAAACAATTCAGGAAGTGATAAGTAAATTTAACTGGGCAGAGAACCATAGCGTTTAGAATTTCATTTCCCTATTCCATTTCTCAACAAAGCACTTCCATTTTTCCAGCATGTCAATCTCATAGGTACAGTCCTTCCTCTGCATTTAAATTCTCAGTTCTCCTCTATAAAGCACTAAAAATTTAAATCCTTATCCCAAAATCAAGACACTGTATACAAACTGTGAAAGGAGGGATTATGACAACACTCCAAAATCTACAAGTTATTTTTCATCCTAGAAGTCTGCCAGTTAAAAGGTTTTCTGGACGTGAAAATCCCTCGTCCAACCCTCATGCTCCTTACACTAGAAGATATATAATAGAAGGATTTTCCTATTTCTAAATGAAGCCACAGGATCCAAGAGCCCTGCTTCCCTGCACTAATCTACTCCCAAAATTTATTTTTGTCAAAGATTTTTTTTATTTTAGTGGAAAGCTCGATTCTTAATCAAATACTCCCTAAAACTGAACTAAAAGGTGAAATTTTCTTCAACGTAAAATGGATTTTCTAGAGCAGCCACTTTTCTTAGAATACCTCTAACACGAAGAACCGTCAAAGCAGATTTAATACCCTCAAAATCAAAGACACTATTACATGAGAACAGAATATTCTAAGTTTTCCTGTTCTAAGCCAACTACCCTCACTATTTTAAGCAATTGCAGTTTTGCGCCAGACACCACTAGGTTGTCCCCTGAACTTGGGCAGCTCACCAGAAATATCCCAAACGCGCACAGTCTGGTCCAGGCTGGCTGATACAACCAGGTCTTCTGAGGGGTGGAACTGAGCACACATTACATAATGATTGTGCCCCGTTAACACACTGCAAGAGGAAAAAAGAAAGACAATACCAAATTAGAGGCAGGAATCTACAGATTCCTACATGCTAAATACCATGTTCCATATTGAGCAGATGCAGGTCCAATTATACTTTTTTGAAGGCAAAGGCAAGTCATCCTAACAATTCTGAACTAATAATAATAAGCAAGGTCAGCTGTTCCAAGAGTGGCTCTCTTCTTGCCTGTAATGTTTTAGTATCTACATATTACTAACTTCAGGAGAACTGAGACTGTACAGCTTTCCTCTCAGATTAAAGATGCATTAAAATACTAAAATAAATGAAATCTTAGTAATTCATACTGGAAGCTATGTTAGATTTTAGTGGGGTATCCCTCTTAAAGGCCATAACTTTAAATGGTCCTTACATACTTATGGAAAGCTCTACACCCAAATACAAAGCAGGACAGAAGTCTAGATCTTGACTCAGGTTTCACGGGAACAGAACTGAAAACCAGCCAAAAATTTTGTTCTAAAAGCCTAGCTATATGACCTCCTTTGCCTGGTAAGAAATGACCAGTAAATCCAGGTTCATATATTACTAATGAGATTGCTTCTGTATTTATCATTTTATACACAAGAGTGTCTTACAAATATAATCAGTAATTAATCAGCGGACATAACCCATTAGTGAAGGGAGATGATTATTCTGAAGAGAAGCTGATTATGAAAATACTAGGAAATGAAAGTTTTTTGAGCTGTCTCCTGCTTTACCAGACACAGGTCCTAGATTGCCAGTTCCACACTCGGATGGTCTGATCATCTGAAGCACTCAGAATCCAAGGATATTCCTGAAAAATATTCCAGACAAAGGGTTTGAACATGAAACAAATGTGTTCTTCCAGGCTGCTGTAACCCATTTCTCTCTTTGGAGGAAATATTCCGTTGCCTAACGTCTCAGCTAGTTTCTAAGCGATTTTGACTTATCAGGCTAGTTATCTATTCCTCCTTACCATTCTACCAGCTTTTCCCAGCTTCGGCACTTTCAGCTATAAGGTTTAAGAGTGGAAGCCAGACATAATAGGTTCTCAGAGGCAAATAGTATAAAACATATTTACATTTACTTTTACATATGTGCATATGTATATATGATTTATATTTATAAATAATCTTGTAAATTAAGATCTTGTGAAAGGATTTCTTCTCTTTAACCCTAAGATTATAATATTGTTTGTTTTTTAATAAATTTATTTATTTATTATTATTTTAAAAAATTTTTGGCTGTGTTGGGTCTTCCTTGTGGTGCGCGGGCTTCTCATTATGGTGGCTTCTCTTGTTGCGGGGCATGGACTCCAGGCACGCAGGCTTCAGTAGCTGTGGCTCTCGGGCTCTAGAGCACAGGCTCAGTAGTTGTGGCACATGGGCTTTAGTTGCTCCACGGCATGTGGGATCTTCCCGGACCAGGGCTCAAACCCGTATCCCCTGTATTGGCAGGCAGATTCTTAACCACTGCACCACCAGGGAAGCCCCTGGAATACTGCTTTAAAGTCTGACTTCTCCCTGTCAGACCATCCAGTCTCAAAAAATTCCCAAGTCTCAGTAAACAAAGCAGAAAGTAACGTGTAAAAACAATTCAGCCCTTTTAGAGTCTTCAAGCTTTTTAAGAAAAGGAAGTATTTCTTAGTCACAGTTGTATCTCCAGTGTTCAGCAACGAACTTAATAAGCACAAGGTACACATATACTTATTACACTGAAAAATTAAAAGGAAATAAGCTTTTCATAACTTTCCAGCTGAATGGCAACTTGTTCTAGGCAAGAGCCTTCAGCAAGCCCTGAATGGCAATGACGATTAGTTCCTTCTGAGTAAATTATCTTATTGAATGGCCCTCATTCTCAAATGTTTCAGCTATAATTTTAGCATTCATCGTCTCCTATTCTATCCTAAAATTTTTTTAATTTTAAAAAAGGAAATAAAGTATTATTAGCCAGGAATTTATTGCTTATTTCATTATATTCTTTCTTACTTAATTCAAGAGACTTAGTTTACTCAGAGTCAAGGAATAGTAGAATTCTAATAGCATATAATTATAGAGAAATCCAGTCAGGTTGGGACTAGATTAAAAGGTTGGGAGTCTCTAATCTGTAACTCAGTATCTGTCTACTGTGATACCTAACAGATCAAGAAAGGTAGTAAGCTTGGCTAAAGGAATAGCCTCTACCAGACCCTAAAATCCTAGGATAAAAGCGCAGGATTGTTAATGTTTCAAAACATTTGTTAACTCATCAAAATGGCATCTTACCTTGACCTTCCTCTAGACACACTATTTAATAATACCCTACATGTGATTAGCCTGCAAACTTTTGTGTGCTAGCTCAGCAAACCTAAAATCAAATCTCTGCTTTTCCCTACAGAGAATCAATGCCTTCCTCATAAAGCCCACTGAATCCAATTAAATTAAATTCAAATATAACCCTGAGTGCTTCCTCTTGAAGAAGGAAACAAAGCAGAAAGGTCAACACCTCACAGATCCTAGAAGAACAAATAACATAATTCTGTTATCAAAGCATGGATGCTTGAGGAGCAAGTAGAAGATTCCTACAGGGAAACTGAAGAATGCTCTAAAACAAGAGCCACAATGGCTACTTACATGATGAAAAAACGTAGTGCGGATGTAGTCTAAGTGCCCAAGCAATGTGAAGAGACAGCGCCGAAGCTTGTAATTCCAAACCTGTGAAGAGAAAAATTCAACTAAGGAATAGGACATAAGGTCTTGCACCTCTATAAGGCCCAGGTTTCTCAATAAACAAGTTTGGATTTATATTTTGTCATTTTTAAATAGGTAAGAATCTTGATAGGGAATCTTGTTTAAGGTTTGAGGGGAAAAGACCATGAATGAAAATATAAGTCAGCTAAACAAAATGTGGGGAGGGAAAAAGGGCAAGGCTAGGGAAACCTAAAGATAAAATTATGGAAAGGTTTTTCTTTTTTTCTGGTAAGAAACCATCTGTATTTGATAACGTAAGACAAGATGCTTATCTAAGGCTCAACTTGAAATTCTTCTTTCTACTGCATTATTGTGTTCTTCGCTTGAATACAGATCCCTTACTTAGTGCTTACCTATCACCTTAGCTCAGGATAAGACAAAGTAGGATGGATATGACTGCAAAGGAAACAATGATATAATATATAGCATCATCTTTTGTTAGACTCCTAACTTGATGGCAAATGATGCCCATATATTCATGGTCTGTACTCATCTATCATGCAAACATATTTTAACTCATCACTATGGAAAATACTGCATTGCTCAGTTAGGCTGAGCTAAGCAGAAAAACATCATATTCAGATAAGAAATTAAGCCAACTACCAAAGTATCAGGCATCAATGGACACAATTGAGGAAGACGCTGAAACCAGGACCATAAGTGTACAACAGCTCACACTTCCCATCCAGAAAAACTCCCAAAAATGTAAAAATAAGAGGTCAGATGCCTTTTTTTCCTTCTATAACATTTAACGCTTGTTTATAATCTATCTAGGCCAGCTTGTTACTATTCTTTCCTATTTTTACTTAAAAACTGTTAAATTTTCTTTCATAAATCACAAAAGGTAATCCCATTTCCTGTAACAAATTTGAATAACCCTTAAGTCTGATTGTCCAAAAAAGAATGTAAGCTCCCTAAAGGTGGAGTCCTTGTCCATCATGCTCAACACTATACCCCTAGCACCTAACATAGCAGCTAACACTTAGTACATGCTCAAAAGGTATGTGCAGCAGAAATGAGAAAAGGTAAATAACATGAAAAGTGAAAATATTCCAGTACCTTCACCTTCATCTGTTGAGTCATCTATAAATAAATATACATGTACACAGTGGAGTTTGAGTTTCACACAAAAATTAGATCATACCATAAATACTATTCTGTAACTAGCTTTTTTTTTTTTTTTTTTGCGGTATGTGGGCCTCTCACTGTTGTGGCCTCTCCCGTTGCGGAGCACAGGCTCCGGACGCGCAGGCTCAGCGGCCATGGCTCACGGGCCCAGCCGCTCCGCGGCATGTGGGATCTTCCTGGACCGGGGCACAAACCTGTGTCCCCTGCATCGGCAGGCAGACTCTCAACCACTGCGCCACCAGGGAAGCCCTGTAACTAGCTTTTTTTCCTCTTATAGAGTTCAGTATTTTAAACTTTCATATTTCTAGCTTCAAACTATCTTGACTCCTTTATAGTCCTCTATCAAATTCCAGCACTGTGAATTCTGAAAGACCTATAGGGTTTTTAGACCTTGGCCATTTGTAATTCCTGTCTTTCTCTTTGTAAATCAGGATTACACTAATATTACATTTATCTGAGTATAGCAAACAATATTATGGTCCATAAACATAACTTTTCGAGACAATCCCACTTTCATTAGAGAAACAAAAATTTAAACCACAGCATAATAGCAGTACACACCCAACAGCTAGCTAATTTCTTCATTTAATAACAGCTCTAAGATATAACTCAAATCCCATCTAATTCACCCATTTAAAGTATAGAATTCAGTGTTTTTTTTAATACATTCATAGTTGTTCAACCATCAGCACAATAAATTTTAGAACATTTCATCACCCCCAAAAGAAAACTATACCCATTAGTAGTCCTCATTTTCTCCCAACCCCCCACCAAACTCCAGACAACCATTAATCAACTTTCTGTCTCTACTGATTTGCTCTACTGATCTGGATATTTTGTACAAATGAAAGATAACTCCTTTTCAAAAATTTAATGATTTGGGGAAAAACAATTTTTTCTTCAATGTCACTCAGTCTTTCTCTTAAACAGATCATAAGGAACCCAAGTTAACCATTATTAATACTTAATGGTCATCACTCTACTAGAAATATTACAAGGAAGTGATACCCTTAGGAGCTTTTGAGGCCTACCAGGTGATTTGAGCTTCCACTAACTGCCCCCAGGATCAGTGCCTAAAACCTAGAAACCAGAAAGAATTGTCCTTCCTATAATTCTAATGCCTCTTTTCTCTACAGGCAGCTGTCACTTTTCATGCCTGTCACCTAAGTTCTTCTGTATAATTTATAACTCCCTGAGGTAGCTTATGAAGACTATTTTTTTCATGAAGTAAATTTTTCTGGTTCAGTTAGATGCAACCGTCTCCTCTCCCATTTATTTGTTTGTTTATTCATTTATTTCTTTATGGCTGCGTTGGGTCTTCACTGCTGTGTGCGGGCTTCCTCTAGTTGTGGTGAGCGGGGGCTACTCTTCGTTGCGGTGCATGGGCTTCTCATTGCAGTGGCTTCTCTTGTTGTGGAGCACAGGCTCTAGGCACGCGGGCTCAGTAATTGTGGCTCGTGGGCTCTAGAGCGCAGGCTCAGTAGTTGTGGCACACGAGTTTAGCTGCTCCGCAGCATGTGGGATCTTCCCAGACCAGGGCTCGAACCTGTGTCCCCTGCATTGGCAGGCGGATTCTTAACCACTGCACCACCAGGGAAGTCCTATTTATTTATTTATTTGGTTGTGTCATGTCTTAGTTGCAGCACGTGGGCTCCTTAGTTGCGACCGGCAGGCTTCTTAGTTACAGCTCATGGGCTCCTTAGTTGCAGCTCACAGGCTCCTTAGTTGTGGCTAACCAGCTCCTTAGTTGTAGCACACGGGCTCCTTAGTTGTGGCATGCATGTGGGATCTACTTCCCTGACCAGAGATGGAACCCAGGCCCCCTGCATCGGGAACGTGGAGTTTTAACCACTGTGCCACCAGGGAAGTCCCCCATCTCCTCTCCATTTTTAATGTTACTGCCTAAGCTCATGCTCTGTTCATTTCCCACATGGACTTTTGTAAGAGTCTCCTAACTGGTATCTGCCTCTTTTCTCTATACTGCCACTCAAGTAACCTTTTCAAAAAAATGTGAATCTGATGTCACTCCTCTACTTAAACGCCTTTAATGACTCATTGTTTTTTGTATGATAACATCTAAACTTCTGAGCACTACAAAGAGATACTCCATAATCTGGCCCTTCTCATCTTCTGCTCCTTCTCTCACCTTTTGTCCAGATTTTATCCACACAAAACTAATTATAGTTTCTCAAATGTATCCAGCTATGTCATATCTTTTTGTCTTTGTACCGACATTGTCCTTCCCTATTTCACTTTGGTTATCTCTCTATTGTATTACTCACTAAACTGTACACGCTATTATTTGGCTATATATTTAACTCCTCCATTAGAACAAAAGCTCTTCAGAGCAGAAACCATTTCTTATTTATTTTTGAATTCCAAAAATATAAAACAGCGCCTGCTACACAGTAAGCATTCAATAAATGTCTGCTGGATAAGTGCTCTGGATAATGTCAAAAGCCTGAGCTCTGTATGAATGAGATGTCTGGGTTTTTAGTCCCTTCCATAATTCCCAAACTTCACATTGCCTGTCTTTTACTCCCAGTCATGACAGACCCTCTATACCTTAATCTTATAGTCATCTCCTCCAGAGACAAACAGTGGCTGCTGCTTATGGAAGTCAATGCCTCGTACTGGACCTGGGGAAGAAGGCAGGCAACACACGTTAAAGAGAGTTATGCTTCCTAGTCTCTAAGGTGATTCTTATTCAGAATTTTCCAGTTCTATCCCTCCCATGCTCTATAATCCTAAAGAAAGTTGAAACTACTCCAGAAGACAATAAGTATTTATATCTCTTTTAGCTTCCTCCTAGAAACTGTTATCTTACCATCATGTTCATCAAACTTGTCAATGAGGGTACACATCCGATAGTCCCATAACTGAATGACCCCATTGTGTAAACTGGTCAGGATCCAGGGTCTTTTGGGGTGAAAACTGAGTCCTGGGGGAAAAAAAACAGACAATGATCCAATGAGCTAAATAAGCCCCACGATGTCACCTCCTGCCAACTCTGATAAGAAAACAGGACAGCTAGGTTGACCCTGGGTTCATACATTCATTGACTGGATGCCACACATTGTGAATTTTATGGTATTAACATGCTGGATTTTTTGTTATATTTCTTTAGATACCGTTGGGCTTTGGTTTAGGATGCAGTTACTTGGAATTAGTTGGTCCTTCTGAGGCTTGCTTTTTAAGTTTTGTTAGGATGGGTCCATAGCAGCCTTTAGCTTAGGTCTAATTTGGCACCACTATTAAAGCAATACCCATTTGAAATCTCTATATCATGCCCTGTAGTATCAGGAGGTCTGTATTGGCCAGTATGTGAGCTCAATATGGGATTGTTCTGCCTTCTCCTCTCTAGTGGTTCTTTCCCAGGCTTTGGGTCATTTCTTCACATGCATGTGCAGATTCGTACTCAAAGTCCTGACAGGATCCCCTGCAGAACTCTACGGTTCTCTGTGCAGCTCCCTCTTCTCTAGTATTTTGCCCAGCAACTTCTAGCTGTCTTGACTTCCCTGAACTCTAAACTCTGTCTCCTCAGTGAGACCACGGGGCTCTTCCCCCCTCCCTGTACTGCAGCCTGGAAACTCTCTCCAGGTAGTAAGCTAAAACAATCATAGGACTCATCTTGTTTATTTCCCTTCTCTCAAGAATCACTCTCGCACTGCCTGTTGTCCAATGTCTGAAAACCTTTGTTTCACACATTTTGTTCAGTTATGCAGGTATTTAAGGTGGGAAGATAAACCTGGTCTCTCTTACTCCATCATGACTGGAAATGGAAGTCCACAGAAGTATCAACTGCTAACAGTTTGGACTGTAGTCTTTCAGGTTTTTAATGCAATCCATATCATTTTATGAAAATGGAGATACCATTATAATGTTCTGCAAACTTCTTTCCTCACTTAACTATATACAATGGATCTCACTACATTTAAGTACATATAAATGTAGACTCATTCTTTTTAATAACTGCAAGGTATAAATGCACCACATTTTAAAATTATTCTACTCATGGGCATTTAAGTTTTTTCTCCTAACTTTTATCTACCAGAAAATAGGACCTAATGAAGATGCTTCCACACATAATCTAGCCTATTTGCATTATTACTGATTTAGGCTAAAGACTGGAAATGAGATTGTTCAGGAATAGGGTATGTGTATTTAACATTTTGGTAGATACTATCTGATTGCAAAAAGACTGTATCAACATACAGTCTCACCAAGTTTCTGAAGGTACCCATTTTGCACACATTGGTCAACATGGGATGTTATCACCTATTTGTTGTTTTGCTTGCTTTACTAATCTAAGACCACTTCTTTCATTATTAGTGAGATAAAGAGTATTTTCATTTATTTATTGAACATTTTAATTTCTTCTTCTAAACTTTCCATTAGGTTGTTCATTCCCCCCCCCCCGTTATATACAGGAACACTCATTAATGGATATTTACTCTCAAATATTTTGATATCCTCCCCCCCACCCCGACTTTCCTTCCCTACTGCCCGATAAGAAATTAGGAGCAGAAGAGAAACTCGAGGATTATAAAGACCCATTTCAACCATCCAGGAATTCTTAATGGTACTCTTCTTCATAACCAAGATTCCCAAGAGACTTAGAATTTGCTCAGAATCTATTCTTACATTAATAATGGCATCCAGTTTCTGAGCTATTGAGTCTACGCCAGTCACCTTTCATATAGTTTCTCATTTCAATTCTCTTTATAAAAGAATGTTAATTATTCACATATTACAGATGAGGAAATAGATTTAGAAATGTTAAGTTGCCCAAGGTCGTGCAGTTCGTTACCGAATGTTTCAGGATTCCAAAGCAAGCCCACCTGACTCCAAACAGCAAATTTCTAACCACTTTACTATGCTACATTTAAAATTTTTTTTATTTTATATTACTAAATATTCAAGATACAAATCTTTTCCCCAAGTCTCTGCCTTTCTCATTCTAACATTCTAAGAGACTACTATTGCAATTTCAGTTGTTTGTCCTCCACCTCCATCCACTGATGCACAAGTTTTAGAGTTGTCATATTCAGGAAATAAAAATAAAGATGCCCAGTTAAATTTGAATTTCAGATAAAAAGTGAACAATACTAAAAAGTTATTCGCTTTTTATCTGAAATTCAAATCCAATTAGGCATCCTCTATTTTATCCGGCAACCTGTGCAAACTGAGACTTAACAATGTCCTGTTTCCAGGTAGGCAACAGAGCCCAATGGAGGCACTGGATGTTGATACGGTGCAGCCCAAGGCCTCCTTAAGAGAGGTAGCCAGTGCTCGTCTCTGAAAAACCTAGAGTTGGACACGAATAGCAGAGGTCGAGACTCGATCCCCAGGGCCACTCTCTACAACACAATCATCAAAAAACCAACAGGTCACAGGGCCTTGGGAGCAGAATAAAAGTCGCGGCACAGGCCCCAGGAGAGGAGGGGAAGAGAAGCGAAGCTAAGGAACCTCCTGCGGTTCGTTAACCACTACAGGAAAATCAAATCCCGAGGGCACGCCAAAGAAGACAGGACTGCAGGTGAACCGCCCGCCAGGCCTAACCTCCCTCGGTCCCATCTTCCTCTGGTTCGCACGGTGGGCCCAATTCAGCCCGTTAAGTCTACCTTCTCTCTCTTCCCCGGTGACAGCGCCCGCCCCTGACATCCAGCCTCCGTTCTCCCCTTTTAATCTCCATTACCTTTGACCCGCGCACTCTTGGTCTCGAATTTGGTTAGCATCCTTCAGATCTCCGGCTTCGACCTGTTAATCCGAGCCCTGACACTCCCTGCTGTCCTTTGGTTGCCTCCACGTCAGCGTCCCCCAGCCGCGACTCCCGGAAGTTCCCCAGACACGAACTTCCGGCCCCAGGAGCTCCGGGCCACAGAGACGGCGCCATTGTTGGCCTAGAGAGGCCACTGCCGGACAAGGAGGGAACCAAGGCTTCCGCTCAACCGAGACGCAAGATGGCCACAGATGGCGGCGGCTATGTGGCCGACCTGGGAAGTCGGAGTCTCCTTCGCCTTGTGTCTTTCTGCGTCCTACTGGCAGGTGAGACCTACCCCGCCCGTGAGCTCCAGTTTGTAAGAAGAATCCTCCGGATCTGGCCGGCCCGAGCGCTGCCGTCTCCCTTCTGGTCCCCGCCGCCCCTCCGTCCCCCCACCCTGTAAATCCTCTTTCTCTTTCGTTCCCACGACAGAAGTTCCCCCTTTGCCTGGACCTGAAGGTCCCTTCTCCCCCGCGGCACGTCGTGTAGACCAATTTCCTCCTCCAGGCCTCTTCCTGGACTTCCAGCCTCACTTTCTCTTACTTCGTCCGGGTATCTCGTTTCCCCCACGGCCCCAGCCACCCCACGCACAATCAGAAAGGACAGGTGTTAGTTAGCGTTCAGCTTTCTTCCCAGTGCGTTTAGACTTTTAAGATAAACGCGCTTGGTTCTGTGGGTGCATTGCGGCGCTTAGGAAGGTAAATGCCTTATTTCTTTCTCTGTTATTCCACTGTAAACCCGCGTCCCTGTCCTTCACCTCAGTTTGTCCCATCAATAAAGTGAAACTAAGGTAAGATATTAGTTCTCTTTACTGTCTATGCCGTGAAATAATGACTCAAGAAACTTTAGCCATTTATAATGTGCACAGGTGTTTGCTTACACCCATTTATTTTCTGGTATATGGCTTTCTAGTTGGTCAAGCCCTAAAATACAAACATGCCTGTTTATAACCACGACGATATCTTCCCCCAAATTGAGATTGTTTGTTTTAAAAATCCCCAAAGGAGAAACTAGCTGCCTCACACTGTGGGCACACAGAAATGACTTACTGATGTTAGATTAACTGACAGTGTGTTTGGCATAAGTTTTCTCTCCCAGTTCCATTCAGACCCCTGGAAAAACGTCTCAAGAAGATTTTTTTGCTGTTGTGATCTATATTCTTAGACTGGCACCCATTTATTAACTAATTAGTCATGTACATACAGAAGAGAAAAGCAGAAGTGTGGTTGTCCATGCAACCAGAAGCAGGTACACCTGAGGTTAAATACCTTTCCTTTGACAAATCAAGTTTTTTGTCTTTTAGCTTCAATGTCAGTTGCTTTATGATTTGTAGTAACTCTTTGTGGTACATAGCTGGGTGCATTTATTTGTTCCAATAATGTGCCCAGGAGGTGAGAAGAATAGACATTAGTCCCATTTTAGAAAGTATGATATACTCAAGCCATACAACAAATTTGTGACATGATGAAGGCTAGTACCATTGTCTCTCAATTTCTTCTTATACTTTTTATCTTCTGATCAGGTTTGTGTGAAGGAAACTCAGTGGAGAAGAAGATCTACATCCCCTTAAATAAAACAGCTCCTTGTGTCCGTCTGCTCAACGCTACTCATCAGATTGGCTGCCAGTGTGAGTTGAGGTTGGGATTTGTGTTCGTGGCCATTGATATTTCAGTCTGTGCCCTAGGTATAATAATCCAAGTCCTGCTTGGGAGTCGTAGCACACAAATTAGGCGGTGTGGGTAGTAGGTGATAGAGAACCATTTGTCAAACCAGGTGAGATAGTTAATAAGAGCAAACATTTAGGAAATGCTACATACAAGGTTCTTACATGTACATCTCATTTAACCATCACAGCAACCCCATAAGTAGGTCCTGTTATTACCCCCATTTTACAAATGATGAAACTGAGTCTTAGTGAAGTTGAATAACTTTTCCAAGATCATTCTGCTATTAAGTGATGAAGCTTGGCTTTGAGCCCCAGTGGTCTAAGTTCTAAACCAGGACTCTTAACCACCCAGTTGGTTAGATAGAAAGTTATAGTCTTTTGTAAGGAGTAAAAGCCTCTTATTCTGTGAAGTCCACTCATCACCTGCACTCTGAATGCTCTTTTTGGAACCAAAATGGGCTTCCTTAAGGCAGTGAACTCTTTGAAGAAGAAGGCATCGAGAAACCAAATAGTTACAAAAGGAAATAGTAAAGGATTTAGATTTGTCTTTATGTTTTGTAAATGTGTTCCAAGACAGGCTACCCTGTCAATGTGGTACGGTTATAAAACTATGAGAGGGAAAAAAGTTGTAATCTGAAGGCTGAATCCCTAGTTCCTTTGCTGCTTAACCTTATCTTCAGATTTTGTTCTGTGGATAGTAGCTTTGTCAGAATGTAGTTTTGCAGGGATGCAGGAAACTTAGAGTCAGATCTTGACTTCTTCGTCATCAAATTGGTTACCTCCGAATTTATTTACTCCTGTAAAAATGGTTAGAATATAAGTGCACAAAACTGAAAGTCAGACTGCCTTTAATAGGTGTTTATTGATGATGCTGAGTGTGGTCTCAGCAGGACTGTGTGATTGTCTGAAACCTTCCAGTTTGGTTGGAGAAAAGTAGACAGTGGGAAGTGAAGGACTTGCTCAAGGTGGCAATTACTAGTTTTCTAGCCATCCTTCCCCTAGCTATACTCTACATTAATTGTCCATATCCTTACTACAGGAAATACTGGGAGTAGGTTAACTGGTTCCAAACAGTCCCAAATTAATTTTTTTTTTTTTTTTTTTTTTTTTTTTGGCGGTACGCGGGCCTCTCACTGTTGTGGCCTCTCCCGTTGCGGAGCACAGGCTCCGGACGTGCGGGCTCAGCGGCCATGGCTCACAGGCCCAGCCACTTCGCGGCATGTGGGATCTTCCCGGACCGGGGCACGAGCCCGTGTCCACTGCATCAGCAGGTGGACTCTCAACCACTGCACCACCAGGGAAGCCCCCAAATTAAATTTTTGTTGGACCTTGTTTTGTTTTGTTTTTTAATATTTATTTATTTTATTTATGTATTTTATTTATTTTTTTGGCCATGTCAGGTCTTTGTTGTGGCGCACAGGCTTCTCTCTAGTTGTGGCCTGCGGGTTTTCTCTTCTCTAGTTGTGGCGTGCAGCCTCCAAGGCATGTGGGCTCCAGAGCACGTGGGCTTGGTAGTTTGAGGCACGTGGGCTCTCTTGTTGAGGTGTGTGAGCTCAGTAGTTGTGGCGCATGGGCTTAGTTGCCCTGCGGCATGTGGGATCCTAGTTCCCTGAGCAGGTATCGACCCCGCGTCCCCTGCATTGGAAGGCGGATTCTTCACCACTGGACCACCAGGGAGGTCCCTGGACTTTGTTCTTAAACTAGATTTGTGAGTAGAAGGGAGCCAGGTCCAGTGTGGGCTGAGATCAGACTGCTGGTCTTGCTGGAACCCCAGTCTAGTGCAAAAGGCTAGGCCCACATCCTCCTGAAGCTGAGCTCTAAGATATCCCCTTTGGGAATGAGTCATTCTGCTGCATGTTCTTAGAGCAGCCCTGTGGGAAGCAAAGCAGTAGCCTCTAGAGATAAAGCCTGGTGCCAACACAGTGGGGCTGGACTCTGGACACTTCCTCATTAAGATCTTGGTTCCTTTTCAACATACTTATTTCTCAGTCTTACTTCATATCTGTCCATCCTGAGCAAGCTACACCCGCTTAAATTTGGAGAGAAAGACCTAGATTTGATTTTCTGATTCTGATGCTCTATTTCTGTTGGACCCTTTTAAAAGTGTTCATAAGGGGCTACCTGTAGCTTTCTTTACTTTCCTTCCTTTCTTTCCTTTTTTACTCTTTTCCTACAGTATGAGATGAATAGGGGTGGAAAATCTCCTCCTCATTGAAGGACCAGAGAAAGTAAATAAGTTATTTAAGACTACACAGTCACCAGTGGGAACCCAGTGTCCCATCCAGGTTTTTTCAGGCCTGTGTTATAGCTTGTCTTCTTCCTGTCCTCCTTGGAGCTGAAGTTACATATTTTTTATCTGCCAGATGAGCTTTTCCTTTTCTTGTGTTTTAAATGCTGTGGCACGCACTGTTGTCTGCTGTTTTACTTAGAACTGCCATTTGGTAGCTAAATCTTTACCAGAGTTATTCCAGATTCTGATTTTCCTCTATGTTTTATCACTATCAACATGAACTTCTGAAGTATTTGCTATATATGACTTAGTTGAATGTTGGGGACCTGCTTCTATATCTAGGTTTTACCAGATCCCATGGGAGAAAAATTCTTCGTAGTTGGCAGTCTGAAAAGTATCTGTGGTTTTTGTCTCTTGCAAGTTACAAGTATTCCAGTGTCTTGGTTTAGAGCCATAATTCTCATGCCTACTAAAGGACCATGTGATGTGTTTTGAAATTACACATGCTTGGGTCTCACCTTTAGAGATTTAAATTGAGTAGATCTGAGGTAAAGCACAAGCATCTCTATTTTTTAAAACTCCAAAGTGATTCTGATATGTGGCCAGGGTTGAGAAGTACTGCTCTAAAACAATTTATGAGTAACACATCCAGTTTTGAGTGGGGAGAAAACTTGTGGGGAGACCCTAGGATGTCTACATGGATCACTAGGGACTTGAGGGTATTGCTACATAGAACTCAAGTCATTCTGGACTGGATTGTCCATCCTCTAGAGCAGTGCCTTCCAGTCTTTGTCATGAAACATACAGAAAATGTTATTTGGGACTTCCCTGGCGGTGCAGTGGTTAAGACTCTGAGCTCCCAATGTAGGGGGCCCAGTTTCGATTCCTGGTCAGGGAACTAGATCCCACGTGCATGCCGCAACTAACGAGCCTGTCTGCCACAACTGAGACCAGGTGCAACCAAATAAATAAACAAATGTTTAAAATAAAAGAAAATGATATTTGTGGAGCATCCTGGGGTAATGGATGAGTCTGCTCCTGGCCTGGGGTGACCAGTGTAGGGTTTTTGGAAACCCTCGGTCCCCAGCAATGAGAGGACTCGATATCAGCACACCTAATCTATTCAAGGCCCATCGTTTGGGAAACTATTCTACAGAACTCCTTGAACTTCTTGATTAACCTTTCCCAAAACTGGCCAAAAGCAAGTAAAGTCATTTCCAAATAGGGCAAAGGAATGGAGATCCAAGGAGGCTATGAGGTCAAGGAAATCTACACATATGTTTTCACAAAGGAAGATTCAGTGCTAGAACTCTAAGCTTGAGATCTAGATCCTGCCATTTCATGGAGAAAATGCATGTGTAAAGACTTTGGTGTCTGCTGTTACAGAATCTTGTATATGTGGCTAAATGAGGTTGAGGGAAGAGGGCAAGAAAATGAAGATCGTCGAGCCTTTCTGACATTTAACAAACAAGGCCTCTAATGAGTAGACTTCGGGCCTCTTTTGTCCTCCATTCCCTCCTAGTAGCCTTCAAATGGAGCCAGGGCAATTCAGCCTTTCAGTTACAGTCCAGAGTTGGCTGCATTACGCAATGTCTTGTGACATTTTGTGGGGGGCATAAATGATCTGCAGAGTCAGTGAAGCAAAGTCAGAATGGTCAGCTTTGGGTGCTTTAATTTGTCCCATTCTGTTCTGGCAGCTTCCGTTAGTGGGGACACAGGGGTTATCCACGTAGTACAGAAGGAAGAAGACCTACAGTGGGTGTTGACCGATGGCCCTAACCCCCCTTATGTGGTCCTGCTGGAGGGCACGCTCTTTACCAGGTAAGAACTCTGTGTTCCTGCTGAGGAAATGCATCCAGAGAGCGGAAGTGTCAGTGAACAGTCCTCACACTTGTGAGTGAAAACTTCCCTTGGCTGCCCTGGTCCGATCAGGGCAGGGGGTGGAGTGATCCTCTGAAGAAAAGATGGGCCATTAAAAGGAATCGTCTCGGTGACCTTGTAAGTAGAGCTCTAGTTGAATACGGACCCCAGGGAGGAAGAAGGGGTGCACAGAGACAGCGTAGGTGAGATTAAGCCCTGAGTTCAGATCAGGTCATGGTTCTCACTCAGAAGCTAAGAGACCTAAAAGACAAGAAATGAGTCGACAGTGTTGATTCCCCTAACTCCCCATTTGTTTCCATCCTAGGGGGCAGGGTGTCGGGCTGCCTGATAACCTTCCTGCCTTTGTTCATGGCATTGTCACCCTATTCCAGGAATCTGATGGAGAAGCTGAAGGGGAGAACCAGCCGAATTGCTGGTCTTGCAGTGTCTTTAGCCAAGCCCAGTCCTGCCTCAGGCTTCTCTCCTAGTGTGCAGTGTCCCAATGATGGGTTTGGTAAGAGCCCCAAGGGATCAGGGGAGCCTGCTGTCACCCAAAGCTCATTGTTGCTTCATTCTCACATCTTGGAGGGCTTGGGAAGAGGTGTGCGTCTGTCTGTGTATAGTGTGAGCAACTGACTCAAACAGAAGATTCGTTTCTTTGTCTTTACCACTCATCCCTTCTCTCTCTTGCTCACCTTTCTTCTGCTTACCTTCCATCCTCCCTTTTTGTCACATGCTCAGATCCCTGACTGCCCAGCTTAGGGCTCCCTGATACCAGTGTCTGTTTTACTGTACGTGGTGATAGGTTGATACTTGCTTTGAGTCACCGCCTCCTTCAGAACTCTTAGTCCCAATCCTATGATATCCTAGCCCACCTTCCTTACCTGGTCCCTGAGTCCTTGGTGTCCCAACATCCTATCCCCTGTCCTCCCTTTCAGGTGTTTACTCCAACTCCTATGGGCCAGAGTTTGCTCACTGCAGAGAGATAGCATGGAACCCCCTGGGCGATGGCTTGGCTTATGAAGACTTCAGTTTCCCCATCTTCCTTCTTGAAGATGAAAATGAAACCAATGTCATTAAGCAGGTAATGACTCTGCCAGCTCCTAGCAATTCCACTTAGAAAGAGAATGATTTTTTAGGCTCTTCTCCTGTTTAGAGAGAGTCTTATTCTGCTAGTACACCCTCTGAAAAACAGTTGCTCCAGGAAGAGCCAAGAGGTTTATTTTTCTCACATTCCCCTGTCTTCTCTCCTGCCTGAAATTAATAGCATTAAATATAACATTTAGACCGGAAGAAAACATAAAGAATACTTAATATGAGATAAGGTATAAAGTCCTGGTTAAGAACCCTTAGTGTGGTAAGAAAGAGCATTGGACTAGAAATTGAGAGATTCAATTCAGTAATTTCTGAAATTCTTTTTAGCTCTAATGTTCTCTAATTCTAATCTAATGTTCTCTGATTTTGATACATAGAGCAGTTAAGAGATTTGTCCAAAGTTACATGGTGAGTTGATGTGCAAACATCTTGAATTTCATTTTTCATCTCTCAATTTGGTGCTCTTTACAGCAAATCACATTAGGAACAGTGGCTGAAGCTCCGAATTGGGGCAGGCTGTTGGTATAGGGTAATTTCATCTGCCCCAACTAAGTCATTGACTCTGTGCCCCTTGGCACCTCTTGGTGAGTTTTTCTCTTTGACCTTATAGGTCCTGTGGTTGTACCAGGACAACTTAGCTCAGGGACAGATGTGGGAATGGAGCTGGGCCCTCCTCCTTCTGGGGGTTATGGGATGGACTCCACAGCTAGCTGCCTCATCAGGGTTCATCTCCCCTTGTAGTGCTACCGCGATCACAACCTGAGTCAGAACGGCTCAGCACCGGCCTTCCCACTGTGCGCCATGCAGCTCTTTTCACACATGCACGCCGTCATCAGTACCGTCACCTGCATGCGACGCAGCTTCATCCAGAGCTCCTTCAGCATCAACCCAGGTAGGACAGGTCCGAGGCGAGCTGGGTGCCCTGGGGTGGGGAGGAGGGGTCAGGCCAGGGAATGTGGGTGAGACCACTATCGAGATAGAGTGGGCACAGGTAGGGAGCACTGGGTGGGAGAAGTGGAAACAGTTCTACACAATCGAGGCAGCTTGTCCCAGAAGTGGACGGTGGCAGAGAAACCAACGTGGAAGAGTGGAGACAGAAAATGACTTACAGAGAGGTCTTCTGGGCCTTCTCTGTAGCTACCTTCTCCCTTACCTGTTGATCTCTCACTGTCTGTGTCCTGCTCAGAAATCGTCTGTGACCCCCTGTCCGACTACAACGTATGGAGCATGCTTAAGCCTGTAAATACCTCTGAGACGTTGGAGCCCGATGACAAGGTTGTGGTGGCTGCCACCCGGGTGAGTGTTGGCCCCTGATCAGGGTGAGCGGGGCTGGCACAGAAAGGGCAGGCAGGCCTGTTTTGGGCATATGAGGTGTCTGAGTTGCTACAGTGGGGAGCCTCAGACAGAGAGGGATCTGGGCTGTGGGACTCCGGGGTTCTAGCCATCGCCGCAGGACATGAATATTTTCTTGGCCAGAACAGGAGAGGGGGATTGGGGCCTGCCCCGAATTTCCATTTTCAAAGTGTACCTCCCCTGCCTTGTCTGCCATGCCCAGCTGGACAGTCGTTCCTTTTTCTGGAATGTGGCCCCAGGGGCTGAAAGTGCTGTTGCCTCCTTCGTCACTCAGCTGGCTGCAGCTGAAGCTCTGCAGAAGGCGCCCGATGTGACCACGCTGCCCCGCAATGTCATGTTTGTCTTCTTCCAAGGGGTGAGGGCTCTTTGGCTGGGGTGGGATGGCTGGGAAGGAGCGGGTGGTAAAGATGGGAGTGGCCATTGTTTGGGGAAGATCTCAGCACTTGACTTAATGGTTATTCACCAGAGAGCTTCTAGATGTGTCTATGTGTGTCTCCCTTTCAGATTCCCCCACTGTAGGAAGCCTTTGCACCCTGACCTGGAATTGGTATACTGCCAACTCCCTCACTCCCCCACGGATACGGTCTATTTGAAACATTCTTTTACATTCTCTGGACCCTTTCCCTGCCACCTCCACCCAGGAGCCCTGAGGCTCCTGCCTCTCCCCACTGCCACCACAGACTGGCCCTAGGGTAAAGGAACAGCAGCCGTGGCTCAGTCGGCCGAGGTGGGGGAGAAGCAAAAAGCAGACGGTTAGCAGCTGATGTTTGCCTTGGGCCTCCACTTAGGCTGCTCTCCCCACGTCTGGGCTCGAGAAGTCCTGTGACACATACATGTGAGGCATAGCCACAGCTGGGAGCTGGGCTAGGGAGGAGGGCAGAGTCACATGACTAAGCTGGACAGCAGTTGAGATGACACAGACAGTAACCTTTGTAGCTACAGCTTTGATGATCTGGCCCCAAGGCACTGAGACTGCCCTAACACTTTGGAGTCTCTGTTCCCTTTCCCACCCATGTCCACCCCTCAGGAAACTTTTGACTACATTGGCAGCTCAAGAATGGTCTACGATATGAAAAATGGCAAGTTTCCTGTGCAGTTAGAGAACATTGACTCATTCGTGGAGCTGGGACAGGTGTGCAGCATGTATCCTCCACCCCTTCCTTCCTACCTCCTAAAGCTTCACCTCTGCTGTTCTCTTGTACCCACTGCAGGTGCCACCACCTCTTCCCTTGACTTCTGATCCCACTCTTTTCTCCCCGATATGGGCCAGAATGGGAGACTAATTATAAATGTTGCTTCTTCATCTTCCCCTCAGGTGGCCTTAAGAAATTCACTAGAGCTTTGGATGCACACAGACCCCATGTCTCAGAAAAATGAAACTGTACAGAACCAGGTAATCTGAGCATCTCTTCCCCTCACTTCCCCTTTCAACAGCTCAGAATATGGGCACCCTCTCGCCCTGGCCCTATCCGCACCAGCCTCCAGGGCCTGTGAAACAGGACCTTAGGTTGGGTGTTGGCCAAAGGGTGAACACCCGGCTGCTACAGCTCCCCGGGAAAAACCATGAGTTCAGCTTCTGTCACTGGTTCCCTGGGATGGATGGTCCTCTGATCATTCGGTGCCTAGTGAACTATCACTGCCCATTAAGGACAGGATGTGAGTGGCTCCTTTCTCTCCTGCTGCCCCAGGGACCCAGCTGTCCTGGCTGCCCTTCCTCATCCTGGCTGTGTAAAACTCCCTACCCAAACTGTCTTCCACTTTCCTCACTCCTTGTTCAAGACCCTCTCTCCCTCAAAATAGGTCTGTTTTTTTCCCTGAGGTCCTCTTCCTCCCATGCCAGCTTCAGTGTCATCCCTGCTCTGGCTTCTTACAGCCCTTACAGAGTGGACTACTGGTGTGGCATTCAGCATTGTTTTGTATTAGTTTTTGCTCCTCCAGTTCTACACAGCAAATAATAAGTAAAACATCAGCTGAGGATAAGACAGTGTCCTGAGGACAGTGGGGTTTACGTGTAAATATGAAAAAAAAGAACCCACAGGCCTCTTACTTCTCTGTGCCGTAAGTTAAACAGGATGGTGGGAGCTGCAGGAAAATTCAGAGAGCCTTGATCCCAAAAGGCTTGAAGGATTTAGATCTAGGAGAATTTAAGGCTGCTCAACAGATTGGGGACTTGAAGTAGAGAGTGTTTCAGGTCTAAGAGAGACCCTTCCTGCTTCCTCTCCCCAGTGCATCCCATCAACTAATGCCCCTCATCCCCCAGGTGGAGGAGCTCCTGACCACCCTGGAGAAGAGTGGTGCTGGCGTCCCTACTGTAGTCCTCAGGAGGCTGAATCGGTCCCAGCCTCTCCCACCATCTTCTCTGCAGCGATTTCTTCGAGCTCAAAACATCTCTGGCGTTGTTCTTGCTGACCACTCTGCTGTCTTCCAAAACCAGTAAGAGTCACCTAGCCTGCGTCCTCTTTGTTCCCAAAGAGAATCTGTTCTGCAGCCAGAGGTCCATAGAGAGAAATGTCTCTGTGTCAAGAGAGATCACTGCTCGCCCCTGTCCCCACACGACCCTCACCAAAATCTCAGGTCAATCTGTGTTCTTTGCTCAGTGTCTTTTTCACATCTAACCTGGTCCCCGCGTTTGACTTGACATTTCATCTTAGAAAACAGTCCTCACCCTGAGCCCTTTCCTAGCACAATCCTCCTCATTTGTGGTTCCACCTCTCCAAAGCTCTCCAGGGGCCTGAGTTCCCCAGGGCTGCCAGCAGAGGGCATCATCTCAAACGCACGGCGGAATGATGTTGGAGGTTCTTTGGCTGGAGCACAGAGAGCTGTCCCTGCTCTCTATGACCCGCCCAAGGGTGCCTATGGCCCGCCCAGGGGTGCCGCAGACAGTACTCATACTCTGTGAAATGTAACATGTTCTTGCCATGTGGTAAGTGCGCGTGGTTCAGTGTCGGTGTAAAAATGTCCCTACAGCTGAGGGGGCTCCAGCAATAAAGGATGAGGCCCTGGTAATCACCCCTCTCCTGGTCCTAGGCACCTCTAAACTGCCCCTAACTTGAGGCCTAGGGTAGCAGGGGACTTGACTCAGGCTGGATTGCTAAGCCCCCAGCCTTCCTTCCCTTCTCAAAACAGGCCAAGTGAGTTTCTGAGTAAAAATGCATAAGCTCTGGTTCTCCAGCCCCCACCCAGTAGCACCTTCTCATTTATTTAGGGCGGTGACGGTTCTGATACATAGGGTCAGCTCTCTTCTCCAAACCTGTCTTCTGTATCACTTTGTGGTGAGGGGTGATTCATCATTTGAACATATGTTGGACTTGGCCGTGAGGCTGACCTGATTCTGTGGGGGGCAGGCATTCAGTGATGGTAGAGGCTGGGAGCGCTCTCCTCTTAGCTTCTCTTCTAAGATCTGTCTTGGGGCTTCCCAAGGAGCATCAGGGTGGCTTGACCCAGTGTAGTGTTACATATTTGTGGACAGACCTGCTCGTCCCCCTCTACTCCCAGCCACCTTCAGTATGAATGTACATTGAAACAATCATATGATTGCTCTGATAACGTATGGCAGGGTTCTCTGAGAGTCGTCTTAGCCACCCTCCTGTATCTCCGACCCAAATGACACGGAAGTGTCTCTTACGTTTAAAGATCTCCCAGGAAGGAACGGTTCCTGCATTGTGATCTTATTTACCTTTTCTATCTTGTCGGTCAGGCGAGTCTTTGTATTTAAGCACTCCCACGCTCACTCCTACTTCGCCATTCTCTACGCCTTTTCAATGTGGAATCCTGATTTTCTCTCTTCCCTCCTCCCTGTATGAGGAAAACTGAGATCCCAAGTTCCTGCAGAAGGGACAGTTGAGGGAGGAAAGGGCAGGGCCCTGGCTGAGTGCAGCCAAGGCTCATGCTGGCTTTCCTGGCAGCTATTACCAGAGCATTTACGACACTGCTGAGAACATTAATGTGACCTACCCTGAAGGACAGAGCCCTGAAGAGGACCTGAACTTTGTGACAGATACTGCCAAGGTAGCACCCACCCGGGCTGGGTGGGAGCGTGGGGAACACAGTGCAGACGGCTAGCATGTTCGTGTTGGAGGTCAGAGAACCTGGGCCATTCAGCCACCTCCTCACCTACTACAGGCTCTGGCAGGTGTGGCCACGGTGCTGGGGCGTGCACTGTACCAGCTCGCAGGAGGAACCAACTTCAGCGACACCATTCAGGCCGATCCCCAAACGGTAAGAGCAAGTGGGCCCTGGCTCCTTTCCGTCTGTTTACACAGCAGGCTACCCCATCCTTTATCCTGGTCCCTTGCCTAGTTTCCCAAACCTTGGCATTCAGCGGCCCTGGATGTGCAGGTGAGGATCACTGATGCCCCAGAGAGCTCTCGGGTGAGCCTCGTCTGCATCCTGTGACCAGCCACCGTCTCCCCAACCCCAGTGTCTGGCCAGTCTGGTTCCTACCCCATGACTGGATCTCCACTAATAGTTCTTTCCTTGGGCTCCAAGTCACAGGGGTCTCTCTTCTCCCTGTCTCAATCCTAGGTTACCCGCCTGCTCTATGGGTTCCTGGTTAGAGCCAACAACTCGTGGTTCCAGTCTATCCTCAGGCCGGACCTCAGGTCCTACTTGGGTAAGCACCTGGTGTGTGATGGGACCCTTAACGAAGGGAAGGGATAGAGAAAAAGTCATCATTTTGATTTAATCTTTCCTTTCTCCTTTTTCCTATTTTCTTTACCCCCTGTTTTCCTTTCTTCCTCCTGATATCTGTTGGATCGTTTTCTCTTAACTTTCTCTTCTCTGGCTCCTGCCTGTCCCTGGGCTCTTCCTATCCCTGCCCATCTGCACCCCACCTTCCACCCACCAAATCCTCCCTTCCCTTGTGGTATCTGGTCAGGTGACGGGCCTCTTCAGCATTACATCGCCGTCTCCAGCCCCACCAACACCACTTACGTTGTACAGTATGCCTTGGCAAATTTGACTGGCAAGGTGATCGACCTTACCCGAGAGCAGTGCCAGGATCCGAGTAAAGTCCCCACTGAAAACAAGGATGTGAGTGGTAGTGGACATTGGAGGCGCCCCAAGGGTCCCCTTCCCTTGGGAAAGTTGGTGGATCTCCTAGGCCCAATTGGACCCAAGAGATTGGGAAGGAGAGGTGGAGGGTTGTAGCCCTTTGAACTTGAGTATTGAAGAGGCAGTAACCTGGGTAAAAACGGACCATCTAGAGGGTAAAGGGAGTGAGAGGGAGAGGATCCTGTCAGCCCGTTTGCTGTGGCCTGTCTTCTGTGCAGCTGTACGAGTACGCTTGGGTTCAGGGCCCTCTGAATTCCAATGAGACAGACCGGCGTCCCCGGTGTGTGCGTTCCACGGCACGACTCGCCAGGGCCTTGTCCCCTGCCTTTGAATTGAAGCAGTGGGGCTCTACTGAATACTCTACATGGACTGAGAGCCGCTGGAAAGACATCCGCGCCCGGATATTTCTGATAGCCAGCAAAGAGCTGGAGGTGAGACACGGGTTGGGGAGGGTGGGGCGTGGGGGAGGTGGCAGAGGTCTATTTGACCTCTTTATATTGCCTCTTGTCTCTTACCCCCTTCCATCTCCCATTTGCCCCAGATTTGCCACAAAAACCTGCTGCAAATCTGTCCCTGGTCAGCCAGCATGCGCCATTAGGAAGCTTGTCTTCACTGATAGTTTACGTATGTGTTCATTCTGGACATATGTTCCCATGGAGACCCAAAGAGATATGCCTTCCCCTGTGGACCCTATGTAGCCCTTCCGCAGCTCCACTCCCATCCGGTATGTCCACGAGCCATCGCTAGGACGAGTCAATCTAATAACTTACTGAGCACCTGTCACAAGTGAGTCAGTCACGTAATTGGCCACAAGAGAATCAAAGTCGTGGGCCCTACCTTCTGGATGCTTAAAATCTAAGTGAAAAAGGCAGAAGCAAGGACAGAGGTACTTTACTCCTCTTTTCAAATGGGGAGACGTTGCCTATGATTGCTCAGTAGTTGGTGCTTGGAGCCAGCTCTGGAATTCCAGTGCCCTGGCTCCCAGCCCCGAGCAGTTACCCACAACTACACTGAGTTCTGAGAGCACCTTTCTCCTTCCCTGCCCACCCCCTCCTGCAGTTTATCACCCTGATGGTGGGCTTCGGCGTCCTCGTCTTCTCTCTTGTCGTCACCTACTGCATCAATGCCAAAGCCGATGTCCTTTTCATTGCTCCCCGGGAACCAGGATCTGTGTCTTACTGAAGAGGACCCCAGCTTTTCCTGCCAGCTCTGCAGTTCACTTCCTAGATCATCTATCCCACTGGGACATAAACCACTAGTTTGTCACTGGAACCTCTCTGGGCCTGGCTCGGACTGACATTAACATAAAGTGGAACTGCCCAAAAGAGACAGTGAGAGAGAAACGAGTTACCTGCCGCCCCCATCTTCCCCTTCCCATCTCCCCTTCCCTGTGTCTTCTTCCTCACCCCTGCCAAATCCTGGGATGACAAATAGAAGCTTCTTGCTCCTGTTTTGACTCCTAGCTACCTACCCTAACTTTCCCTTCTTCAGGATCCCTCTTCTTTTTCCGTCCCACCTTATACCTCCTTCTGCTCCCCGCCCCTCGCCCCCTTCCTGACCAGGAAGGACATGAAGGGGTGAATGCCAGGAACAAAGTGCAAGGAAGCCCTGAGGAGGACAGGAGCCATCTGTGGGCTGAGCCTCCTGTCTCCCTCCTGCTGTCCCGTCTCAAGGCCCTTAGATGGCACGTCAGGGTGGGTGTGCTGCTGGGTGGGTATCCCACCTCCAGCCCACAGTGCTCAGTTGTAATTTTTATTAAGCTGTAATATCTATTTTTGTTTTCTTTTTTCTTTTTGTGTGTGTACGTGTACATGTATACAAATATATAAATAACGAGTCTCATTAAAACAGACTCTCCCACATGTCCTGTACCATTACCTGTTATTCTTCCTGAGCCCCCTTGTTCAGTGATCCCAGATTGGAGTCGTGGAATCGTAACCTCACATGCTCTCTTCTGAGTCCCCAGAGAGCCCGAGTAGTAAGGCTCTGTCAACAACAGTGGAAGTTCTGGCAGAAGGGTTCCTTGTGGAGCCCTGGAATCCCGGTTTCCCTCTACAAGAGCGACGTTAGCACGGTTTCTTCCCACTTTGTATTCGACAGACATTTCTCTCCTTACCTGAGGCCCGGGCTGGGGTCCAGAGATGAAGGGGATACAGCAGCCTTGACCCTTGAGTAGCTCACATTTGGGCTAAAGGGAGAAACATACACTCACAACTAGGTGTAGTAAATGGAGAAATTGCAGCCTCTCCAGAGTGCTTTGGTAGCACATGGAGGGGTTCAGGGCAGTGGGGGTGGCATTTAGAAAGGCTGCAGAGAGGAGGAGGCACTTGGGTGGTGATTTAGAGCTCACCAGGTGTGGAAGCATCGAGCCAAGAAAAGGTGTGGCTCACGCTTGAGAATGGTAGGTTGTTCAGTGTTCCCGAGCCGTGAGGATCCGCAGGCAGGCTGGGGCCAGGTCACAAAGGCCCTTGGGTGGCACGCTAAGCGGTTTGTGCTGTCAGTGGGCGTTTTGTAGACCAAAACGGGTAGTTTTGGACCCTTCTAGAAAGGGAATCTCTGCTCTTTGGAGATACTCTCATTCCCTGGGTCTTCACAGAGGCAGGATTCTGGAGGATAGCAGAACTGCTAGATGATGGGCAGGGGCTGAGTCAACTGAGGGGGGACGCGAACCGGTGGGAGTGGCGCCTGAAGCCAGCCTTCTCCGCTAGCTGCTGGCCAAGGGCCTGTCTGCAACGTGCCTGAAGACAGCAGAGGTGGAAAAGAACTGGCCATTTTCAGAGTCCCAAGCACTCCTCTTAGTTTCCTGATTAGACTACCTTTTCAAATCCTGCTGAGAGGAGGTGATTTTTCTCGAGGTTTCTCTCCAAGTTCCCTCAGGGGGCATGTTTGGGATTCTGGGGTGTGGAACTATACCCCGCTGCTTCCCCTCCACCACACCCCTCCCAGTTTGAGCTGGAGAAGCTGTGCACTGTGCTGGCGGGAGTTGAGCACAGCTGCCACCATCGCCTGGGCCCACTCCATGCCTCCCTCGGCCAACAGGTCTCCCAGTGGACAGAGCGCTAAGCTCCCTCATCCTGCTGGCAGCTTCTGGAAGCGAGGAAGTGGCTGAGAACCAGTGAGAGCGCTGAACAGGGAAGCAGAGAGTTAGGCAAAATCAGTGGATGGGGTGGGCAAGAGAAGGGTACAGGATGTAGGGTTTTCTGTCCTCCGCTCTCCTCCTGGGGAGGAATCTTCAGCACCAGCTTGTCTTCCGCCTTCCATGCTACCCCTACCTCCCCCTCCCCCCCAAAAAAGAAATTACAAAACCAAAAAACATGTCTCCTGAGGAGACCAGGCTCCATGGAAGGGGCAATAGACCCCCAGATAACCCATTGGGGCCCTCTTTCTGAGACCACAGTCTAACTCCTCCCCAGCCACCTCCTGTGTCCTGGAGACCGCATGCGATTGGCTAGCAGCATCTTAGGGCCACAGACTTAACTTGTTAGCCTCCCTCTTCCTGCTTGCTCCAGGCCCTGCTTATGTCTGTGCCACCCGAAATTTGTCATTTTCCAGCTCCTCCTTTGCCCACAGGGCTTCCCTCCCTCCCTAATCCTACCCACTGCTAGTTCTCATGGGCACCTTCTCTTCCACCCAACCCCCGTGGACTGTTGAATAACAGACCACCCTGCTCCAGGACCCAGTCTGTCCTGTCTCTACCTCTTGTGACACCTGGTCCCTCGAGACTAGCACCGAAGGCTTTTCTATTAGCTGGTTTCTCTTTCCCAGCTTCTCTGAGTAAAGGGTTTACTCTTTTCTGTCTCCCACATCCCAGAGGCACATCCTGGGAGGAGATGATTTTCACCCAGAGTCTGGTGTTCTGTACCAAGATTCCACCTTTTTCAAGATGACTTTGTTTCTTCCAGGGACCATATGATAAGCCCTGAGAAATTGTGTGTATGGCCTAACTCATTTGATAGATGGGGGAAACAGTAGCCCAGAGGAGTGACGTGGCTTGCTCAAGGTTACACAGCATATTAGAGCAGAGACTGGAACATTTCTTATATCTGCACTGGTAGCTACAGTGGTAATAAACATTTATGGAGCCTGACTACAGGCAGGGCACTCTGTCCCAGCATCGTAAAAGGTTATGAGATATAGCACCTTCCCTTAGAGACTTAGGATCCAGAGTCTAGATGGCTGGATGGGACATGACACGAGATAAATAACCAGGCCAGGCAGCATATGTTCCATGCAAAATCAGTGCTATAAAAAGGTTCTACCCGAGTTCAAAGGATGGCGGGTTTGCTTTGGGTGGGGCCAGTAAGGAGAAGCTTCATGTTGTTGTGGGAAGAGCTCAGGACCAGATTTTCTGGAGTGCCTCTAATGCTCTGTGTGACTTTGGAAAGGGCACTCCCCTCTCTGGGTCGCAGTGTTCTCATTTGCACAAAGTGGAGTCAGAGGAGGCTGCTGTCTGAGGCCCCGCCCTGCTCTGACAGTCAGCCTCTCTTCCCTTCTCCCTTTCATCCTAAACCCCTCAGGGCAGCGGATGGCTTGAAGGGTTGGCCAATTCATGAGCTTTTGAAGGTAGTTAGAAAGTTCTCCCACTGGAGAGGGAGGCCTGGGGGGCACTGATTGCCCTCTAACCCGGGGACAGTAGACTACGGGTAGTGGCATAATGTGGTAGAAAAGCCATCCTGAAACTCAGCATCCCATCCTCAAAAAAGCTTGGTGGGAGTTGTTGGGTTGGTGGGAGTTTGGGAAGCAAAGAGCCTTGGAAGGTCAGGGTCCATGTGGGCCTCAGGTCAGCTTTTGATTCCTTTCTGAGTCCCACACTCAGAAGGTAGAGGGGTTGGCACACTCCTGTTGTTGAGAAGGGCAGCTGGAGCCCCTGCTCCCAACCAGAAGAACATGGGACAGGAGCGGAGGAGGCATCTCAGGAGGCTTGAGGAGATGATGCAACTGTGAGTAAATCTTAACCAGCCTCTGGCTCCGGCTGGCTGGCTGCTCAGGGGCTGGGGGCCAGGACCCTAGAGTCCCCTGTCTCTCCCCCCATCAACTGAGGAAGAGTTAGAGAAACTGGAGGGGAAAAAGGAACAACAGAGATGAAAGAGGGTATCTGGAAAAGGAATAAATGAGTGAAGGGCAAGTGGAAGTAGGCAATCCTTGATGGGCTGAAGGAGGGAAGGAGGCCGGGAGTGCTCTGAGGGAGCTGAGCCTGAGGGGAGAGAGGCCAGGCGGGTGTGCTGCGGGGGTGGGGGGAGTGGGCCCAGAGCTGGTGGTGACAGATGGGTGGACACAAAGAGGAGGGCTTCGGGGAAGACAGATGGATGGGGGAGGGAGGAGGAGAGGTGGGGGGGCAGTGGTCGGAGGAGGCCTAATGAGATTGGGATGGGCTTGGAGCTGGGGAGAGGTGAGCAGAGAGGAGAGAAGAAAGGAGAGGCTGCCTTAGGAGACAAAGGCGACAAGGCCTAGGGGGCCGGGGGTGAGAGAGGGCTCAGGGCCTGGCGCTGAAAAGGGGCTTCCAGCAGGGCTGGAGGCAGAGAAGGGGACAGATTGTGGAGACCCGCTGTCACCTAGAGGCACAGAGAGGTGGAGACAGGGAAAGACAGACTGAGGGAGAACACGTGGAAGCAGACAAGGAGGGAACTTCAAAGAGGGAAGAAGACCCAAGACGAGCCACCGCTTCCCAGGATCATAACAGATCCTGCCCAGGAGCTCCTGTGACCCAGAACACACATGATAACACCCCTGCCCCGGGCCACTCCCAGGACGGGTCGCACAGTGTGGCACAGTGAGGGTTAATGCCGTCTGCTCTCTCTGCCAGCCGCTTGCCTGGTTGGGTCCCCAGGGCTCCCCACATATGTCACCCCCTCTCCTGCCAAACCCACGGCTTCCCAGCTCCTCCAGGCCCTGCCCCCACTCTCAAGGACCAGGCCCCCTGCCCCCATGTCTTCCCTACATCCCAACCTCACTCCCCCACCATCTAACTCACAGGCAGGCAGTGTGGCGATGAAAAAAGATGGGGAGTAACAATCTGAAAAATTGAACACCTATCAAATGCAAAATAACAATAAACCACAGAGCCCCACTCATCCTCCCACCCCCTCCGCATCTTCCTGCCCTGCTTACAGCAAAGACCCCAACACAACTCCCAGGGTTCTCCTCCCCCCGCGGGGCCTGGAGCTGCCGGCAACCTGAGTTGACCTCAGAGCTCTCCCCAGCCTCCCTCAATCATCATGCCTCATATACACGCATGGACGATTTCTTGCCACCTTTGAATCACTGCACAAATGTAAGGGTTTGGGGTACCTAGCACTTTCCCACGCACGGTGGGACAAAAGCCCTACAAGGAAGGCAATATTTTTCCCATTTCACAGATGACAAAATAGGTTCAGTCAAGGTTAATGATATGTCCAGGGGATCCCCCGGTGGTCCAGTGGTTGGGACTTCATGCTTTTGCTGCCGAGGGCCTGGGTTTGATCCCTGGTTGGGGAACTAAGATCCCACAAGGCTGCGCAGCCGAAAGAAAACGGTTAATGATGTGTCCAAGGTCACCAGGACTCGGACCCAGGTCTACAGGCCCCAAGTTCAGTAGAATTAGTAGTTCTTCCCACCACGCCATGCTTTTAGCTCCTCCTCTTTATCATACACTATGTCCTTTTTAGCTACACCCCCTAGGTGCAAAAACTGAATCCCTGAGTGAACACTGGGGCTGGGGGCCCCAGAGTCCAGGACCCTGGAATGACAGATGCAGAGGAGGCAGACAGAGGTGGTCCCAGAGCACTCTCCCACCCCCATGTACCATCAACCCTCAGCTTGCACTGGGCACAGCCTGGGCTGAGCGCTTCAAGGATGGAGGTTGCAGGGTTGAAGTATCTGAGCCGAACTGCCTAAAAGGAGGGAGGCCGGGAGCAAGGATTTGGTTTCTCTCTCCCATCTCCGCCCCACCAAGGTTCCCTTCTGCTTCTACGGTCTCTCCAGGTTCTGTTTCTGTTTTTCTCAATGTCTCACCCTTGGGGAACCAGGCCTCCCCATTTCAGTAACAGTCCCTCATCTCTATAGCTGTTTGTCGTGTCTCCCCTCCTTGTCTCCCTGTCTCCAGTATTTTTTTGTTTCCTCACAACTGTCTGCACTCTGCTTCCCACATGTCTGTGTATCTCCACCCTGTGTTGGGGCTTCCCTCAGGACCCTCTCCCAGTATCAGTACCTGTCCATCCCTGAATATCCATGTTTTCTCCACGTCCATAATTCACCCAGGTCTGTGTCTCCCTAACCATCTCCTCTTTTCATGTCTCTCCCCATGTCTCTATCCCCCTGTATCTTGCATCCCCGAATCTTCCACAAAGCCTTGGCAACCTGGCAATTCTGCTCCCATCTTCTCTCTTCTATCTCTCTGTCTCCCCTACGTCTCCATCTCCCCGTAACGAGTCTTCCCATTTCTCTGTATCTTCCCCATGTCTGTAACCTCATGACTCTGTTTTCTCATCTTGTTCCTCTCTGTGTGTGTCTCGACATCTCCCCACGTCTCCCCCTTCATTTCCTCTGCTTCTTCTCCATCTCCCATTTGTTCCGTATCTCTCCTCTCCTCCATGGCCCTCTCTCCTGAGTCTCTCTGTCTCCCAATTTTCTTGGATGAGGTGGAGGGCAAGAGGGTGGGGGAGGTAGGATTGTTGTTGCTGGGGGCTCATTAGGTAGAGATTGGTTTTTAATCAGCACCATGGCAATGATGATGCAAGAACTGAGATGCCACCTGATCCCCTGCCCCCCAGCCCCCCTCCTCAAGCCTCCTTTCCCCTCCAGCTCAGCCAATCTGCTGGCGCCTGGGCACCTGTCTGGGCCTGCCCAGGTGGGAGTTGGCACCTCCCAGACCTGGGGGTGGGGGAGCTTGGGGAAGAATTACAGGACTCCCCTTAGGGAATGCCTTACCCTGGAGAAAGCCCAGAAAAGGTTGATCGGCAACAGGGAAATGGCAAATGCTTCCAAAAGCCTGCAGGTGGACTGTGCTCCTACTAAGGTCCAGACCCATTACGTGCATTATCTCGCTTAATCTCCGTGGCAACCTAAGCGGCAGCTATATTTAATCCCATTTTACAGAGAAGGAAGGTTGAGGCTCAAGAGGTTGAGTTACTCATCCAAGGTCACACAGCCGACAAAGCTTTCTTCACTGTAGCAGTGTAGCCGTCTCTGCAGTCCTCCCAGCCATGGTTCCTTCTCGATATTCACAGAGGTTCAACGAAGACATTCAACAGCTGAGTGGGGAAGAGAACTTCAGATACGGAAATGTAGCCCACTGCCTCTGTGCTTCCCTTGCTCCCTGCTCCTGCCAGCCTGTATCTCACACACACACCACACACACACACACACACACACACACACACACACACACTCACACACTCACACACTCAGACACGCATGCACATGCACACACAGGCTGGAGGCAGCTGAGCTATTGATGTGAACTTAATCAATGCCCATTTGCATATGATTTTGCAGCTAGTTTTCTTATTGCTCATTTGATGCCCCAGCATGCTTGAAGCCTGCCTGGGTGCCCTGCCCTCCTCCCCCAGTGTCCATCCAACCCTGGTTCCTCCTCTCCCCGCACTCCTGTATCCTGCTCCTTTTAGCCTTTACCTCTTTCCTCCTGAGAGCCCCCAATTCCCAGTGGGTCAGGTTGGGCCAGCCAGCCTAGAAAAACTCCTTGTAGGATCTGTGTCAGGAATCTGACCCCACTCTTCCCCTGGTGATTGGGTAGGTGGGAGGCTGGAGGCTGGGATAAGAGGGTGTGGGGTGATTGAGTCCCAGGGTGACAAGCGCAGGGGCCCGAGCAGTAGCCACAGGCAGCCTGGCAAAGGGGCTGGTGGGAACCAGCTTTACGAAGAATGAGAGCTTGGTGAGGGCAAGGACCCTAGGGACCTCTTCTGCGTTTTCGTGCTGTCCACTTGCCCTTTTCTCGATCTCCCTGTTAGTACCTTGGAGAGCCTTTTTCCCAGGGAAAAGGAGATGTGGGAAGGGGCTGTCAAAGCCCAGCTGGGACTCAGAATGGGACCGTGGCACTTAAACCTGGCTTGCTGGGGGCCTCTGTCCCTGCCGCTTCTGGTGTGGGAGACTGAGGGGTTTCATCTGTGATCCTGCCCTGGCTCTCGCCCCAGCCCCACCCCTTCCCCAGCTCTCCATTTCTTGCTTATGAAATATGCATGGAGAACAGATGTCCCTGCTCCCCCACTCCTCGCCCCCCCCCAGGGCCAGCCCCACCCCCAGCTCCCAGGGGGGTTCCCAGATCCCTCTGCCAATGGCTGCCTGGCCTTACTGTTTAATATTGATAAGGGGGGGGGCTGGGCCAGCCAATGGAGAGCTGGGGGTGTGTGTGTGTATCTCCATATATATACATAGGGCTGGGCCAGCTCAGGTGTGTATGTGTCTGTGAGCGTGTGGTGTGTGTGTGCGTGTGAGTGCGGGTGTCCCCAGTACCTAGCCAAGCTCAACCCCTCCACCTGGGCCCTATATCCCCAACATGTGTACCCCTCTCCTATGCCCCGGAGCCTGTACAGCCACGCCACGCTGCCCCGGAGAGGTCTAGAAAGCTGGTCAATAACTTTGCAGACGGATGAGCTCTGAGCAGCCAGAGGAGACTGGGGCTGTCAACGCTGCCCCCCTGTCCTGCCAGCTTGGATCCCCTCACAGGCTCCTCCTAGGTAAAGGGGGAACCAAAGGCTGGGGAGGGGTGGGCGTGTCCCTCCCACTCTCTGGCTCAAGTCTCCTCCCAGAGCTTCCCTCTAGTTTTCTCTCACGCTGTGTCTCTCTCTGTCCCTGCACCTCCCTCTTCCCCACTTCTCCCCTTTGACTCTTTGTGCCTATCTATTCTCAGTCGGGTTGGGGATGGCAGAAGTGGGGCAGGAAGTCCTATCCTGGATGCTTGGAATTCTGATCCTCGGAACCTGCAACTTTGAAACCAGAAGTGGATTTTGGGGTGAGGACTGACTTGATGGGTGAATAGAAGCTGCTGCCAGGACTGGAGCTGGGGAAGACAGTGGGTCCAGGTGGAAATGGGACTGGGGTCAGATTGGGAGCAGAAGAGGGGAAGGGAGGGCCAAGTGATCAGGGATGAAGGAACATGGGGGCCAGGCAGGGCTGTGATAGACGTGCCGAGAACCCCATAGCTGAATTCCTGGGTCATGGGGGTGGGGAGTTGGTGCACTAAACACATACTGGGAGGTGCTGACTTCGGGGCCTCCCACACTATTGCCATCCGTCCCCTCATGTTCCTTTGGACCCTGGAATATGCGGTGTGTTCTAAATTTCAGCACTCACTCCCGTCTGTTTTGTGTTATGACTGTGTGCGTACATGCTGTCAGATGTTGATGATCTCACACCCCCAACCTCAGAGCTTACTGTTAGTGGACTACTCATTTGAGCCTGTTTTCTGCATGGTGGGGCGGGGCAAGGCTGGGGAGTCCTGACCCCTGTGAAGGTGTCCATCAGGCAGGAGAACCCGGACTGGTGAGGAAGGGGATATGGTGATTGCGAAGGAACCTCTGTGCTTCTGTTTCTGCCACTTTAGTCCGGCTGAGCTCACAGTGAGTGGCCCACTGTTCCCACTTGACATTCCCCCACAGCAAAGCCCTTTCCCCAGCCTTCCCCCAGACCATGTTCCTGCTGCCTCTTCCTGATTTCCTCTGGTCCCAGGGACAAGCAAGCTTCGCCAAAGCCCCAAATGGTGGCCTCCAAAAGCTACCCCTATCCGTCTCTGCCCGCCACATCTGAACTGGCCTTGGGCTGGGGGAGGATGTGGAGTGGAAAGCTGATTATGTTCCCTTTCCCCAATCTTCCTTGCAGAGTTGCCAAAACGGCCAGGGAATGGCAAGGGTTGAGGGTGTTGAGGACAGAGCTGGAGGAAGGGACTGTCCTGAGCAGGGGGATTGTGGCCAGAGGAGATACCTCCCCCTGATTCTAGTGGTCGGGGTGGTAGGATCTGGTGTCTGCAATGGTCCTGTTGTGGGGTTTGGGGGCTGGGAGGGACTGAACTGGGCAGCTGTGCCGAGCTCCATATGCCCCAGTCCACTCTACAAAGGGCAATCTGTGTGTTTATCATCCTCTCCCCTCCACACACACATACAGAAGCAGCCAGGGTGGAGACAGGCCCTGGGAGGGAGGGGATGGTAGGGCCAAGGCTTGCAATGCTCCCCTCACAACTGGGAAAGGTTTAGAGCCACAGCCAATCTCTCTTGCAGCTGTGGCTCCAGTCTCGCTCAGTTCCCCCCCACCCCTTTTTAATTATTAAAAAAAAATCATTGTGATAAAAACATATAACAGAAAATTTACTCTTTTAAGTGTACAGTTCAGTAGTGTTAAGTATATTCACATTGTTGTGAAACAGAGCTCCAGAACTTTTTCATCCTGTAAATCTGAAACTCTATACCCTTTGAGCAACACCTCCCCTTCCCCACCCTCCCCTCAGCCTCTGGTAAGCACCATTCTACATACTGCTTCTATGAAGATGAATACTTACATATATCATATTAGTGGAATCATACAATATTTATGTTTTTGTGACTGACTTATTTCACTTAGCATAATGTCCTCAAGGTTCATCTGTGTTGTAGCATTGTGACAGGATTTTCTTCCTTTTTAAGGCTGAATAATATTCCATTGTATGTATATGCCACATTTTCTTTATCTGTGTATCTATCGATGGACATTTGGGTTGTTTCCATATCTTGGCTATTGTGAATAATGCTGCAAAGAACATGGGGGTGCAGATATATCTTCAAGATCCCAATTTCAATTTCCTTAGACATAAACACGGAAGTGGGATTGCTAGATCATATGGTAATTCTATTTTTAATTTTTAAAGGAACCTGCATACTGTTTCCATAGCAGTTGCACCATTTTACAATCTCACCAACAGGGCAAAGGGTTCCAATTTCTCTCCACCCTTGCCAACACCTGTTATTTTCTGGGTGTTTTTTTTTTTTTTTTTTGATAGTAACCATCCTAATGGGTATGAGGTCATATATATCTCATTGTGATTTCGATTTGCATTTCTCTGATGATTAGTGATGTTGAGCATCTTTTCATATGTTTGCTGGTCATTTATATATCATCTTTGGAGAAATGTCTTCAAGCTCTTTGTCCAGTTTTTAATCTAGTTATTTAGTTTTTTGAAGTTGAGCTGTGGGAGTCCTTTATAATATTCTGGATATTAACCCCTTACATCTATATGAATTGCAAATAACTTCTCCCATTGCCTTTTCATTCTGTTAATTGTGTCCTTTGACGCACAAAAGTTTGTAGGTTTGATGTAGTCCCATTTGTCTATGTTTGCCTTTGTTGCCTCTGCTTCTGGTATGACATCTAAGAAATCATTGCCAAGTCCAATGTCATGAAGTTTTCCCCCTGTGTTTTCTTTAGGAGCTGCAGTTTTAAGTCTTACACTTAGGTCTTTAATCCTCTTGCTCAGTTTTATCCTGACCCTGTCCTTCTCATTGCTTCTTCTCCTTTCGAGTTGCCGACTTTCTGGATCTCTTCCCTTCTCTCCATCTTTCCTCTTACTCCTTGACACCATGGCCTCCTGCCTGTCTCTCCTGCCTCACTGCCTCCACCCCTCCCCATGTTTCTGCTGTTCTTTCCCCAAGCTTACAGTACCTCCCCCTCTCCCAGCCCATCTTAAACCTTCCTCACCCCTCCCCATCTCTGAGCTGTCCCCTCCTTCCTCCCTCTGCCCTTACCAATTTCCCCTTCTCTCTTCCAGGCTCCCGACCAGAACGCTGACCATGGAACCCTGAAGTGGCTCTCACTTCCTTGAGCTCAGTGGCAGACCCCACCACCCCAGGCCCTTCCTGCCCCTCCCGCAACCAGCTTTCAGGCTCCCAGAGGGAGGGGTGGGGAGGGGATCCTGATCTCACAGGGCGAGGGGCATCCATCATGATGCTCAACTCAGACACCATGGAGCTGGACCTGCCTCCCACCCACTCTGAGACCGAGTCAGGCTTCAGCGACTGTGGGGGCGGGGCGGGCCCTGACGCGGCGGGGCCGGGGGGGCCGGGAGGGGGCCAGGCTCGCGTCCTGGAGCCAGGAGAGCCGGGCCGGAAAGACCTGCAGCACCTGAGCCGTGAGGAGCGGCGGCGCCGGCGGCGCGCCACAGCCAAGTACCGCACGGCCCACGCCACGCGGGAGCGAATTCGCGTGGAAGCCTTCAACCTGGCCTTCGCCGAGCTGCGCAAGCTGCTGCCCACGCTGCCCCCCGACAAGAAGCTTTCCAAGATTGAGATCCTGCGCCTGGCCATCTGCTACATCTCCTACCTGAACCACGTGCTGGACGTCTGAACACTGCCTGCCTCCCGCCCTGGATTCACTCCTCTCCCCGGGGCTTCGCTGGGGTCCCTCCTCACCGCTCACTGCTTAGAACGGCCTCTCCTCCCTGAGTCCCTGTACCTTGGCATAGCATGTACCCACTGGCCCTGGGCTCAGGCAGAGTGCCCACCGGTTGGTCGATTGGTCGAAGGAGACTTCCTTTTACTCACCTAGGCAGCCGGAGGGCTCTTCTCGTGGGTACCTTCTACAGTTTGTGTTTGGGACCCAGCCGGTTAGAAATGTTTTTGCTTGGGTGGTGGGTATACAGTCTTGGAATCTCCCCTTGGCTTGCTCATGGGCTGCTGCCTCTTCTACTCCTACATCCAAATTTTCAGAGACACACCCCCTTCCCCAGACCCCGACTCTGTCTCCCATCCTGTTTGCGCCCTGTTGCAGCTTCTCCTGCCCATGGTAGAGGGGCAGCATGGGAACAGGAAAGGGGAAGGCTGGGGTTAGAGGGTGTGGGCTTTTTCTTAGACATCTCAGTCTAGCCCTTGGGAGGCAGGGGCATGGTGAGGTAACTCCTGTGAGGGGAATCTCAGTAGCTGGGGATTATGGAAAAACTCTTCCTGTTTTCTATCTTGTTCCTGAGGCTTAGCATATACAGACCTCGGATCTTACTTGGTAGTGAGTGCCTTGCCCTCTCTGAGCTATTTGGCCCCCTCCCTATCTCCTCCCACCCCAACCATCCCAATTTTCTTCTTCTTTGTGTGCAGCTAGAGAAAGGGAACCTAGATCTTGGGGTAGGGGGTGATGTCCCCCAAATCAGCCCAGAGCATCTGCAAAAGGCCCAGGCAGTGAGTGGGCCAAATCTCATGTCTGCTTCCTCCATCCCAGTCCACCACAAAGATGTGCAAAACCCACACTGATTCCTCCCTCGGATGCAGGGGGGATGCCCTGTTGTTGCCCTCTGGGAAAGCTCAGCTCTCCCGACCCTAGGACCTGTTTATTATATTTTTTCTGCTTCCTTAAGCTGCCTTTATTAGCAGGGGAAGATAACCCCCTACCCCATCCCACCTCGTGGCTCTCTGCGCTACCCCCACGTTGCTGAGCGCCCCCTGCTCAGTAGCCCAGGGTCCGTGGCAGAATGAAGGGCCTGAGGACCTGCGTAGAAGAGATGAGCTCACCGCACTTCCCATGCTTCCACCTCCCTCGCACCAAACTCCTAGCTCTACAAGGATATTATTTATTTACGTATTTATTTATTTATTCATCTATTTATTTACGTATTTATTTATAAATATTACTATTTATTGCCGAGTCGTGCACTTTGGGGTCGAGTGAGGGAGCTCCTGGCTGTCCTAGCCAGGTCTCTCTTGCTTCCTCCCTAGTTATTCCCTTCCCTTTCTTGCTCCTTCTGTAACTCCAGGTGTGTGTGGGGATCCCTTTTGCTCACCACACCCATATCCCTTCCTGGGATCCATCTGTCCTGACACCCTAGTCCTCTGGGATGGCGCCTCTCCCCCACTTCCAGGGCTCCTGGATCCTTCTTCAGCTCCCTCCATCCCCAGACAATCCCACCCCAGTCCTGCCTGCTCCTTTTCTCTCTCCAGCCCTCTCCCATGACCCTCACTTCTTCCTAAGACCCCCAACAGTGGGCCCTAAAGGTCTGTGTCCTGTGTGTGATTTCCTCCTGTTGCAGTTCTGATTTCATACAAAAAGAAGAATTAAAGTGACCTCGTTCTAGCACCAGGTACAGCTGTGGATTATTCAATTGGGTTGGGAAGCTGGACTGCAGGTTATGATAGAGTGGGCATTGAGGGTCCCAAGCTTTGAAGGCTCTCCTGATGGGATCACGAGAGCTCACTATGGTGAGCAAATGAAAAAAGAGAGAAGGGGTCACAGAGTAAAGAGGTGCAGGGGAGGGTGTAACAGGTCCCAGGCCTCTCCACCTAACGTACCATGTACTTCCATCTTGGCACCCACTGAGTGAAACTTTCTGACCCCTCTGATGTTGTGCTTCTGCTCCTGGTCTCTATGGATCAGGGAAGGAGCTGAGTGTCCCAGTGGAACCCAAGTTAAACATGCGTCTGTGGGTCCACGTTGCTGGGTTATGAAACATTTCATGCCATGGCTATGAAACATGGCCTTCCCCATTATTGTCTCTGAGCTGGATCAAAATTCCTTGCAATCATGGTTCTTGGCCCATTTTGTGTTCCCCAACTTTCAGATACTCGAGAGAACACAGTGGAGGACATGGTACTAAGAGAAGAATAGGGAAAGGGATAAAAAGTAGTGCTGAAGGAATATCAAAGGAATCCTGGAAGGGACTCTAAAATCAATTTATAGATGAGGAAACTAGAGCCCAGAGAGGAGAAGGACCTTGCCCGAGGTCACACATTTAGTTAAGGGCAGAGAGAAGGTTCAAACCCAGGTTCTTTTTGTCCTATACTGCCAATGCCCCTCTGCTTCTCTGAAATGAGCCAGCCTGACAGGTGACACTCTATGGACTCCCTATTTTAACAGGAACTTTGATAAACTAGAGAGTATTCAGAGTTGTGCGGCCAAGACGACAAAAGGTCTGGAAACAACCTCACAGAAGGAATAGTTGAAACACTGAGGATATGTGTCTCTTTACCAGAATAGATTTAGGGACAATATGATACCCATCTTCAAATATTGAAAGAAAAAACAAAAACAGACATTCTATGTGGTCCCAGGAGGCAGAACAAAGACCAGTAGGTGGAAGTGATAGGAAACAGATTTTTAACTCCAAAAAGCGTTGCAACATCTGGAGCTGTCCAGCAGTGGAAGCGCCTGCCTCAAGGAGGAGGAGTCCAAATAGGCTGAAGAAAACACTGTAGGCAGAGCTGCCAGGGAGCCATTCCTGCCGGATGAAATCCTGGCTAGGTGAACTTGAAGATCCTATCCAAACTTTAGAAGGCTAAAGGCCTTCTGAGAAGGCTGAATGCCAACACTGGGAGGAAGATGCTGAGATGTCCTTCAGTCTCTGAAGGGTGCTGTTTTCATCTCTGATGGGCAAAGAATGACATCAGCAGCAAGAGGGGTTTGAGTTAGACTTAGGGAAGAACTCCCATACGGGAAGAGGTTGACATCTTCCCTTCCCCATCTGATTTAGATGACATGTACTCTGCCCAGAACCTGGCAAGAGGGAGGGCTGAACAGAGACCACAGAGAATCTGAGGACTACAAGGGGCCAGGGTGGGAAGGGAGCACAGAAATTGCTGAATCCAACACTTTTGTTTGAAAGGCAGGTGAAATGCTGTCCACAAAGGTGATGGGGCTCACCCATGATGGCGGACTGGGGTTACCTGGCCCCAAGTGCTTTGCGCCTTCCACCGCACAGCAGCCTCAGTCCGCTGAGCGCCCTGCCTCCCTCTCATCACTTTGCCCCGCTGGAAAGCAGAAGGGGTTACTGGGCCCCTCCCCTCAGGGATCCCTTAGGGCCTGGGGATGGTGAGAGGGGGCGGCTGCAGCTGTTCTACTGCTAGCTCCGAATTTCTTCAGATAATCAATTGGCCTCGGCTGCCGGGCTGCCGTTCTGCTCCACAGGATGGGAGAAGGAGGTGGGGAGTGGAGGGGGAAGGGAGCAGGGGACCAGGCCCTGGGAGAGGAGACTGTCAGGGAGATAGAAGTCCCTGGATGAGGGTAAAAGAGAGCGCTCCGGGTCTAGCACTCAGGGAGGAGGGAGGAACGGAAGGTTAGAAGAGGATGAATGTGGGGGCCCTCATTTCACAACCACCAAACCCCAGCAAGTGGGCCAGTGGGGTGGGGGAGGGGCGGTTGGGGAGCACCTGGCTAGTGGGGCTCTGGCACCTCACCCCTCCCTCTTCTAGCCCCTCCCCATCATGCCCCTTCCAGCCTTCCATGCCCTCTTCCATCCCCAGTTACCGCTGGCCTTGACCCTCCCATGCTGTCTGTCATAATTGCTCCCCTCTGACCTTTTTCTCAGAAAATCCCACCCCCAGTGACAGAGCAGAGAGCAGGGCCCCAGGGGTTTGAGGGAATGGGGGGGACTTCTTAGCCACTCCTCCCTCTCCTCTCCTTCCACACACACACACACACACACACACACACACACACACACACACTGTGTAGGCTGCCAGGCATATGGCCCCTTTGTGCCCACACAATGGAGGCCCTGCCTGTGCCCCTTTCCAGTCTGGGCACAGGGCTCCTCTCCCTCATTTCACCCACCTTCCTTCCTTCCCAATGCAGTGCCCGACTTCTTTGCCTTCTCTTCTTCCTCTTTCTGGAAGGCCCCTTAGTCCACCCCCTTCCTTCATCTTTCTGACTCTTTCTTGCTTTTTAATGTCCTTTCCTAAGCTCTTGAAATCCAGCTGGGTAAGGATTGGGGACAGAAGAAAGAAGCTAACAGGAAGGTTAGTCCTCAAATGCTAGTTCGCCAGAGAGAAGAAGGAAGAGAGCAGAGAGGGAGTTGGGGAGAAGGGAGGCAGTGTGGTGGCCGCAGCAGAAGCAGCAACATTGTGCTAGAGGAGAGAGAAAGCTCATACCTGGAAGCCGGAGGACATGTGTCCCAGCTCCATACTTACCTTTTGCGCTTTGTGCCATAATGAGCAAAGCACATGCCTCCCTGGGCCTCAACTTCCTCATCTGCAAAAAGGGGAAGATAATAAGACCTGCCTCAAAGGCGTGTTATGAAGGTTAAACGAGATCATTGTGGCAGTGCTTAGCATGATTAGTTCTCACTTAGGGTACTTCAGGGGCAGCAAGTACAAGGGCCAACCTGTACTGTTGCACAGTCTGTGCACTGTACAATGTGCCAGACCAGGGCAGTGAAGGGGCCTGATATCCAGCCCTTGTTCCACCACACCAGTTGTGCCACTGGTGCCAGTGAGGATGCATGCATCCTTCAAGAGGTGGCCTTAGAATCAAGCCCCTCATGTGGGCTCCTGAGCGTCAGTCAGGAGTCCAACCAAAAACTTAGGAGTCCTGGTCACCTTGGAAACCAAGATAGAGTGGGAGGGGACAAGAGGCTGTGGGTCCCTTAGCTCAGGCTTCTCTGGAGAGTTGGGTAGAGCCAAACCCCGAAATTTGCTAAACTGAGGATGGAGACACGGCAGCTGAGGAAAAGCGCGGTGGGTGCTGAAGAAACAGAAAAAGAGGGAGACCTGGGTGGGGGAATACGATCAGAACGCTGTGCTGGGCGGACCTATTGCTCCTCCTCTTCCCCCGTTCCTTCCCTTAAGCAAGTTTCTCTAAGCCAGGTCTGATTATTGCTTATGGAGCACTGCCCCCTGCTGTCCGTGATTAGAGATGTTCTCACTCTTCCCCCTCTCTGGCTGGGAGCTGCTAAGAAATGGGAAATGAGAAGATGGTGCTAGACTGGGGACAAAGGGTGAAGGAGATGTGGTGGGACCTGCAATCCAAAGTTCTCTTCTTGTCAGAGGTTTCCGGAAGGTGGATGAGGGTTGATTGCTGTCTAGGGATAAATAGTGTTTCATTTACATATATTAATGGTTTATAATTTTCGGATTGATTTTTTCCTGTGTCCATTCCATTCAGGGTGTGTGTGTGTGTGTGTGTGTGTGTGTGTTCTACTCTGAGGGTGCTTGCCTGCTTCTGTGGTCTCTGTATGCGCCTACATCAGTGTGCTTGTTTTTGTGCCCTTTTTCATGTTGGAATCTGAGTGACAACTTTCAGGTATAGCACAGAGACCTGAAGCTGTTTAACTTCCTCTCCTTCCCTCTAGGTTTTTTGTTTTTTACTTTTTATTGGAGTATAGTTGATTTTTACAATGTTGTGTTTGTTTCAGGTATACAGCAAAGTGAATCAGTTATACATATATCTACTCTTTCTTAAGATTCTCTTCCCATATAGACCATGACATCCTTCCTTCTAGGTTTTACCTCTGCCTTCCAGCTCCATCAGCCACATGGTTATTTACAAGTGACAGACTTTTGCTGGCTTCTGCCCTGCTTTGATCATTCCAAGAGCAGAGCCCTGTTCCGCTTTAACCTGGGACTCTTGGGTTTAACCTGCTTCCCGAGTGAAGTGAGAGGCGAGGGAGAGCCCTGAGATCAGCACCCCTTTGCCATCCACCTCTCTGCTGTCCTTACTGGCATTTAAACTCCAGCCTTCTCCTTTTACAACCTTGCAGCTGTCTCCTTCACCAGTCATTCCCATTTTATTCAGTGCACCATACATTTATTAACTAGCCAACGTGTGCCTGACACTGTTCTAGGTTCTGAAATACAGGCCCAGGCTCTCCTCAGTATCTACTGGGGAGACAGACATGGAAACACATCCGTTTCCTGAGGGTGAAAAGCATATGCAAGGATCAGAAGTCAGTATGAACTCAGAGGGAGTGCTGGGGAAGGAGGGAGCAGGTAAACCCTGAGCTGGGCTTCAGAGACTGAAAGGGATTTGCCAGGTCTGTGAAGGTGCTTGCAGAAAATTCTGCGGTGTGCTGTCAGGAACCCCCTTTGCAAATTTCCTCCTTCACTGGACAGGGCGTTCACCTCCCCAGATGCAGGAGTGTTGACTCACAGCCGAGGAGTCTCTCTCCAGGAATTGCCTTTGGAGGAGGAAAGCTGCCTTGCTTAAGGCTGCACTCCCTCCCTAGGCAGTGTACCTGCAAGGGCTGCTTGGTGCATGGGGCTACACAGCCCCATTCCAGGGACAACCATGAAGGGCTGTCCCAGCTTGAGATTCCCCTGGGATTGCCAGAGGCCTCTACTGCAATCCCGTTGCATTTCAGTTTAGCTTTCTGCTTAATACAGCCTCTCTCACACCTCGCAGGTATTGTCTCCTGAAAGCATCCTCCGGCATACACCTCAGAGTGTAAGACTCTCTTTCCCAGGGAACTCTACCCGAGACAGCGATATTCCAGGTAGAACGCACTGTAGGTACGAAGGCATGGAGGCCTGAGGAGGCTTTGTGAGCAAGTGCACACCATAACCAGTTTGGTATTGTTAGGACATAAAATACAAGGGGCTGGTGGGACAGGAGAGTGATGGAGAACGGCGGGAGAGGTAAGCAGGGGCCAGGCAGGAGAGGCCTTATGTGTTATCCTAGGGAGCTTGTCCTTCACCACATAACGAGGGGAAACCAATAAATGTTGTTGAGTAGGGTGGATAAATGCCGTCAGATTTACATTCTAGAAATGTCACTTTAAGGACGGTTCTGAAGACGGATGAGCAAGGGTAAGATCTGTGCAGGGAACAGTTTTAGAAGGCTATTGCAAGGTCAGCTGAGAGAAAAAGAGAGTCTGTTTAAGCAGTGGCAGAGGGAATGGAGAGGAGAGGACAGATTTAGGAAAAGCTGTTTAAATGTGGATTCAACAGAACTTGGCGATTTATTAAATGTGGGAGGCTAGAAGAGAACTCCCAGGTTTCTGTCTGGGAAGCCTGGATGAACAGCGGCGCTGCCTTCCAAAATAGACCAGATAGGAGGAGAAACTGTGAGGGATTGTGGTGGGGATGGTGGCAGCAGTGGTGACATACTAAGGACACACTGAACAAGAGCTGTTGAGGAGTCTTCCCATGGAGTGTCCAGAAGGAAGTTGGCTCTCTGGGTTTGTGACTAAAGAGTTGGACCTCTTTGCTAGGACGTGTCGCAGAAATCTCCAACTCCACATCCCCAAACTGGCCTCTTTATTCTCTCCTCCCCTCATCCCGACTTCTCCCTTGTTGCTCCTCAGATGACGAAATGGCACCATCAGCATTCAATTGCCCTGGCTCCCACCTCCAATCCGTCATCAACATCCATCCATTTTGCCTTCTAAACGAGACTTGGAACCGTTTCTTTATTTCCACCAGTACCACCCCTGCTTTCCTTTGCCTGGACTAGCGCAGTTGCCGAGCTGTCTCCCTGCCTCTTGGCCCCCTCTCCTTAAATCCACCCTCCAGACTGCCATCAGAGTGACCTACCCCCAGTGCAAATCTAATCACGACAGTTCTAGACTCAAATCCTTTTAATGGCTCCCCATTATTTCTTGAATAAAATCCAAATTCTTCAACATGGCACGAAATTCCCTTCATGGTGCAGCTCCTGCAAGTCTTTCCACCCCGACTGCTATTCCATCCTTCACACTTTGTCCTCTAACATTGTAACGAGCTCTCTGGTACGTTCCACATTGTTCCTAACTTCTGTTCCTTTGCTTCTACTTCACCTATGTAGGTCCTACTCATGCTTCAAGACAACAGAGATGTCCCGTCTTCCAGGAAACCCTCCTATAGCCTTCCTGCTCCCCCTTAGCTTTCTATGCACATCTCTATGATTGCCCTCCCCACATTGAATGGTACTGAGATCATTTACCTACTATCACATGGGTTTTGGTGTGCTTTGGGTGGGTTACTTGAAATCTTCAAACATCTGTTTCCTTATTAGAGATAACATATTAAGCCCTTAGCCCCATGCTAGTGCATAACAAAGCTCAATAATTGGTGGTTATATTAAGACAAATTATGGCTTTTATTATCTTCCACTTCAGTTTTCTGTATTGTCCCAACATCTACCTGTTACCATTCACCTTGAGAATACGTATTCATCTATTCCAGTCCATTTGACATTTCAGACGGGGTTCTCATATGTTATTTTCCTCTGGAAGCTGTGTCTTATCTTTTCACTCCACCGGAAGCCATAGGATTACTCATTTTTAAAAAGCGTTTAAAAAATTACTGGACTTCCCTGGTGGCGCAGTGGTTAAGAATCCACCTGCCAATGCAGGGGACATGGGTTCTGTCCCTGGTCTGGGAAGATCCTACTTGCCGCAGAGCAACTAAGCCCGTGCACCACAACTACTGAGCCTGCGCTCTAGAGCCTGCGAGCCACAAGTACTGAAGTCTGAGTGCCTAGAGCCTGTGCTCCGCAACAAGAGAAGCCACCACAATGAGAAGCCCGTGCACCTCAACAAAGAGTAGCTCCCACTCGCTGCAACTAGAGAAAGCCTGCGCGCAGCAACGAAGACCCAACACGGCCAAAAATACATTTAAAAAAATTACCTAAGTAATATATGCCTATTGTAACAAATTCAAATAATACTAACATACGTACATAGAGTTAAAAGTAGATGTACCAACTGTGTAGGTATGAATTACATAACCTTCCCCCAAAGAAATCTGTATTAACCATTTGGTCTGAACCATCTTTCCAAACTTTACATTACAAATGTATATAAATACATAGGTGCATGCATTTAAAATTATATTGTACATTTACTGTTAGACTTTAACTTAATATGTACTGTTACTTTTTTTTAAACAACACACTATAAAAATCTTCTTTATCTGTACATACAGACTAACTTCACTTTTTAAACTTCTGCATAGGACATGTGTATGATAGTTCATATAACCATCCTCCTGCTGATGGACATTTAGGTTAATTCCAATCTTTTGTTATTAATGCTGCAGTGTATATCATTCTATGCATACATCTGTGCACTTATGTATATATTTACTCACTCAAATGTGAGCATTTTCGGAGGGTAGATTCTTAGAAATGGAACCGTTGGATTCAAGAGAATGAACATTTAAAATTTTGATAGATTCTTCCAAAGTGTCCTCCAAAAAGTCTTTATCGACCTCCACTATTTCCAACCATACATGAGAGTCTACATTTCTTCACACCCTTCATAGCAATGGATATTATCATTCTTTTTTATTTTTTCCAACTTTACGGGCAAAAGAAATATCAAATTTTTCTTTAATTTGAATTTTCCCTATTTGAGGTTGATGATAATAATTTCATATGTTTATTAGATAATTTCATATGTTTATAATTTCATATGCTTATAATAATTTCATATGCTTATAATTTGTATTCATTCTGTGAATTGCCTGTTCATATCATTGGCCTATTGAAAAAAACTGTTTATTTATTTTTTTTAATTTTTGGGTGAAGTAGAAAAGAACAGCTTTATTGCTTTGCCAGGCAAAGGGGGACACAGCAGGCTCGTGCCCTGAAAAACTGTGTGCCCCAACCTGGGGGGATTTGGTGAGGAGTCTTATGGCAATAGTTCAAGAGTGGGGTTGCTGATAAGGATCAGGGTGCACACAGGACCTGCACTCCTTTAATCTAGTCTCAGGTGGTCTCCTCATGAGCTTCTCTGGTTCTCGAGTGAAAAAAACTGTTTATTTAAAAAAATTTTATGCAATATTTTTTCTTTTAAAAAATACAATTGAGTTTAAGGAAAACAAAAATGTTTTTGTTCTTCTTTTGTTCAACTGCTATAATCAAGTTAATTCCTCAGTTTGTTGCACGGTAAATAATTCGTCCATGCCTCCCTTTTTGTTGCTTCCTCTTCCCATCCTTGACCCTATTTTCCTTGCCACTCCTCCAATAGGAATCTACTCATTTATTTAGTGCATGTGTTTGAATCTCCCTTTCATCCTTTTATTGACTCGTATGTATCCGTGATCTGTACATTACATTATTTTACATGTTTTTATATTTCAGGACAATATTGTGATGTACATCTCAGTCTGTTTCTTTTCCTTTTCCTTTTCTTTTTTCTTCCTACTGAGCATTGTGTTTTAAAATTCTATTCTGCTTTTCTTATGAGATGGAATTTAAAACACAATATATGGTGAACTAGTTCTTTTTTTTTTTTTTTGACTAGTTCTTTTTTTAACTGCATATACCATATGTGCATTCTATCAATACCATGTATTTATTATATAAGATTTTTCTCCCCCAGTTTTTTTCTGCAATGGATATCCTTGAATAAGTCAATTCATTTATCCTTTGCAGGGTCATTTTTTTTTTAACATTTATTATTATTATTTTTTATAAATTTATTTATTTATTTTTGGCTGCGTTTGGTCTTTGTTTCTGAGCACTGACTTTCTCCAGTTGCGGCGAGAGGGAGACCCTTTTTGTTGCGGTGCACGGGCTTCTCACTGCAGCGGCCCCCCACCCCGTTGTGGAGCAGGGGCTCCAGGAGCGCGGGCTACAGTAGTTGTGGCATGCGGGCTCAGTAGTTGTGGCTCACAGGCTCTAGAGCGCAGGCTCAGCAGTTGTGGCGCACAGGCCTAGTTGCTCCACAGCATGTGGGATCCTCCCGGACCGGTGCTCGAACCCAGGTCACCTGCATTGGCAGGCAGATTCTCAACCATCGCACCACCAGGGAAGTCCCTGCAGGGTCATTTTTGTCATACACGCCTAGGAATGGAACTGGATTAGAGACTATACACATATTCAATTTTATGAGATACTTCTAAATTGTGCTACAAAACATATCAACTCATCTTTGCACACGGCAGCTTCTGATGATCTCTAGCATCTGATATTATCCAACTTATAAATTTTGCTGTTCAGGTAGATGTAAAGTCATAAGTATTCTTTTATTGTTTTGTTTGATTGTTGGGAATTTTCTAATTGATTGCAGTATCTCTAGGATTATAGGATTGTAAAATCTATAGGATTATGGATACTAACTCTTTTGCCATGCAGACATTTTTATTTAGTCAAATTTATAGTTTTTTTCTTCTCTGGATTCTGTATTTTGGGGCTTGGCCTTCCCTGCTCCAAGATCAGAAGATAAAAAAAGAAACTCCACTGCTTTCTTCTAGTAGTTATATTATTATTATTGTTTTGGTTTGTTGCTGTTTATCTTTGGCCCTTTGATCTATCTGCATTTCATTAGATATAAGAAATGAGGTAGGAATCCAACTTTGCTTTCTCCCAATGGTTACCTAATTATACCAATACCATTTATTGAACAATCCATCTTTTTTTAAATTAAAAGAGCAATTTTATTTTTTCCTTTGCAATATTTTTATATATTACTTTCTTTTCTTTTTTTTTTAGTTTTGAGAGTTCTTTATATAATCTGGATACAAGTTCTTTATCAAGTACGTGATTTGAAAATACTTCCCCCCAGTCTGTGACTTGTCTTTTCACCTCTTAGAAGTGTCTTTTGAAAGCACAAGTTCTTAATTTTGGTAAAGTCCAATTTATCATTTTATGTCTTTTATGGATCATGCTTTTAATGTCACATCTAAGAGACTTTTTTCTAACCAAAGGTCACAAAGACTTTCTCTTATGTTTTCTTCTGGAAGTTTTATGTTTTACATTTAGTTTTGTGATCAATTTTGAATTAATTTTTGTGTATGATGCAAGGTGTGGATTGACATTCTTTTCCTGGGCATGTAGATATCCAACTGTTCTATATTAAAAAGACTATCTCTTCTCTACTGTACTGCCTTTGCACATTTGTCAACAATCAGTTGACCATATGTATGTGGATCTATTTATGAACTCCCTATTCTGTTCCATTGATCTACTTATCTTTTTTTTATGCATATGTTACATTGTCTTGATTACTGTAGCTTTATAATAAATCTTGAATTTATATAATATACATCTTTCAATTTTATTCTCCTTTTTCAAAGTTGTTTTGGCTGTTCTAGGTATTTTACATTTCCATCTAATGTTTAGAATCAGATAAAAAAGAAAAGATTGCTGTGATTTTGTTTGGGATTGCATTGAATCTTTAGATCACTTTTGGTAGAATTGAAATCTTATCAATATTGAGTCTTCCAATCCATGAACAATGTATACCTTCCCATTTATTTAGGTCATCTTTAATTCATCTGAGCAATGTTTTGTAGTTTTCAGTGCACATATATTTTTTTTTCTGGCCGCTCCACCCAGCATGTGGGATCTTAGTTCCCCGCACCAGGGATCAAACCCACGCCCCCTGCATTGGAAGCACAGAGTCCTAACCACTGGACTGCCAGGGAAGTCCCTTAGTGCACATAGTTTGTCACACTTACCTTAAATATTTTATATTTCTGATGCTGTAAATGGTATTTTTTAATTTAATTTTTTGAGTGCTCATTGCTAATGTTATGGGTTAAATTGTGTCCCCCCCGCCACTGCAAGAGATATGTTAAAATTCTAACCTCCAGTACCTATGAATGTCAACTGATTTGGAAATAGAGTCTTAGCAGATGTAATTAGAGTTAAGATGAGGTCATACTTAAGTAGGGTGGGGCCTTAATCCAATATGATTGATGTCTTTATAAGAAGAGGGAAATTTGGACACAGACATGCAGAGAGGGAAGATGATGTAAAAATCCACAGGGAACAGATGGCTGTGTGACAGCAGAGGTAGAGATTGAAGGGATGCATTTACAAGCCAAGGAACCCATGGCTTGCCAGAAAACAACAGAAGCTAAAAAAGGCAAGGAAGGATACTCTCCTAGATCCTTCAGAGGGAACATGGCCCTGTCAACACCTTGATATCAGATCCCTAGCCTCCAGAACTGTGAGAGAATACATTTCTGCTGTTTTAAACCATCCCAGTTTGTGATACTTTGTTATGGGCAGCTCTAGGAAACTAATACAGCTAGAAATATATATGTAGAAATATAAATATATGTAGAAATATAAATATATGTAGAAATATAATTGATTTTTGCGTTTTGATCTCGTATCTTGAAAACTTGCTAAACTCAGTTATTAGTTCTAGTAACTTAAAAAAAATATTCCATTGAATTTTCTATAAAGATGATTATGTCCTTTCTAAATAAAGACAATTTTACTTCTTCTTTTCTAATCTGCATACCATTTTTTTTTTCCTTATTGCACTTGCTTGAACCTCCAGAATAATGTTAAGTAAAACTGGTAAGAACATACATCCTTGCCTTTTCCTCATCTTAGGAGAATCAATCTTTGAATATGATGTTATCCATAGTTTTTTGTAGATGCCCTTTATCAGGTTGAAGAAGTTCCCTTCTGTTCCAAATTTATTGAAAGTTTTTTTTTAATCAGAATTTGATATTGAATTTTTGTCAAATGTTTTTTGATAGATATTGAGATGACCATGTGTTTTCCTTCTTTTTGTTTTTTCTTTTTTTAATCTTTTAAAATGTTTTCAATGTTTCATATGTTAAGTCCATCTTGCATTTTTGGTCATGATGTATTATCCTTTTTATACAGTGTTGGATTTGATTTGCTAAAATTTTGTTAAGGATTTTTTGCAACTATTCATACTGGATATTGATATGTAGTTTTCTTGTAATTTCTTTGTCTTATTCCGGTGTCAGAGCAACACTGGCTTTATATAATGACTTGGGAAGTATTCCCTGTGCTTCAATTTTCTGGAAGAGTTTGTATAAAATTGGTGTTGTTTCTTTTTAAAGTATTTAGTAGAAATAACCAGTAAAGCCATTTACACCTTGTGTTTTCTTTGTGGGAATCTTTTATACTTCAATTCAATTTCTTTAATAGTTATAGGGTGATTCAGATTATCTATTTCTTCTTGAGTGAGTTTGACATTTTGGTACTTTCATGGGATTTTTACATTCATCTAAATTGTCAAATTTATTGGCATAAAGCTGTTTATAATATTTTTCTATTATCCTTTTAATATCTTTAGAATCTGTAGTGATGTCACCTCTCTCATTACTGATATTAGTCATTTGTATTTTTTTTCTTGTTTTTCTGATCAGTCTGGCCAGATTTATCTATTTTACCTACCTTCTCAGAGAACTAGCTGTTGATCTCATTGATTTTTCTCTATTAATTTTCAGTTTTCTATTTCATCGATTTCTACTTGATCTTTATTATTTCCTTTCTTTTACTTACTTGGGGTTTAATTTTCACTCTTCCCCTAATTTTGTAAAGTGGAAGCTTATATCTTTCACTCGAGGCTTTTTTCTTTTCTACTAATAGGCTGGTAGAGCTGTAAATTTCCCTTTCCATACTGCTTTAGATACGTCCCACAGATTTGATTATGTTGTGTTCCTATCTTCATTCAGTTCAAAAATTTTAATTTCCCCTTTGATTTCTTCTTTTATCCATGAATTACTTAGAATTGTATTATTTACGTTCTAAATATTTGGGGATTTTCTGTATATCTTTCTATTATTGATATATAATTTAATACCACTGTGGCCAGGGAATATATTTTGTATGATCTGATTCTTTTTAAATTTATCAAGATTATTTTTATGGCCCAATATGTTCTGTCTTAGAAAATGTTCCATGTGCACTTGAAAAGAATGTGTATTAAGTTGCTGTTGAGTGGAATGTTCTGTAAATGTCAATTAGGTCAAGTGAGTTGATAGTGATGGTCAAGTTCTTTATATCTTTACAGATTTTCTGTCTACTTGTCCTATCAGTTGAGAGATGGGTATTGACATTTATTTTTTTTAATTTTATTCATTTATTTATTTATTTTTGCTGTGTTGAGTCTTCGTTTCTGTGAAAGAGCCTTCTCTACTTGTCGCAAGTGGGGACCACTCTTCATCACGGTGCACAGGCCTCTCACTGTCGTGGCCTCTCTTGTTGCGGAGCACAGGCTCCAGACGCGCAGGCTCAGTAGTTGTGGCTCACGGGCCTAGTTGCTCCACGGCATGTGGGGTCTTCCCAGACCAGGGCTCGAACCCGTGTCCCCTGCATTAGCAGGCAGATTCTCAACCACTGCGCCATCAGGGAAGCCCGGGTATTGACATTTTTGATTATAATTGTGGATTTGATAGAGCTCAGTTTTTGCTTCATGTACTTTGAATCTCTGTTATTAGGTACATAAATGTTTAGAATTGTTATGTCTTCCTGATGAATTGACCTCTTTATTATTATGAAATGACCTTCTTTATTCCTAGTAATACCTTTGCCTTGGAATCTACTTTATCTAGTATTAATATAGCCATTCCAACTTTATTTTGATTAGTGTTAGCATGACATATATTTTCCCATCCTTTTCGCATATTTAAATGGGTTTCTTGTCGGCAGTGTATAGTGAGATAGTACTTTTATAATTCAATCTGATCAATGCTGCTTTTTAATTGGTGTGTTTATACCATTTACATTTAATGTGATTATTGATATAGCTGGGTTTACATTTTTCATCTTGCTATTTGTCATTTATTTTTACTGTCTATCCTTGGTTTATTTTTCTCTCTTTTAATGTCTTTTTCTCAATAACACAAATAACTGAAATTCAAAATATAAAATATGGTAAGAGAGGTTCAGAGAAAAAATTGGGATTTTAGAGAAGGGAGAGATTAAATTGGTCAAATTGGTGGTGTCAGGAATAACTTAACAGAGAAATTGTCACCTGAATTGGACCTTGAAATAATTTGGGTAAGTGTGATGGTGAATGAAAGAGGGAATGGGATAGACAAAGGGGATGGAGGCAGGAAAGTATGTATTTGATTCAGAGAAAAATAGATCATCCAGATGGTCTGAGGAAGAGTGGCAGGAGATGTGGAAGGTACTTGTGCTGTTGCCAGTTTCCTATGGACATCCTCACCCTGATGGCCTGCAGACATCTAAGACACCTGTCAAATCAAACACATTATCTGCCCTTCAAACCTACTCTCCCTCAGTAGCTCTAATTTGATGTGTGGCATCACTATCCTCCTTAATATCTACATCAGAAGCCTGAGTCTTTTTTTTTTTTTTTTAAGAGTCATCTTAAATGCTTTCTTGTTCCTCAACTCTATCCATCCGACCTGCAGGGCACCTCTGAAATTTGAACTTTCTTTTCTATCCCCCTACTCTTAGAGCCTGCTTGCTCTGTCTTTCTCCTCAACTACTGCATTAGCCTTCTCACTGGTCTCTCCATTTCTAGATCCTTCTTGCTTCCAATCATCCCTCACTCAACAACTAACTCCCTAAATCCCCTGAAAATGGATGGGAAATTCTATGTGCATTTTTCTGGAGAGAGCCTGTAGTTTTCATCAAAGTCTCAGAGAGCACCAGTCCACAAAAAGCTAAGATCCATCTGCCCTGTATCTTTATTTCATGTGAAACAATTAATGCTCAGTTAATATGATATAGTTGACAGACTACTGAACAAGAAATCGGGAGACTTAGGTTCCAATTTTGGTGTTGCCAACTAATCAGCTGTATGATTTGGGGGCAGTGGCTTTACCTGCTCCACCCTTGTTTCCTTATCTGTAAAATACAGAAAGATTCCTTTGACATCAAATATTCCAGTTTATCTCCTCTCAGTCTCTTCTCTGTTAGGTTTCAGTAGACAAACATTTACTGTTGTGTCCCACTCACTGAGCCAAGTTCTGAGGGTAGAAAGATACCTAAAGCACTGTGTTTCTTCCACTTCAGAAGCTCACAGAACCAGCTGGGCTGACAGATATGTAAATAAGAAATTACCATACAATGCCATAAAATGCAGAACTCTGGGAGCACAAAGGAGGCTCTCTGGGGAAAGGGGCGTCTAACTCTGCTTGGGAAAGTTGGGGAGGAATCAGAGGGGAGACCGCAGTGGAGTCTTGAAGGATGTACAGAATTTTCTAGGCAGAGAGGACAGGGATGGGATTTCAGGCAAAGAAAACACCTCAGAAAGGAAGAGGCAGTAAAAAAGCCCTAAGCTGGCAGAACAACCAGTAGATGGGTCTAGTTAGAACGTATGCGCATTGCATGTTTGGGCTTTGAATGCCCAGGGAGCAACAGGAGATAAGGCTGGAGGGGGAGACTCAAAGTCCTTACATAGAGTGCCAAGAAGTTTCGAATTCATCTTGTAGACAGTGGGGAGTCATTGTTTTAGGCAATGGAGGGACAGTCTGATTTCTCTTTCAGAAAAATCACACTGGCAACAGATAGAAAGATAGATTAGAAGGGCATGATACAAGTTTGGAAGTGAGAAAGGTCTGAATAAGCCAAGGGATTTGGGATGGGGGAGGGAAGATAATATGTTCCCTTTAAACCTATTATATTTAAAGTACCCAAAAGAATAGGCAATAAAATGTCCAATAGGAAGCTGGAAATTTGAGTCTGATGTTCAGAAGAGAGATCTGGATTTAGGAGCATTAATAAGTAAGCACTGACTGAAGGCAAGGGAGAGAATGACATTACTTTGGGGGAGGATGTAGGGTGAGAAGTAAAGGGGCCAAATGCTGAATTCTGGGAAATATCGATATTCAAAGTCAGGAAGAGGAAAGATATTGAGAGGATGGCTGGGTTGCAAGGAGCTGAGGAATGAAGGATAGTGGTGAGGAACCTACTCTTTTGAGAAGACTGGATGATAAGAAAAGAAGAGAGGGCTGAAGCAAGAGGAGGGTGCAGAGTGGAGGGAGCTATTTTATTTTGCTACAAGAGTTTGAAGTTAGATACAGTAGAGACTGGGGATAACGAATGGAGCTGGGAAAGGATAGGATCTAATGAAACCTGGGGGGATTAGTCCTAGGCAAGGGAGGTGGGGGCATTCCTTGTGTCAAGAAAGGAGGAAGCCTATCAAAGAAGAGTTTGATTTAGTGGTTCTCACATTAGAATCACTGAAGTAACTTAAAAAATAAATGCTGATAGCTGGGCCACAACTCGGACGTTTCTGGTTTAATTAGTCTGGCATGGGTCCTGGGTGTTGGTATGTTTTCAGAGCTTCCCAGGTGATTAAAATCTGCAGTCAAGGTTGAGAACCACTGGTTTAATTGTAGGTGACTTTTTAGATTGGTGATAATAGGATGGGATCTGAGGAAGTTCACGCTTGATAAAGATCGGATGAATAGGGAGTAGTAAAGTTTGGGGATAGGTTAGGAATAGAGAAAGTGAAGGAAGTTAGAAGGGAAGGGGACTAATCCTACCTTAGTGACTTTTATGTGCCATTCATATAGAAATGAGTGAGGCTTGGTCCTTGTTCTCAAAGAGATCAGCAGCTTATCTGAGAGAGACACCTCAAAACAAACCTATTACATCCTATAGTTCTTTTCTTTAAATTTTTTTTAAGTTTTTTATTTTATTTTTATTCATTTATTTTTTTTTTAAATTTTTGGCTGTGTTGGGTCTTCATTTCTGTACGAGGGCTTTCTCTAGTTGTGGCAAGCGGGGGCCACTCTTCGTCGCGGTGCGCGGGCCTCTCACTATCGTGGGCTCTCATGTTGCAGAGCACAGGCTCCAGACGCGCAGGCTCAGTAGTTGTGGCTCACGGGCCTAGTTGCTCCGTGGCATGTGGGATCTTCCCAGACCAGGGCTCGAATCCGTGTCCCCTGCATTAGCAGGCAGATTCTCAACCACTGCGCCACCAGGGAAGCCCTAAGCTTTTTATTTTTAAAAAATTATTTATTTATCTATTTATTTATTTATTTATGGCTGCATTGGGTCTTTGTTGCTGCACGCAAGCTTTCTTTAGTTGCGTTGAGCAGGGGCTGCTCTTTGTTGCAGTGCACGGGCTTTTCATTGCGGTGGCTTCTCTTGTTGCAGAGCGTGGGCTCTAGGCACGCGGGCTTCAGTAGTTGTGGCAGTCAGGCTCAGTAGTTGTGGCTCACAGGCCCTAGAGCACAGGCTCAGTAGTTGTGGCACAAGGGCTTAGTTTCTCCGCAGCATGTGGGATCTCCCCGGACCAGGGCTTGAATCCATATCCCCTGCATTGGCAGGCGGGTTCTTAACCACTGTGCCACCAGGGAAGCCCCATCCTACAGTTCTTAACCAGCTAAGCATTTTTTGTTTGTTTGTTTTTTCTATTTTGTTTCCTTTTTCACTAAAAGTGAAAAAAAATCCAGTTATTTCACAGTACAAACTGGGTCTGGGAATACTTTTGTAAGCATTGAGACAGCCTTTCTAGGAAAGCGGGTGCTGGGGAGAGAGCTCAAGTTATCCTGAGAGGTTGAACTGTCCCCAGTTTTATCAACAGGGTTACAAGAAGATGGTGGTTCTTGTCCCACATGGGGGGTTCGTTACTGGGGTCCCTGTACCTGGGAGGTGGGTGAAATTGCTAATCACTCACATTGGAAACCTTTCATGGCCATCCCGTAGGCTGTGAAGTTTCTATGTCTGAGCAAGATACTAAGGATTCCTCTTTCTCAGCAGTGGAGCTGGAAAAGGGCCCTACTTTTCACCAGACTAGAAGACCTAACCTTTGCCACTCTGGTATGGGACTTACTTCAAGGAACAGCTTCTTGTGCACGGGAAGCAGGCAATTCTTCAGAGCTGGGACCTTCCCTTGGAGAGTGTCCACTGCCATGTCTTGAGCCCTTTGCATCTCCCTGGGAGACTCAACCTCCCAGGGCTCCTGAGAGGCCTGTGGTCGGCCTGTTCCATCACTGCTGCCCCGGGCCCATGAGCTGGTGAGGATTTGAAAGAGATTTTACTGAGGACCCCGGCTTTTGGCTGGGAGCCCCCCTCCTTGATCAGGATTCCCCAAAGCACTAGGAATCCCCAAGTCATATAACAGAGAGGGGAAGTTTGATTGGGAATTGACTGGGGCACTATGGGTATGCAGAGGGGGTTCCTTCTGTTACCTTATTAGTTCCATATTATATGCAGGAATCGAGGCTTGAAGAAATTAAGAAACTTGCCCATGTGCTCCAAGCCAAGAGCTGTGCCTTTGAAGTTCAACCTGTTCCACTCTGCTGTCCTTCAGGCTCCTGTCCTCCCTCTGTCACTGTAGGTTGGCATCTTTGGGAAAATCCTGGTTGGATGTCACCTCAGCATTCTCCTCCCTCCTAAAGAATTAGGCTAGTTCCCTTGGGCCCCAGGGCACATGGGCCTCTTCTTTGTGTATCCATTTCTTCATTCTGTGAATTAAGGATGCGTGAAGTCCAGATGGGTTTCCATCCTAGGGGTGAGGGTGGAGGACAGTTCAGAGAATAGCTGCATGGGACACACCACACCAATTAGATTTAATGTTGGACCTCTCCTCTGAAATCCAGTGTTTTTGTTATAGAGATATAACAGAAAGCCCCCAATCTCACCCTCAGAGAGAGAAAAGAGGGTCGGCGCTTACTGCAGTTTGATGCCTGATTTCTGCTAATCCTGACGCTTCATTTGTTGACATCCTGACTTAGGTTTCAAGCTTTAGGTGGGGAGAGGTTACAGAGCTATCTGTAATTCTGGCATCAGAAGCAGTGTTTCCTATTCTTTGGGCCCTTTTGAGGTCTGTGAAACAGGCTACCATCATGTGAACACAGTTCACAGTAAACCTGCTGGATAGTCAGCTGGGGCTGTGGCAGCTAAGACATTCCCCACACTGTGTCAAATTACACACTTGCTGCCCAGCACCGGGGGTGTGCTCTGGGCGGGGCTGGGAGCACCCTAAGCCCTCTCTACCACCCTTTACCCTTCCCCAGCTCTCCTGCCAACGTCCCCCACACCGGCAGGACCTCCATTGCAGCCCAGCGCCCGGCACACGATAGGCGCCAAGCAAATGAACACCTGAATGCACGCAGAGACTTGGGTACCTGAAATGACGATTCTGCATATTTCATGCAGCCTTGGTGCTGAGTCACTTGCTGACCCATGATGTGGGAAGAGAGTACCGTATGAGGAAAGGCAAGGGTTTGAGTGAAGAAGGGAAGTCTGTCTTAAGGCTCTATTAAGACCTAAAGAATAACATATTGGAATGGTCACAGTGCAGGTGAAGATGACTCTGTTCTCATCTTTGGTCAGGTTAGAATGGATGACCAAAAAGTCTGAGACTATGTCTCAGAAAAAATTTTTTCATCAGAGAGGAGAAAAATCCCCAACAAGTCAGGAACAGAGAGGCTGGGAGTCTCCTACCCTGAGACTTTTTAATCACAGGGTTGGGTGAGAAGCTATCAGGACTGGAAGCCCTAAGACGCTGAGATGTTGAGAGAGCCTTGCCCTGCCAGAGGTGAAGTGTGCAAAGGTGCTTTTGAAGTATTATTATTCTAGGTAAGTGCGGGTTGCACACAATACTAATGACATTATAATAATACTTTTGCTTTCACTCACTCCAAGGAGTACATGTACTTTTCGCAAGCCTAGACTTTTATAGTGGGGGGTCAATCTTGGTGGGTTCAAAGCTATTGCCCCACTTCATGAAACTCAACTGGTTTCTTGGCATACTCTAAAGCAGAAATGCCCGATTATGTCGGATACTTGTGATACCCTACAATCCCTGTGTAGCGCCATCAACTCCAGTGTACGTGAAACCCTGGGGCCAAGAGCTCTGCCTGCTTGGGGTTAGCGACCCGATAGGCCAACGCATTTTTACACTTGGAGGTTTCCTGGGAGAAGGGCCTCTCTCCCCTGCCATCCAAACTTCCCGGCGCCCTCGTCGTCTCCCTTCCCCCACTCCCCCAGGGCAGGGTTTCCTTTGTAATTAATCCCAACGCTCAAACCAGAGGGGAGGAAAAAAGTGTTAATGAAGAGAGCGTCCCAGACTGACTGAGCGGTCGCCGCTCGCAGCTAGAACACCAAGTAATTAAATTATTTTTGGAAGCCGGGGGATATGGTGGCGACTGTGTCAGGGAAATCCCCGTATGCATGGGAAGAAGGGAGCATTTCTCGCCACTAATTAAAATCAGGGATGACTTTCTCTTCTCGCAGCCCTAGAGGGAGGAAAAACTCAATCTCTCCACGTCCCAGATTGCACTGGATTTCGTGTAGCCGGGTCTGGGCCCTAAAGAATTGAACACGGCCACCCCTCGGGGTCGGGGGGCTCTGTCTCCGACAGGCGGGTGGAGAAAAACAGCCCCAGGAGTTGCTGCGGGGTGGGCCCAGGACAGGAATCGAGACATCCCCCAGACCACCTTTCGGGGCCGGGGTCACAGTCCCGCCGGCAATTCCCGGGATCCAGGAGGGCCGCCAGGAATCTGGAGGCGAAGGGCTGGCGGGGGGGGCGCCGACTCTTGGAAGAGCGGGGCCGCAGACAATGGACGCGGCGGCGGGAGGGGCGGTGCCTGCGGGAACAGCCGGGAGGCGGCACCCGGGAGCGCGCGCTCCCCCGCCCCCTGCACCCCCTCGGCTCTCGTCCCCTCCCCCTCCGCCCCCTCCCCCTCCTCCGCCGGTTCCCGATCTGATTCCTGATCCCTGATTCCTTGATCCTTGGTCCCGCCATGGGAGCCTAAGCGCCCCGCATTCCCCCCGGCCCCCTGCCCCTGGGGCCCTGAGGGGGAAGAGACTGCGATCTGGGACGGAGAGGGGGCGACCAGACTCAGGAGCCCCCCTCTACACCCCCCCATCGTCCGCGCTGCCCGTCCGGGAGCGCGGAGTTCGTAGCGACCCGGAACGCTGCGGATACAAAGGCGCCGGACCGAGTGGGGCGCCGGCGGAGCCCACCCGGCAGTTCGCAGCGGCTGGTGAGTGCCGGGCCGAAGGGGCGCGGGCAAAGTTTGCAAAAAAAAAAAAGGAAACAGAAAAGGGGACAATCATGCAAGGGGCCAGGGGGTGCCCAGTCCCCCAGCGAGTGGGGTGGCGTATGGGGGAAGGGGGGCGCGGGGTAACCCCCTTCCGGTCCGTTCCCCCACTGCACAGCAGAGTGCCCCCCAACTTTGGGGAGAGGAAGGGGCGCGTGGGGAGGGGGCGGAGCCCGGGCCTGGAGAGCCGGGGACTTTCCTGGGCCCGGGGTCCGGCGCCCGGCGGGGGCCTTAATGTTACCGGGGGAGCCGGTTGAAGTCAAAGGCTGGGAGTGTGTGTTGGAGGTGGGGGGAGAGGCAGTGGAAGGATCGAAATCTGGAGGTGTTGGAAGGCGAGGGTGTTTAGGGGTGCATGCACACCTCAGAAGTGTGGGGAGGGCCGGGGGCAGGTATGCACTGAGGGTGTGATGTGGAGTCTGGGGAGACCCGCCCGAGAGTATAGGGGGTGTTCGTGCAGATCGAGGATGGGGATGGAGGCCAGAGACCCGGACACTGTGTTATCTATCGGGGCCCAGAGGACAGGCGCCGGCATCCCTCTCTCCACTCATATTTACCCATTTCAGGGGCTGTGGGCTCTGCATTGGTGAGTTTTAAAGGCCTGGTGGAGCATTAATGTGCATGATTCTTTGTTTTTGTGTGTGTGTGCACCTTGACGTGCTGCGTGTTCCTGCAGGTGGGTTTGGAGATGAAGGTGTTTTTCTGTGCCTGAGTGTGTGTGCACCCAGGGAGGAGCTGACCATGTATCTGTGGTGTGTTTGGATATGTATTTATGGGTATACTGTGGGGAAGGGGTGTGTATCTATGTGTGTGAACTGGGTGGGGGTTTATGGGAAAGAGATAGACAGGTACTGAGGAAGGTGGGTGTGGGGCAGAATGGGGCATACCTGGATAGGTGTGTGTGCATCTGTGTACTGGAAAGGGATGCGAGTGAATGTGTTCTCTTGTGTGTAAAACCTGTGCTGATAGATAAGTACCAGCGTGTGCCTGCCACACCACACACAGGTGGTGTGTGTATTTCTGAGTGTGTATTGGGGGTACTGCCACTTGCCTCTGCAGGCAGATTTTCCTGGCAGAGAGCCCCAAAGGAGGGCTGCCTGGAGGATCCTGAGGCTTCTTGGATGGCCCTGCCTTGGTTTTGAGGGTAGTGCCTTAAGTATCTGAGACCTATGGGTGGGAGTGAGTGGGCCATTTTATGAGGTGCCTGTTTTGGACAAGGGTGTGTGTTGTGGGGAATAGGGAACAGGGGTTCAGGTTGTAGTCCTAGAGGAATCTGGGGGATTGGAGGAGTCAGGGAGAAGAAAAAGAGGGACATCCTCTTATTCCACCTTATAGGTAGGGTTCTAGTGCTTGGAGAGGCTACATTCTTGGCTTCCCAGCCCAAGTTCAGGCCCCTCAGGCCACAGTTTTCTTGTAAAGCCATCTTGGAGTTTGCGGTTTCAGAGTCCACAAACTGCCCTGCCTCTAGGATCCTATAGTTCCCGAGGAGTCTGGGATTTTGGTATGGGATGGAGGCCGGAGGAAGGAGAGCCGGTGCGTAACATCTTGGGTTCCCTTCCCAAGGGAAGGGAAGGGGTTGAGAAGGTAGCATGGGAGCTCTGGGGAGGGCAGTGGAGGGTGTTTCTTCAGGAGTGTCTGCAGGTGTGTCTGTGTGGTTTATCACACTTTCTTTTTGCTGGTGAGAAGCATGATTGGGATGGAGCTGTGGTCTGGGACCAGGTCTCAGGGTGAGGAATAGGGGCTGAGCTTGCCAGGAGGACAGTTGTCCCTGTGGTGGGGAAGGGGTAGGCACTCATCCAGGGCTGTACTCACCGTCATGATGGTGCGGTGGGAAGTGGATGTATCTGTCCCCAGAGAAGCAGCATCTACGTTCTCTGTCTCTTTCCCTCTCTCTCTCTCTTTCATTCTTTCTCTTTTGGGATGAAGAGAAGGGGCTGGCCATCTTTGGGATGCATGCCTTGTTTGCCCATCTCACTCTCAGTCATTTTCCTTTTGCTGCCAGAGGTTAGATCGAGGCACCCAGTTTTAGGAGCTGAGGCTGTGAATGCACAGGCCCATTAGGGTCTCTGGGTAATTCCCTAATGGGAGTTCCTAATGGGCATGTGCAATTGGAATGTTCCCTTTTTAGCCCTCAGGGCTCCCCACCTTTCTTAAGCCCCCAGATTAAGAGCAGAAAATGTTGGGACTAGGGGTGGGGCAGAGAAGGAAAAGACTGGATTAAAAAAAATGCATGATTGCCCCAAACCTGACACCTATCTGATGGGTAAGGTTCCCAGGGCGAGTGAGGTTCTTGCATCTAGGATGGTGTGCTCTGGGGTACCTTCCAGGGTACCTTGTTTGCTCCTGGCCTCTCACTGCATGCATGATGTATTATACTGGTGTGTGTTGGGGGGCTCTTCCAAGGAGGAGAGGACTTGTGGTCAGACATTAGGAAAGGCCGCCTCTGAAAGTACTTCATACTGGAACTAGTGGCCGCGTTGCCCCCTCCTCCCCCATTGTCTTGCTTCTGCCCTCTCTCCCCCTAATTCTTCTGGGACCGGCCTCTCTGGTGTGCCCCCTCTGCTTCTCTGCTCCTTCGAGATCTGAGGAAGGGCCCCCTTCCCTGTCCCTAGAGCAGGACAGACTTTTATCTGCTTACTTGGTTTCCAAGAGGTCCTTTCAGTTAGAGGGGGATCAACTTGACTAACAGAAGCTTTGTGGGGAACAGTGAAGAGATCTGGGATGCCCATCATCCCCTGAGCTTGAGGGTCTTCAGTTTTCCTTGGTATTCCTCCCTGAGCAGCTCCCCACACTGTGAGGCCAAAGGGAAGCGTCCAGCAGAGTTGCCTGGAATTAGTACTTAATAGTGTTGTGACATTGGGCAGGTTCTTAAAACCTATTCCTCAGCCTCTTAGATGTCTTAAGACACTATCCTCAAGACTGCCCTGGTGGTCCAGCGGTTAAAACTCTGTGCTCCCAGTGCAGGGGGCCCGGGTTCGATCCCTGGTCAGGGAGCTAGAACCCACATGCCACGACTAAAAGATCCTGCACGCCGCAACAAAGATCCCGCCTGCCGCAACTAAGACCTGGCGCAGCCAAATAAATAAATAAATATTTACAAAAAAAAAAAAAGGCACTATTCTCCCTCCCCAGATTGGGCCTTCCTCCAGGAGCCTCTAGTGGCCTCCTTCCCTGGGTTTTAGCCTGCTCTTAAATTATAGTTTGGCCATTTCCTAGTTCTGAGACCTCAGATAGAGTAGATAACTTTTGAAGCCTCACCTGTAAAATGGAGTTAATAATAGGCCCTACCTCTTAGGTTTATGAGGATTAAATGAAGTAATATAGAGAGAGTACTTCACACAGTGCCTGGCACTTGGGAAGCCCTCAGTAAACGTTACCTGGAATGGTTTGGGTTCTGACTGATGATTATTAAAGGCGTGAGTTCTGGGTTGGGGAGGAGAGCTAGGCCTTGGTTCTGCACTTCCTCTGGCAGACCATATTGGGCACTGCCTACTGTTTGCCAGGTGCTGTGTGAAGCACAAGGGATGGAGGGGTGAATAAGACTGGCTTTCGTAGGGAAAATGTGCGTAAACATGCCAATTCACTGAAACCCAGTGAGTAGTATATGGAGGTGTGTTCAGGAGGCCACCGGAAGAGCAAGAGTGCTTGGTCCTGGCATGGGTGTCAGGGAGGGTTCCTGGAGGAGATGTGACCTTAGCTGGATTTTTTTTTTTTTTTTTTTTTTTTTTTGCGGTACGCGGGCCTCTCAAAAATATGGAACGCTTCACGAATTTGTGTGTCATCCTTGCACAGGGGCCATGCTAATCTTCTCTGTATCGTTCCAATTTTTTAGTATATGTGCTGCCGAAGCGAGCACAGTTGGATGTTTTTTAACTGAGATGAAATTCACATCACATAAAATTAGACATTTTAGGGACTTCCCTGGTGGTCCAATGGTTAAGACTTTGCAAGGGGTGCAGGTTCGATCCCTGGTCGGGGAACTAAGATCCCGCATGCCGCGTGGTGTGGGCAAAAAAAAAAAAAAAGAGCCATTTTATTATTTATTTATCTATTTGGCCACGCCGTGCGGCTTGTGGGATCTTAGTTCCCCGACTAGGGATCGAACCCGCACCCTCGGCAGTGAAAGTGCAGAATCCTAGCCAGTGGACCGCCAGGGAATTCCCTAAAATTAGTCATTTTAAAGTGAACAGTGGCACTTTGTACACCCACAGTGTTGTGCAGCTACCACCTCTATCTAAAAACACTTTCCTTATCCCCAAAAGGAAACCTGTACCCATTAAGGATACAAGTTAATGTATCCTCCCCATTCCTTACCTCCCAGCCCCTGGCAACCCCCAATCTGCATTCTGTCCCTATGGATTTACCTATTCTGCTGTTTTATATAAATGGAATTATACAATGTGTGACCTTTTGTCTTGCTTCCTTCACTTAACATAATTTTTTCAAGGTTCATCCGCGTTGTAGCATCACACCTCCACTCCTTTTCGTGGCTGAATCATATTCCACTGTGTGGACCAACCTTAGCTGGATTTAAAGGATGAGTTAGGCAGGCAGGGAGGGGCCTGGGGAGGGTGCTGCAGGTAGAGGCTGAGCATGAGCTAGAAGGAACCCGGGGTGCTGGTGAGCCACATGCTGCCGGTGTTATTGGATCTTGAAGTATTAACTGGGGTTTTGGCCTCAGTTTCCCTGCCTATAAAATGAAGTCCTTTGTGGTTGGCTGGGGCTGGAGGCATTAGGGAGAGGAGAGGCTGGGATATTTTATTGCCTCTTCTCAGAGTCTGGGTCGCAGATGGGACTTTTTAAAACTTGCTCTTTCTTCCTCTTTCCTGGGCAGCTCCCTCCAGTATGCATCTGCCCTCATCCCTGTGGGTACCCGTCTTCCTGTTTTACTGGGCATTGACTTCCCCTCTCTCTGAATTGACCTGAAATTTCTCTCACGCTCTCCAGGTGGGTAACCCTGTTCATGGGGAGATTTTGGTAGCAGAGGTGAAGGAAAAGGCCTGGGAGTAAATCCTACTCACACTCGTTCCCCAGCAGCCTTCCCTGTTTTTTTTTTTTTTTTTTTTTTTGCGGTACGCGGGCCTCTCACTGCTGTGGCCTCTCCCATTGCGGAGCACAGGCTCCGGTCGCGCAGGCCCAGCGGCCATGGCTCACCGGCCCAGCCGCTCCGCGGCACGTGGGATCCTCCCGGACCGGGGCACGAACCCGCGTCCCCTGCATCGGCAGGCGGACTCTCAACCACTGCGCCACCAGGGAAGCCCTTGGGCAACCTTCTGTCACCTCTTGTCTTGTGATGTGGAGAGAAATGAGGTGGGTCAGGAAGACTCTCTCCATCCCTTTCTCCACACTGCTTGGTTCAGAGTAGGAGGCAGAGGCCTTGTGTGGTGGCGCCCTTTGGAAATTAGGTGTTGCTGTGCTTGTCTGATGCCCCTGGCAAGGCTGGTAATTACAGACATGACAGCTGGGAACGGGTTTGGGAGAAGTGGGCTTAGAATCAGCAGAGCTGAGGATTTCCTGGTAATCAGGGTGGGGCAGTGAGAGGGGAGAGTGGGAAGAAGTTGGGGGCTGCAGTGGGGCGGGAGGCTTGGGGCCCCCTTCTCCTGCCACTCCACACACAGCTGAGCTTAGCGCCTGCAGGAGAGAAGGAGGTGATTAGAGCCCAGGCCCCGCCTCACTGTAAATGTGGAAGGAGGGAGGGGAAGAGAGAGGCTGGAGGATCCAGGAGCCCCTGAGGAAAGAGGCAGAGAGTGTGATGAGGGGTTTTGGCTGCTCTCTCAGACCTGGGTGTGGTCTAAGTTAGAGAGGGACCGTCATTTGGGGGCTGGGCCAGCACTGTAGCCAAAGTGTTGTTTCCATCTTATTCTGGGTGGGGTCTTACTTCTCACAATGAGGTTATGGGAACAGGGAGTGAAGGGGATTGGCTGTGCACCCTCTATAGTAGAAAGAGGTGGAAAGTAACATTTTATTGAGCATCTGTTACATGCTTGACTCCGTGATATTCTGTATACATTATTTCATTGAACGCTCGACCTTCTGAAGTTGGCACAATTATCCCCATTTTACAGATAAGAAAACTGAGGTTTAGAGAGGGCAAGCAACTCATCTAAGATTACATAGCTCCTCAGAGGCTATGCTAGGTCTATCTGATGTCGTTTCTCTTCCGTTTCCCAAAGTGCTCTTTCCACCTTTCCCTCCTCTCATTTCATTTAGTTCAGGTTTTGTTCATTATTGCCTTTCATCTCGAACTTGAATAATTCCCCTACCTCCTGAAAAGCAGACATGAGTCCAGATGTCAGCCTGAGGAGTAGAGAACTCTACCCTTGAGGGAGGGTGTCAGTCTGCTGGAGGAATGGGGTCTCCTAGGAGGAGCACCTTGTTGTCACAGCCTGGGGCAGGCCTGCCACCTGGGCGGAACATCCCCGGGGGGCTGGCCTGTTCCTGTCTGCTGGGTCACTTCACATGTGGGGGCTCCGGCCACCATAACCCATGGAGTCTTGTTTTGATTGGAAGGGCCTGGCCCTCGTTGTCTGTAGAATTTTCCAGCAACCCCCTAACAATATCCCTCAGACCCCAGAGAGTTTCACCAGAGAGTTCGTGGCTCCCCCAGTCTGGCTAGAAGAGAGAGTGTGTCTGTGTGTGAGGGTCTGGGGAGGGGGCTCTGGCTTTTTCGGGTGAGTGGAGGTACACAGGAACAGGTGCTGAGCCCGAGGTGTGAATGCAGTAACTTGGAAAGCAACCGAGTGTGAACAGAAACACTTATTTTTGTCCCCTGCTTTACTCCAAGATTGGGGTGGCAGATTTAAGGGTTGGGGGATGTTGAGTCTCCTCAGAAAGAGTGAAAACCTCAGGTGGTGGGTTTGTCAAGACAGTGGGGGTTGGTTGGTGCTTGGGCCTTTCAGCTGGCTCGGTTTTCCTAGATAAGAACCGGCTGATTTACCAGGTCAGAGGCCCTGGAGTGAAGCAGGAGGAGAAGGTTTTCAGAACGGGCAGACCCAGGGAGAGCCAGGCCTGCCACCCGCACCCCTAGTCACACGGCGTCTTGCACCCTTAGGCCCTCCCTACTGCTTTCCCCACACAAACCGACCTTTGTTGCTAGGGTCCCCACGTCACAGCTGTCCCCGTCCACGTGCAGACCTGAGGTTGGCTGACTCCTCATCCCGAGGGGATGCTTTCTACTTGCCCCCCCTCCCGCCGAGGCGGGCGCTGGGTGAGCAGGCTTTGAAGGTCTCTTGGGGTCAGGGACAGGTGGGGCCCACCTAGGACAGTAGGCTAAGAAGAGGCGGAGGCATTTTGTTTTCCGTGAGGGTGGGCATGTGGAGCGCACAGGAGTTGGCCTCTGGGTCAACGTGGCTTGCCCGCCTCCCGTTGTCCACCTTCTCCTGTCCCTGGGGACAACTCAAGGTGCCTATTTTCCTTCTCGGCTCTTCCGCAGCTTACGTGGTGGGCACGTAGGGGCTGGTCCTTTGCCCTAGCTGAGGGAGGAAGAAGCTCAGAGCCTGGTGGGTGGGAATTATGGGGCCTGCTCATTGGTGAAAATTTAACAGAGCATCCAGGCATCTAGAAGCCCCGGTTACCTTCTCCCCAGCTTAGCATCCTGTCTCCCCTCTGGCTTCCACCTGGGACAGATGCCAAAGGGATTACTGGCCCCTTCTACCGAGCACTCCTTCCTCCCACCCAGTGTTCCTTTCCAGACCGACTGGGAATGGGTCTGGGGGAGGCAGGGAATGCAGCGCTATGGTGTGTGTGCAACATGCGTGTACTTGTGTGCAGTGCGTTGGGGGCAGGGACTTTCTGAGAGCCGGGGTGGGGGTGGGCGTGCTGGAGAGAAAGCAGAGCAGGTCTTTACAGAACCTGCCTGGCCAGGGTGGGTGGAGCTGGGCGGGGCAGGCAGGAGCCATTCCAGGTTTCAGAGGGGGAATACGAGGTGTACACGTGCCTGTGTCTGTGCTTAAGTGTGTCTGTGGATTTGGAGGGTCCTCGGTCTCCCCCTCTGCTTTAGATCGAGAGAAATTAAGGAAGTAGGTGGAGAAGGGCTTGGTTGTGGCTTCCCTAGCTCCTCTGCAGTTAGAATGCAAGCTCAGGTATCCTGGCCGGGAGCCCGATCCATGGGCCCTCCCCGGCTGTGCTCCTTGCACTGGGGTCTGGTGGTGAACAGCTGCTCTGGAAGCATAGACTGTCTGCATGACCCAAGCACAGCTCTTCCCCTGCTACTCAGCCCAGTGAGGAGAGGGAGCCTGCCCCCTGCCCCAGGGCTCTAAGGAGGGGGAGCTCATGTCTGGGGCCGTCCTGGGAGAGTGCCCACTAACAGGGCAGGGGCGGGGCTTTGTGCCAACTTTTGGACATCTGCTTCCGGCTCTTTCCTAGCCCTCAGCCCACTGAGATCCAGCTGTTCTCTCTGGCCTCCTGGACAGCGCTGTCACTTAAGGACACAGGGGCCTTTTTCAGGGTACAGGAATGGGGGGGGCAAAATCCCATTTTTGGTCTAGGGCCTGGGGCTGGTCCTGGCCCACTTTGTGCCTTAGTTCTTTTCGTGGTAGGGAGAACCCAGCATGGGCCTCCTGGGATGCAGGATTCGTCCGTGGCGCAAGGCTGGATGGGAATGAGGAAGGAACACTGAGATCCTCAGTCAGGAGCGGTCGGTGGGTGGAGGCAGAAACCAGCCCTTACAGGGGAAGGGGCTCTTCAGTCTCAACTGTCTCAACAAGCTTAGGCCTGTCTAGTCTCTGTCCCTTTGTCACTGAGGAAGAGGGGGTAGGGCAGGAGCCAGCGAATTCTCTCCTGTCCTGGCCATCTTATAGTCTTGGCTATTCCAGGAACCAGAGTCCAGGAGGAGTGTCGTGGAGGAACCTGGTCTCACTCCAAGAGGAGCATGCCTCAGAGTCAACAGTGTTAGTGAGATCTTTCTAACAGTGGAGGCCAGAAAGGGCTGCCTCGGATGTACTACCATGAGCTAGCACCCTTCTTTCTTCGGGCCCTACCTTTTTATCTGTAAAACTTGGGGTTGCACCTGGAAGGCCTCTTCTAGCTTAGTGCTGGGACCTACCGAGAGTTGGGTGGGTCAATCCACTGTCTCCTCCTGTGGTGGTGGGGGGCGTGGAGAACGATGTGGGCACAGTCAGAGGTTCTGGAACCTCCCTCTCCTCCCTGGGAGCTTGTTAGGTGCTGCATTTTCCTCCCACATCGGACACCTCCTGCCTCTACCAGTGTCTGACAGGGCGGCCTGGATTGAGCACATCCGTGAAACTCAGGGAGTGATGTGGCAAAGAGGAGAAACCAAGTGGGACAGTTAGTTGTGACTTGGAATCTGCTCTCCCTCACACTAGCTGATGTCTTGGCAAGGTGCTTGGTCTCTCTGGGCAGATCTAGCTCCTTGGATACTGGGCTGGGAGATGGGACTTCTGGTGCCCCCCAGGAGGGTGGGCATCCAGCACTTTGGGTGGAACTCACATTGATATCCTTGGACAGAGGCAGTGGTAGGTGAAGCTTAGGGAGCCATGGGGCTGGGGGCCCACATGTCCACACCTCCCATGATTTGTAGTGGGGAAGAGGGTGCAGGGCACATGCAGTAAGACTTAGGCTCTTGTGTAGGAATCAGAGACCTTTTCAAAAAAATTGAAGTATAGTTGACTTACACTGTTGTGTTAGTTTCAGATGTACAGCACAGTGTTTAAGTATTTTTGAAGATTATAGGAATCAGAGACCTTTAATGGGCAAGGGTCCACAGACTCCTCTGCAGGAAGGGTCTAAAGAGGTGATATGCCCATTTCCTTGCATCCAGGCAGGACCACCCTTCCCCATCCTGGCCTGAGGAGAGGAAGGCCATTTGTTTAAAAACTGGCCCTATCGGAGTACTGCTCCTGTAGGATGAAAACTTTTGGCTTCCTGTCCTCTTTCTTATCTTCTTCCCCCCTCCAGCTGGAAGTGCATTCTGAAATCCCACACAAGCGCCTTCCGCTGCGCCTCGGGTCTGGAACTCCCAGCCCTGTCCTCGGTAAGGACGAGGAACTGCAGGCGCCCTTTCTGAGTGCATGTTTGTGTTCTGTCCCCTCCCCACCTTCTTCTCTACCTGGTTGCCCTGCTCCCACAGTTCCTTCCGCCAGCCCGATCTGGGTCCTGTCTCTGCCTCCTTTCCCCACCCCAGGCCTGAAAGGAGCTGGGACTGGGTGGTGGGATAGCCCCGGGCTAGAGCAGCAGGGGGAGGTGGTGACCACGCCGGCGGCCGTCTGGTCATTGGTCCTCAGCACGCGCCTCGCGTGGGGCTGCCTGCGTCTGTGTCCGAGGCCTTGTCTGCCTAGGCTGCTCCTCTGAGTGGGGCAGTGGGGAAGGGGCTAGTCTTGGTCTGACTTTTGGCCAACACAAACCCCTCCGATGCCTCCCACCCCACCCAGGGCCTTACTCCCTTTGCCTGTTGCCGGGTTTTGAGTGTATTTTTTCCAGAGGCCTCTGATTGTTTCCTGAAGAAACCCGATCCCAGAGCTCATACAAAAGCTGGGGCCGCCAGAGGAGAAACCCCATTCTCTCCCCCTCTGTCCCTACCCCCCCACCTCTATAACCTCTCTCGCTTGGGATGCTGGGTATGGGTTCCAGGACCTGGCTGCCATCACCTAGGCAACAGGGGGCTTTGGTTGCCATGGTGATCAATGTGGGAGAAGCTGGGCAGCAGGGACAAAAGCCCCCACATTTCCCCCCCCAGCCCTCCTCCCAGTCCTCTTGGGATGATACTGAGACACATTCCATTAATTTTATTTCTGAAAGGCCTTTGGAGGGGAGAAGGGTCTCCTTTTTGTGACGGCCGCTCTCTTCCCTCCCACTCTCCTCTCTGGCCAACCCCAGATAATCCATGGTTGGTTTGAGCAGGGGACCGGGTGAGTGTGTTTGTGTGTCTGGGGTGGGGTGGGGGCAAGGTGAAAAGCAATGGAACACATTCCCTTTTACAGCCTCCCACCCCCCAAACCAGGGCACTCCCTGCCCTGCAGCAAGTCTGGACTTCCCTCCCAGTCCTGTCATGCCTCCCACATTTCCACTTGTTGATCTCATCCAGCGATCCCCTCCCCCACTCTCTTCCCTGGGAACGCTGCCCACCCGGGAGACCCTCCAAACCCCTGATTCCTGAGACCGATTAAACAAGGGGAACTTCTGCCCTTCTCTTTGCTCACCTCCCATCCTTCCCCACAGCCTCTCCAGTGCTTGGATTAGTTCCCTGGGGTATTTGAGGGGACAGCAGGCAAGGGCCTCAGAAATTGGGTTCATTTTTGGCCCCTCTCTTTGGTAGGGGAGGAAGGAGCATGTTTTGGTGCTTTCTGGGCACCTTGAGTTGGGTTGGTAGGGGTGGGAGAAGCAGGCCAGGGGAGCTGGGTTTATGTTGGGTCTTTAATGAGTAGCTGGGAGGAAGGTAGGGAGCTTTAGGCCAGGGCAGCTTAGAACAAAGGGCTGGGAGGGGACTGGCACCCTTGTCTGGTTTGAAATTTATCTGTAGGGGAAGTACAATGGCATCAGCTTCCCTCCTGGGTGTGTTTGAAGTGGTGGTTCTGGTCTGGTGTGTGTGTGCGCGCGTGCGCGCGCGCGCGTGTGTGTGTGTGTGTGTGTGTGTGTGTGTGTGTGTGTGACTTTAGTTGTACAAGCAGCAGGATTTATTTATACTACCTCTTTCCCAGGTCTCAGAGGAAGCATCTGGGGATTAGAGTAGGAATGATCCTGAAGCCAGAGTGTATTAATTGCTTAACTTATTACTTGCTGAGCAGTTTATTAAAGTACTTCTTTTACCCCCAGGATACGTACAGCAACCGCACGAGGTGTGTATCATTTTCCCTATTTTACCAATGAGCCTACCAGGCTGCCAAGCACAGAGAAGTTAAGTAACTTGCACATGGTCACACAGCTCATCAGTGGGACAGTTAGGCTTGGAATTCAGACACTTGGCTGCAAACCCCAGGCTCTTTTTGCTGTTGGCTCAGGCAGACATGAGAATTCAGGCTGGGGAGATGGAGAGTCTGGGTTCTGGTGTCTCTGTCTGGACTGGAGTCCATGGCAGTCCTTTTCGTCTTTATTTCTCCACCTGTCTCACTCTGTAACCCAGCTCTCTTTGAACCTCCTGGTGAAATTCAATTTTTAGGAGGATGACTAGAAAGAATAAGCTGAACCACAGCAAGAGAGCTGCAGGTGATGTGTCTGGACTGTATCAGGGACTAGACCAGTAGAATGGGTTCTTGGGGGAGACGGGGTAGTGGAGCCCAACATGTAATTAACAGACAGGGAGATGAACAGGGCCTTGTTTGTAGCAAAGGTTTTTAGAAAGGTTTAGGGTGGGTTAAGGTCCTGTGTCTCTGTTTTCCTAAGTATGTTTCTGTCACACACTTGCCTTGACATGGGGCTACTGACAGACATCACTAGGCCGTGGAGTGCCTCCACGTAACTCTGTTAGGAGGATAAATGAATGGATTTAGCATTGATTTCACCTCCGTACAGTCGTTGCAGTTTCCCTGAGAGTCAGGTGGGTATTAGTTACTTGCTATCTGCCCATGGGAAGGCGGTAGATACAAATATGTATCAATCGTAGTTCTTATTCTCAAGTTACTGATGGTTCAGTTCAGCTAGAGAAAAGTTAACAACTACATAAAGCAAATGAACGTACCTGACCTCTGGCAGCACCCGGCTGATTTTATTCCTACCTTGAAACGCTCTAATTCTTGGCTGCATGACAGCCACTCTTCTGGCTTCCAGGCTCCTCTGGCCTTGCCTTCTCAGCCCCTTTGCCTGATCCCTTTCCTCGGACACGTTTACATATTGGAGTTCTCAGGGACCCCCTATTTAACCCTCTCCCTGGGTAATCTCATCCATTCCCTTAACCTTGCACGCCATCCATACCTCCAGCTCAGACTCTTTTCTGAGTCCAGGACACCAGCTGCCTGTTCCACAGCCTGTCTCACAGCCATGAACTCAGCACACTGGAAACTGAACTCACCAACTTCCTCCCCAGTCTTCCCACCTAATAATGGCACGACCACCTACTCTCTTGCTCAGGCCAGAGATCTTGACGTTCCCCTCCCCCTCACGCAGTCCAATTAAGTCCTGTTGGTCCTACCACCAACATATGTCGCAAAAGTGACTATTTCCCATCTCCTCTGCTGCTCTGCCCCATCCAAGCCTCACCACTGTAGTCGCTTTTTTGTTTTTCAATTTTAATTTTATTTATTTATTTTTGGCTGCGTTGGGTCTTCGTTGCTGCACGCGGGCTTTCTCTCGTTGCGGCGAGTGAGGGCCACTCTGCATCGCGGTGTGCAGGCTTCTCACTGCGGTGGCCTCTCTTGTTGTGGAGCGTGGGCTCCAGGCATGCGGGCCTCAGCAATTGTGGCACACGGGCTCAGTAGCAGTGGCTTGCGGGCTCTAGAGCACAGGCTCGGTAGTTGTGGCTCGTGGGCTCTAGAGCGCAGGCTCAGGAGCTGTGGCGCACGGACCTAGTTGCTCCGCGGCATGTGGGATCTTATCTGACCAGGGATCGAACCTGTGTCCCCTGCATTGGCAGGCAGACTCCTATTCACTGCGCCACGAGGTTAAGCCCAGTAGTTGCTTCTTTACTCATCTCCCTACTTCTGCTTTCTCCTCTCTCCAGTCCATACCTGCATAGCTAAAACCCTTTGCAGGCTTCCCATGAGCTCTTCCCCTGACCCATGGAGTTTGCAATAAGCCGGACCCCGGCCACCTCTTCAGCCTCACCTTCCACTGCCCTCTCCCTTCCGCAGCTCCGGCTCCACTGGTCCACCCAACTCTACTGCCTTTGGCCTTCCACGGGGGATTCTGAGCTCTGCAGGCTTTGCCCTCCGCTCTGCCTGCTTAACTCCTGTGCTCTTTCAGGCTTGGCTGTTGCTTTCTGGAACCACTCAGTTTAAACGAGCCCCGCTCCCCAGACTTGCCTGTCATACTGTCCTCATTATTCTCCTTTCATCACTGATGTAGTTAGTCGTGTATACTCACCTGTTTACTTGTTTAGCGTGCACCTGCCCCGCTAGATTGTGAACTCAGGGTCTTTTCACCACTGTACCCAGGGCCTAGCAGGGTACATGGTTCCTAGAAGGAGCCTAAGCAAGAGCTGGTGACTCAGCGAGTGAAGGTAGGAAATGACTGCTCAGTGCGCGGGGATGATGATGGTGGGGTCGGGGCTGGAGGGGAAGATGTAACATTGGGTGCTGGGGGAGGGGGGGGCTTTCGTGAGGGGGTAGGGGCTGCGCTCTGAGGAATGAGCAGGATTTGGCTGAGCGTGAGAGAGGAGGCGAGAAGGAGAGGTCCTTCTCCCTGCAGAATTAGAAGGTGAAAGTATAGAAGAAAGATGCTGCCCCTCGGTAAGCTCATGACCTTGCCTAGTCCAGGATGTTAGGTTGTCAGAGAATGATTTCTACCCGGCTTTTCCTCCTGCCCCCCACCACGTGATCCGTAGTTTCCATTCCTTACCCCCGCTTTGTGAGCACACACAAGCACACACACGCACACACACACAGCCTCAGGGGGAGCCGCCAACTTGACCTGGCAGTAACTGTGGGTGTGTTTGCCGTAGATGCTGGGGGGCGGATGCCAGGAGAAGCAGCCACAGGCAGTCCCCTGTGGGCACACTCAGAACTTATGAGCGGGAGGAGATGAGGGGAGAGAAGGAGAGGCTTGGGGCAGCCTCTGGGCAGAGCTAGCTGCCTCCTGCTGTGGTCTCCACTGGTCCAACCAGTTGGCCTGGCCAGAACCTGCCTTCTCCAAGTCTTAGTTTTCCTGGCTGAGAATAGGAAAGCATTGCCTGGTTCTCCCCAGCAGGGGGTCCAGTGTTGGGTCATTCTGGGTGGCCTTTGCTGGCCCTCTTCCCCCACCCCTGTGCCCTGGGCACAGTCTGGGGGTGCTCTTTCTAGGAGGCAGGGCAGGAGGAACTGGGCCCACTGGACAGAGCAGGAAGCTGGGTGCAATATTCTCAGGTAGTGGCAAGGCTGCCCTGAGCTTCCCGCAGCCGCCTCTTGGGGATGGCCTTCCTCTCCACTCTGACCCCACGGAAAGCTCCGGCTCCCCCCTAATCAGCTGCTTCCTCTCCTCAGGACGGCCGCTTGATTTTCTCTGAGACCAGCCCACCCGTCCAGCAAAATAGAGTCCCTCAGGGTGACGGTTGATTTTCTAAAGGTGCCCCTTGGCCTGAAGAAGTCGGTGCTAAAGGAGGTGGCAGTGGGGCCCCCCAAAAGGCCCCAGCCTGTGGCCCTGGAGCGCTACAAGGCGCGGCGTTCAGACGCCATGGACACCGAGTCCCAGTACTCAGGGTATTCCTACAAGTCGGGCCACTCCCGCAGCTCCCGCAAGCACAGGTGGGTGTGCGTGGGGCGTGACGCAGGTGGGGGGAGGGGTGGAAGCATGCACAGGGGTGATGGACTGGGGGTGGCTGTGGAGAAACCCGGGTCCTCCCCTTGACCTCATGTGCCTGTTCCCCTGGCCTCCTGCTGCAGGGACCGTCGGGACCGACACCGCTCTAAGAGCCGAGACGGGAGCCGTGGGGACAAGTCGGTGACGATCCAGGCTCCAGGGGAGCCCCTGCTGGACAATGAGTCCACGAGAGGGGATGAGCGGGTGAGCGTCAGGGGGATGAGGTCTAGGCCAGGTGTTTTCCAGACTGATCCTTGGAGAAGTTAGAGGTCCATGAGAAAGGGGAAGGGCCTGGAAACCTGGTGTCTTCCGACAGAGACCAGATCAGGGAGGGCATCTTGTGTCATACTTCTGCCAAGTGTCCCAAGCCAGGACCTTGTTTCAGTAGAATGCAGTAGAATTTCAGTAGAATTCAGAGATCCCTTTGGAAGCAGCAGCCTCTTTCGTCTTTATGACCCATGTGACTTGGGCTGTGTAATGGGAATCGCCTGGCTCCTCTGGGCTCAGGCCCGCCAGTTAGGGGGTTGGGAATCTGGAGTGGGAGGGGCTGGGGGTGTGGCAGCCTTGAGTTCTCCTTGAGCCTAAAGGCATGGGCACTCCAGCGCTCTCTGGTGTCGGACTCTAGAATAGCACCTCTGGTCTTAGGGTAGGTGGGAGGAGTCGATGGAGAAAGGGGAGGGAGAAAGAAGTGAGCCTGGAGAGACGGAGGAGGTTCTGCAAGAGAGTTCTCTGGGACAGGGCTGAGCAGGTTGCTCCTGGTCTAGCCTCTCTGGCCCACTGTGTGCACCTGGCAGGGAGGTCAGGGGGCAGAACCCAGTGCGGGCAGAAGGCAGAGGCAGGATTTGAGTTGACTGTGAGGTTGTCCAGGTCTCATTCCTCCTTTTCTTTCTTCTTGGGAGCATCTTAGGGGGCTGGAGACTTCACAGGACATCTCTGTGACTGACACTGGGGATTCCTGGGTCTTGGGAGCAGATCACTACCTGAGGGAAATGTTCTTTCTCTCTCTTTCCCAATCCCATCTTCTCCCAGAGACCTGGCCTCCTGAATTCTTGAAATGACCCTGAGACCTGATCAGGTCCTGTTGTTGACGATTCCCCAGGCCCCTGATGCTTGGAGTGCCTAGGCAGTGTGACTGAGGGTCATATTAGGGTTCCCTGAGCTGAGAGCAGGCAGCGCCTCCACTTTTCATCTTCTGGTCAGACTCTTCTCCTTTCCTCGGGGAGGAGATTCTTCCACCCCCTAGTCGCTGACCCTGCCAGGCAGTCTCCTACACTCCCCATTCTGTGTCTCTGTCCTGTAGCCTGAATCCCCTGGGTGTCAAAATGTGACTCCATATTCCCAGACTGTCCACGAGTTAAGGGTGTAGGCACGGATGACCACTGGTGGCCTTGGGGCTCCTCTGAGGGATGGCATCCAGCCCCTGCAGAGAAACAGCTTGAGTGGACCACACTCAGAAGGGCACCAGGGGACCTCAGCCTATCCACCCACTTGCCTCCGGGAACAGGCAGCCCCTGTGTGGTGGGCATTCAGATGGCCCAACAGAGCCAGCCAGGCGGACCAGAGACCCAGAGTGGCCCCGAGTCCGCACTGCATCTCACATGCCCCTCATTAGTCACTCACCTTCTCCAACCCTTCCTCCTGGTGTCCTCTTCTCTTCACCACGCTGCCTTTGTCAGGTCCCTCCCTTAACTAGAATCCTTGAGTGGCTCTCCGTACTTGGAGGATAGGTACCTGCTTATCCTGGCCTTGCAGGTGGCCTGCTCGAGCCTGCCCGCTTTGCCTGGAGAGTCTGACCTCGGATCCCAGTCTCTGGCTGAGCGGCTCCCTGGCATCTGTCTTGTACCCTCTGCTCTGAGGGTACATGGGTAGTTTTTTGCTGTCTGGCTGATGGCATGAAGCTCCCACAGGGCCCAGGTCTCAGATACCCCATCTCTGCAGAGGCCAGGCTTGGGCATGCCATGGAGCTCAGTAAATACTTTGATGGCCGCATGTTTGTTGATTACCTTCTCTTCTCCTCTCCCTGCTTTGCTCTCTGTCTTCTCTCCGCTCACCTTTTCTCCTGTGTCCCTGCCTCCTCCTCCTCTCCCCACATTGCTGCGGCCCCTCCTGATGCAGGACGACAACTGGGGGGAGACGACCACAGTAGTAACGGGCACCTCGGAGCACAGCATCTCCCATGATGACCTCACGCGCATCGCCAAGGACATGGAGGACAGCGTCCCGCTGGACTGCTCCCGGCACCTGGGCGTGGCGGCGGGGGCCACGCTGGCCCTGCTGTCTTTCCTCACGCCGCTGGCTTTCCTGCTGCTGCCCCCACTGCTGTGGCGGGAGGAGCTGGAGCCGTGCGGGACGGCCTGCGAGGGCCTCTTCATCTCCGTGGCCTTCAAGCTGCTCATCCTGCTGTTGGGCAGCTGGGCCCTGTTCTTCCGCCGGCCCAAGGCCTCTCTGCCCCGTGTCTTCGTGCTGCGTGCCCTGCTCATGGTACTCGTCTTCCTGCTTGTCGTCTCCTACTGGCTCTTCTACGGCGTGCGCATCCTGGATGCCCGCGAGCGCAGCTACCAGGGTGTGGTGCAGTTTGCCGTGTCGCTGGTAGATGCCCTGCTCTTCGTGCACTACCTGGCCGTGGTCCTCCTGGAGCTGCGCCAGCTCCAGCCTCAGTTCACGCTCAAGGTCGTGCGCTCCACCGACGGGGCCAGCCGCTTCTACAATGTGGGCCATCTCAGGTATGGGTGCGTCGGGGCAGGCAGACGGGCCTGGGGAGGAGGCTGAGAGGACCGTAGGGTAGGAGGGTGTGATGGTGGGGCTGGAAGGGACGGGTTAGGAGGGCTGTGTGGGACGGAGTTGCGTACTCTGCACATCCTAGGTTTTCAACAGCGCTTGTCAGGCTAAGGGTCCTGGAGCAGGTAAGGCGGGAGTCAGGAGTTGGGAGTGAATAGATGAACAGACAGTTAGGGATCGGGGATCTTAGAGAGGGATGGACCAAAGAGGATAAAGGTTTGGGGCATGAACAGGGGCTTTTTAGAATCATGTTTCTAGCTCTTTCTCGGAGGCACAGCCTCTTGAGGGCACTCAGTCAGTGGTCACAGAGATGAGCTGGCCAGAGGAGGGACTCCCCCCCAGAGGAAAAGATAATGAGGAGAGTGCTTCAGCCCCCCTAAACTTGTGGGCAGGATGCCCGCCCTGGCCATCCAGAGCATCAATAGCACCTCCTGGTCCTGCAGGGAATCTTGAGGGGAGAATGATGGAGGGGAGGAAGTGATCCTTGGCTGGGGACCCTGGCCCAATGCCCTTTCTCCCCTGGGCTTCAGCACGGCAGGGAAGGACTGGCAGGCCCAGCCCTGGGGAAGGCTTGGGAGCCTGGTAAGTAGACCTCAGGCCCTGAGCCAGGCTCCTTGGAAGCAGCTTGTCCCTGCCCTCTGTCCTCTCCTGCCCTGCCAACCTGCCCTGATGTGTCCCTCCCCCTGCGCCCCTTGTCTGTCCGTTCTCCCTCCCCCTCCTGCCGTGTCCCCCACAGCATCCAGCGCGTGGCAGTGTGGATCCTGGAGAAGTATTACCATGACTTCCCTGTCTACAACCCTGCCCTCCTCAACCTGCCCAAGTCCGTCCTGGCCAAGAAAGTGTCTGGCTTCAAGGTGTATTCCCTCGGAGAGGGTGAGCGGCCCTGCTCCTCGGCCTCCTGGTCTCCTCCCAAGCAGGATTCCCAAGTTCCTGCCTCCTGTTTCTCTTTCCCCCTTCTTCCCTTGCTTTCTCCTTTCCCCAGCCCGTGTCCCAGCCCCTTCTGTTCTGTCATTTCCCTTAACTCCAGGTGGCTGGTCTTAGCTGCTGACTCTACTTGCTGTTCCTTTATGCTATGGTGCATCCCCTTAATCTGGCTCCTCTGCGTCTGCTCATCAGCCCTGGTCCTAAGCCCTGGCTCTCTGAGCCCCAGAACCTCCTGCACTGGGGCGGAACATGTGCGGGACTCCTGCCCTCTGGTGCCTTCCTTGTTGCTTTCCTGTGGGCCTCTCCCAGACGCGGCCAGGAGGGTTGGGAACGGGAGGTGTTGCTGGGGCGTGGACACAGCTTCCTCTGGATGCGTCAGGTTGCTGGCTCCAGACTTCCTGGAGCGAGAAAGGAGGCCACGCTCTGAAGTGGCCATCCCCTCTCTCTCCTGCTCCTGTGCAGAAAACAGCACCAACAACTCCACGGGCCAGTCCCGGGCTGTGATTGCAGCAGCGGCCCGGAGGCGGGACAACAGCCACAACGAGTACTACTACGAGGAGGCCGAGCATGAGCGGAGGGTGCGCAAGAGGAGGGCCAGGTGGGTCCCTGGGGGAGGAGGGGTTGCTGGGGGCTCTTGGGTGTGGATAGGCTGGGGAGAGGAAGACCATCGGCTTCTGTAACTGCTGATGATATGGGTGGGGTGTGTGCATTCGCTTTCTGTTGCTGCCTTAATAAATCACCATGAACCCGGTGCTGCAAACACCCCACACTGATTGTCTCACAGTCCCATGGGTCAGGCACGGGTGAGCTGGACCCTCCACTCAGGGCTCATGGGCTGAAATCAAGATGACTGTCATTTGAGCCTGAGTCCCCTTCCAAGCTCACTGGTTGTTGGCAGAATCAGTTCCTTGTCACCTGGACCCATAGGCAGTTCACCTTTTCCTCCGGGCCAGCAAGACCAGGTCTGTCTCTGACTTCTGCCACCAGCCAGAGAAAACTCTGCTCTTAAAGGGCTCATGTGATGAGACCAGACCTGTCAGGATAATCTCCTTATTTTAAAGTCAGCTGACTCAGCACTTTCATTGCATCTGCAAAACGTACCAAGATTATTGGTTTTTTTTTTTTTTTTTTTGCGGTATGCGGGCCTCTCACTGTTGTGGCCTCTCCCGTTGCGGAGCACAGGCTCCGGATGCGCAGGCCCAGCGGCCATGGTTCACGGGCCCAGCCTCTCCGCGGCATGTGGGATCTTCCCGGACCGGGGCACGAACCCGTGTCCCCTGCATTGGCAGGCGGACTCTCAACCACTGCGCCACCAGGGAAGCCCAGTACCGAGATTATTGGATAACCAGGGGATGGGCATCTGATGGAAGTGGACGGGGCATTTGAATTCTGCCTACACAGTGGAGCAGGGACTGTTAAAGGATGTGAGCCTCCCTGGCGATGGCAGAGATTGAGGCTAGACTAGCTCTCCTTCCAGTAGATCTTGTAGGCTTGCTCAGCAGATGGTACATTTTTACCTGCAAAAAAATACCATATGCTAACACATATATATGGAAACCAAAAAAAAAAAAAAAAAAGGTCATGAAGAACCTAGGGGCAGGACGGGAATAAAGACGCAGACCTACTAGGGAATGGACTTGAGGACACGGGGAGGAGGAAGGGTAAGCTGGGACAAAGTGAGAGAGTGGCACGGACATATATACACTACCAAACGTAAAATAGATAGCTAGTGGGAAGCAGCCACATAGCACAGGGAGATCAGCTCAGTGCTTTGTGACCGCCTGGAGGGGTGGGATAGGGAGGGTGGGAGGGAGGGAGACGCAAGAGGGAAGAGATATGGGAGCATATGTATATGTATAACTGATTCACTTTGTTATAAAGCAGAAAATAACACACCCTTGTAAAACAATTATACTCCAATAAAGACGTTAAAAATTAAATAAATAAAATAAAATAATATCCATTTATTTCCCGGGGGAAAAAAAAATGAGGTTCTAGTGCCCATATCTTGGTAAATTCTTAAACGCTGTCCTCACTTCTCCTTTTTTCCTGTTCACATTGTTATGTGAATGCTAGTTGTGCCTGAAGATTCTTTCTTGGTGCTTACTGTTTGCCAGGGCCCACCTTGGTCTGTTGGGATTTCCACGGAGGAGGAGCAGAGGGTCATGGAACTCTGCCCTTCCTCCCACATGATCTCCAGACTTCCAGGGAGAAAGGTAGCCCTGACCCTGTTCTTACATGAGGCTGTAGTGGACTGAAGGTCAGCAGCTCCATTTCTGTGACATTCCAGCAAGTCTCCAGTTGTCTCAGAAAAGGCCCTCGTGGGAAGGAAACCGGAGATGTTCCCTTCCTCCTCTACCTTTGCCCTGACTAAGGTCTTTGGATCTCCTGTGCTGCCACCACCATAGGGGACGCTTGCCTTCCCCATTACCTTGGTCGTAACTAGGAGAAAACTGTTTCCCTTGGTTCAGATCCTGAGTCAAAAGGATCTTTTCAAAAGAAACTTTACTGAGACACTTGGGGGAAGCAAAAGAATAAACAGAGACATGGTAGACTTACACAGATCCACACGTTTACTTAGCCCAGAATCCCATCCTAAGCTGCTTGAAGTCCCCAGGTTCCTGGGTTTCCGGATACTGGTATTGTTTTGTATGTCTGGTATACTGGTATTGTTTTGTATGTCTCTATGCTTTTAATGTAAATTGGCTTCTTTTCCCTGCTTCCCCCTTAACAGTATATTTTTGAGATTCACCCTTGTCTGTATATCTGGTTTGTTGCATCTCATCACTGCAGAGTACTCAGAGAAATCTTCCACCATCCTGACCAATATTTGGATGACGGTCATCTTCCTAATTTTTTCCATTTTGATGAATAAGTAGTATCTTATTAACATTTTAATTCTCTGATTACTATCCAGTGACTACTTCATCTCTTTTTCAGTCTTTCAGGTCTCTTACGAATTATTTGTTCACTCCTTTGCCCATTTTCTTTGCTGTTCTTACCTCTTCCTTCTTGATTTGCAGCATATATTTTGCATTACCTCTGCCCACCCCAGGTGTTAGTTAATGTTGCCCATGCTGTCCTGGTTGAATAGACATCTGTCATTTTGATGTAGTTATAGCTATTAATTTTTCACCCACTGAAGTGTGATTTGGCGGGTCTTAAGAAGGCTTTTTCTAGGGTTTGATCCATAGTTGTCTCTCTGGGTTTGACACTAGATTGTCCTCCTTGGGTCCCTGGGCTGAGCTCACTGAGCACTACAGCTGTTTCCTATCCCTAGAGGGGGAAAGACCCTCCCCATCTACCCAGCTGCACACATGCATGTTCACATGCACACACACAGCCCCCAAAGCCTGGTTCTTTTTTTTTTTTTTTTTTGCGGTACACGGGCCTCTCACTGCTGTGGCCTCTCCCGTTGCGGAGCACAGGCTCCGGACGCGCAGGCTCAGCGGCCATGACTCACGGGCCCAGCCGCTCCGCGGCATGTGGGACCTTCCCGGACCGGGGCACGAACCCGCGTCCCCTGCATCGGCAGGCGGACTCTCAACCACTGCGCCACCAGGGAAGCCCCAAAGCCTGGTTCTTGACTCCAGTTGGGTGCGTATTGCTTCAGGGAGAGCACAAAAGCCTGACCTCGCTCAGGCTGCTGGAGGGCTGAAGCTGGGGGGAAGATGAGAGGTTGGCGTCTGGTCCATACTCCTCATGTTCCCCAGGCTTGTGGTGGCCGTGGAGGAGGCCTTCACTCACATTAAGCGGCTGCAGGAAGAGGAGCAGAAGAACCCCAGGGAGGTGATGGACCCACGGGAGGCAGCCCAGGCTATCTTCGCATCCATGGCCCGTGCCATGCAGAAGTATCTTCGCACCACCAAGCAGCAGCCTTACCACACCATGGAGAGCATCCTGCAGCACCTTGAGTTCTGCATCACTCACGACATGACACCCAAGGTAGGCCCATTCTGCCCCCGGCATCCTTCCTCTTTCCCCAGTTCTGGCCCCTTCCTTTCCACTTCCTTCTCCCTTATTCTCTCACCTCCTTCCGTACCCTCCATCCCTCTCTCTCTCATCTCTACCTCTGTATAGTCTCTTCTGTCATCCGTACTCCATCCACTCCATCTCTGCATGGGGTAAAGTTCTTAGGTGGTGAGGAGAACAGGGAGTTTCAGGACCATTTTGGGAATGGTTGAGACCTATTTCTCATCTCTGTAGGGGTTCCGGAATTTTCAGATCCAAACTCCCACCTTTACCTCTCTCACCTCCAGAAGATGTTCTTTGCACTGTGCTCCTTTTGAGCCATTCCCACCCTTCAGCTCTACGGCCAGCTTCCTAGACTTGCATCCCCTGAGCCATCTTTGGGGAACAGGTGATTAAACATGTTGCACTTTAACTGTGACACCTTTAGCTTTCTGCTGGTGCAGCCCTGCTGGACGTTACCCATATGAGCAGAAGGGAGAAGAAGGAAGGACGAGGGAGGGCTTGCCCAGGTCGTAGCAGGTGCCAGGGATGAGGGGTCAGGAGAGCTGAGTCCCAGCCCTGACCCTACTGAGCCGTATCACCTCCGTGTGCTCCCGATCCCTCATTGATAAACTAGGGTCCGAGGCAGATGATCTCAGGCCCTTTCCTGCTCTGACATTCTGAGATCGCTTGCAGAGAGTGAACCTGGGGACATCTTGGTGGTCTTTGGAAGCTGTACCCCCCGAGGGGTAAAGGAGGGTGGGTGGGTGGGTGGGAGGGAGAACTTCCTGTGAAGTCCCTTCTCCCTTCCTCAGGCCTTCCTGGAGCGGTACCTGGCGGCTGGACCCACCATCCAGTACCACAAGGAACGCTGGCTGGCCAAACAGTGGACACTGGTGAGCGAGGAGCCGGTGACCAACGGGCTCAAGGATGGCATCGTTTTCCTCTTGAAACGCCAGGACTTCAGCCTGGTGGTCAGCACCAAGAAGGTCCCATTCTTCAAACTCTCTGAGGAATTTGTGGACCCCAAGTCGCACAAGTTTGTCATGAGGCTGCAGTCTGAGACCTCGGTGTGACTGTGCAACAGCAGGGGGAGTGGGAGACGCGGGGGGCTCCTGAGGGTGGTGGGGGCGTGGCCCTCAGGCCCTGCCATGTTCCTGCCACCTTCTTCCTCTTGCTCTAGTTTTTTTTTTCTACTTGAATTAACCACCCCCCCCCCACCTGTCTCCTCCCCTCTTCCTTATTTACCCTATGTGAACCTGGAGAGACCATCCTTCTGTCAACAGTACCTGGGAAATTCCCTCTCCTTCTCCCACCCCCGTCACTTTTGTATCACTCCCGGCCCTGCAGGAACCAGTGCCTCTCTCCCTCTCCTTTCCCCGGGTGACAGTCTCTTCTGAAAGGGCACAGGGCCCACCTGAGCCCCACTCTCGAACCCAGGTTCTTATAAGCAGTTCTATCCAGCGGCCCCCAAAAGGGTTTCTCTGGGGGGCTCCGATCTGACTCCAGAGAGCCACGGTGCCAAACTCCTGAGCAGCACTACCTGTGGCCTCCTGGCGGCAGGTGGATCTGCTCCCCCTGCCCGCTCACCCCAAGCCGGAGTTCTTGGGCAAGGATCCTCCTGCATCCTCCTACACAGCCCCAGAGTCCGGGGCCTCCCTGCCAGGGTTATTTGCTTCCAGCTGTTTGAGCCTCTCTTCCCCCATCCACACATATTCAGAGCAAGGGAAGATCCCATCCTTTACCCTGACATGTCTACCTTCCATTTCTGATTTGTGTGGTCACGTGTGACCACAGGCAAACTGAGATGGAAACCCTCTGTGACCACTTTTCCTGGGCCCTGGGGGACAGACAGTACCTTTCTTCCAAGGGGTCTTTCCTGTGCAGCCCCTGGGGGAAGGTCGGGAGGGAGCCCCGTGAACATCGCTGACCCCTACCCTCTGAACTTCCTTCACCTGTGTTCCCACCATGGTGGGATGGGTCTCCCCCTTCCCAGTGAAGGATGCCACGTAGACTCCTATACAGAATTAGTGGCTTGCAGACCCTGACCCACCCTGGTGATCCCAGCCAAATGTTTTTCTTTCCTTCACCAGCCATCCCCAGTCTTGCTGTCTCTTCTCTCAGCTCCAGAGACCTGTTGCCTCATCTCTTTTTTGGGGGGAGCCAGCAGCCCCTCCTTATCCCCTGCCTTAAGTCCACTTCTTTGCCTCAGGGGTCTCTTTTCCTTGGCCGGCCAGGGTCCCCCCCTGTTCCCTCACTGCCTGGTTTTCTGGGCTCTGGTCTCCCTCTGTATTGGGGTGAGGGACCGAGATTGCTGCCCTTGATGGGTACTTAGCCCCTCACCCCATTTAGCTTCCGTAGTCTTTGCACCCAATCTGAATTCTTGAGCAAAATTTGCTGGCCTTCTAATACTTACTTTCACTGTAAATCTGAGCCTTTAGATCAGACACCCTTAAATTATGTAGTTTTAGCCAAGGGGAGCAGAACTAAGAAGTACTCACATACCTCCAGCCAGCACCCATGTTGGGGAGCATTCTGGTGGCTGGGCTGGAGCAGTCCCCTGGGCCAGTCCTCAGAATAACTCACAATGCCCCCTTAGAAGCCCGTCTTTCCCCTGGAAAACCCATTGGTTCTTGCCTTGCAGAGTGCACCCTGGGCTAAGATCCCAGTTGATCTCTTACCAGGGAGTCTTCTTCTCTGTGTCGTGGCAGCCCTGGGCATGATGGAGATTGTTTCTCCTGCTGTCCTTTCTGAAAAAGCACATCTTTCCACACACCACTTACTAGAGAAGGGTTCTTCGGCCAGTGCTTACCTTGTCTGCACTTGGGTGGATTATGGGGCTGACCTAGGCAGCGCCTGGAGGTCAGCCTTGGGCTGGGGCTGTGGGTTTGGGGATAAGCCTGAGTGAGATACATCCTGTCCTGGGGGTCCTGGGAAGGTATTTTTTCCTTCTCTTCAAAGACCTGGTTTCAGAGGAGTCCCTTCTCGCTCACATTTCTAAATACCTCACTATCCTGGAAAATGGGGCCTGGATGGTGGTTGGGGTCACTGCCTTTGTGGGCAGGAGTGGGATGTGGTGTGGTTTGAGGAGGAGTTGGGGTGGGGAGAGGGCAAGTATTTGGGATCAGAGTCGCTGCCCTAGGTTAGGGGTGGGGGAATGTTTATTTTAAGAACCTGCCATGTTTTTAATCACTGTGATTTTTTTCATTCCCTTTTCCTAAAACAAAAAGACATTTTTTTCCCCCGACTCTCTCTCTAAGCACTAAGGGCTGTGACTGAGAATGGTAGTGTTTTGGTCCTTTGCGTCAGAACTGTGGTATCTTTGTGTTCTTTGATTATTGTTATTATTATTTTTTGAAATGTCAGGATGAATTGTCAAGTGTATGGCTGTGTTTGTCGTTTGCTTCTCCTATATGGGAAGTTGTCTTCATGCTGTGAACTGCTGTGGGGTGTGCAGCTGACTCAGTCCCTCTGAGCAGTGTCCCCCACTTTGCCTGTCCCAACACATGCTGGATTTGCTCTTTCTTCCCCCGTGGGGGTGTTGCCCACCCATTACCACCCGTGCCCCATATGCCACCATCAGGGATGCTGTGGCTGGGTCTCTCCAGTGCTCTTTTCTATGACTACATGGCATCCTAGCTCATCCCCACAACACCTCCCAGACCTTCCTTTTCACCACCTTGGAAGGCTGGTCCTCCTTCCCTCCACACCAGGATGCTGTGCCTCAGTCCTTCACCTACCTCGCCACTCTGCCGCCGTCCCCATTTGTCCCTTTCTCTTAAACTACTCTTCATGCTCTCTCTTTCTATTCTTGTTTATTTCCCGTTAGCTTCTCCTTTTGTCTTCCCACCCCCCTCCATTTCAGCCCTTACCTTTTCACTTCCCCATTCCCACCTCAGTCCCGTTGCAAACCCTGACACAATAACTGTCATGAGACATTGGGATCCTTTCTCATCTGAAACGTCTGTTTCCCAGAGTTTGTGCTTCTCTTCTTCTCTGTTGGGCCCGGATGAGCTCCCTTGCCCCTCTGTGGTGTCTGTCAGTCTGTCTTCTTTTTCCTCTGCCCTCCCCATGGGGCAGCATCTGCTGATGGATTCGGTCCTGGTGTGTGATTGTTGTGATTTGTTCTTCTGTGTGTGAAAGGAAGAGGAATTTTTGAGTTCCTTCCAAGTGAGATTGTATATGTAGAATTTTCCACTGTTGGATCTAGATTTTTTTTTTCCTTTTTTTGGGTTACAGAGCTGAGACCTTGTGCATGCATGTAGAAAATTGTAAAATGTAAATTCTTTTTTTTAATATATAAAAAGCTTGTTTTTACAGTTTGCAGTGGATCTAAACATTATGACAATTTTAGGGATTTTTTTTCTTAAACATAGGAACTAAAACTGTACAAATTTTTTAATATAAAATAAAGACATTTGACTTTTGTGGGGGCATTCTGTTGTTTTCTTCTTTTTTTTACAGGAGTAAAAAGAGCCAAAGAGGGTCAAGAAAGAGTGAATGTATGCTCCTTGTTAGGGAGTGGGTGGGCCAGGAGGGGGCAGTGTGAGCTCATCACTGCTCCACTCTTTTCAGGATGAATGAAAAAGGAAGTTGCTTATTCTGAACACTGCTTCCGAGAAGAGAGACACTTGGGAACGTGAAGACTCAGCTGTTCTCTGGGGTGGTTAAGGAGGAAGGAAAGATTCCTGTCTGGGTAGATTCATAGGAGTTTCAGAGAACAGTTGATGATTTCATTCAATAGTGACAGCTCATCACATTAAGAAACATTCCTGAAGTGTATCTTGTGTTACTAAGTATCGTCTTATTTCTACCATTATCTATCTAATCTTTCAGATACTGCACAAAAGAATTTTCTAGCAGTAGTCATTTATTTAAAATGGAAATATTCTGTTGGCACTGTGCTTGTCATCAAGCCTTGGAATTATCATTGAGAGATCAGGGCCCTTCTCTCAGCTCTACCCAGACCCAAGCTTCTCTGTGACTTTGGGCAAAATTCCTAGCATATAAACCTCTTTCTAAGGTTAAAAACAAACGAACCAGCAAATGTAAACTTTCCTGTGTGAAGTTAACCCACTTACTAGATTTGGTCTTCCTCTACCCTGCTTCATACTTTGCCACACTCTGAGGATGCAAAGACCAGTGTTGTACCCTTGTCCTGGAGGAAGATCCAGGCCACAGGGAGGTGACAGACCAGATAACCTAACACAAGACTGTGTGGCCTGTTCACAGGCAGAGCACAGATTAGTCCTGACTGGATTCCAAGGAGCTCAGAGAGCCTCCCTTCAAGAAATTTAAGCAGTTTGTTTAAGAATCAGGACCGGGTAACACTACTTCCTTGAGGGGAGGTTTATCTATTCTGTTCACCTAAGTATTCCTAGCATCTATACCAGTTCCTCACATATAGTCGCTGTTCAGTTAAAAAATTTATTGAATGAATAATGAATTATAAAAAACGAATGATACAATAGGGGCATATAAAAGAGATCATATACTTACTGCTCCCTTTAAATTTGCATTCAGGTCTTTCTCATGTGAAAATGAATTTAAAAAACCTTCCCTTGGAACTGCATCCCCATTCTCATAGCTCTGCCCTTTTCTGTAATAGGCTTTTAATTTCAGTTGCTGTTTTCATTTCACCTCAAAACGAGCTTTTGACTTATTGTGACCAAATTTCTACCCTACCATGCCTCTGAAATTATTCTTGTTCTTAAATACCTTTTAGTAAATCTCTATTCAGTGCCTATGATGTTCCCAGCCTGGGACTAAAGTGCTCTGGTTGGGAAAGATAGTGGATATGTTCCTGGCTTCTGAGTCCACCCTTGTGGACCCTGGAGGAGTCTGTATTTAACCTCATGACCCTCCTCCTCTAATGCCAGGCCCAGGAATTAACAGATTGAAGGCCAGATCTCATGGGATCATATTTTCTCTCAGGGTTTGCTGAAAGTAAAGACGATGATCCCACCCATTTGTCATGTAACAAAGGGTATTTGTAACTTAGCCGAAAAGACGTATTTTTTCATGGAAGTACTGTACCTATCACTGAAGACAGGGACTCAACTTGGTGGATAGTCAGGGTCTTGCCTGGGACTTCTCCTTCCCATAGCTGCCCAGATGTGATTTTGAAGCCTTTGCCTTTGAAATGAAGCCAAGGGGGAACCAGGAGTTAGGGCTCTGGGTGAGAAGACGTAAGAATCTTTAGACCCAGTTCTTAGCGATTCCATATTAATTTTTTTTGTTTGGGTCAGTCTAATGGCTTCTACAAAACAGAAAACCGGCTGCTTAAAATAGCCCCTGGCTTTTTATTTGTTAGTTTAAGCCAGTGATGGAAAATACTCTTCCAGCTGCTGGGAAGGCTGGCTGTGATGGGAGGAAATCAGCCTTTGGAAAACGATTACAGTATCAGCGGACAAATGGTCATGGAAGATGCTAGAGAGATAGTACAGGACCATCCACACAGTGGAAAGATGTTGGGAAACAGTCATCCCTGTCCAGCTCTCCAGTTTCTCTGTAGGCTGAGAATGGTGTCCATTTCCCTTGTTACAAAGGACAGGGCAGACAGGTCATCCTAGGAGCTCATAATAACAAATACCAAAATGAAGTATGTATGGAAAATTGGGAGAAGGTAGTGATTTGGATTTGGGAAAGTTGGGCAAGGAATTGACCTCTCATGTCACCCCAGCATGTTTTAGGGGGATACTTAACTGTGTGCCATGCAGGCAGATAAAAAGATAAAACATTGTCCCCATCCTCTAGGAGTTCATGGTGATCCATGGGAAATTTTATTATTTTGTTGCCTATTGTAGGCACCCAAGAGGTGGTCAGTACCATTAGCAAGAGACAGATTGAAGTCAATAGTTGGTGAGTGCATTGAGCTTGATAAGTAAACTATTTGACGTCACCACTCAAAAAAGAGACATCAGGACGATCTGATATCCCATAGGGGAGACCACTTTGGTGGAAAAAAGTTAGGAGTATGAGATCTTTAGTTGTGTCCTGTCCCTTCTGCTTGCTTTTGGGCACAGTTCACCAGTGCAGCTGCTTCACCAGGGGCAAATATGTGGTTAAAAATGAAAGTGGATTTTTTGGGTAATGAAAATACTCTGTGTGATACTATGATGGTGGATACACGTCATTATAAATTTGTCCAAACCCATCGAATGTACAACACCAAGAGTAAAACCTGATGTAACTTACTGACTTTGGGTGGTCAACGTAGGTTCATTAATTGTAGCAAATGGACCACTCTGGTGGGGGATGTTGATAGTGGGGGAGGCTATGCATGTGTGGGAGCAGGGTCCATATGGGAACTTTCTGTACCTTCTGCTCAATCTTGCCATCAACCTAAAGCTGCTCTGAAAAATAAAGTCTGGTCAAAATGTACAAACTTCCGTTAAAAGGTAAATAAGTACTGGGAATGTAATATACGACATGATGACAATAGTTAACACTGCTGTGTGGTATACTTGAAAGTTATTAAGAGAGTAGATCCTAAAAGTTCTCATCACAAGGAAAAAAATGGTTTTTCTCTTTTTTTCCTTGCAACTACATGAGAGGAAGGATGTTAACTAAACTTATTGTGGTAATCATTTTACAATACATGTAATTCAATTCATCATGCTGTATACCTTAAACTTATACAGGGATATATGTCAATTATATCTCAATAAAACTGGGAGGAAAAATATAGCCTGTTAAAAACAAAATAAAATGAAGCATAACCTTAGTTCTAGACACAGACCTACTAATAAAAGAAATAATACAGGCTCTTGTGATTCAGGAAAAAAAAAAAAGTGAAAACATATGCTATTTCCCCTGGATTCCTCAAAGTGTGTCACCATGAAGTTTGAAAATCTGATAAAGCCAACGGAAGAGGAGGGTCTGGGGACCCATCAACATAGTGACAACTGAAAATTTGCATGCGTCCACAGCCGTTTAACTTAGTTCCAGTTTCGGGTTCTTTCAAGTTCCTGTTAATGTTTGTTCTTTTTCGTATATGAATGTATGACTTTAGGGAGTGTTGACTGGGATAGTTTTTACTGCAGTAAATAACTGTTGTTGAAGGGTATGCCCCTTCCCTTATGAGACAAATAAGCTCTGGGGGTCTAATGGACAGCATGGTAACTATAGTTAATAATACTGTGCTGTGAACTTGAAACTTGTAAAGAGAGAAGATCTTAAGCATTCTCACTACACACATAAAAAAGTGGTAACTGTGAGGTGGTGGATGTGTTAATCTGCTTGTGGTAATCATTTCACAAAGTAGACGTATATCAAATCACCACGCTGTCCACTTTAAATACACAACATTTTATTTGTCAATTATACTTTGATAAAGCTGAAAAACAGTTGTTGAAGAACTACTTGTCTTCTGCCTGTGTACCTACATCCTAACACTTTACCTCTGTTCTCAAAGGTGAAATCCAGTTAAAAAGGAAGCAGGGAAAGCTGACTCTGAAGACTTCATTTTCCAGGACCCGTCAGCAGTTTGGTACTTTTGGTTGGCAGCGTATCAAAGAATTTGATACCAGGGAATCTGCTACCTGGAATTGAAATGTTCAGGTGGTTTTTATTCTATCTTGAAGGAGGTCTCTAAAATAGAGCTTCTCAAAACTTTAATTGTGCCATGTAGCAAGCAAGAAAATCACTTGAAGATTTAATCAAAACGCAGATTCTGATTCAGCAGGTCTGAGATAGGGTCTGAAATTCAGCAGTTCTAACAAGCTCCCAGGTGTCTTAGCTCAGGTTGCCATAAAAATTACCGTAGACGGGGTGGCTTAAACAACAGAAATTTATTTTCTCACAGCTCTTAAGGCTGAAAGTCTGTGAGCAGAGTGCTCATGTGGTTAGGCTCTGATGCGAGCTCTCTTCCTGGCTTGGTGGAGGGCGAGTGAGTTCTGGTCTCTTCCTCTTCCTATACAGACAATAATCTCATCATGGGGGCTCTACTCACAAGACCTCATTTGAAACTATTTACCTCCCAAGGGCCCCAACTCCAAAACCATCACATTGGGAGTCAGGGCTTCAACATATCAATTTTGGGGAGAACACAATTCAGTCCATAGTGCCAGGTGATGCTGCTGTTGTTCTGCAGAACTTACTTTAAGTAGCAAGACCCTAAAAGAAGCTTTGTGTTCCTATGACAGCTTGAGGGGCCCAAACATCCCTTACTTAACACTAAGTTACTGGATCCAGGAGATATGTTGAGATCTAAATTTCATGAATATAATAAATAGTTTGGGAAACTCATTGTTCCTTATATTGTAGAATTGCACCATCTACATCAAATTGTCATTTATGAGACTCTTAAATGATATGTTGTGATGTGGCCTTATGTGTAGAGTTTATGCAAAGCAATTCATTGGACCTCTTAACTGACCCAGAGAGACATTCATAATGACATAGAAAAGAGCCAAGCTGGGGAGACTTCATCACTAGAGGCCACAGAAATTAAAGGAACAGCTTACAATACAAATTATCTGACCATAAATTTCTTGCCAACATGATCAATAAAACAGAGGAAATTCAAGAGTTTTACCAAGTTTAGAGAGTTTCAGATAAGCTTCTTTAATGTATTTTAATACTTATTTTAATTGCTATGGGTATAGAATGAAAATAAACTGTAACAATATACCAATAATTTACACATATCTTCTCAAGTTTCTTCATGAAAGTCATTGAGTTTACTATGCAGTCTTTGAGATCATAATGATCATGTTCATTATGTTGCTGCCTTATCTGTGTCCAGTGTTTTCCACTTATTTTAGTCATTTAACAAATATTTGTTGAGCATCTTCTATGTGCCAGGAACTGTGCTAGGTATTGGTGATATGGCAATGAATAATACAGACGTGGTCTTTGTTCATAGATACTGATCACATAATATCAAATGTGATGAATGTAATGAAGGAGTAATGGGACCTTATAATAGGAACCTAACCAAGAGGGGCCAACTGGGAAGGTTTCCTTGAAAAAATGTCATTTCATCGCCACGGAAAAACTTCTGCTTGAAAACGTGGGGCACAAGAACTTTTTGACCAGGAAGAGCCTCTCTTTCTCTTCAGTGAGGAAACTGTGTCCAAGTAATTGCTAAAAAGTGAGTGTCAAAATCATGGGACTTTAGGATGTTGTCAATAGGTTTCCTGGAGAAATGAGGGAGTTACTTTATTAAGGTCAGTGATGGTAACCGAAATAAAAGTTATAAAAAAAAGGGCTTCCCTGGTGGCACAGCAGTTGAGAGTCCGCCTGCCGATGCAGGGGACACGGGTTCGTGCCCCAGTCTGGGAAGATCCCACATGCCGCGGAGTGGCTGGGCCCGTGAGCCATGGCCGCTGAGCCTGCGCATCCGGAGCCTGTGTTCCGCAACGGGAGAGGCCACAACAGTGAGAGGCCCGCATACCGCAAAAAAAATAAAAGTTATAAAAAACTATTTTTTAAATAAACAAATCTTTTGTTTTACGAATAAGATAAAAAGAGATAGGGAAAGAATAAAACACCTAGGAATAAATTTAACCAAGGAGGTAAAAGGCGTATACTCTGAGAATCATAAATCACTGATGAAGGAAATTGAAGAGAGTACAAATAAATGGAAAGTTATCCCATGTTCATACAATGAAAAAATTAAAACTGTTAAAATGTCCATACAACCCAAAGTAATCTACAGATTTAATGCAATCTCTGTCAAAATACCCAACACATTTTTCACAGAACTAGAAAAAATAATCCTAAACTTTATATGGAACTACAAAATACCTTGAATAGTCAAAGCATTCCCAAGAAAAAAGAACAAAGCCGGAGGTAACACTCCCTGACTTCAGACTATGCCTACAAAGCTACAGTGATCAAAAAGTATGGTACTGGTATGGTAATAAAAACAGATGCATAGATCAAGGAAACAGAATAGAGAACCCAGAAATAAACCCATGCATTTATGGGCAATTAATCTACAATAAGGAAGCAAGAATATACAATGGGGAAAAGACAATCTCTTCCATATGTGGTGTTAGTAATACTGAACAACTACATGTAAAAGAATGTAATTAGAACACTTACAGCATGTACAAAAATAAACTCAAAAAGGGTTAAAGACCTAAATATAAGACCAGAAACCATAAAACTCCTAGAAGAAAACATAGACAGTAAGCTTTTTGACATAGGTCTTAGCAATATCTTTTTGGATCTGCCTCCTCAGGCAAGGGAAACAAAAGCAAAAATAAACAAATGGGAAACTTAATCAACTTAAAATCAAACTTAAAAGCTTTTCCACAGCAAAGGAAACCATCAACAAAATGAAAAAATGGGAGAAGCCATTTACAAATGATATGTTTGATAGGGGGTTAATATCCAAAATATATAAAGAACTAACATAACTCAATATCAAAAAAACAACTTGATTAAAAAACAGGCAGAGGACCTGAATAGGCATTTTTCCAAAGACATACAGATGGTCAACAGGCACATGAAATGATGCTCAACATCATTTATCATCAGAGAAATGCAAATTAAAACTACAGTGAGATATCACCTCACACTGGTCAGAATGGCTATCATCAAAAAGAGCACAAATAACAAATATTGGCAAGAGTGTGGAGAAAAGGGAACCCTTGTACACTGTTGGTGGGAATGTAAATTGGTCCAGCCACTGTAGAAAACAGTATGGAGTTTCCTCAAAAACAAAAAAATAGAACTACTATATGACCCAGCAATTCCAGTCCTGGGAATATATCCAAAAAAAAGAAATCACTAATTCGAAAAGATATATGCATCCCAATGTTCATAGTAGCATTATTTATAATTTCCAAGATACAAAAGCAAACTAAGTGTCCATCAACAGATGAATGGATAAAGAAGATGTGAGATACACACACACACACACACACACACACACACACACACACACACAATGGAATACTACTCAGCCATAAAAAGAATGAAATTTTGCCATTTGCAAAAACATGGATGGACTTGGAGGGTATCATGCTAAATGAAATAAGTCAGACAGAGAAAGATAAATAGAGAGAGAATGAACTTTTGCCATTTGCAGCAACATGGATGGACTTGGAGGGCATTATGCTAAGTGAAATAAGTCAGACAGAGAAAGATAAATACTATATGATATTGCTTATATGTAGAACCTAATAAATATAACAAACTAAGTGAATATAACATAAGAGAATTGGGTTCACAGATGTAGAACACAAACTAGTGTTTACCAGTGGGGAGGAGGGTAGGGCAATATAGGGGTAGAAATATAGCCAATATTTTGTAATAATGGAAAGTAACCTTTAAAATTGTATAAAAACAAAAATTTTTTAAAAACCAAAAAGCAAAAGAACAAAAGCTCTCTTTGGAAATCTAAAAAGAGAGAGAGAGAATTAGAGAATCTAATGTGCCCTGCTGATATATATGTATATACCAATTGCTCAAAACTAAAGAAAAGAGGAACTTTGTGGAAATCTCTCATGTTTAGACCACAGAGTCCATACCTGGTACTCGCCTGTCCTCAGCTGCCATAGCTCTTCCTGAGAGCAGGATCTTTGCCTTGCCAAATCTTATAACTAGTTGCTGAAAGTGTGTACTGTTTGAGGAAAATCCTGAGTTAAGAATTTTTAGTTTGGAATTTTATTTTCTTTGAATTTTTAACAAGCCACATGGAAACCTACTTTCCAGAATTCCTGGAATGACACATATTGTGACTAAAAAGATGCCCACAAAAGCCTGCTGGGTGCTTCAGGTGGGACCCCACAGAGTTTTAGCATTTTGGAAGGTCACTACTTGTTCAGACTTTCTATTTTTATCAATTAATCAAGGGGAAATAATGGAATCAAACCAGCCATACATACAATTATAAATAAGAATGCTACTTTATTAATTTATAACAGCTGGTAAGTCTAGTTTGGGAGCTGGGTTGATCATCTGTACAGGCATATTCTTGGTGAGGCAGATCGAATGGGTAAATTAGCCTCCTGTAGGGTAAGTACAGAACCAGACAGAGGAAACTGTAAATTCTGAAAGGACATGACTAAGTGCTGTAGTATTTCAATGCCCTTCTCTCTTTATCTACACACTGTACCTGGGTGACGTCATCTGGTCCCATGGCTTTAAATACCATTGTATTCCAGATAACATAGCATAGTGGTAATGCACTTGGACTCTGGAGTTAGCCTGCCTGAGTTTTTCTTCTGACTTTACCTCCATTAGCTAAGTGACCATGGGGAAAATTTCTCTGTTTCTTCATCTTTAAAATGAAGATAATAATACAGTGCTAACCCCATATGGATGTTGAGAGTATAACTAAGAAAATATTCATGAACTGCTTAGATAGTGCCTGGGACACAGTAAGCACCTAATAAATGTTAGTTATATGCCAAGTGCTCTCAAGTCTCTATTTCTTGCCCTCATTTCTCCCCAGAACTCTAGAAGTGATTCCCTGCTCAAATCTGCTTCTTTCCTCATGACCATGTTTCATTAAACAGCATCACCATCCACTTACATGCTCAAGCTAAAAAACATAGGAGTTACCCTTGATTCTTCTCTTTTTCTCATTCCCCACATTCAGTCCTTCTGTCTGTTCCTGGAACACATCTTGCTCATTTTCAACGAAGGGTCTTTTATTTGGTATTCTCTGCCTGAAATGCTGACCACTTGACCTTCTTTTGCCAGACTCTTGTCATTTAAATATCAGCTTAATGTCACCTCCAAGAGAGGCTTTCTATAAACAGCTCAACCTGTAATAGGCTTGGAAGATAAAGATAGTGTTTCTCTGTGGAGCAGAGGGCAATGACTTAACCAGACTCTTGAGAGTGGCTCTGTGTCAGTAAGCGAGGCTTTGCATTTATTTTCCATTTCACGTGATGGGCCCAGGCTTGAGCAACCAAACTCCTGATTTTGGTCTACCCAAAGCCCTATTTCCTCACCACTGACAGCATTAATTTTAACTTTGGGGATGCCTTGACTAAGTGAACACCGCCTTATCACCTTATGGCTGGTATTTGTGGGGCTTGCTGTTGCATTGTCGCAATAACATCTTTTCCTCCTCCCACTCAGCAGAAAATGAACAGGCAACACCACTTGGACAGCTTGCCTCAATCTTAACTCTCACCTCTCAGCCACATTAACAGGTAGAATATGGGGACCCTTACTCCTCAGCTCTTGCCCACCACTTGCCCCCAAGTATGGGGTTCAGAGAGCTTCTGGGTTGGTGAACACATCTACCAATTGGGAGAGTGGGGCCACCCCAACTCCATGGAGACAGAAACTCCTATCCTCAGGACCCTCCCAGACTTCACCCTATGTATCTCTTCATCTGGCTGTTCATCTGTGTATTTTATAATATCATTTATCATATAATAAACTGATAAACATAAGTAAGTGTTTCCCTGAATTTTGTGAGACATATTAGCAAGTTATGGAACCAAAGGAAGGGGTCATGGGAACCCTGGTTTATAGCTGATTGCTCAGAAGTACAGGTGATAACCTGAGACTTGTGATTGGCATCTAAAGTGGGGGTAGTCTCATGGGACTGAGCCCTTAATTTGTGGGATCTAACGCTAACTCGAGGTAGGTAGTGTCAGAACTGAATTGACTGCAGGACACCCAGCTGGTGTCATGGAGAATTGCTTGACATGTAGGAAACCCACACTTTGGGTGTCAGAAGTGAAGTGTTGTGAGTGTAACAGTGTGAGAGTAAAAGAGAAACACACAAGACACAAGAGTGTGTTTTTCTTTATAAAGGTACGTTGAATTTTAAAAAAGTGTAAAATTGAGGGGCTTTCCTGGTAGTCCAGCCAGTAAGACTCCACGCTCCCAAGGCATGGGCCTGAGCTCAATACCTGGTTGGGGAACTAGATCTCATATGCATGGTGCAACTAAGAAGTCCATGTGCTGCAGCTAAGACATGGCACAGCCAAAATAAATAAATAGGTATTTTTAAAAACCGTAAAATTGAGGTGAGAGTGCTACTTATAGGTGAGACAAGTGAAAATTTGCCTCTGATTTTGTGGTCTATGCTCTTTGTGAAGTAGTTTACAGTCTTTTCGTTTGTTTGTTTCTGCATATTCTGCTCAGGTGGCAAAACATTGCCTCACCAGCGTGGGTACTCTTCTGAAAATTAACTTTTAGACTGACTCTGGCTATGCTTTTGGGTACCTCATTAATTGTAAAAACAGGGGTTTCTCACTTCTGGACAAATAAACATTTCTCAAGTTCTTTTCTGACTTTCTGTTTTAGTTATTATAAAATGGTTAGTTTGGTTAATAACACAGCCGGGGCTGTGGTAATTTTCTATTCATAGGTATCTTTGTTCTTACCTTTATCAGCTGACTATATTCCCCTGACAGTTCTGTCAAATATTGCTCTTCTCCAAAGTCAGAGCCCACTTTCTGAATTCTTGGAGACTAATATGGTGTTTTGTGTTCTTTTTCTTTTGATACTCAGATCATCTTTAGGGCTTCTCAGATGGCTGCTAGGTGGCACCAAGCTTGTGAGGCCTATCACACGGCACACATGAACAAAAAGTGTTCTAGGAATTATTAGGCATGGCTGGTTTGCTCCATGGGTCCAGAGCTGCTCAATGGTATTGTACAAGTTATCCTACCATCAGGCCTCAAGGCGAAGAAGACAGCTCATCCTCCCTCATTGGGGCTTTGGTAAATACTTGGGTTGATTTTATACAAGTGAAATTTTTTCACCTGCATATGCTTTAGTGACCATGTGTACCTTTATAGCTTTATACCATGTTCATAAGTAAGTGCTTATGACCAGTGATGGTCAGCAAATGATTTCTAAAGACATTATCTCTCAGTTTTCAATACCTTTGTCTATTGATAGTCATCAGGGCACACATTTTGTGGGAGAGGTGATAAAATTTGAAAACCTCGAGATTCATTTCCTTGAGATCCTATGATTTCACTGCCTATTTCTTCCAGAAAGAAAAGAGGGCAATAAAACATCAATATAGAACTTAAAAAACCAAAATGGCCTAGGGTTGTGTCAGTTTATTTATCCAAACCACAGTGGCCAGACGTTCTGTCCATAACTTTAATGAACATGAATGTTATAGCAGATAGAAGGCCAGAACTCTTTCCAAATGAAATACCAGTGGGTAGGCCCATGAGTTGTCTGGTCACACATGGCCACACACTAGTGAAACACCCATGTGATGCATAATGTTGTGTTAAATTATTTTAACGTGTTAAGGGCAATTCATTCACAGGTTCAATAAGCCCTGACTCAATGGATTAAAATCAAGTTACATTTTCAGAAGACATTGCTTGAACTTTGTAGAGAGTTTCAACTTCTGTTGAAAAGCAAGTCTCATTTCTGACCTCACGTATTTTTTCCTAAAGTGTAACCTAGATTGTAACTGGATTCATTTATTTGTTCCTAACTAGATTGTGCACCTAGTTCTGCCCCTGAACAACCCCTGTACCACTACCCTCCACTGAAAAGTTATTATTTTCTTGTGTATCCTTCCATTTTTTTTATACAACAGGTTCCTATTAGTCATCAATTTTATACACATCAGTGTATACATGTCAATCCCAATCACTCAATTCAGCAGCCCCCTGTCATCCTCCCCACGGCTTTCCCCTCTTGGTGCCCATATGTTTGTTCTCTATATCTGTGTCTCAATTTCTGCCCTGAAAACCAGTCATCTGTACCATTTTTCTAGGTTCCACATATATGCGTTAATATATGATATTTGTTTTTCTCTTTCTGACTTACTTCACTCTGTATGACAGTCTCTAGATCCATCCACGTCTCTACAAATGACCCAATTTCGTTCCTTTTTAGGGCTGAGTAATATTCCATTATATATATGTACCACATCTTCTTTATCCATTCGTCTGTTGATGGGCATTTAGGTTGCTTCCATGACCTGGCTATTGTAAATAGTGCTGCAATGAACCTTGGGGTGCATGTATCTTTTTGAATTGTGGTTTTCTCTGGGTATATGCCCAGTAGTGGGATTGCTGGATCATGTGGTAATTCTATTTTTAGTTTTTTAAGGAACCTCCATACTGTTCTCCATAATGGCTGTATCAGTTTACATTCCCACCAACAGTGCAAGAGGGTTCCCTTTTCTCCACACCCTCTCCAGCATTTGTTGTTTGTAGATTTTCGGATGAAGCCCATGCTAACTGGTGTGAGGTGATACCTCATTGTAGTTTTGATTTGCATTTCTGTAATAATTAGTGATTTTGAGCAGCCTTTCATGTGCTTCTTGGCCATCTGTATGTCTTTTTTGGAGAAATGTCTATTTAGGTCTTCTGCCCATTTTTGGATTGGGTTGTTTGTTTTTTTAATATCGAGCTGCATGAGATGTTTATATATTTTGGAGATTAATCCTTTGTCCGTTGATTCATTTGCAAATATTTTCTCCCAGTTCTGAGGGTTGTCTTTTCCTCTTGTTTGTGGTTTCCTTTGCTGTGCAAAAGCTTTTAGGCTTCATTAGGTCCCATTTGTTTATTTTTGTTTTTATTTCCATTACTCTAGGAGGTGGATCAAAAAAGATCTTGCTGTGATTTATGTCAAAGAGTGTTCTTCCTATGTTTTCATCTAAGAGTTTTGTAGTGTCTGGTCTTACATTTAGGTCTCTAATCCATTTTGAGTTTAATTTTGTGTATGGTGTTAGAGAGTGTTCTAATTTCATTCTTTTCCATGTAGCTGTCCAATTATCCCAGCACCACTTATTGAAGAGACTGTCTTTTCTCCATTGTATATCCTTGCCTCCTTTGTCAGATTAGTTGACCATAGGTGCATGGGTTTACCTCTGGGCTTTCTATCTTGTTCCATTGTTAAATGTTTCTGTTTTTGTGCCAGTACCATATTGTCTTGATTACTGTAGCTTTGTAGTATAGTTTGAAGTCAGGGAGTCTGATTCCTCTAGCTCCATTTTTTCCCTTCAAGACTGCTTTGGCTATTCGGGGTCTTTTGTGTCTCCTTACAAATTTTAAGACTTTTTGTTCTAGTTCTGTAAAAAATGCCATTGGTAATTTGATAGGGATTGCGTTGAATCTGTAGATTGCTTTGGGTAGTATAGTCATTTTCGCAATATTGATTCTTCCAATCCAAGAACATGGTATATCTCTCCATCTGTATCATCTTTAATTTCTTTCATCAGTGCCTTATAGTTTTCTGCATACAGGTCTTTTGTCTCCCTAGGTAGGCTTATTCCTAGGTATTTTATTCTTTTTGTTGCAATGGTAAATGGGAGTGTTTCCTTAATATCTCTTTCAGATTTTTCATCACTAGTGTACTGGAATGCAAGAGATTTCTGTGCATTAATTTTGTATCCTGCTACTTTACCAGATTTATTGATTAGCTCTAGTAGTGTTCGGGGAGGCATCTTTAGGATTCTCTATGTATAGTATCATGTCATCTACAGACAGTGACAGTTTTACTTCTTCTTTTCCAATTTGTATTCCTTTTATTTCATTTTCTTCTCTGATTGTCGAGGCTAGGACTTCCAAAACTATGTTGAATAATAGCAGTGGGAGTGGACATCCTTGTCTTGTTCCTGGTCTTAGTGGAAATGCTTTCAGTTTTTCACAATTCAGAATGATGTTTGCTGTGGGTTTCTCATATATGGCCTTTATTATGTTGAGGTAGGTTCCCTCTATGCCCACTTTCTGGAGAGTTTTTATCATAAATGGGTGTTGAATTTTGTCAAAGGCTTTTTCTGCATCTATTGAGATGATCATATGGGTTTTATTCTTCAATTTGTTAATATGGTGTATCACATTGATTGATTTGCGTATATTGAAGAATTCTTGCATCCCTGGGATAGATCCCACTTGATCATGGTGTATGATCCTTTTAATGTGTTGTTGGATTCTGTTTGCTAGTATTTTGTTGAGGATTTTTGCATCTATGTTCATCAGTGATGTTGGTCTGTAATTTTCTGTTTTTGTAGTATCTTTGTCTGGTTTTGGTATCAGGGTGATGGTGGCCTCATAGAAAGAGTTGGGAGTGTTCCTTCCTCTGCAAATTTTTGGAATAGCTTGAGAAGGATGGGTGTTAGCTCTTCTCTAAATGTTTAATAGAATTCACCTGTGAAGCCATCTGGTCCTGGACTTTTGTTTGTTGGAAGATTTTTAATCAGTTTCAATTTCATTACTTGTGATTGGCCTGTTCATATTTTCTGTTTCTTCCTGGTTCAGTATTGGAAGGTTATACCTTTCTAAGAATTTGTCCACTTCTTCCAGGCTGTCCATTTTATTAGCATAGAGTTGCTTGTAGTAGTCTCTTAGCATGCTTTGTATTTCTGCAGTGTCTTTTGTAACTTTTCCTTTTTCACTTCTAATTTTATTGATTTGAGTCCTCTCCCTCTTTTTCTTGATGAGTCTGGCTAATGGTTTATCAGTTTTGTTTATCTTCTCAAAGGACCAGATTTTAGTTTTATTGATCTTTGTTATTGTTTTCTTTGTTTCTATTTCATTTATTTCTGCTCTGATCTTTATGATTTCTTTCCTTCTGCTAACTTTCGGTTTTGTTTATTCTTCTTTCTCTGGTTACTTTAGGTGTAAAGTTAGATTATTTATTTGAGATTTTTCTTGTTTCTTGAGGTAGGCTTGCATAGCTATAAAATTCCCTCTTACAACTGATTTTGCTGCATCCCATAGGTTTTGGATCATCGTGTTTTCCTTGTAATTTGTCTCTAGACATTTTTTGATTTCCTCTTTGATTTCTTCATGATCTCTTGTTTATTTAGTTACTTATTGTTTAGCCTCCATGAGTTAGTGTTTTTTACATTTTATTCCCTGTAATTGATTTCTAATCTCATAGCGTCATGATCAGAAAAGATGTTTGAAGTGATTTCAGTTTTCTTAAGAGTACTGAGGCTTTATTTGTGACCCAAGATGTGATCTATCCTGGAGAATGTTCCATGCACACGTGAGAAGAAAGTGTAATCTGGTGTTTTTGGATGGAATGTCCTATAAATATCAATTAAATCTATCTGGTCTATTGTGTCATTTAAAGCTTCTGTTTCCTTATTTATTTTCATTTTGGATGATCTGTCCATTGGTGTAAGTGAGGTGTTAAAGTCCCCCGCTATTATTGTGTTACTGTCGATTTCCTCTTTTATAGCTGTTAGCAGTTGCCTTGTGTATTGAGGTGCTCCTATGTTGGGTGCATATATATTTATAATTGTTATATCTTCTTCTTGGATTGATCCCTTGATCATTATGTAATGTCCTTCCTTGTCTCTTGTAACATTCTTTATTTTAAAGTTGTTTTTTCTGATACGAGTATTGCTACTCTAGCTTTCTTTTGATTTCCATTTGCATGAAATATCATTTTCCATCCCCTCACTTTCAGTCTGTATGTGTCCCTAGGTCTGAAGTGGGTCTCTTGTAGACAGCATATATATGGGTCTTGTTTTGGTATCCATTCAGCAAGCCTGTGTCTTTTGGTTGGAGCATTTAATCCATTCATGTTTTTGTTTTGGGTTTGTTTTTGTAGGTCCTTTTCTTCTCTTGTTTTTCCCACTTAGAGAAGTTCCTTTAGCATTTGTTGTAGAGCTGGTTTGGTGGTGCTGAATTCTCTTAGCTTTTGCTTGTCTGTAAAGCTTTTGATTTCTCCGTCGAATCTGAATGAGATCCTTGCCGGGTAGAGTAATCTTGGTTGTAGGTTCTTCCCTTTCATCACTTTAAGTATATCATGCCACTCCCTTCTGGCTTGTAGAGTTTCTGCTGAGAAATCAGCTGTTAACCTTATGGGAGTTCCCTTGTATGTTATTTGTCATTTTTCCCTTGCTGCTTTCAATAATTTTTCTTTGTCTTTAATTTTTGCCAATTTGATTGCTATGTGTCTCAGCATGTTTCTCCTTGGGTTTATCCTGTATGGGACTCGCTGCACTTCCTGGACTTGGGTGGCTATTTCCTTTCCCATGTTAGGGAAGTTTTCGACTATAAACTCTTCAAATATTTTCTCTTGTCCTTTCTCTCTCTCTTGTCTTCTGGGACCCCTATAATGCGAATGTTGGTACATTTAATGTTGTCCCAGAGGTCTCTTAGGCTGTCTTCACTTCTTTTCATTCTTTATTCTGTCTGCAGCAGTGAATTCCACCATTGTGTATTCCAGGTCACTTATCCGTTCTTCTGCCTCAGTTAATCTGCGATTGATTCCTTCTAGTGTAGGTTTCATTTCAGTTATTGCATTGTTCATCTCTGTTTGTTTTTTCTTTAATTCTTCTAGGTCTTTGTTAAACATTTCTTGCATCTTCTCGATCTTTGCCTCCATTCTTTTTCCGAGGTCCTGGATCACCTTCACTATCAGTATTCTGAATTATTTTTCTGGAAGGTTGCCTATCTACACTTCATTTAGTTGTTTTTCTGGGGTTTCATCTTGTTCCTTCATCTGGTACATAACCCTCTGCCTTTTCATCTTGTCTATCTTTCTGTGAATGTGGTTTCTGTTCCACAGGCTGCAGGATTGTAGTTCTTCTTGCTTCTGCTGTCTGCCCTCTCCTTCCAAGTTTTTTGTATGCATACAAAATACATTTATATCTTCTTCTTTGCCCACCTTTCATACAAATGATATTCTACTGTTTTGCACCTTGTGTGAAGACATGAAAAGGACAAACTGTAGAAGATAATATTGATAAGCTTCACTGCATTGAAGTAAAACACCTTTTGTTTAACTAACAAATTCCTTGAAGTGAGTAAAAAAGATTCATCATAGATGAGGAGAAGATATTTACAATGTATATACTTGTATTATTATAAGAGATAAATATATATAGATCTCCTATAAATCAAAAGAGAAAAGACAAATGATTTAATTAAGATTGGGCTGCAGAGATGACAGGGAATCCAAATGCCCAATAAATTATTAAAATATCAGAGAAATACAAAATAAAATTGCATTGTGAATTAAAACTTCCTTTCACATTCATCAGATTAGCAAAAATGGAAGTCTGACAATATCAGGTGCTGGTTGCAGATGAGGCAACAGAAGTGAGAACTGCTTCAATCATTTGGAAAACAATTTCATAATATCTGGTAATCTTGATGAGGCCCCCACCTGATAACTTGTAATTCTGCATTTAGGCAGAGGACCTAGAGAAACTCTGAATATGTACATAAGGAGACATGTACATTTCATTCTTCTTTTAAATAGAAAAACAAAGCAAAGGGGACAAACCCTCAATTTAAATATCCACCATTGTGGTTTATTCATATAGTGGAATACTACACAGCCATGAAAACAAACTATAGCATCATGGATAAACATGAATGAATTTTTCAATCACAATATTGTGCAAAAAAGAAAATTATAGAAGAATACATGTAGTATACTACTTGAAAACATACATCATAATAGCTTTTGTTGTCTAGGGACACAAATGTAGTCAAAATATTTTAAAAATGCACAGGAATAATAAGCACCAGTATACTTGGCAAGTATACTTTCAATTAAGCAAAGGTAATTTATATGGTAATCTAAATTTATAAACTAGGTGCTGACTACACAGATTTTATTATTATCCTTTATATTTTTCATTTGTCTGAAATATTGAAAAATAAATTGTGTGATTTTTTTGTAATGCTGTTAATTTTGCTGAGACCCAGATGTTTTTCTGAGATCCAAATATTCATATTAATTGAATATTTGAAAAGCATTTTAAAATTTCCACAGCATTTTCTTATTTTATTTAATCTACAACATAATTTTTGATCATTGGTTGCAAAGAAATATACTAACTCACATAATAAAATAAGAAGTTTGCTAGCATAGGGAGACTCTCTACATGAGCTATGGAGCCTGAGTCCAGGTACCAGCTCTCCCACTTGTGTTCTTGTTCCCTATTTGCCTTATCCATGAGTATTTTTCATTTATGCCATTATGACTCAATATTAGACTCACAAATTTCCACTTACTTCGTCAGAGCACAGCCAAGACCTTCTCTTCAGGAAAACCTTCACTCTTGCCCAAAGGCGTGAGGTGTTTCCTTGGGACCTCCACAGGTCCACCAAATAATAATTCAAGGTTGTAACTACCCATAGTAGCAACGTGTCACAGACAGAGAGCTGGAGGGGTTGGAGTTTATTTAACAAATTAATGGATAAGAACCTTACCTATCATTGTGGCTCTCATCCACTGCAAGCTAATGATTAGGCCAAAATAATAGTGCAGCCTTCTCTGTGGTCCCTGAAGTGGTCTGATGGAGGGTAGCAGTCATTAATACTTGCCAGGTTTCCCATCACTTGCAACATGTCATTCTAAGCTCAGCAATTGGACACCTGTCCAATGATTGATGGGGTAATACCTCAATTTTAGCTTCACTATCACTATCTCAGGCTGTAATAAAGATTTAATAGACAAACAAGAATCTTCTTCTTATGCTGCTATAACTGTAGCTGGACCATAGTATTCACTCAATTTTAAACACTGGAGTTGGTCTCTGTGAGTAACGGTGGAACTGGACAAAGGTGAATTTTGGCCAGTGCAGTTGAGGAGCTAGGGCCTTTTTCATACATGCTCTAGGACTGAAAAAAATCCATATAGTACTTTCAAACTGATCACCTTTGCAGGTGGTCCTCACAAGGTTGTACACTTTTGTACACCTTAGACTTGAAGGAATTCCTGACAGGTGCACCAGGAGACATATGCAAGAATGTTCACAGAAGCATTGTGCTTATTGGCTCAAACCCAGAAACAACCCAAATGCTCTTCAACAATAAAATGCATAAATAAGCTGTGATTTATTCACATGATATAATATTATACAGCAACAATCAAAAAAACTATAGTTGCAGGCATATAGTTGCAGGCATACTGTTTTGCTACAACAGTAGCAAAACCATTCACGATTTTTCACTTCTGGGCCATGCTTTTGGGGTTTGGCAGCTTCACTACATGAAGTAAGTAATCATTGATGACTAGTCTAGCCACTGCAACACAGGTCACACATACCCTGCAAGCATCTTTGTAAAGGGGATCTTCTGAGTAGAAGATAATGTAAGCTAAATGGGGGAAGAGTATTGTGTTTGCTCAGTCTAAGTATTTTCATTTTGAATTTTTTTTAATGTTTGGTTTCTTTAGAGATTTTGGAATAGTACTGGACCATAATTTATGGTGAGAGCTACCAAGGGGAGTTTCTCTATTATTAAATGATTAATTCAAGAAAACAGAGGCCCAGAGATTAGATCCAGATATCTGTGACATCACAGGCTGAGGGTATCTTAGGAATTTTTAAAGGATGCAGCTCACACTTGGCTCTGAATTTTGGAAAGCCTGTTGCTTTGTCTTAATTCACCTGAAGTATCAGCCGAACTATAGCATAAAACTTGATGTTCTCACCTGAAATTTGAAAAACAGAGCTACACAGTGTTTACATTTTTGTATAAATTTCCTTCTTTCCGCATGTTTGTTTGTTTGTTTTAACTAAGCTGGTTGAGACTGAATATAAAATAAGTCAGAGATTTTAAACGTTCTTTTGGTTCCAGGTTTAAACTGAGCTTCCAGCCTTTGGTGCCTCTTGCTGATGGTGAGTGGGGTGCTGTAACTTATGAAAGTGGAGTGAGGACCATCGGCAAAGTCCGTTCTGTTTTTGCAGTGGATACCTCCCGCTTCCTATTTATTTTTTAATGTTCTATACAGAAATAGCATGAATCCAAATTTAAAAAAGGAGTTTCAGAGTGGAAAAACCAAGCCACCTGCTGACTTTGGTGAGGCAGAAATCCACCCTGGTCTGAACAGCCTGCAGCTCTATCTTAAAATGGACCTTGAACATCCAAGGGCTGCTGCCACTGCTACCCTGAAAGTCTCGGCAGACCAAGCCTTACTGGCACATCTGCGTCTCCTGGAAAGGCAGCTTGGCATTTGTTTTAGACTCCTTTCGGGGCTTTTGTTCTTTGTGAATTGAAGGGGTTTGATTGGGTGACCTCTAGGTGGATTTTTGAGAGGTCTTGTTCTCTTGAGTTCTAGGATCTCAATTTTGCACTAGCAGGTTGGGGTTAGAAAGAGTATGGCTTAATTCCCTCTTGAGAAACTCAAGTGTTGAGTTCACATCTGCCTCTGTGTGGAAGGCAGTGTTGGCTCTATCCTAACTCCTGTTGGCTGCTTTGCTTCCAGTGCTGTCAGGGTGATCAATGATAATGGACTAACATGGACATGTAAGAGGATAAAAATAGTCATAGTGCTTGCATGGAAATGTGTGCTTTTTTCAAAACATATTCATAAAACTTTTTGCACCTTTCTGAAACTCTCTGAAGAAATATGAGGGAAGACAATGGGACCCAATAACATGACTAGCATCAGTTATTTCCAAAGTACCAAACATTGTGCTAAGCTATTTATATACACTGTTAACACATTCTTCATTTAAATTTATGTATACACTTCAGAACAGCTCTATAAGATAGGTACTACTGCTACAGCTGATTTACAGATGAGGAAATCAATGCCTTAATAACTTAATCAGGTCACAGGGATACAGCTTGTAAGCAGGGCTGGGATTTAAACCTAGGTCTGTCTGACTCCAGAACCCCAGTGCTTACCCACTAGTCAACATTGCTTCTCTACAGAAACAGGGGTAGAAAGCTCCTATGTGGTCTTAGAATCCAGGTTGGAGCCTAATTAGTCATCTTAGAACCTAGGTTTCCTGACTGCTATCTAATGCTTCTTTCTTTTTTTCGTTTTTTATTGTGAAATAGATCGTATTGTATAAACACACATACATACGTATATTTTATATTGTAAAACTGTCATGTAAATTTGTCAATATTTGCTCAGATTTGACATATAAAATGGCAATTTCATGATTTAATATACTATATACTTTTTCATGAACTAGTTTAAAGTTAAAACACATTCTAGTATAACCACCATCCCAGTTTAAAGAATAGAACATTGCTTTCTGTGTCCCTCCCTGGCACATGCTCCTTCTTTCCCCTTCTAGGTAACACTGTCCTGACCTTGTGATAATCGTTTCTTTTCCTTATAGCTTAACAACTGTTAAACTTCAGGGATGTTGGCATCCCTAAAGAATATAGCTTATTTTTGCTTGGTTATGTCTTTATATAAATGGATCACACCATGCATATTATTTTGTGACTTGCTTTTTTCATGCATCACTATGTTTGTGAGCTAGATTGATGCCTGCAACTATAGTTTTTTTGATTGTTGTTGTATAATATTATATCATGTGAATAAATCACAGCTTATTTATGCATTTTATTGTTGAAGAGCATTTGGGTTGTTTCTGGGTTTGAGCCAACAAGCACAATGCTTCTGTGAACATTCTTGCATATGTCTCCTGATGCACCTGTCAGGAATTCCTTCAAGTCTAAGGTGTACATTTATGGGTAGAATTTCTAAGTGGAAGAAAAGACTAAACTATTTGTACCAAATTTCTCTGCACCCAGCAGGTGTAACTTATACCAAGTTTACATTGCTCTATGTTCTTACACTTGATATTATCAAACTTAAATATTTTTGTATTCTGAAGGTATGTAATGGTACTTCATTTTGGTTTTAATTTGCATTTCTGTGATTATTAAAAAGGCTGAGCAATTTCTCATGTCTTCATTGACCATTTGGAGTTCTCCCTTGCCCTTTGGGAGATGTCTGCTCATATCTTTTGCCTCTTTGTTTTATTGTCTCTCTCTCTCTTTCTTCTTCGTAGGAGTTCATTATATATTTCTGGATATTAGTCCTTTGTCAGTTGTATATATATTATAAATATCTGCTCTCAATTTGTGGCTTGGCTTTTCACTTTCTTGATGATATCTTTAGTTGAATAGATTAAAAAATTTAATGTATGAGTATGATTAGTGCTTTTTGTGTCTTGTTTAAGAAATCCTTTCTTATGCCAAGATCATCAAGATATTCTCCTATATTGTCTTTGAAAATCTTTATATTTTTGCCTCTTATATTGAGGTCTTTAATATTCCTGGAATTGCGTTTTGTGTATGGTGTCAGATAGGGGGAGGAGTCCAGTTGTTCCAGAGTGATTTATTTAAAAAATCCATCCTTTTCCCACAGATATGCACCACCACTTTCCACTATGGGTAATCAATGACTCCCTGTTCAAATTTGAGAACAATGGAATTATTAACTTTTTATACTTATTGTTTTACTCTTCTCACTTATTGTTTCCATGTGGTTATTTTACAGATGTAGTACTATGAAAATACTGAAGTATTATCAATATTGTGTATCTCTTAACTTCCCTGAGTTGAGGACTACCACATTCATAACGACCTGTAAATTCCCCTGGATACCTGTCCCCTTCTGCTACCTTGCTCCAAGCCACACAGATCAGAGATGCCTGTGTGGTGACTCTTGTCAATAGCTGACTCTCAGGTTTTGAAACTTTGGAGAGAACAAAGGGATAATTCAAGTCACCGAGCAAAGAGTTAGGGAAATGAGCCAGGGGAGCCAAGTTGTGTACTGGGCCTGGAAGCAAGAAAGCATGGGTCCCTTCTGTAACTATTTTCTGTGTGATCTTAGACTGACCTCAGTTTTCTTATTTGTTGGGCTACATGAATTATAATGACTCTTTCACTTCTAAAATTCAAATGGGACTCAGTCATTATCTTTCTGTGTGACTATAAGTATACATACATATATAGATTTTAGTTTCTTTTTCTATAACTCTAGTTTCTTTTGCATGTTTATTCAGAGTCAGTGCTTAATAAATATCTGATTTCTTACCTGTTTTAGGACAATAGCACAGATGTACCCAGGGAAGAAGTGGAAAGGAGGTATGGCAAGAGTTGGTGAGAAGTTTACAAGAAAGGGTAAGGCCCACCAGTCTGCCCCCTCAGTCACTATAAAGTTCTTTAACAACAATACATGTACCTCTTTGAAACTGTTTCCTTCACTTGCAAATGAGGATAACAGTACCTACCTCATTTACTTTATATACTTTTTGGGAAGATCAAAGGAGATATTAGAAATATAAATAATGAAGTATTTTAAAAAATGGAAGCAGTTATATATACACTCACTGGGTACTGTCTCTGATCCTGCAAAAACAACACATAATCAATTCCAGCCTTCAAGGAGCTCACAATCCACAGATATAACATGGTATAGTGGCAAAAACACTGCAGTAGAAAAAGACACCCTATTTCCTGGTATTATATTTGTTGTGTGAACTTGGACAAGTCTTTTAACCTCCCTGAACCTGATCTTTTATTTGCAAAATGGGCAGGAAAAGATTAAGCCACACAGTTGATAACATTGCTTCTAAAATTCCCCGATTCCATGTCCCTGGACAAATTACAACTATTCTTCCTCTTTTTTTTCTTTAATATTTATTTACTTATTTATTTATTTTGGCTGCACTGGGTCTTCATTGTGGCAGGTGGGATCTTCATTGCGACACACGGGATCTTCATTGCGATATGTGGGATCTTTAGTTGTGACATGAGGACTTCTTAGCTGAGGCATGCAGACTCTTAGGTGCAGCATGCAAACTCTTAGTCACAGCATGCTGACTCCTAGTTGTGGCATGCAGGCGGGATCTAGTTCCCTGACCAGGGATTGAACCCGGGCCCCCTGCATTGAGAGTGCGGAGTCTTACCAACTGGTCCACCAGGGAAGTCCCTCCTCCTTTTTCTTTTTTTTCCTTCTTAAAAGAAACATTGTGAGGGTCAAGCAAGATGTGCCAAAGGACTTTGAAATCTTAAGGGGCTGTGTGAATGTGATGTGTGGTTATTTCTATCTCCCCCACCTCCTACCCTTGGTGTGAGTGGGTTTCAGGACCAGCTGTGTAATTTGCATGGCCTGTTGCAAGATGAAAACATGGTCCCTTATTAAAAAGTTATTAAGAATTGCAGGACAGCAACATCAGAGCATTAAACCAAACACAGGGACCTTCTCAGCGTGTGGCCCTGTGTGACAGCACAAGCCACAAGACTGTGAAGCCATCCCTCGTGGTTTTGTAATTTCCCAAGTATCCAGCTCTCCTAGCACCGCTTGGTGGTTTACAGGTTTATGACCTGTCCACCTGTCTTTTTACTCGTCTGTTGCAATACACAAGGACCAGTCATGCAAGTTATTATCCACTTAGTAGAAAGTGAGGGAATTCATGGCATTGGGTAATATACCAAAATGGAAGTATTCTTAGTTTTAGTTTCATTTAAAATTACACAGTAGTGTTTTGATCTACTTTACTGACAGGTCTTCTTGACTTGGTCGACCTCAAAATTCTTCCTTGAATGGTTTTAAACAGTCCCTTGGACTTTTCAACTCGTGTCACCTAACTTCTTGCTCTGTTGCTTCTCATCCTCTACCCCAGAAAAGTTCTACAGACATCCTGCTATTCCAGCCCATCTTCCAAGCCTATGCTCAATCGGCTTCTTTTACTTACTTCAGCTTTCTGTTTGAAACTCAAGTGCTTAAGAATAATACCTTTTAAACCTTCCCTGGTACTTCCCTTGGATACTAATTTAATGCTTGGTCCCAGAGATCCCCAATTTTTTCCTACAACAGATAGTTTTGATTCTTACAGTCTTAAGTTTTCTGGAGTTAGGACTTCTTGAAGTTTTTGAGCTGAGGGTTAGGGCTTACAGGAGTCAGCCCATGTGAGGCTTCAATGCTTTAAAGAATAACTGCAATAAATGGACCTGACCAAGAATGAAACGGTTTGTTAAATAAGACAGTTACTTACCTATCGCTGAATGTTGTCTAACTAGGCTCGGTAACTATAGAGGCATTTGAGCATGGGTGGAAGTTTGAGTGAGATGGTCTTAAAAGGTCTACAACACTGACAGTCTGGTGATTCTGTGTTAGCAAAGTTATTATCAGGTTGACTCCTCCTCCTTTACTTTTTTGAAAATCTCTTAAACTGCAAATGGGCATAAGGTTCTTTTCTGGAGTGATGGAATGTTTTAAAATTGGATTATAATGATGATTGCACAAGTTTGCAAATTTACTAAAAATCATTGAACTGTACATTTGAAATGGATGAATTATGGTACATAAATTATACCCCAATAAATCTGTTTTTAAAAAGTCTTGAGAACTTACACTGTCATATTTTTAAAACAATATATTTATTTTACATTATACATTATATATGTTTAAAGTATATGCTAAGAATTGGGATAGTTTTAAGAGACTAGATACTCAAATAAGAAGTTAAATCTAATGCCTGGAAATTTATCTAGAATATGTTAAAATGATGTAAACGTAAAAAAATGTATGTGAATCATCACTGAAGTTACTGACTCATTCTTTAAAAAATTATTTAATTAGTTTTAAATTTACACACAGTAAAATTCATTCTTTGTGATATATACTTCTGTGGGTCTTCTCAAATGCATATAGTTATATAACCACCACCACAATCAAGATATGGAACAGTTCTATCACATTCAAAAATCCTCTTGTGCTGCCCATCTGTAGTCAGCCTGTCTCCCACCTGCAGACCCTGGCAACCACTGAGCTGTCCTCTGTCTCTATAGTGTTGTCTTTTCAAGGACATTACATGATATATACATTTTGGAAAGATTTTCAAACAGCAATTACTAATTTTAATTTTTAACTGAGATATAATTGACATATAACATTATATTAGTTTCAGGTGTACAAAATAATGATTCAATATTTGTATATATTGGGAAATGATCACTACAATATGTTTAGTTTACTAAACATCTGTCACCTTACAGAAAAAGTCGTAACAAACTTTTTTTCTTGTGATGAGAACTTTTAAGAACCACTCTTTTAGCAACTTTCAAATATACAATGAAGTATTATTAATTATAGTCACCATGCTGTGCATTACATCCTTATGACTTACGTATTTTATGACTGGAAGTTTTTATTTTGTGACCAATTTCACCCATTTTGCACCCACTCCCCCTTCCAATGACACCACCAATCTGTTCTCTGTATCCATAAGCTTGTTTTTGTTCTTTGGAGGGGGGTGGGGGGAAAGTTTAGATTCCACATATAAGTAATGGCATTTGTCTTTCTCTGTCTGATTTATTTCACTCAGCATAATGCCCTCAAGATCCGTTTAGGCTGTCGAATTTTAATTTTTGAATTACAAAAATAATGGCTATTTTGGGGTTGTGGGAATTTCCCTGCTGATAACTAGTCAGATTGAGAAGGCTGAGATAGTCACAGACAGGATGAGGTTAGTCTGAATTCAGTTATTCTCATAGACTCACACTCAGTTAGAGCTGGAAGGATTTTTAGAGTTATTTAGCTAAAATCCTAATTTTAAATATAAAGAAACTGAGGTCCAGAAGACAAGAGTGAATCTCAAGCTTGTGTAACTAGTAGTAGAATTGACCTGGCACTCAGTTTCTTTTTTATAAAATTTAATTAAAAAAAATTGAGGTATAGATGATTTACAGTGTTTCAGGTGTATAGCAAAGTTACGTATATGTATGTAAATATTTCAGATTCTTTTCCATTATAGGTTATTACAAGAAATTAAATATAGTTCCCTGTGCTATATAGTAGGTCCTTGCTGGTTATCTATTTTATATACAGTAGTAAGTATCAGTTAATACCAAATTCCTAATTTATCCCTCCCCACCCCTTTCCCCTTTGGTAACCATAAGTTTGTTTTCTATGTCTGTGAGTATATTTCTGTTTTGTAAATAGGTTCATTTGTATCATTTTTTTTTAGATTCTACATATAAGTGATATCATATGGTGTTTGTCTTTCTTTGCCTGACAACTTAGTATGATAATCTCTAGGTTCATTCATGTTGCTGTAAATGACATTATTTCATTCTTTTTAATTGCTGGGTAGTATGCCATTTTATGTATATATCACATCTTCTTTATCCATTCATCTGTTGATAGATATTTATGATGCTTCCATGACCTGGCTATTGTAAATAGTGTTGTTATGAACATTGGGGTGCATGTATCTTTTCAAATTAGTGTTTTCATCTTTTCAGGGTATATGTCCAGGAGTGGGATTGCTGGATCAAATGGTTACTCTATTCTTAGGTTTTTAAAGAAATTCCATACTGTTCTCCATAGTGGCTGCACCAGTTTACATTCCCACCAATAGTATATGAGTGTTCACTTTTCTCCATACCCTCTCCAGCATTTTTTATTTGTAGACTTTTTGATGGTCATTCTGACTGGTGTGAGGTGATATCTCATTGCAGTTTTGACTTGCATTTCTCTAATAAGTAATGATGAGCATCTTTTCATGTGCCTATTAGTCATCTGTATGTCTTCTTTGGAGAAATGTCTGCTTAGGTCTTCTGCCCATTTTTTGATTGGGTTGTTTGTTTTCTTGATATTGAGCTGTATGAGCTGTTTGCATATTTTGGAGTTTAATCCCTTGTCAATTGCATTATTTACAAATATTTTCTCCCATTCTGTAGGTTTTCTTTGTTTTGTTTATGGTTTCCTTTCCTGTGCAAAAGCTTTTAAATTTAATTAGGTCCCACTTGTTTATTTTTGCTTTTGTTTCCATTTCTCTAGGAGATAGATCCAAAAAAATATTTCTGTGATTTATGTCAAAGAGTTTTCTGCCTATGTTTTCTTCTAGGAGTTTTAGAGTATCAGGTCTTACATTGAGGTCTTTAATCCATTTTGAGTTTATTTTTGTATATGGTGTTAGAGAATGTTCTAATTTATTCTTTTACTTGTATCTGTCCAGTTTTACCAGCACCACTTTTTCAAGAGACTGCCTTTTCTCCATTGTATATTTTTGCCTCCTTTGTTGCAGATTAATTGACTATAAGTGTTTGGGTTTATTTCTGGGCTTTCTACCCTATTCCATTGATCTATGTGTCTGTTTTTGTGCCAGTACCATACTGTTTTGATTACTGTAGCATTGCAGTATAGCCTGAAGTCAGAGAGCATGATTCCTTCAGCTCCGTTCTTCTTTCTCAAGATTGTTTTGGTTATTTGGGGTCTTTTGTGTTTCCACACAAATTAAAATTTTTTTTGTTCCAGTTCTGTGAAAAATGCCATTGGTAATTTGATAGGGATTGCATTACATAGTGTTAATCTCTATATTAGCACTCAGTTTCTTAACAGTCAGATTAAGTATGCTTTTAACTATTATATAACATGATTTTTACTATTGGTTTTGTCTGACTTTCAGTTCTAGCACAAATTCTGCCTTTTTGTACTTCCTCTGCCACATTCCTGATTGCTGATATCAAAGCAATACTTGGTATATATCACTAATACTGGAAAAAGGATGGTTTTGGACTACCATCTCATTGTTAATTCCTGACTCTTTGCATCACGAAACTATTTCAGTAACTCACTAATTAATATGTATTTGGTGGCTGTTCATTCTGCTTATAGGAAAAATGCCCAAGAGAAAACACACAATCCAGACTCAAATCATTTTATTTTATTTTTTATGGTCAGAGAGGTAAAGTTTTTTTTTTAATTGGGGTATAGTTGTTTTACAATGTTGTGTTAGTTTCTACTGTACAGTGATCAAGTCATTTTAAATGGTGAGAACAAGAAAGGCCTTTATAGATCATTTGAGGTGGTTCTGAGGCATTGTTAGGCATCTGTAGAGTCCCCACCTGGGGCACCTTAGTAACGGGGTAAAGAAAGGGGCTGAGTGGTAGCTGTGCTACCTCCTCTGATGAAACCATTTGGTATCATTATCATTCTTCCTGAAAGGCTTCTTTTAACATTTCTTGTGGTGCCAATCTGCTGGTGATGATTCAGCTTGTGCATGTCTGAAACAGTCTTTATTTCAGCTTTGTTTCTGAAGGCTATTTTCACTGGGTATAGAATTCTAGGTTGACAGTTTTTGTCTGTCACTCTCAAGATGTTGCTCCATTGTCTACTGTCTTGCATTGTTTCCAATGAGAAATCTGCTGTTGTTATTACCTTTATTCCTCTGTACATATGTCCTTTTTCCTTTGGCTGCTTCTAAGCTTCTCTCTGTATCACTGGTTTTAAACAATTTGATTATGATGCACCGTGGCATAATTTTCTTAAGTTTTTTTGTGGTTGGAATTTATTGAGTTTCTTGGATCTATGGGTTTATAATTTCATCAAACTTGAAAAATTTTACTGTTAATTTTACTTCAGACATTTTCCCCATCCCCTTTTCCTGGACTCAAGGTACACGTATATTGGTCCATTTGAAGTTGCCCTAAATGTCAATAATTCTTGGTTATTTTGTTTTCAGTCTTTATGTTTCATTTTGGGTAGTTTCTATTGCTAATCATTTTTTATGCAGAGTTTAAGTTCACTAATTTTTTTTTTAATGCAGAGTTTAATAAGTTCTTACTTTCAGCCAGTGCATTTTTTCATCTCTAGAAGTTCAGTTTGGGCCTGTTTTATATCTTCCATGTCTCTCCTTTTTTTTTTTTTTTTTTTCCTGGCCATGCTGTATGACTTGCAGAATCTTAGTTCCCCAACCAGGGATTGAACCCAGGTCACGGCAGTGAAAGTGCCGAGTCCTAACCACTGGACCACCAGGGAATTCCCTTCCATGTCTCTCCTTAATATGCTCATGCTTTCTTCTACCTTCCTGGACATATAGAATATGTTTATAACAGTTGTTTAAATGTCCTTTTCTATTATTTTTACCATTGGTGTCATTTTTTGGCTCTTTTTCTTTTTTTTGTCCTCAAAATGAGTCACATGACCCTGATTCTTTGCATGTCTGATAATTTTTTTTATTGGATGCCAGTTTTGTGACTTTTAGGTTATTGGAGGTTTTTGTATTTTTTAAAAATAATTCTGAGTTGTGTGTGTTGTTAATTTATTTGGAGACTGTTTAATATTTTCAGTTTTGCTTTTGAGTTTGTTAGGTGAGATTAGAGCCAATCCTCTTTATTCCTTAGTGTACATCCAAATTTCCATCTGCAATCTTTGTATTTTAGCCTTAAGAACTTATTTTAATATTCTTGTAGTGTATGTCTTCAGGTCATGAATTCTTCTATCCTTTTATTCTTCTTAAAAAGTCTTTATTTTGCCTATTTTCTAAAAGATATTTTCTCTGGAAAGAACTCTAGATTTAGTGTTTTTTCTTTCAACACTGTAAAGATGTTTTTTGTCTGCTTGCTTACAAAATTTTTTTACTAGACATCTGCAATAATGCTTATCTTTCTTCCCCTGTATGTAAGGCTCCTTTTTCCCTTGGCTGCTTTTAAGATTTTTTTATCACTGGTTTTCAACAATTTGTTTATGATATTACTTTTTGTGGTTTTTATGTGTATCTTGCTTGGGGTTGACTGAGCTTCTTGGTGCTGACTGAGCTTCTGTGAGTTTATAGTTTTATCAGATTTGGAATATTTTTGGCCATTATACCTTGAAATATTTCTCTGCTCCCTCTTTTGGGTCTCTGATTACATTTATGTTATTCTGCTTAACAGTGCCACACTTCGCTGAGGTACTGTCCTTGTCTCTTTTTTAAAGTAATTTTTTCTCTGTATTATTCAGTTTGCCTCTCACTCTCAAGATGTTTCTTGAGAGTGTTGTTAATGGTTTTAATGATTTAATGTTTTTAATGGTTTTTTATTACTATGTTATCAAGTTCACTGGTCATTTCTTTTGTAACTGTTAAGCCCAGCTAGGGAATTTTTATTTCAGATATTGTATTTTTTAACTTTATAACTTCCATTTAATTGTTTTCTGTGTCTTCTATTTTTTCCCATATGAACACAATAAGGAGAGAAGTGGAAGTATAGAAAAGAACCAAATGCAACATCAGCTTAAAACATTTTAAAAAAATTGATGTAGTCCTGAAAGTATGTCACTGAGATCTTTTGTTGCAGAAAGGCTAATTGATTGATGACTCCAGCAGCATGCTCTGAAGCCAGCATTGTGTTTGTACTGAAGTCATGGTTTTCATGGGCTGCACTTAGTCAGTGATTGAATGTGGTTTGTATACTAATGCAGGCTTTTTCTTGTAAGATGCAGACTCCTCTGATGGGTGATTTTGGCTTGAGGACTCATCAGCCTAGCTGAGACTTTCTTAGAACTGCATGGCAGTTGGAAACTCTACTAATCCAATTCTTCTTCCTTTCCTCTCTTTTTCCTAAGGGTCAGATCTACATCATGGTCTGAAAAGCCTCCCTCCTGCTCCAGTTCCTTCTCTTTTTCTCATAGGCATCTCCCTCAGTAAATCTTTGGCATCTTGTTCATTGGAGGATCTGAACAAATATATTTATTATTATTTTATTTTTGTTTTCAGCCAGTATAGAATTTCATTTAAATAAAAGGTTACAGATCTAAAAGTTTTTGAGAACTAGTGATCTATTTTATATCATTTATAGTTTAGATGCTGAAGCTCAGAGGGTCCTTCTGAATATTGAGTTTGTGAAGCAAAACCAACTTATATTATGGCAATAGGTGATAAAGGCTTGTTCTCCTATCTGGTGACCTGAGGTCCTGGATAAAGAATCAGGAGCCCTGACATTATTGCTAACTCTCTTTTGTACCTAGACAACACACTTAACTTCTCTAAGTTTATTAAAAGGTTTGGGCTAGCTCACCTATATAGACCCTTTAACTCTAAATGTAATTTTATAGAAGAGAAAGCTTAAGTAATTTACCTGTCCAATTATCCAAAGTCTTGTTAGTGAATATCTGGATTGGACTTTTTTTTCCTAACAGCCAACAAATGGCCCAAGACTTTTTTTGTATTGAACTGTCTTTAGGAAAATACCTTGATAAACCACTCGTGGTAAAGGATGTAATCTGAAAACATGGATTTTGGGGCCAATATAATGAAAAAAGTGGTTGAACTGTTCTGTATAAAAAGAGAAGGCATTTAGTTTTCACTCTAGGAGGGAATAGAAAAAAGAAGGAAGAAGCAAGGAAAAAGAGTGAAGCTATCAAAAGAGTAAGAAGCTAGAGAGCTACATGGGGTGAACATTCCTGGGTGTAGAATGGGGAAAGGGTTTTTAAGCCTAGAGATACACAACATTTAATTGAAGCTTTTTTTTTTTTGTTTTCTCTGTATGAATTAGGCTTCTGTGTTTGAAAGTAACACAAACCCAATTCAAAGAAGCTTCAATAAAAAAAAATCTTAGTGGCTCACAAAGTTTGGAAAGATACTAGGAGAGTTTGTATCATCTAAGGAAGAGTTACAGAAACCAGAGCTGCAGGAACTGGAACCAGAAACTTGATTTAAAATTGCCAGATCTCAGGAGGAGCTTCAAGATGGCAGAAGAGTAAGACGCAGAGATCAACTTCCTCCCCACAAATACATCAGAAATACATCTAAATGTGGAACAACTCCTACAGAACATCTCCTGAACACCGGCAGAAGACCTCAGACCTCCCAAAAGGCAAGAAACTCCCCACGTACCTAGGTAGGGTAAAAGAAAACAGAAAAAACAGAGACAAAATAATAGGGACGGGACCTGCACCAGTGGGAGGGAGCCGTGAAGGAGGAAAGGTTTCCACACACTAGAAGCCCCTTCGCGGGTGGAGACTGCGGGTGGCGAAGGGGGTGAGCTTCAGAACCATGAAGGAGAGCGCAGCAAGAGGGGTGTGCAGGGCAAAGCGGAGAGATTCCCGCCCAGAGGATCAGTGCCGACCGGCACTCACCAGCCCAAGAGGCTTGTCTGCTCACCCACTGGGATGGTTGGAGGCTGGGAGGTGAGGCTCGGGCTTCGGAGGTCAGACCCCAGGGAGAGGACTGTGGTTGTTGGCTGTGTGAACACAGCCTGAAGGGGGCTAGTGCGCCACAGCTAGCCGGGAGGGAGCCCAGGAAAAAGTCTGGAGCTGCCGAGGAGACAAGAGACTTTTTCTTGCCTCTTTGTTTCCTGGTCCGTGAGGAGAGGGGATTAAGAGCGCTGCTTAAAGGAGCTCCAGAGACTTGCGCGAGCCGCGTCTATCAGCGTGGACCCCAGAGACGGGCATGAGACACTAAGACTGCTGCTGCCGCCACCAAGAAGCCTGTGTGCGAGCACAGGTCACTCTCCACACCTCCCTTACGAGGAGCCTGTGCAGCCCACCACTGCCAGGGTCCCGGGATCCAGGGACAACTTCCCCGGAAGAACACACAGTGCATCTCAGACTGTTGCAACGTCATGCTGGCCTCTGCCAGTTCAGGCTCACCCCGCACTCTGTACCCCTCCGTCACCCCGGCCTGAGTGAGCCAGAGCCCCCGAAGCAGCTGCTCCTTTAACCTCGTCCAGTCTGAGTGAAGAACAGATGCCCTCCGGCCACCTACATGCAGAGGCGGGGCCAAATCCAAAACTGAACCGTGGGAGCTGTGCGAACGAAGAAGAGAAAGGGAAATCTCTCCCAGCAGCCTCAGGAGTAGTGGATTAAATCTCCACAATCAACTTGATGTACGCTGCATCTATGGAATACCTGAATAGACAACAAATCAACCCAAATTGAGGAAGTGGACTTTGGGAGCAACAATATATATATTTTTAATCCTTTTTCTCTTTTTGTGAGTGTGTATGTGTATGCTTCTGTGTGTCATTTTGTCTGTATAGCTTTGTTTTTACCATTTGTCTTAGGGTTCTGTCTGTCCATTTATTTTTTATTATTTAACTTAAAAATTTTTTCTTAATTATTTTTTATTTTAATAATTTTATTTTATTCTATTTTATTTTATCTTCTTCTTTCTTTCTTTCTTTTTTTTCTCACTTTTATTCTGAGCCATGTAGAGGACAGCTCTTGGTCCTCCAGCCAGGAGTTGGGGCTGTGCCACTGAGGTGGGAGAGCCAAGTTCAGGACACTGGTCCACAAGAGACCTCCCAGCTCCACGTAAAATCAAATGGTGAAAATCTCCCAGAGATCTCCATCTCAAGGCCAAGGCCCAGCTCCACTCAATGACCAGCAAGCTACAGTGCAGGACACCCTATGCCAAACAACTAGCAACACAGGAACACATCCCAATCCATTAGGACAGAGGCTACCTAAAATCATAATAAGGCCACAGACACCCCAAAACACACCACCAGACGTGGACCTGCCTACCAGAAAGACAAGATCCAGCCTCATCCACCAGAACACAGGCACTAGTCCCCTCCACCTGGAAGCCTACACTACCCACTGAACCAACCTTAGCTACTGGGGGAAGACACCAAAAATACCAGAAACTATGAACCTGCAGCCTGCGAAAAGGAGACCCCAAACACAGTAAGTTAAGCAAAATGAGAAGACAGAGAAACACACAGCAGATGAAGGAGCAAGGCAAAAACCCACCAGACCCAAAAAATGAAGAGGAAATAGGCAGTTTACTAGAAAAAGAATTCAGAATAATGATAGTAAAGATGATCCAAAATCTTGGAAATAGCATGGAGAAAATAAAGAAACAATTAACAAAGACCTAGAAGAACTAAAGAGCAAACAAACAAAGATGAACAACACAATAAATGAAATTAAAAATTCTCTAGAAGGGATCAATAGCAGAATAACTGAGGCAGAAGAACGGATAAGTGACCTGGAAGATAAAATAATGGAAATAACTACTGCAGAGCAGAATAAAGAAAAATGAATGAAAAGAATTGAGGACAGTCTCAGAGACCTCTGGGGCAACATTAAATGCACCAACATTCGAATTATAGGGGTCCCCAAAGAAGAAGAGAAAAAGAAAGGGACTGAGAAAATATTTGAAGAGATTATAGTTGAAAACTTCCCTAATATGGGAAAGGAATTAGTTAATCAAGTCCAGGAAGCACAGAGAGTCCCATATGGGATAAATCCAAGGAGAAACACTCCAAGACACATAATAATCAAAATATCAAAAATTAAATACAAAGAAAAAATATTAAAAGCAGCAAAAGAAAAACAACAAGTAACACAAAAGGGAATACCCATAAGGTTAACAGTTGATCTTTCAGCAGAAACTCTGCAAGCCAGAAGGGAGTGGCAGGACATATTTAAAGTGATGAAAGACAAAAACCTACAACCAAGATTACTCTACCCAGCAAGGATCTCATTCAGATTTGACGGAGAAATTAAAGTTTTACAGACAAGCAAAAGTTAAGAAAATTCAGAACCACCAAACCAGCTTTACAACAAATGCTAAAGGAACTTCTCTAGGCAGGAAACACAAGAGAAGGAAAAGACCTACAATAATAAACCCAAAACAATTAAGAAAATGGTAATAGGAACATACATATCGATAATTACCTTAAACGTAAATGGATTAAATGCTCCAACCAAACAACATAGACTGGCTGAATGGAAACAAAAACAAGACCCTTACATATGCTGTCTACAAGAGACCCACTTCAGACTTAGGGACACATATATACTGAAAGTGAGGGAATGGAAAAAGATATTCCATGCAAATGGAAATCAAATAAAAGCTGGAGTAGCAATTCTCATATCAGACAAAATAGACTTTAAAACAAAGACTATTGAAAGAGACAAAGAAGGACACTACATAATGATCAAGGGATAATGATCAATCCAAGAAGATAAAACAACTGTAAATATTTATGCACCCAACAGAGGAGCACCTCAATACATAAGTCAAATACTAACAGTCATAAAAGGGGAAATCAACAGTAACACAATCATAGTAGGGGACTTTAACACCCCACTTTCACCAATGGACAGATCATCCAAAATGAAAATAAATAAAGAAACACAAGCTTTAAATGATACATTAAACAAGATGGACTTAATTGATATTTATAGGACATTCCACCCAAAAACAACAGAATACACATTTTCCTCAAGTGCTCATGGAACATTCTCCAGGATAGATCATATCTTGGGTCACAAATCAAGCCTTGGTAAATTTAAGAAAGTTGAAATCGTATCAAGTATCTTTTCTGACCACAATGCTATAAGACTAGATATCAATTACAGGAAAATATCTGTAAGAAGTACAAACACAAGAGGCTAAACAACACACTACTTAATAACCAAGAGATCACTGAAGAAATCAAAGAGGAAATCAAAAAATACCTAGAAAAAAGTGACAATGAAAACACAATGACCAAAAACCTATGGGATGCAACAAAAGCAGTTTTAAGAGGGAAGTTTCTAGCTATACAACCTACCTTAAGAAACAAGAAACATCTCAAATAAACAACCTAACCTTACACCTAAAGCAATTAGAGAAAGAAGAACAAAAAACCCCCAATTTAGCAGAAGGAAAGAAATCATAAAAATCAGATCAGAAATAAATGAAGGAAATGATAGCAAAGATCAATAAAACTAAAAGCTGGTTCTTTGAGAAGATAAACAAAATAGATAAACCATTAGCCAGACTATCAAGAAAAAAAAGGGAGAAGACTCAAATCAATAGAATTAGAAATGAAAAAGGAGAAGTAACAAATGACACTGCAGAAATACATAGGATCATGAGAGATTACAAGCAACTCTATGCCATTAAATGGACAACCTGGAAGAAATGGACGAATTCTTAGAAATGCACAACCTGCCAAGACTGAACCAGGAAGAAATAGAAAATATGAACAGACCAATCACAAGCAATGAAATTGAAACTGTGATTAAAAATCTTCCAACAAACACGAGCCCAGGACCAGATGGCTTCATAGGCGAATTCTATCAAACATTTAGAGAAGAGCTAACACCTATCCTTCTCAAACTCTTCCAAATTATAGCAGAGGGAGGAACACTCCCAAACTCATTCTATGAGGCCACCATCACCCTGATACCAAAACCAGACAAGGATGTCACAAAGAAAGAAAACTACAGGCCAATATCACTGATGAACATAGATGCAAAAATCCTTAACAAAATACTAGCAAACAGAATCCAACAGCACATTAAAAGGATCATACACTATGATCAAGTGGGGTTTATCCCAGGAATGCAAGGATTCTTCAATATATGCAAATCAATCAACATGATACACCATATTAACAAATTGAAGGAAAAAAACCCATATGATCACCTCAATAGATGCAGAGAAAGCTTTTGACAAAATTCAACACCAATTTATGATAAAAACCATCCAGAAAGTAGGCATAGAGGGAAATTTTCTCAACATAATAATGGCTATATATGACAAACCCACAGCCAACATCATCTTCAATGGTGAAAAACTGAAACCATTTACACTAAGATCAGGAACAAGACAAGGTTGCCCATTCTCACCACTATTATTCAACATAGTTTTGGAAGTTTTAGCCACAGCAGTCAGAGAAGAAAAGGAAAAAAAAGGAATCCAAATCGGAAAAGAAGTAAAGCTGTCACTGTTTGCAGATGACATGATACTATACATAGAGAATCCTAAAGATGCTATCAGAAAACTACTACAGCTAATCAATGAATTTGGTAAAGTAGCAGGATACAAAATTAATGCACAGAAATCTCTTACATTCCTGTACAATAATGATGAAAAATCTGAAAATGAAATTAAGAAAACACTCCCATTTACCATTGCAATAAAAAGAATAAAATATCTAGGAATAAACCTACCTATGGAGACAAAAGACCTGTATGCAGAAAAGTATAAGACACTGATGAAGGAAATTAAAATGACACAAATAGATAGAGAGATATACCATGTTCTTGAATTGGAAGAATCAACATTGTGAAAATGACTCTACTCCCCAAAGCAATCTACAGATTCAATGCATTCCCTATCAAACTACCACTGGCATCTTTCACAGAACTAGAACAAAAAATTTCACAATTTATATGGAAACACAAAAGGCCCCGAATAGCCAAAGCAATCTTGAGAAACGAAAATGGAGCTTGAGGAATCAGGCTCCCTGACTTCAGACTATACTACAAAGCTACAGTAATCAAGGCAGTATGGTACTGGCACAAAAACAGAAATATAGATCAATGGAACAGGATAGAAAGCCCAGAGATAAACCCAGGCACATATGGACACCTTATCTTTGATAAAGGTGGCAGGAATGTACAGTGGAAAAAGGACAGCCTCTTCAATAAATGGTGCTGGGAAAACTGGACAGGTACATGTAAAAGAATGAAATTAGAACACTCCATAATACCATACACAAAAATAAACTCAAAATGGATTAAAGACCTAAATGTAAGGCCAGACACTATAAAGCTCTTAGAGGAAAATATAGGCAGAATACTCTATGACATAAATCACAGCAAGATCCTTTTGACCCACCTCCTAGAGAAATGGAAATAAAAACAAAAATAAACAAATGGGACCTAATGAAACTTCAAAGCTTTTGCACAGCAAAGGAAACCATAAACAAGACCAAAAGACAACCCTCAGAATGGGAGAAAATATTTGCAAATGAAGCAACTGACAAAGGATTAATCTCCAAAATTTACAAGCAGCTCATGCAGCTCAACAACAAAAAAACAAACAACCCAATCCAAAAATGGGCAGAAGACCTAAATAGACATTTCTCCAAAGAAGATATACAGACTGCCAACAAACACATGAAAGAATGCTCAACATCATTAATCATTAGAGAAATGCAAATCAAAACTACAATGAGATATCATCTCACACCAGTCAGAATGGCCATCATCAATAAATCTAGAAACAATAAATGCTGGAGAGGGTGTGGAGAAAAGGGAACCCTCTTGCACTGCTGGTGGGAATGTGAATTGGTTCAGCCACTATGGAGAACAGTATGGAGGTTCCTTAAAAAACTACAAATAGAACTACCATATGACCCAGCAATCCCACTACTGGGCATATACCCTGAGAAAACCGAAATTCAAAAAGAGTCATGTACCAAAATGTTCATCGCAGCTCTATTTACAATAGCCCGGAGATGGAAACAACCTAAGTGCCCATCATCGGATGAATGGATAAAGAAGATGTGGCACATATATACATTGGAATATTACTCAGCCACAAAAAGAAACGAAATTGAGCTATTTGTAATGAGGTGGATAGACCTAGAGTCTGTCATACACAGTGAAGTAAGTCAGAAAGAAAAAAACAAATACAGTATGCTAACACATATATATGGAATTTAAGAAATAAAAATGTCATGAAGAACCTAGGGGTAAGGCAGGAATAAAGACACAGACCTCCTAGAGAATGGACTTGAGGTTATGGGGAGGGGGAAGGGTGAGCTGTGACGGGGCGAGAGAGAGTCATGGACATATACACACTAACAAACGTAGTAAGGTAGATAGCTAGTGGGAAGCAGCCGCATGGCACAGGGATATTGGCTCGGTGCTCTGTGACAGCCTGGAGGGGTGGGATAGGGAGGGTGGGAGGGAGGGAGACGCAAGAGGGAAGAGATATGGGAACATATGTATATGTATAACTGATTCACTTTGTTATAAAGCAGAAACTAACACACCATTGTAAAGTAATTATACCCCAATAAAGATGTTAAAAAAAAAAACAAAAACAAAAAACAAATGGGACCTATTGAAACTTAAAAGCTTTTGCACAGCAAAGGAAACCATAAACAAGACGAAAAGGCAACCCTCAGAATGGGAGAAAATATTTGCAAATGAAGCAACTGACAAAGGATTAATCTCCAAAACATACAAGCAACTCATGCAGCTCAATATCAAGAAAAAACAAACAACCCAATCCAAAAATGGGCAGAAGACCTAAATAGACATTTCTCCAAAGAAGATATACAGATTGCCAACAAACACATGAAAGAATGCTCAACATCATTAATCATTAGAGAAATGCAAATCAAAACTGCAATGAGATATCATCTCACACCGATCAGAATGGCCATCATCAAAAAAATCTACAAACAATAAATGCTGGAGAGGGTGTGGAGAAAAGGGAACCCTCTTTCACTGTTGGTGGGAATGTAAAGTCATACAGCCACTATGGAGAACAATATGGAGGTTCCTTAAAAAACTAAAAATAGAACTACCAAGCAACCCAGCAATCCTACTATTGGGCAGATACACTGAGAAAAGCATAATTCAAAAAGAGTCATGTACCAAAATATTCATTGCAGCTCTACTTACAATAGCCAAGACATGGAAGCAACCTAAGTGTCCATCAACAGATGAATGGATAAAGAAGTTGTGGCACATATATACAATGGAATATTACTCAGCCATAAAAGGAATGAAACTGTTATTTGTAGTGAGGTCAATGGACCTAGAGACTGTCATACAGAGTGAAGTAAGTCAGAAGGAGAAAAGCAAATACCATATGCTAATACATACATATGGAATCTAAAAAAAAGAAAAGAAAGAAGAAAATGGTCAGAAGAACTTAAGGGTAAGACCTACTAGAGAATGGACTTGAGGATACGGGGAGAGGGAATTGTAAGCTGTGACAAAGTGAGAGAGTGGCATGGACATATATACACTAGCAAACGTAAAATAGATAGCTAGTGGGAAGCAGCCGCATAGCACAGGGAGATCAGCTTGGTGCTTTTTGACCACCTAGAGGGGTGGGATAGGGAGGGTGGGAGGGAGGGAGATGCAAGAGGGAAGAGATATTGGGGACATATGTATATGTATAACTGATTCACTTTGTTATAAAGCAGAAAATGACACACCATTGTAAAGCAAATATACTCTAATAAAGATGTTAAAAAACAAACAAAAAACATTGCCATCTCTCTCTCTCTTTCTCTTCTTCCCCCCTTCCTTCTTTTCCTATCTTGCTCATCTCTGCTTGACTTTTTCTTTCCATGCTGACTTCACTCTTTACTGCAGACAGGACTTTGCCATGTGGTAGGAAACATGGTTCCTGCCAGACCCAGCTCAGTGACCACGGAAACAGAGCTTTTTGGGTTCCAGGTATGCATATAACAATCCTAGGGACCTTCTCTAATTAGCCTTGCTTGGATTACATTTCCATCCCTTGGATAAATCATCAGTGCCAGTGATACTAGGCACTATGATTGTCCTACAGAAGTCATGTGACTACATTTTTGCCTAGAGGGGAAGGGTCTATTACCAGAAGAATGGGAATAAAAATACTTACTGGGAAGATAAAAATAAGAGTGGAACTTTGTGTTGCTTAAACTCTCTTCCAAAAACCTTCAGTACAATCTTCTATCCATGCAACAGCTTTGTGTACATGGAGATTTTCAGGTGGAAATTTTGGAAAGGATCTTAGGCCTTGTCGGCTCTTTTTAAAAAAATACCTATTTATTTATTTATTTAGGCTGCACCGGGTCTTAGTTGCAGCATGCCGGATCTTTGTTGCGGCATGCAGGCTCATAGTTGCAGCATGTGGACTCTCAGTTGCAGCATGCAAGCTGGGTCTAGTTCCCCAACCAGGGATTGAACCTGGGTCCCCTGCATTGGGAGTACAGAGTCTTACCCACTGGGCCGCCAGGGAAGTCCTCTTGTCTGGGTTTAAGGTAGTAAGGGGTAGGGAAACACACATAGGTGGTCAAATGATCCATAAACTGAACTAATTTAGCAGAAGCAGGAATTTGGAGCCAGAAGTGACAATGAGAACAATGCCATGAAAGAGGGCATCGGATTACTAAAAGATGTAGGTGGAGATCTGAGGCCATCTTATGTAGTTCTGTGACCTGGAAATGGGCAGATTAATATTGTTGGCTTATTAAAATGGGGTATTGTAAGTTCTTCAAAGATTCCCCTGCTAGGAATCTGTAAGTGTAATTCCTGTCATGTGGTTGATGCTTCTTATCTGACAGGCCGGTTTTAACTTCAACTCCTAGGAATGAGCCTCCTATAGTAAACATAAGGTACCTCTATGGAGTCATGAGTTTTCAAACTGGCTCCAGGTCAACTCCATTTTAGAAAACCTGTGTCTGGTATGAGGAAACATTCTTATTTCTGTTCTGCCCTCTGTGGATGGTCAGCCTTCTTTTTTCTCTGCTCTGTGGCCTCAGGCCCATCTATCCACAGCCTCTCTTCACAGTCCTTATAAACCCCAAACTCCAGAGGACACAGGTCACTCTGAATGATCTGCTGTTTATGATTCTATTGAAGCCCATCCAGTTGGCTTAGGGTGAAGGGAAGTCCCCCTTCCTCGTGCTGTGAACACGAGCATTTACACAACTCTTTTAAAGAAATTCTGTGCTTCCCCTTCTCTTCAGCTTTAACTCCTGATACAGGGGATGTGCTAAGGGTCACAAAGCCAGCTTTTGATCATCTCCTTAGTAAATTCCTGAAAAAGAGGGCAAGCTTTGTACTGTGAGGAGAGCTTGGCATCTACTGTTTTATTTTTGGTTTTGTAGACTTAGCCCAAACTAACAAAGAAAGAATACTGTTTTAAGCTCCTTTTACACAAGCATTACCTCACTTAAACATTTCAATATATTGGTCCCATTTTACACATGAGAAAACAGGTTTAAAAAGGTTACGTGACTTGTATGAGATCATATAGATAGTAAGTGGCAGGGATAGAATGTGAACGCAGATCTTTCTCACTTCAAACTTTATGCTCCTTCCACTTTAAAAGTGTTAACTGATTACCAGGGAGGCCGAGCGTCTTGTGGTTAATGCTCTGAGTCAGGCTTGAGGAGCCTTGATCAAGTGCTGGTGCCTCTGACTCACTATGGTGCTAGTCCATTTGCCTTTGTGTCTCAGGTTTCCTTTATGTGAGCTGTGGAACATAAAAGTAATACAAAATCTTATGTACAGAATCTTACTTCCTCTCCTTGTGACAGTGCTCCCCAATCAAGATACATGTGCATTACTGAGAGCAATACAAAAGAAAAAGAAAGAAGGACAGTGGGGGAACAGATCAAAAAGAAAGAAAGGGAGTCAGAGAAAGACAGAGAAGAAAGGAAGGAAGGAAGGAGGGAGAGAAGAAAAAAAGCCAGCAAGAAAGAAAGCATTCAGAACAGGGCTAGTTCTGGAGCTTTGTTTCTACAGTTTAATCAGATAGGCTCACAGTGAATGGAAAGTTTGCAAATTTAGAAGTTATTTCTGACTCCCTAGCAGCTTTCAACATCAAAGTGCTTCAGACTCCCCAGCGTATTCACTCAACACCAGGGCTCCGGTAATCATGACCTGGGAGGGGAGGTAAGGGTGAAGGGTACAGACTCAACTGTTACTTGTGGAAAAACCAAGGATAAACAGGAAGAATTAAAACAGGAAATGACTCATAAACCATAGAAGGGGGCACTCCCTTTACCTTGATCATTCCTCTCACAGAAAGAAGCATTTCCATTATCTTTGTTTTTAGGATTTTTCCCTCAACAACTCAAACTCTCTTAACTCCCTCCTATGAGGCAAATTCAGTTTTTCCGAAGAAGTCATGACAAACCTCTCTGGCCTCTTCTTTCACTCTTCTTTCAAGCATACTGAATACTTGTGTTGAGTTTTTGCTATTGAAGAAAACAGGATTAGTCAAAGATTTGTAAATACATTGCTTATAAAAAAGCACAGCAGCAGCTGCAAATTTTATGGGTCTGGTAAAATCATTTAGAGAAGTGATGGGTTTAGAAAAGCTCCTCAACAGGCCTGTTTGGTTCAGATCCTGTTCTGATCCTGTTCTGAAAAGGGAACAACTGTGACAGAGTTCAAATTGGTCGGCATAATAAAGTAACAAGTGTGTTTCAGTTTTCCCCTTGGGGGAAGGCAAGTGGTGTGCTAGCAAATGTTTAAAAGCCATTTCTCTGGGCTTCCCTGGTGGCGCAGTGGTTGAGAATCTGCCTGCTAATTCAGGGAACATGGGTTCGAGCCCTGGTCTGGGAAGATCCCACATGCCACAGAGCAACTAAGCCCGTGAGCCACAACTACTGAGCCTGTGCGTCTGAAGCCTGTGCTCCGCAACAAGAGAGGCTGCGATAGTGAGAGGCCCGCACACCGCGATGAAGGGTGGTCCCCGCTTGCCACAACTAGAGAAAACCCTTGCACAGAAACGAAGACCCAACACAGCCAAAAATAAATAAATAAACAAATGTGGGTTTAAAAAAAAAACAAAGCAAAAAACCACTTCTCTAATAAAAACTACAGACGAACAGAAAACCCACAAAACCCTGATTTATAGCGCTTGTCCATTCTGTGGTAGCATTTGCATAAAGATGTGTACCATTATACAGTATTTCCACTCAACAGGTAAAATAGATGTAAATAGTCTCAAGAGCATCGAATACTAAAGTGTAGTAAAATAATTAGGAAGTGAATATTTACTATCTTTTAAAAATATAATTTATTTGAACGTAAGCTTATATAATTTAGTTTTTAATAACGACTGTGTTTAACAACAGGCTTGTGAAATTCCTGAAATTTTAGCAATGGACTTATGTGTACCTGTATGCAGCTATGGCATACCACTAGCTTTGGGGGCCTGAAACTTTAAGAGGAGAAAGAGAATGGTCTCTCAGGAAGGGTACATGCCAAAACAATAACAAAAAAGCGATACCCAATGAGAAACTCTCTGTGCAGAGATGACCAATGGACTTTGAGGACAGTGATTTAAATAATTCAATTTTAATTTGTTTTTTATTCCAGCCTTTTTCCTCAAATCTTTAAGTGTGTTAAATAATGATTAAAGAAGACAATTTAGGTGATACAAACAATCTTTACCTACCATTTTATGAAGTGGAATGTCTCCATTTGGAGAACTGCAAAATGGGGCGGAGGGCAGGAGCTTTTCTTTTTTTTTTCTTTCTTTCCTTTTCTTTTTTTCTTGAAGTATCATTGATTTACAATGTTGTGTTAGTTTCAGGTGTACAGCAAAGTGATTCAGTTATATATATATATATATATTTCAGATTCTTTCTGGCAGCAGCTTTTACAGGGTAAAGACTAAGGCAAAAGCAAGTAAGTATAGAGCCCAGAGTTGGCTTGGTGTTTAGGGACTGGCTGACTGGATATACCATGTTTCTGGTCAAGCAGAGTGTAGGTGAGCAAAACTTGCCACCCCAAAACATCTCTTTCGCATGAGCATTATTTTGAGCTGAAAACAATCAAGTCTTAAAAGACTCAGGAAGAAATTTCGACCTTCCCCCTAACTGCCTAAAAGAATTTAGATAGACTGGTCCTGGAATAGGGCTGTCACCAGAGATAATCTGCAAAGAATATGGGCTAGGGGTGCTGGGGAAACTCAGCAGGGCCTATTGATAAGAGTCCACTCTGTGCACTATTGTCTCAGGTGGCCCAGCAAACATTTGTTTACCAAACATTTGCTTTTCAATCTCCATGTGAATTGCCTACCACCCCTTTGAAGTCCCAAACCACTACACCCAGCATCCTTTTTTGTCTTTAGCTGAAGATGATATTTAAGGTGAGGGTTTTGACCATTTTGGTAAGTTACTCAGTTTTCCGGGATCTCTCCCAGTTGTACATGCTATTAAACTTTTGTTTTATTTTCTCCTGTTCATCTGTTGCATGTCAATTTAATTCTTGGGTCAGCCAGAAGAACCTACAAGGAAAATTTCCTCCTTCCTGACAAGAGCATTTACTAGGACATGAAAGTTGTCAAAGTTTTGGTTTGATGACATGGCATCTGGGGCAGGCAGAGCTCCATCTTGGGCCTAGAAAGTTATTTGAACAAGTGAAAGTGTGATAGACACACAGACTAGTGTTTGATGGTACTTTCACGGTCAGGGTCCATGCAAATGTAAAACAAAGAATGTTGCCCACCATCCTTGGGCTGTCTGTGAGGATTAAGACATTAGCCACTGCAGTTGCTGACTGACAGTATGCCCTGAAAGGAATTACAGATGAAAAACAGCATAAGTCACTCTGTGCTTTGGAAAAACAAGCCCCTTAGTTAGTTAGAGATCCCAGAAATAATTTTAATGAACCCAAATTCTTGTGTTTTCCCACATATATATTTTAAAAAACACTTAGATCACTAACAGAGATACCTGTTCCTCGTGACTAGCAGTTACCTTTTACTGAGGGGTGTGTGTGTGTGTGAGTGTGTGTATATATATATATATATATATATATATATATATATATATATATATATTGGCTGGTCCTCCTACCTCCTCAGAGCACTTAGCCAGAGCTACCTGAGAGGCTGTTTCCCTGGCTATAGTTCTCTGTAAGACCCTGAATAAAATTCAACTCAAAGCTCTGACATGTACTTTTTTTCAGTCAACACTAGTGATGAAATAGTATGGAGAGAACACAGCTGTAGAAGGTGAAAGGACAATAGGAAATGGAAACTCTATAGGTGTAGCAATTTGGAGTGAGGTTACCAGGTGAGTATAAGCACTGCTTCCTTCCCAGCCATACAGCAATCCCCTGGAACAGGAATTTCTGAGTGTGGGATGGGGCTTGAGGTGTTTTATCTGGGTGTTAAAGGAAAGGGTGACCCTAGAAGTCTAGAAGAATTAAAAACATTTGGCTTGGACTTCCCTGGTGGCGCAGTGGTTGAGAGTTTGCCTGCCAATGCAGGGGACATGGGTTTGATCCCTAGTCTGGGAGGATCCCACATGCCGCAGAGCAAATAAGCCCGTGTGCCACATCTACTGAGCCTGCACTCCAGAGCCCACGAGCCACAACTACTGTGCCCACGTGCCACAACTACTGAACCCTGTGCACTCTAGGGCCCGGGTGCTGCAACTAGTGAAGCCCATGTGTCTAGAGCCCGTGCCCCACAACAAGAGAAGCCACTGCAACGAGAAGCCCATCCACCACAACAAAGAGTAGCCCCTGCTCACGACAACTAGAAAAAGCCCATGTGTAGCAACGAAGACCCAACGCAGCCAAAAAAAACCAAACCAAAACAACAACAGAAAAAACATTTGGTTTAAATATTTAAGGAATACTTTATTTAAAAAATGGTTTAGGAGGATTGGGAAGATGGCAGAAGAGTAAGATGCGGAGATCACCTTCCTCCCCACAGATACATCAGAAATACATCTACACGTGGAACAACTCCTACAGAACACCTACTGAATGCTGGCAGAAGACCTCAGACCTCCCTAAAGGCAAGAAACTCCCCACCTACCTGGGTAGGGCAAAAGAAAAAAGAATAAACAGAGACAAAAGAATAGGGACGGGACCTGCACCAGTGGGAGGAAGCCGTGAAGGAGGAAAGGTTTCCACACACTAGAAGCCCCTTCGCAGGCAGAGACTGCGGGTGGCGGAGGAGGGGAGTTTCGGGGCCGCAGAGGAGAGCGCAGCCACAGGGTGCGGAGGGCAAAGTGGAGAGATTTCCGCCCAGAGGATCAGTGCTGACCAGCACTCACCAGCCCGGGCGGGCGTGGGCTGGGAGCGGAGGCTCGGGCTTCGGTCGGAGCGTAGGGAGAGGACTGGGGTTGGCGGCGTGAACACAGCCTGCAAGGGGTTAGTGGCCCACGGATAGCCGGGAGGGAGTCCGGGAAAAAGTCTGGACCTGCCGAAGAGGAAGAGACTTTTTCTTCCCTCTCTGTTTCCTGGTGCGCAAGGAGAGGGGATTAAGAGCGCTGCTTAATGTAGCTCCAGAGACGGGCGCGAGCCGCGGCTATCAGCGCGGACGCCAGAGACTGGCATGAGATGCTAAGGCTGCTGCTGCAGCCACCAAGAAGCCTGTGTGTGAGCACAGGTCACTCTCCACACCTCCCTTCCGGGACCCTGCGCAGCCCGCCACTGCCAGGGTCCCTGGATCCAGGGAAAACTTCCCCGGGAGAACGCAAGGCGCGCCTCAGGCTGGTGCAACGTCACGCCGGCCTCTGCCGCCGCAGGCTCGCCAAGCATCGTGCCCCTCCCTCCCCCCCGGCCTGAGTGAGCCAGAGTCCCTGAAGCAGCTGCTCCTTTAACCCCGTCCTGTCTGAGCGAAGAACAGATGCCCTCCAGCGACCTACACTTAGAGGCGGGGCCAAATCCAAAGCTGAGCCCTGGGAGCTGTGCGAACAAAGAAGAGAAAGGGAAATGTCTCCCAGCAGCCTCAGAAGTGGATTAAAGCTCCACAATCAACTTGATGTACCCTGCATCTGTGGAATACCTGAATAGACAACGAATCATCCCAAATTGAGGAGGTGGACTTTGAGAGCAAGATTTATTATTTTTTCCCCTTTTCCTCTTTTAGTGAGTGTGTATGTTTCTGTGTGAGATTTTGTCTGTATAGCTTTTCTTTCACCATTTGTCCTAGGGTTCTATCCGTCCATTTTTTGAATTTAAAAAAAAATTCTTTTTCTTAATAATTATATTTTTATTTTAATAACTTTATTTTATTTTCTTTTATCCTCTTTCTTTCTTTCTTTCTTTCTTTCTTTCTTTCTTTCTTTCTTTCTTTCTACTTTTTCTCCCTTTTATTCTGAGCTGTGTGGATGAAAGGCTCTTGGTGCTGCAGCCAGGAGTCAGTGCTGTGCCTCTGAGGTGGGAGAGCCAACTTCAGGAAACTGGTCCACAAGAGACCTCCCAGCTCCACGTAATATCAAACAGCGAAAATCTCCCAGAGATCTCCATCTCAACACCAACACCGAGCTTCACTCAACGACCAGCACGCTACAGTGCAGGACACCCTATGCTAAACAACTAGCAAGATAGGAACACAACCCCACCCATTAGCAGAGTGACTGCCTAAAACCATAACAAGTCCACAGACACCCCAAAACACACCACCAGACGTGGACCTGCCCACCAGAAAGAAAAGATCCAGCCTCATCCCCCAGAACACAGGCACTAGTCCCCTCCACCCGGAAGCCTACACAACCCACTGAACCAACTTAGCCACTGGGGACAGACACCAAAAACAACGGGAACTATGAACCTGCAGCCTGCAAAACGGAGACCCCAAACACAGTAAGTTAAGCAAAATGAGAAGACAGCAGATGAAGGAGCAAGGCAATAACCCACCAGACCTAACAAACGAAGAGGAAATAGGCAGTCTACCTGAAAAAGAATTCAGAATAATGATAGTAAAGATGATCCAAATTCTTGGAAATAGAATAGAGAAAATCCAAGAAACATTTAACAAGGACCTAGAAGAACTAAAGATGAAACAAGCAACGATGAACAACACAATAAATGAAATTAAAAATACCCTAGAAGGGATCGACAGCAGAATAACTGAGGCAGAAGAACGGATAAGTGACCTGGAAGATAAAATAGTGGAAATACCTACTACAGAGCAGAATAAAGAAAGAAGAATGAAAAGAACTGAGGACAGTCTCAGAGACCTCTGGGACAACATTAAACACACCAACATTTGAATTATAGGGGTTCCAGAAGAAGAAGAGAAAAAGAGAGGGACAGAAAATATTTGAAGAGATTATAGTTGAAAACTTCCCTAATATGGGAAAGGAAATAGTTAATCAAGTTCAGGAAGCACAGAGAGTCCCATAAGGATAAATCCAAGGAGAAACATGCCAAGACACATATTAATCAAACTGTCAAAAATTAATTACAAAGAAAACATATTAAAAGTAGCAAGGGAAAAACAACAAATAACACACAAGTGAATCCCCATAAGGTTAACAGCTGATCTTTCATCAGAAACTCTGCAAGCCAGAAGGGACTGGCAGGACATATTTAAAGTGATGAAGGAGAAAAACCTACAACAATATTACCCTACCCAGCAAGGATCTCATTCAGATTTGATGGAGAAATTAAAATCGGCAAAAGCTGAGAGAGTTCAGCACCACCAAACCAGCTTTACAACAAATGCTAAAGGATCTTCTCTAAGCAAGAAACACAAGAGAAGGAAAAGACCTACCATAACAAACCCAAAACAATTAAGAAAATGGGAATAGGAACATACATATCGATAATTGCCTTAAATGTAAATGGATTAAATGCCTCCCACCAAAAGACACAGACTGGCTGAATGGATACAAAAACAAGACCCATATATATGCTGTCTACAAGAGACCCTCTTCAGACCAAGGGACACATACAGACTGAAAGTGAGGGGATGGAAAAAGATATTCCATACAAATGGAAATCAAAAGAAAGCTGGAGTAGCAATTCTCATATCAGACAAAATAGACTTTCAAATAAAGACTATTAGAAGAGACAAAGAAGGACACTACATAATGATCAAGGGATCTATCCAAGAAGAAGATATAACAATTGTAAATATTTATGCAACCAACATAGGAGCACATCAATACGTAAGGCAAATACTAACACCCATAAAAGGGGAAATTGACGGTAACACATTCATAGTAGGGGACTTTAATACCCCACTTTCACCAATGGACAGATCATCCAAAATGAAAATAAGTAAGGAAACACAAGCTTTAAATGATACGTTAAACAAGATGGACTTAATTGATATTTATAGGACATTCCATCCAAAAACAACAGAATACACATTTTTCTCAAGTACTCATGGAACATTCTCCAGGGTAGATCATATCTTGGGTCACAAATTAAGCCTTGGTAAATTTAAGAAAATTGAAGTTGTATCAAGTATCTTTTCCGACCACAACACTATGAGACTAGATATCAATTACAGGAAAAGATCTGTTAAAAATACAAACACATTTTTTTTTAGTCTTTTAAATTTATTTACATTTATTTATTTATTTATTATTTTCGGCTGCGTTGTGTCTTCATTGCTGTGCACAGGCTTTATCTAGTTGCAGAGAGCAGGGGCTACTCTTCATTGTGGAGCATGCGCTCTGGGTGCACGGGCTTCAGTAGTTGTGGCAAGCAAGCTCAGTAGTTGTGGCTTGTGGGCTCTAGAGCACAGGCTCAGTAGTTGTGGTGCACAGGCTCAGTAGTTGCTCCGTGACATGTGGGATCTTTCTGGACCAGGGCTCGAACCCGTGTCCCCTGCATTGGCAGGCAGATTCTTTACCACTGTGCCACCAGGGCAGTCCCTATTTTTAGTTTTTAAAGAAACCTCCTTACTGTTCTCCATAGTGGCTGTATCAATTTACATTCTCACCAACAGTGTAGGCGGGTTCCCTTTTCTCCAAACCCTCTGCAGTATTTATTGTTTGTGGATTTTTTAAAAAGACTTTATTTTTTTATTTTTATATTTTTAAAGTTATTTATTTATTTATTTAATTTATTGATTTTTGTCTGCATTGGGTCTTTGTTGCTGCACGCGGGCTTTTCTCTAGTTGTGGCAAGCGGGGGCTACTTTTCATTGTGGTGCGTGGGCTTATTGCTGTGGCTTCTCTTGTTGAGGAGCATGGGCTCTAGGTACACAGGCTTCAGTAGTTGTGGCTCATGGGCTTAGTTGCTCCATGGCATGGAGCATGGAGTTGCTCCATCTTCCTGGACCAGGGCTTGAACCCATACCTCCAGCATTGGCAGGCGGATTCGTAATGACTGCACCACCATGGAAGCCCATTTGTGGATTTTTAATGATGGTCATTCTGACTGGTGTGAGGGGACATCTCACTGTATTTTTGATTTGCATTTCTCTAATAATTAGTGATGTTGGCCATCTGTATGTCTTCTTTGGAGAAATGTCTATTTAGGTCTTCTCCCTATTTTTGGATTGGGTTGTGTTTCTTTTGATATTGAGCTGCATGAGCTGTTTGTAAATTTTGGAGACTAAGATCTCATCTGTCACATTGTTTGAAAATATTTTCTCCCATTGTGTGGGTTTTCTTTGTTTTGCTTATGGTTCCCTTTGATGTGCAAAAGCTTTTGAGTTTAATTAGATCCCATTTGTTTATTTGTATTTCCATTACACTGGAAGACAGATCGAAAAAGATATTGCTGCAATTTATGTCAAAGAGGGTTCTACCCATGTTTTCCGCTATGAGTTTTATAGTATCTTGTCTTATATTTAGGTCTTTAATCCATTTGGAGTTTATTTTTGTGTATGGTGTTAAAGAATAATCTAATTTCTTTTTTTTGCTTATATGTGGAATTTTTTCTTTTTTTTTTTAACATCTTTATTGGAGTATAATTACTTTAAAATGGAGTGCTAGTTTCTGCTTTATAACAAAGTGAATCAGCTATACACATACATACATCCCCATATCTCCTCCCTCTTGTGTCTCCCTCCCACCCTCCATATACCACCCCTCTAGGTGGTCACAAAGCATAGAGCTGATCTCCCTGTGCTATGAGGCTGCTTCCTGCTAGCTATGTGGTAGTATACATAAGTGCGTGTATATTTGGTAGTATATATAAGTGCATGCCACTCTCTCACTTCTTCCCAGCTTACCCTTCCCACTCCATGTGTCCTCAAGTCCATACTCTATGTCTGCGTCTTTATTCCTGTCCTGCCCCTAGGTTCTTTTTTTAGGATTTTTTTTTTTTAGATTGAATATATGTGTGATAGCATACGGTATTTGTTTTTCTATTTCTGACTTATTTCACTCTGTATGACAGGCTCTAGGTTCATCCACCTCACTACAAATAACTCAATTTCATTTCTTTTTATGGCTGAGCAATTTTCCATTGTGTATATGTGCCACATCTTCTTTAACCATTCATCTGTTTATGGACACTTAGGTTGCTTCCATGTCCTGGCTATTGTAAATAGTGCTGCAGTGGACATTGTGGTACATGACTCTTTTTGTTTATTTTATTTTATTTTTAACATCTTTGTTGGAGTATAATTGCTTTACAATGGTGTGTTAATTTCTGCTTTATAACAAAGTGAATCAGCTTTCCATATACATGACTCTTTTTGAATTATGATTTTCTCAGGATATTTGCCCAGTAGTGGGATTGTTGGGTCATATGGTAGTTCTATTTTTCATTTTTTAAGGAACCTCCATACTGGTCTCCATAGTGGCTATATCAGTTTACATTTCTACAAACAGAACAAGAGGATTCCCTTTTCTCCACACCCTCTCCAGCATTTATTGTTTGTAGATTATTTGATGATGACCATTCTGGCCAGTGTGAGGTGATACTTCATTGTAGTTCTGATTTGCATTTCTCTAATGATTAGTGATGTTGAGCATCCTTTCATGTGTTTGTTGGCAATCTGTATATCTTCTTTGGAGGAATGTCTATTTAGGTCTTCTGCCCATTTTTGGATTGGGTTGTTTGTTTTTTTGATATTGAGGTGCATGAGCTGCTTGTATATTTTGGAGATTAATCCTTTGTCAGTTGCTTCATTTGCAAATATTTTCTCCCATTGTGAAGGTTGTCTTTTCATTGTTTTTATGGTTTCCTTTGCTGTGCAAAAGTTTTTAAGTTTCATTAGGTCCCATTTCTTTATTTTTGTTTTTATTTCCATTTCTCTAGGAGGAGGGTCAAAAGGATCTTGCTGTGATTTATGTCATAGAGTGTTCTGCCTATGGTTTCCCCTAAGAGTTTTATAGTGTCTGGTCTTACATTTAGGTCTTTAATCCATTTTGAGTTTATTTCTGTGTATGGTGTTAGGGAGTGTTCTAATTGCATTCTTTTACATGTAGCTGTCCAGTTTTCCTAGCAGCACTTATTGAAGAGGTTGTCTTTTCTTCATTGTATATCCTTGCCTCCTTTATCAAAAATAAGGTGACCATATGTGCGTGGGTTTATCTCTGGGCTTTCTATCCTGTTCTATTGATCTATATTTCTGTTTTTGTGCCAGTACCATACTGTCTTGATTACTGTAGCTTTGTGGTATAGTCTGAAGTCCAGGGGCCTGATTACTCCAGCTCCATTTTTCTTTCTCAAGATTGCTTTTGCTATTCGGCATCTTTCATGTTTCCATATAAATTGTGCAATTTTTTGTACTAGTTCTGTGAAAAATGCCATTGGTAGTTTGATAGGGATTGCATTGAATCTGTAGATTGTTTTAGGTAGTATAGTCATTTTCACAGTATTGATTCTTCCAATCCAAGAACATGGTGTATCTCTCCATCTGTTTGTATCATCTTTAATTTCTTTCATCAGTGTCTTATAGTTTTCTGCATACAGGTCTTTTGTCTCCTTAGGTAGGTTTATTCCTAGGTATTTTATTCTTTTTGCTGCAATGGTAAATGGGAGTGTTTCCTTAATTTCTCTTTCAGATTTTTTTCATCATTAGTGTATAGGAATACAAGAGATTTCTGTGCATTAATTCTGTACCCTGCTACTCTACCAAATTAATTGATTAGCTCTAGTAATTTTTTGGTAGCATCTTTAGGATTCTCTCTGTATAGTACCATGTCATCTGCAAACAGTGACAGCTTTACTTCTTCTTTTTCGATTTGGATTCCTTTTATTTCTTTTTCTTTTCTGATTACTGTGGATAAAACTTCCAAAACTATGTTGAATAATAGTGGTGAGAGTGGGCAACCTTGTCTTGTTCCTGATCTTAGTGTAAATTTTTTCAGTTTTTCACCATTGAGAATAATGTTGGCTGTGGGTTTGTCATATATGGCCTTTATTAGGTTGAGGTAGGTCCCCTCTATGTCTACTTTCTGGAGAGTTTTTATCATAAATTGTTGTTGAATTTTGTCAAAAGCTTTTTCTGCATCTACTGAGATTATCATATGGTTTTTATCCTTCAATTTGTTAGTATGGTGTATCACATTAATTGATTTGCATATACTGAATAATTCTTCCATCCCTGGTATAAACCCCACTTGATGATGGTGTATGATCCTTTTAATGTGCTGTTGGATTCTCTTTGCTAGTATTTTGTTGAGGATGTTTTCAGCTATGTTTATCAGAGATATTGGCCTGTAGTTTTCTTTTTTTGTGACATATTTGTTTGGTTTTGGTATCAGGGTGATGGTGGCCTTGTAGAATGAGTTCAGCAGTGTTCCTCTCTCGGCTATATTTTGGAAGAGTTTGAGAAGGATAGGTGTTAGCTCTTCTCTAAATGTTTGATAGAATTCGCCTGTGAAGCCATCTGGTCCTGGGCTTTTGTTTCTTGGAAGATTTTTAATCACAGTTTCAATTTCAGTGCTTGTGAATGGTCCATGTATATTTTCTATTTCTACCTGGTTCAGTCTCAGAAAGTTGTGCTTTTCTAAGAATTTGTCCATTTCTTCCAGGTTGTCCATTTTATTGGCATATAATTGCTTGTAGTAATCTCTCATGATGCTTTGTGTTTCTGTAGTGTTTGTTGTTACTTCACCTTTTTCATTTCTAATTCTGTTGATTTGAGTCTTCTCCCTTTTTATCTGATGAGTCTGGCTAATGATTTATCAATTTTGTTTATCTTCTCAAAGAACCAACTTTTAGTTTTATTGATCTTTGCTACTGTTTCCTTCATTTATTTTTCATTTATTTCTGATCTGATCTTTATGATTTCTTTCCTTCTGCTAACTTTGGTTTTTTTTTGTTGTTGTTGTTCTTTTTTTTGTTGTTGTTGTTACACAGGTCTCTCACTGTTGTGGTCTCCTCCGTTGTGGAGCACAGGCTCCAGACGCGCAGGCTCCGTGGCCATGGCTCACGGGCCTAGCCACTCCATGGCCTGTGGGATCTTCCTGGACCGGGGCAAGAACCCTTGTCCCCTGCATCGGCAGGTGGACTCTCAATCACTTCGCCAACAGGGAAGCCCTGTTGTTGTTCTTGTTCTTCTTTCTCTAATTGCTTTTGGTGTAAGGTTTGTTGTTTATTTGAGATGTTTCTTGTTTCTTGAGATAGGCTTTATTGTTATAAACTTCCCTGTAAGAACTGCTTTTGCTACAACCCATAGGTTTTGGGTGGTCGTGTATTCATTGTCATTTGTTTCTAGGTATTTTTCAATTTCCGCTTTGATTTCTCCAATGATCTCTTGGTTATTTAGTAGTGTATTGTTTAGCCTACATGTGTTTGTATTTTTTACAGTATTTTCCCTGTTATTGATATCTTCTCATAGCACTGTGGTTGGCAAAGATACATGATATGATATCAATTTTCTTAAATTTACCAAGGCTTGATATGTGACCCAAGATATGGTCTATCCTGGAGAATGTTCCATGAGCACTTGAGAAGAAAATATATTGTGGTGTTTTTGGATGGAATGTCCTATAAATATCAATTAAGTCCATTTTGTTTAATGTGTCATTTAAAGCTTTTGTTTCCTTATTTATTTTCATTTTGGCTGATTTGTCCATTGGTGAAAGTGGGGTGTTAAAGTCCCCTACTATGATTGTTGTACTTTCAGTTTCCCCTTTTATGGCTGTTAGCATTTGCCTTATGTATTGAGGTGCTCCTACATTGGGTGCATATTTACAATTGTTATTACTTCTTCTTGGATTGATCCTTTGATCATTGTATAGCGTCCTTCTTTGTCTCTTGTAATATTCTATTTTGTCTTCAATGAGAATTGCTACTCCAGCTTTCTTTTGATTTCCATTTGCATGGAATATCTTTCTCGTCCCCTCACTTTCAGTCTGTTTTGTCCCTAGGTCTGAAGTGGGTCTCTTGTAGACAACATATGTATGGGTCTTGTTTTTGTATCCCTTCAGCCAGTCTATGTGTGTTGGAGCATTTAATCCATTTACATTTAAAGTAATTATCGATATGTATGTTCCTATTACCATTATCTTAATAGTTTTGGGTTTGTTTTTGTAGGTCTTTTCCTTCTCTTGTATTTCCTGCCTAGAGAAGTTCCTTTAGCATTTGTTGTAAAGCTGGTTTGGTGGTGCTGAATTCTCTTAACTTTTGCTTATCTGTAGAATTTTTTTTCTCCACTGAATGTGAATGAGATCCTTGCTGGGTAGAGTAATCTTGGTTGTAGGTTTTTTCCCTTTCATCACTTTAAATATGTCCTACCACTCCCTTCTGGCTTAAAGAATTTCTGCTGAAACTTTAGCTGTTAACCTTATGGGGATTCCCAGGTATATTATTTGTTGCTTTTCTCTTCCTGTTTTTAATATTTTTTCTTTGTGTTTAATTTTTGATAGTTTGCTTAATATGTGTCTTGGCATGTTTCTCTTTGGATTTATCCTGTATGGTACTCTCTCCTGTATGGATTTGATTGACTATTTCCTTTCCCATGTTGGGGAAGTTTTTGACTATAATCTCTTCAAATATTTTCTTAGACCTTTTCTTTTTGTCTTCTTTTTCTGGGACCCCTATAATTCGAATGTTGGTGCGTTTAATATTGTCCCAGAGATCTCTGAGACTGTCCTCAATTCTTTTCATTCTCTTTTTCTTTATTTTGCTTCCTGACAGTTAATTCCACCATTTTATCTTCCAGGTCACTTATCCGTTCTTATGACTCAGTTATTCTGCTATTGATTCCTTTTAGAGTATTTTTAATGTCAGTAATTGTGTTGTTCATCACTGTTTGTGTGCTCTTTGGTTCTTCTAGGTCCTTGTTAAATATTTCTTGTATTTTCTCCATTCTGTTTCCAAGATTTTGGATTATGTTTACTATAATTACTCTGAGTTCTTTTTCAGGTCCGTTGCCTATTTCATCTTCATTTATGTGGGCTTATAGGTTTTTACCTTTCTCCTTCATCTGTAACATAATTTTTTGTCATTTCTTTTTTTTTTGCTGGGTGGTGCTGTATTCCTGGTTGTATGGCCTGAGATGTCCAGCACTGGATTTTACAGACAGCTGGATAGAGCTGGGTCTTGGTGCTGAGATGAGGACCTCCAGAAGTTCTCACTCCTACTGATATTCCCTGGGGTTTGACGTTCTCTGTTAGTCCAGCGATTTGGTCTTAGAGCTCCCACCACAGGAGGTCAGGCCCGGCCTCTGGCCTTGGAACCAAGATCCTGCAAGTTTCGTGACATGGTAAAAAAAGAAAGAAAGAAAGAAAGAAAGATAAAAAGGAGCAGTACAATATCAAAGTTAAAAACCAATATAAAATTAGAAAGATAAAAAATATATTAGGAAAAATAAAAGTTTAATTGAAACAACTGCAACAAGGTAAAATAAAACCACAACAGGAAAAAGAAAAAAAAAAAGGTGGTGGTGGGGAATGAGCCAAAAGTAGAGAACAATAACAAAGTATAAAGAATAAAATAAAATTAGAAAAATAAAAGATTTATTAGGAAAAATGAAAATATAAGAGAATCAACAAGGTAAAACAGAATCCCAATCTAAAAGAAGAAAAAAGAAAAAAAAAAAACAGCCTTGGCTCTGGGAGTGGAGTTTAGGCAGTGGTGGAACTAAGGCAGGGGCAGAGTTTAGGGTGGGGTGGGACTTAGGCAGGTGGGAGCATGATGTTTGTGTGTGGCCCGGGGCCTAGGCTCAGGACCACATAGCCAGAAAAGGCCCTGGGGGTGGGGTTTAGGCTGGACGATGTTCAAGCATGCGGCGGGGCCTCTGCTTAGGACCTGCATGGAAGGGAAGAGGCAGCACGTAGCAAGGAGGGCCTCTGGAGTGTGGAGTTCCGGAGTTTGGAGGAAGGGCCCTGAGTGAGGGTGTATGGGTGGTGTTTAGGCCCAGCACATTGAAGGGGGTCTCAGAGGGTCTCCGATTGTAGAGGTAGAGCCCTGGGTGGGGGTGTAGGAACAGGGCTTGAGCTCTGCGGGTAAGGCGGGAGACTCCAAGGGCAGAGGAGTAGGCCAGGGAGCCCAACAAGCTCCCCAGTGCCTAAGTGGACAGGGAAAGCACTGGCCACATTCCCTTCCATTCCTTTGCGCCCCTCCCCCACTGTCACCTCCAGGGTCTCCCCTGTAGCCACTGGACCCCTAACCATGAGTGGGTGCCCCTAGGTGTAGGAACTCCTCCCCTCCCCCAGCCACCCCTCAGGGGTGCCGGTCCTAGAGGTCGGGCCTTTACTTTTGCTCCCCCTTCCCTCCCTCCCTCTCCCTCAGATCTGTATGGCTGGAGGATACCTAGGTGGGCAGAGGATCAGGCCCAGGATCTCAGCAGGCTCCTGGGGGCCCAAGTGGGCAGGAGAAACCTGGCCACACTCCTTGTTCATCCTTTGCCCTCCCAGTGGTTCCCCAATTTCCCCCTTCGAGCATAGGATCCCTTCCCCTCCTGCAGCCAACCCTCAGGGACGCCAGTCCCCTCTGACCTCCACTTCTTCTACCCCTACACTCCCCCCACACCCTACCTGGTTGCTGGGGGTTCCTCCTGTCCACTTAGGTGTTCATGGTCCCTTACCAGTGCCCAGTAGGTGCCTTAGTTGTGAGGAGATGCGAATTCCGCATCCTCCTAGTATGCCATCTTGACTCCACCCCCGTATCATACGGTTTTTATTCTTCAATTTGTTGATGTGGTGTATCACATCGATTGATTTGCAGATATTGAAATTGATCAATTGATAGTGATCATGGTGTATGATCCTTTTAATGTATTGTTGGATTCGGATTGCTAGTATTTTGTTGAGGATTTTTTCAAGCATGGTATCTGATGTATGTTTTCACTTGGAGCTGATTAGAAATTGTTATTTGGGTCATATGCTGGAGATGATGTTATTCCTTAAATGTTTGACCCAGGTAAGCAGATTCAAGTCTGATAATCCTAGATATTCAAATTCTGTTGTCAGACAGAAACCAAGCTCTGTTCTCTCCCATAGGATTAGAAGATGTGTTGTTCCTGAATTCCTTTGAAGACTTTCAGCAAATTACATGACACTGTGAAGGGCAGTTGTCCTGGAATAGGTGGGCTTTCTGTAATGGAAAAAAGAGAAAAATAAAGTAGGTAAATAGGGACTAGAGTGTCAGGCCACTCCTCATGGATATAGCGGTGGTTTGGAGAGCACTAACAGGCAGTAAGGGATATTGACAGCATAAGCAGGATTAAATTTAAAAAACAAGTAGGTTAAAAACTCAGTTATGTGTGGTGATCCTAATACAAGGTAGCTTCTTGGATATGTTTTGGAGCTGTCCTGAGACTTTCTGCATCCTGCTGATATTTGTGCATCTGTAAAATGGCCCCTTTACTTTTACCATATTTGCAATGTCATAGGTCTGAGAAGAGAGGTAAGAATGTAAAAAGATGTGCCAATCATAGGCTTACCTCTTGGGACTGTTGAACTTCAGAGTAAATTGTGGTGGAGTCATTGTTTTTCACAGGTTTTGGGATTTCCATTTCCTGTAAAACACAATCATACCAATTCGGCTCACATAAAGAGAAATGTACTCATTCACAGATACAGTAAGTCCCCTACTTATGAGACTTCAAGTTGTGATATTTCAAAGATGTGAACGTGTGTTCACATGTCCAATCATGTAAGTTAGTTCACGTGTCTGGTGTACATTGTCATGTCAAGTGGTTGTGTACTTGACAACAAAGTAAGTGCACAAGCTTTTGTGTACTTACTTTGTGTAGCTTACTAATGAAGACCTGATAGAATTGGAGGCTCAAAGAAAGAAGAGAGACAAGAGGAAGAAGAAGTAATTGAAGAACTGAAGAGATTCACGATACAGGAAATGGAAAGGGGATTTTCTTTATTTGAAGAGGCACTGTTAGTTTTTGAGGCACAGGACGCAAATATAGAACAGTACATGAAGGTTGCCGCAGCCGTTCAGAATGCAATCCAGTGCTACCGTGTCATTTATGGTGAGAAAAAAAAGCTACTACCCAGACATCACAGGATCATTTTTTCAAGAGAATAGTTAAAATTGAATGCAGCAAGGAACCAGAACCTGTGACATCAACATCAGGCATGGGTGAAATTGCAGCTTGCCCTCCACCTCCTATTGCAGGAGATCCTTCAGCTCTGCCATCTCCCATGTCCTCTTCCTCTGCCAGTCAGTAACTCTTCTTGCCTGTTCACTCGATACCAGCCCCTGTAAGCCAGCTCTTGTACCGTATTACTGTACTTTTCAAGGTATTGTACTGTAAGATTAAAAATGTTTTCTTTATTTTTTTTGTTTTTTGTTTTTTATGTATTATTTTTGTGAAAAGTATTATAAACCTATTACAGTACAGTACAGTACTATATAGCTGATTGTGTTAGTTGGGTATCTAGGTTACTTTTGTTGGACTTAAGAACAAATTGGACTTACGAGCATGCTTTTGGAATGGAACTCATTTGTATGTAAGGGACTTACTGTATATTCTTGGGAAAAGCAGTGTGACAAATGAGGGATAATGTCAAAGTTCTTTAGGAGGAAGGCTAGGGAGTGTCTAGCAAGAGAAGCTGGAAACAAAGCACCACTAGCTCTTAAACCTGTGAAGGATTAGTCACCTTTCCTGAGGCCCAAACAGAAGCACAACACTCCAGCAAACCGGTGGTCTCAAGAACCAGAGAGAGAGAGAAGGGTGACCTTGTTGGCAGTGGTGTGAAGGAAAGAAAACATTCTTGTCCTGCATCCAACTCTACTCTCCTTCCTCTATTTTTAGGAACTAACCTACACACCAGATGGTTATTGTATTACATCTTTTGTCTCAGATCTTTACTACCTATAACTGGAGTTATTGCCTGCTTCATTTTACCCCTGTGATTCTATTTGCCTGGTCATCATGTCACTGGGGTTCTCCTCAAGCATGGGGAACTGGTAGAGCAGGAATATCTTGGCTTAAGAATGGCTCTGCCTGGAATAAAAAGTGTGGCAGTAACAGAAGTCCCCCATCCTCATAGTTTTTGGCATTTTAAATTAACTAAGGCATATTTGGGGTGTTATCAAAACCTCTGAAACTCTCCAAAGTACCATGTTTTGCTAAGCAAAAGTTAACAAACTTGCCGGAGAGTTTCTTTGTTTGTTGAGAGTAATTCATCTTGTCTTCAAGAGGAAATTGGAAAGGCAGTTGAAATATCTGAAGTGAGAGCACTTCTTATTGTTGGCTAGCTTCAGAGTCTACTTTGCAAATACCTGTGAGGGGCTTTGTGAAGGGAGATTTGCTTGTGGAATCCAAGATTTCTAGCCAGACCATTGTTTCCATCAACTGAAGAATGCTGGCTCTCTTGGGTTATTTTTCAGAAGACATGGAAAATGGCCTCCCAGGATGTGTAGTGTTATTTAGAAATGTACCACCTGCAGGTGCTTTATTTTGCGGTTGATGGGGAATTACTGATGCATGGTGAGGAGTTTCTGATGCCTGACCAAGGCCATCCTGTTATGTTGCTAGAGGGCAGGGGACGATTGAGGACTGCTCATGCCGTTAGTGTCCTCTACTGTTGAGGGATTGCAAATTCTTGCCCCTCTTCCCTCTTGAGAGACTCTTCTGAGCTCCCCTATTTCCCCTACATCCAGGATGAGAAAGCCCCTGATACAGAATCATGCCTTCTGGGGGCTCTCAAGCTTAAATGAACTCTGATCCATCCAGCAAGTATTTACTGAGCATCATGCTAAGACATAGGGGAAGAGAGAGGAAGACATAATTTTCACTTCCAGGCAGCTTGTAATTAAGCTGAAGGGACAAGACTCACTGATGCATTAAGCAGTTAGATTAAGCAATGTAAAGCAGGGTATGAGTCAACATTCTACTGAGGTGTGAGCATTGAGGTCTAGAAAGGTCCCGCACATAACTCTGCAGTTCTTGTCGCTGCCTTTGCTTCTCCTCAATGGTGTATGTCATTTGAATTTAGAAAAGTTTGGTGACAATGTCATGTATAATGACTGTAAAAATAATGACCATGAAGGAGTATAAACCTGAAAGTACTCACCCTCTTTGAATGGGTGACCTGAGCATACACAGTGCTCCCTGGAGAGAAGGAAGCATACTCTACGTTCCTCACAGTCTCTGCTGTTAACACAGGAAGGCACAGTCAGTAGCTGAAGGACTCTGGTCTGCTCTCCCAGGACCTTGTCTACCCCAGGCCATTCTCTGACCCCAGAGAGGCAATTGTTCAAAGCATGGCCCTTCCTTAGGGTTCATTCATTTTTGACAGTCTTTGGAGTTCTGGGTTGAACCAGAACATTCTCAGTCATGTGATCTATTTCTGACCTCATCTCCTCAGGGGCACATGGTCTTGAGCTATCCTAAAGCCTCAGAGTCTCCCTCTGGCTTCACAGGAAGGGAAGCTTCTGGGACCAAATAACACTGCCTACACAGGAGCTAGAGAACCTCACTGGTGAGCATAATGGAGCCAGATTATTTCACATATATAATACTATTAAACTTTTCAGAGCTCCTTAGAGTGGGTTTGATTATATTAGAGATGAGGAACTGGAGGCTCAGAAAGTTTTACAGACTTGGTGCAAACTCACACAGGAAGTGATCAGACAAGAATTTGAATGCATGCCTTCTGACTCCAAACCTCATGCCAGGTCCTCCATGCATGAATTCATGTATCTCTCACCCATGAAATAAGACTCAATGCCAGTCTGAGTCCAGAGCCTGTGTTTCTGTCTCTATATCATATTTTCTTTTCTGACTGTGTCCACTCAATGCCCAAACCCTGGCTGAAGAGAGTGATGGGGTCAGGCAGTTTGTCTTTGGGCATGTGATGCTGTAATCCTGTCTTTACCCTGCACCTCCTGTTGATAATGGACAGGTCATGAGTCCTTTCACTGGCGCTTAGTCTCTCCATTGGCAGAGTGGGGAATGACCCTAATCCTACCCCAAGAAATTGCATGAGTGACCGGTTTGCATGCTTGTAAGGAACCCTGTAAGTCACACAGGGGACAAACTTGCACAGTTCCAGGTGTTATCCCCTTGCACCATCTGGTCCATCTGAGTAGTGACATTCTGACTCCCTCCTCTCTCATTATACAGCCCTCTGACTGCCCTCCTTTCCTTTTCACTTGGTTCTTCCCATCTGTTTTATGATTGGGAGTTAAGAGTCTGGAAGCTCACCAGGACACTGGGTTTGCTGAGTAGAGAATTGAAAGAAACCTGAAAAATAAAATTAATTGAAATCTGTGACTATAGTGAGAGAAGCCTTCCACCCCCTACCCCTAGATGTGTCTCTCTAGAGGGTGTGGTGGAAGGGGACCCGAAAGGGTCCTGCATTTTCCAGTAAGACACTTTTCTAGGAGATTAGCACATGTGTATTCACAACCCAGGTGTTGTCCCAGTGGACCAGCTGAGCCAGGGTTTGCATGCTCCCTCCCTTTATCTGTCTTCTACAAGACAGAGTCTTTTGGAGGCCCCAAATGCTAAGTCTCTGGAACCTTGGAGAAGAAACAGTAAGTAGGAAGAAAGGAAACCTATTTTTTTCCTCCAAACAAATAATAACACGATGATGACCACGACTATACATATTGAAGAAACTGCCACTACAATCCACATGGTATCCAGGTGTTCATTTTTTTCATTAGTAACACCTAAAAAGAAAAAAAAAGAAGTTGCACTTGAGACACATCGAGTGAGGCCCAGAGTGGTTTTTTAGAGCCTCTACTGCATCTCTTCTAGACCATCTTTGGGAGTTGGGTGGGTTCATCTATACCCAGAGGCTCTGGGGGTATGAGCAGGCTTTCTGGGAGTGGGAGTCCCATTTAGGCAGACAGGGCATGGTGGAGCCTGGTAGAGCCAGTGGGAGGAAGCAATCCTGCCTTCCCAAGGACTTTGCTCTTGGGATCTGAGTAGGCTGGAGAAAGGGTTGGTGGAGGGGGAGGGAGGAAGGAGAGACCTCTGAGGGAGTGAGAGGCATGGAGCCCCAGGGGATGTCTGTCCCTTCCCAGTGTCACTTGGCTGTCTCCTACTGGGCTGCTGTTTTAGGAATCATAAAGGGCACAAGAGACACCCCACACCTCACAGCCACTCAAGGCTCTCAGAGAGACCTGAGACATACTTACTTTTGCAGAGACTCTGGACAGAGACAGAGAAGGATGAATTGCTGACAGCATTCTCAGCTACGCAGGTGTAGGTCTCTTCATTGAAACTCTTGGGGTCCCAGGAGATAGTAAGGTTTGCTTCACTTTGAAGTGTGTTTCCTGAGACCTGCCACCTGAATAAGATGTTATCATTTGGATTCTCCACAGAGCAGGTCAGGAGGATCTCACAGGTCCTATTATTAGACCATTTGGTGTGAGAGACAACTTGTAAGTTCCTCAGTCGTCCTGTGTGCAGAGAAGAGGCCTGGATTAAGGACAAATGTCTTGGCTCAGCCCTCTGTGAAAAATATCTCTCACCTCGATGTTTCTGTATTCCACCTGACACAGCTGTGTACTCTGTAAATAAGTCTGCATGTACTGCCTAATTGATGACATCAAGGTATGGGGTAACCAAATGATAAGGGACATCAGTATGAGACAGAGTAGGCAGTGGGAGAGAGGGAAGGGAAAGACTGGGGTTGTCGCCAACTAGTCAGGTGATTTTAAGCTGATCACTTTAATTTTTGGAGCTCCAGTTTCTTCCTGGGGGTCCTTCTAACACTTGTTCACTGCCCCTTATGTAAAGATAATTTGGAGACTAAACTAAGGGCCAGCCCTACCTCAGCCAGGTCCAAAACCAGAAGACCAGGCACACTTCTCCATTGTCAGAATTCCCTAGATGGGATGGAAGATAAAAGCTTAACACTCTTGGAGAACTGTATTTCCCACATCTGTGGGAATATTGGTTCTCACTGGAGCTGATGCTGGCTCAAATGATGACAAAGAGACCTTGATGTAGAGTGTCACCAAGTCAGAAAGGGAAATGTTGAGAATTAAAGAATTAGGAAAGGAAGAAGTGAAGAAACAGAGAGAAAGCAAGAAATTCTGGGGAAGAAAGAAGTGCAATATATTTGGGACTACATATGTTGCAGAAATATCCGAGAGCAGAGACCAGAAAATATCACCTCTAAGGTGTCAGTGGCTGTGAATCAATGGGGACATGAAAGCAGTACAGAAAAGCCCTCTGACCTAGACTCCGCCCAAGGGTTGAAATAAAGGTGACCCAATAGAAACAGAATGACTCCAACTGTCTGATTAGAAGAGATTAAGTAATGCTTTAAGCTTAGCTAACTGAGTAGGGGTGGTGGAACATACCTTGCTGGAACAGAATTTTCATGTCATGGCAAGAATGTTGGATTTAGAGTTAGGAAGACCTAGGTTAGAATCACGGCTTTGTCATTTACTGGCTACATGGACAAATTATAGTCTCTTCATGCCTAAGTTTCCTCATCTATAAAACTGGGCAATAATACTTACTTCTTGGGTAATTATGAGAATTACATGAGACAGCATGTAGCACAGAAATGGCAAATATTTGGCATGAATATTACATCTCCTTCAGCCAATGTCTGTTGCTGACCTCAAAAACCTATCTTGATATCTTTCTCCATTTGATGAATATATAACTACTGATTTGACATTTCTACCTGGATATAATGTGTATCTCCAACTCAACAAGTTCAAAAAGACTCCTGTTTTTCTCTCCAAAACCTTCTCAATCTGCAACTTTCCCCATCTTAGTTGACAACAACTGCATCCTTCCAGTCATCCAAGCCAAAAGCCCTGGAGTCATCCCTGACTCATCTTTTCCTCTCATACTCCCACATCACAAAATCCTGGTGGCTTTACCTCTAAAATATATCCAGAATCCAACCACTTCTCACTACCTCCACTGCTACGACTCTGGTCCAAGCCAGTATTACCTCTTGCTTAGATAGTTGCAATGGCTTCCTAATTGGTTCAGTGGCTTCCACACTTGTCCAAAGAGATCCTTTAAATAAGTAAGTTAAATTATATTACTTCTCTGCAAAACCCTCCAATTGTTGTCCGTTCCCCCAAAAATGAAACCAAAGTCCTTGTGATGGCTCTTATAGCCTTAGAAGATATGGCCCCCTACTTCCTTACTGACCTCATTTCCTATTGCTCTCTCTTACTCTGCTCCTTGATGTTTGACCTTCTTTATATTCCTTGAGCTGCCAGACACAGGGAGTGCTTGTGTGGGATGGCTCTTCATCCAGATATCTGCATGGCTCACTCTTTTACCTCCAACATGTCCTGGCTCTAATGTCATCTTCTCAATGAGGCCTATTATGATCACTCCATTTAAAATTGACCACTGCTTTCTGGCACTTCTGATGCTCCTTATTCTGTTCTAATCTCTCTTTCTCCATAGCACTCGCAGCTTACTGTGTCATTTGTTTATATATTATGTGTACTGTTTATTATTGCTCCCATATTCCCTACTCAGAATGTCAGTTCCATGAGAGCAGGGACCTTTGTTTTGTTCACTGATGTATTTCAAGGGCCTAAAACAGTGTCTCGTATATTATCCCTGATTAACAAATATTGTTGACTCAGTGAATAAACAACATGACTCTGATATCTTTCTTAACACTGAACCCTAGAAAGTTACTCCCAATTAATTGATATTGGCCCATAAGATCAAATCTTTGCCATCCCTAGCCTAGTACATACAGAACAATTGGCCAGTGTTTTTTAAAAGAAAACCTATATAATTTATATCTTAAAATACCTTTGCACAATTGTAAAACATGTTGGTGTAGCTTACACATCTCTCTGTGTATGTGCTTTTGAAGGAGAGGCACTCCAAAAGGCCCTGAGAAGCCATTGGCATTCAGCCTCAGGAGTGTGGCTGTTGCAGAAGAAGTTGTGCTTGGTCTTCTAAATAGTGGCAGAAGAAACTTGTCTCAACAAGTGTAATGGAGCCTAGTACAGGGTCTAGAAGTCACAAGATTTAGGTTCTAATCTTAGCTCTGTCACTAACTGCTGTGCAATGCCATTGAATAGTTTTGTTGCTGGACCTCAGTCTAGCTCCAAATGCCATGCTTTTTACCACTAAGCTATAGTGCACACTTGCAGTCACATAGACTTGAAATATGTACTATTTTTCAGTCCATACACAATTAAACCCCATGATTTGACTCACTGAAGATCCTCAGATCATAATCGGTAAACAGTGAAGAGGTCAGTGTGGTTATCTGGGCTCTGTAAAGTCCTGAGTCTGCCATCGTCAGGTTGCTGAGCTGCAAGGAATAGGACTCGGTGACATTCAATCGATTTTTCCGCTTTGGGTCAGTCACCCTGTTTAGTGCTTCATTTGGCTCTATGAAGATGGCAGATTTTCCCTCATGTAGCCAGGTGATGGACGTGATCTTCTCTTCCACAGGAAACTTCAGGGTAAGTGTTACAGACTCCCCCAGGACCCCGTTCACAATCAATGGGGTTGAGCTGGTTTGTGAAACTGTGTTCCCTGTGAACACAGAAAGAAAACTGCTATAACTCTCCCTGCCCTCCCCCTGTTCCCCACACCCTTTCTCCATCCTCTGCCAGTCAGTTAGAGCTCTCTGATACTGAAGTCCAGAAATATGATGAAAAGGGAAAGGGTTAGGAGGAGTGTTGAAATGGGCAATCACAGAGGCTCCACCCCAGCAAAATGTCTGGCACTCTTGTTTAATGAGTAGTTGATCCAGATGATCCTGGCCAGTCTACCCTCCCACACTAGCTGGTCACTCCTGAGTCATGGCCACACTATCTGATCCCAGCTTCTGAGTTATCTGGGCATAGAGAGGGACAACTATATCAACTCTCTGGCACAGACTTCAAAACCCACAAGTCTTTGCTGATGAAATATAATCAAAGCTTGACATTTATTAAATACTTACTGTGTTCAGCATAGTAGGCTTGTGAGATTTAGAGGACTAGTAATAGGAATTTACGGTTCTTATACATTATTTCATTCGACGCTGACAACAATTCTGTGAGGCAGTAGGATGAATATTACCATCTCCATTTATAGAAAGGATCTGAGGCACAGAGAGGTTACCTAGTTTTCCCAGGGTTACCTAGCTAAGGAATAACAGAGTCAGGATTCAGACCCAACTCCTTTGACTCTAACTACTTTGTGCTCTTTCCATGATACCAGAAGATATCTTTTATTCTCCCAAAAGATTATTGTCTAGTAGTTGAGGAGATAAAAACTGATAAGCATAAAAATAATAGTTAACCTCAAAGTAACATACAATGACTATACTCTCATGAGCCTCTCTCAGAGCCATTAATGTTCAAGCAAAAAAGGTGAAATAGTCACAGTCATTCTTAAAGAAGATGTTTCTTTACCATCTTTTGCCAAATTCCTAGCATTTATCATACCATTTTTTTAGCCCTCTGTTTACTTGTTTGTCCAGCTGACCATGTCTTAATTACCTTTATATCTCAGCACTGTGCCTAACACAAAGTAGGATATGGAAATGTTTGAGTGAATCAATGAATAGGTAACCATTACCACAACCTCAACCTTCTCAAGATCTCTTAATTCTCAGGAGAGGATCTGAGTAGGTGAGGAAATGTCTCAGGATCTTTGCACTCAGCTCCTGGGTGACCTCACACTTCCTCTCTTTTTCTCAAATTGTCACATGCATGCCCATCACATGAACACTGCCACCAATTCCCCCTCTTTACTACATCTTTCCCATCAGCACTTTAACATGCTGTTGTTTGTCATTTGACCATTCTTCCCTCTCAGAATCACATGGGTGAATATCACAAGCAAAATCTTGAGTGAAAAAAGAAAATACAGATACAAATAGAATACAGTGGCATGCTTACATTTATTTAAAGTTAAAAAACAGGCAAAACAAATCTATTACTTTAGAAGTCAGGATAGGGTTACCTTTGAGGAGGAGGGAGGGATAGCAAATAGGAGGGAGCATAGAGGGGGTTTTCTGGGCTGCTGATAATGTGCCATTCCTTAACCTGTGTCTGGATACACAGATTTATTCATTTTATGATTATTCCTTGAGCTGACACTTAGGATTTGTAATTTTCTCTTTGTATACTATATTTCAGTAAAAGAGGTTAAAACAACAAGAAAAAACAAAACAAAACAATTACAATGGCCTATGAGGGCTAGAATGATCTGGTCATTTTTCTCTTTTTAGCCTAATTTCCTATAACTCTCCCCCTTACTCCCTTTGCTCACACTATGCTGGCCTGGTTATTCCTTGAACAGGCCAGAGTCGTACACTTGTAATTCCTTCTGCCTAGAATGCTCTTCCCCCAGGTGTCCACGTGGCTCACTCTTTCGTCTCCATAAGGTCTTTAATGCAAACATCCCCTCTCAAGGAGGCCTTCTGTGACCATGCTTTCCTCACCACAAGCCCTCACTCCTGTGTACTCATTGCCTTTGAATTTGTTTTTCTCTGTAATACTTACTTTCTACCATACTCTGTAATTTGCATATTTGTTTTTTTGTTCTTTTCCCCTTCTATAAGAATGTAAGCTCCATGAAAGCAAGGATTTTTTTCTGTCTTGTTCACGGTGCTGGACATTCTTGAACAGTGCTTGGCACAGAGTAGGCACCCAATGAATACTGCTGGGTGAATGAGCACAGCTCCATCCCTTGTTTTGCAGGTTCTCTGCCCAGGATGTTTAGGACCGGTTTCTCTTTGTAACGGGTCTCGGCATACCCTGTGGCCCAAAGACTCTCCAAGAACTGTTCTTCCTTCTCTAGCACAGACCTTTAAGTTTCCTTTGTTGTTATAGATCGAAATCATTCATTTATTTAACAGGCCATTCATTGTACTATTTGCTCAGCTTTATGCCAATTCAGTGAGTAAAAGCCTTAGAAATCATGGCATTCAGACCATACTTATTAGATTCATTTTATGTACCAGTTTCTGGACTGAAGACTGAATATAGAAATGAATAAGACATTATCTGTTCTCTGGACTCACCGTTTGGTAGAGGAGTCTGACAGGTAAACATGTAGCTATGGTGTGGTGAGTTAGGCGTTGACCTAGGATAGGGTTTGCTTCTGCATTGCCCTCACACCACTAATTGCACACTCAATATCGAGTGTTTCTTTCTCTTAGATATAGTTAAAATGTTCTTTTCCTCTATTTTTCATAATCTTGAGGTAGGGATTATGCTTATCATCTCTGTATTCCTAGCATTTAGCACAATTTTGAGCTCAATAAATGTTGAATTGATAGAGATAACTGCTCTATAGGAGCACAAATAGTGAAAATGATGGGGTAGAAAGGGTTGGGGGTTGTCAGGGAACACTTTGCAGAGAAGGTAACATTGTAGTTGGGTTTTGAATAAAAACAAGAAGTTCTCCATTGCTTGATTATTTCAAGAATGCCCGGCTCTTTCTTTGCTCCATTGTTCCCTTTGCCTGAAATACCTTGCTCACATTTTCCCATCTGGTGAGCTCCTATTTATCCTTCAAGGATAAGTTCAAATATCTGTTTGCCTTTGTTTATATTTGTGGGGTTTGCATTTGGTACAGGGGAGGAGACAGGAGTTTGTGGTTGGAGAAGAGGAAAAGTTATAGAAGGAGGAGAAGGGGTTGGTAGAAGTAATTCCCTGCAAGTCTAAGAAAAAAAAGAAGATAAGAGCCACTGTGCTTAAGGAAGGTGAAGGTAAGAAGTTACTGAAAAAGCTCAAAGGCTCCTCTGAAAGACTTTGGACTCTAGGAGAGCTGCTTTGGGACCCAGATGACGTGGTGTGGCCCAGAAGGCACAAGAAGGCCTTTTTCTCTACTCTGCCTGGGATCAGCACTGATGCTTTGGGAATGTCTTGGGTCAGCATCCTTGGCATGGATATCCACGTTCTCTGCAGAGCATTGAGGTCTTCTGTAAGTGGTTCAGCTGGCTGCAGATTTGGAGGACTAGAATCAGAAGAGACTAAGAATTGGGAGGATGCCTCATGACCTTAACAGAAGGCTGCTTTGGGGGCCTATGGGAAGCATCCCTTATAAGTCACTGGGAGCCACTTGGAGCATGTGGGTGGTGCTGAGGTCCAACCCCTGGTGTGGATGTTCAGTCAGCAGAAATTTGGAGTATGTTTGTTTACATGTTTCACTCACTCTGGAAACATGAGTAATGTATCAGTCAGCTCTTTATGCCCCCAGAATCTGGCCCAGGGATCTTGGAATACTAAATAGGTTGAGATCAGAATGTAAAGTGTCTTGAATGATTATCTGAATGATTTTTTTTGAATATATTAAGAAACATGGAGTATTTTTGAGAAATGCAAAGGAATAAAGAAAGCAGGTAAGGCTGAACTGATTCTGAAAAAGAGAAAAGTCAGAGAAACTTTGGGATATCTAACCTAGGGGAATGGCTTAGGCCTAGGACTGGCTTAGGCCTATCTATAGGAAAAAGAGATATAGTGGGTTGTTTCAGCTCAGCATGAAACAAGTTCAGAAGGAGGGTAGGGGTTGATTTCTCAAGAGATTTAATAGAGAAGGGAAGAGATATATAAGGCAGGATCTTGAGTAAGACAAGTGAAAATGAAAATACAACATACCAAAACTTACAGGGTGCAGCGAACACAGTGCTCAGAGGGAAAATTTGTTCTTTGAAAAGATCAGGAAGATTGACATAATTTTAGCTAGATTAATTGAGAGAACAATAGAGAAGGCTCAAATTACTAAAATTAGAAATGGAAGAGTGGACATTACTGCAGACCTTATAGAAATAAAAACGATTATAAGAGAATAATATGAATAACTGTATGGTAACAAATTAGATAGCCTAGATGAAATAGACAAATTTCTATAAACAAACAGATTACCATGACTGACTTAAGAAGAAATAGAAAATCTAAGAGGATCTTTAACAAGTAAAGATATTGAATCAGTAATCAAAAACCTTCTGGCAAAGAAAAGTCCAGGACCAGATGGCTTCACTGGTGAATTCTACCAAATATTTAAAGAATAATTAATGTCAATATTTCTCAAACACTTCCCCAAAAAAGGAGAGGAGAAAACACTTTCTAATTCATCCTATGAGGCCGGCATTACCTTTACCAAAGCCAAAGATATCATACACACACACACACACACACACACACACACACACGCACGCACACACAAACTATGGACCATTATCCCTTATAAGCATTGATGGAAAAACCCTCAACAAAATATTAACAAACTGGATCCAGCTGCATAGTAAAAGGATTATACACCAAGACTAATTGGAATTTATTTCAGGAATGTAAGAGTGATTCAACATATGAAAATCAATCAATGCAATATGCTACATTAATATAATTAAGGGAAAAAGACACATGATCATCTCAATTAATACAGAAAAAAACACTTAACAAAATCCAACACTGTTTCACACATAAGAATCTAAAAGTAGAAGGGAAATTCCTCACCTTGATAAAGGGCATTTGAGAAACCCACATCTAACATTCTATTCAAGAATGGAAGGGACTTCCCTGGTGGTGCAGTGGTTAAGAATCCACCTGCCAATGCAGGGGACACAGAAGATCCCACATGCTGTGGAACAACAAAGCCTGTGCACCACAACTACTGAGCCCGTGTGCCACAACTACTGAAGCCTGCATGCCTAGAGCCCGTGCTCCACAACAAGAGAAGCCACTGCAATGAGAAGCCTGCCTACTGCAATGAAGAGTAACCCCAGCTCACTGCAACTAGAGAAAGCCCACCCACAGCAACAAAGACCCAATGCAGCCAAAAATAAATAAATAAATAAATAGATTTTTAAAAAAAGAATGAAAGACTGAAAGCCTTCCACGTAAGGCCAGGAACAAGATAACAATGCCTACTTTCATCACTTCTATTTAACATTGTACTGGAAGTTCTAGTTACAGCAATTAGACAAGAAAAAGAATAAAAGTTATCTTAATTGGAAAGGAAAAAGTGAAACTATTCCTATTCACAGGTGATGTGATCTTATAGATAGAAAATCCTAAAGAGTCCACAAAAATAGATTGGTGCAAAATGGTAGAGTAGAAGGACATGGGCTCACCTCCTCTTGCAAGAGCACCAAAATCACAACTAACTGCTGAACAGCATTGACAGGAAGGTGCTGGAACCCACCAAAAAAGATACCCTACATCCAAAGACAAAGGAGAAGCTGCACTGAGACAGTGGGAGGGGCACAATCACGATAAAATCAAATCCCATACCTGCTAGGTGGGCGATCATCCACAAATTGGAGAACAATTATACCACAAAAGTTCTCCCACTGGAGAGAAGGTTCTGAGCCCAATGTCAGGCTTCCGAGCCTGGGGGTCTGGCAATGGGACTAGGAATCCCCAGGCAATCTGACTTTGAAGGTCAGTGGGATTTGATTTCAGGACTTCCAAAGGACTGGGGGAAACAGAGACTCCACTCTTGGAGGTCACACACAAAGTCTTGTGTGCATGAGGACCTGGCTAAAGGAGCAGTGACCCCATAGGAGACTGAACCAAACCTACCTGCTAGTGTTGGACGGTCTCCTGCAGAGACAGTGGGCAGCTGTGGCTCACTACAGGGACAAGGTCACTGGCAGCAGCAGTTCTGGGAAGTACCCACTGGCATGAGCCCTCCCAGAGGCTGCCACTAGCCCCACCATATAGCCTGTAGGCTCCAGTGCTGGGTCACCTCAGGCCAAACAACAGGGAGGGAACACAGACCCACCCATCAGCAGACAAGTGGATTAAAGTTTTACTGAGCACAGGCTCAGCCCACCAGAGCAAGACCCAGTTCTACCCACCTCCAGTCCCTCCTATCAGGAAGCTTGCATAAGCCTCTTGGATAGTCTCATCCATCAGAAGGCAGACAGCAGAAGCAAGAAGCAAACCTACAGCCTACAGAACAAAAACCATAGTCACAGAAAGATAGACAAAATGAAAAGGCAGAGGACTATGTCCCAGATGAAGGAACAAGATAAAACCCCAGAAAAACAACAAAATGAAGTGGAGCTAGGCAACCTCCCAGAAAAAGAATTCAGAATAATGATAATGAAGATGATCAAGGATCCTGGAAAAAGAATGGAGGCAAAGATTGAGAAGATGCAAGAAATGTTTAACAAAGACCAAGAAGAACTAAAGAACAGAGATGAACAATATAACAACTGAAGTGTAAACTATACTAGAAGGAATCAATAGCAGAATAACTGAGGCAGAAGAACTATCATTATTCTGAATTCTTTTTCAGGTAGACTGCCTATTTCCTCTTCACTTGTTTGGTCTGGTGGTTTTTACCTTGCTCCTTCATCTGCTGTGTGTTTCTTTGTCTTCTCATTTTGCTTCACTTACTGTGTTTGGGGTCTCCTTTTCACAGGCTGCAAGTCCGTAGTTCCCGTTGTTTTTGGTGTCTGCCCCCAGTGGCCCAGTGGCTAAGGTTGGTTCAGTGGGTTGTGTAGGCTTCCTGGTGGAGGGGACTAGTGCTTGTGTTCTGGTGGATGAGGCTGGATCTAGTCTTTCTGGTGGGCACAACCATGTCTGGTGCTGTGTTTTGGGGTGCCTGTGACCTTATTATGATTTTAGGCAGCCTCTCTGCTAATGGATGGGATTGTGTTCCTGTCTTGGTAGTTGTTTGGCATAGGGTGTCCAGCACTGTATCTTGCTCATCATTGAGTGGAGCTGGGTCTTAGTGTTGAGATGGAGATCTCTGGGAGAGCTTTTGCCGTTTGATATTACATGGAGCTGGGAGGTCTCTGGTGGACCAATGTCCTGAACTCAGTTCTCCCACCTCAGAGGCACAGGCTTGACATATGGATGGAGCACCAAGACCCTGCCAGCCACATGGCTCAGAAGAAAAGGGCAAAAAAAAAAAAAAAAAAAAAAAAAAAGAAAAAAGAAAAGAAAAGTTATTAAAATTAAAAATAATTATTAAAAATAAAAAAGTAATAAAAAAAGAAAGAAAGAAGAGAGCAATAAAAACAAAAAACAAATCCACCGATGATAACAAGTGTTAAAAAGCTATACTAAAAAGAAAAACAACAAAATAACGGACAGACAGAACCCTAGGACAAATGGTAAAAGCAAAACTATACAGACGAAGTCACACAAAGAAGCATACACATACACATTCACAAAAAGAGAAAAAGGAAAAAATCTATCTATCTATCTATCTACAAAAGGAGGAAGAGAGCAACCAAATCAATAAACAAATCTTCCAATGATAATAAACTCTAAATACTAAACTAAGATAAACACAAAGCCAGGATCAAATTAGATGCAGAAAGCAAACCCCAAGTCTACAGTTGCTCCCCAAATCCACCGCCTCAATTTTGGGATGATTTGTTGTCTATTCAGGTATTCCACAGATGCAGGGTACATCAAGTTGACTGTGGAGATTTAATCCACTGCTCCTGAGGCGGCTGGAAGAAATTTCCTTTTCCCTTCTTTGTTCGCACAGCTCCTGGGTTTCAGCTTTGGATTTGGCCCCGCCTCTGTGTGTAGGTCACCTGAGGGTGTCTGTTCTTTGCTCAGACAGGACGGGGTTACAGTAGCAGCTGATTAGGGGGCTCTGGCTCACCCAGGGCAGGGGGAGGGAGGGTACGGAATGCCAGGTGAGCCTGCGGCGGCAGAGGCCAGCGTGATGTTGCAACAGCCTGAGGAGCACCGTGTGTTCTTCTGGGGAAGTTGTCCCTGGATCACGGGACCCTGGCCTGGCGGGCTGCACAGACTCCAGGGAGGGGAGGTGTGGATAGTGACCTGCTTGCACACAGGCTTCTTGGTGGCTGCAGCAGCAGCCTTAGCATCTCATGCCTGTCTCTGGTGTCTGTGTTGATAGCTCGCACCTGTCTCTGGAGCTAATTTAGGGGGTGCTGTGAATCCCCTGTCCTCATGCACCCCTAAACAAAGGTCTCTTACATCTTAGTCAGGTCCAGACTTTTTCCCGGACTCCTTCCCTGCTAGCTGTGGAGCACTAGCTCCCTTCAGGTTGTGTTCATGCAGCCAACCCCAGTCCTCTCCCTGGGACCTGACCTCCAAAGCCCAAGCCTCAGCTCCCAGCCTCCACCCACCCCGGCTGGTAAGCAGACAAGCCTCTCAGGCTGGTGAGTGCTGTTGGCACCGATTCTCTGTGTGGGAATCTCTCCACTTTGCCCTCTGTACCCCTGTTGCTGTGCTCTCCTCCATGGCTCTGAAGCTTCCACCCCCGCCCATCCCCCATCTCCACCAGTGAAGGAGCTTCCTAGTGTGTGGAAACTTTTCCTCCTTCACAGCTCCCTCCCAGAGGTGCAGGTCCCTTCCCTATTCTTTTATCTCTGTTTTTTCTTTTTTCTTTTGCCCTACCCATGTACGTGGGGAGTTTCTTGCCTTTTGGGAAGTCTAAGGTCTTCTGCCAGTGTCGGTAGGTGTTCTGTAGGAGTTGTTCCACATATAGATGTATTTCTGATGTATTTGTGGGGAGGAAGGTGATCTCCACATCTTACTCCTCCACCATCTTGAAGGTCTCTCTGGCATGATATATTTAAAATGATGGAAGGGAAGAACCTACAACCAAGAATACTCTACCCAGCAAGACTCTCATTCAGATTTGGACAAGAAGTCAAAACCTTTACAGACAAGCAAAAGCTAAGAGAATTCAGCACCACCAGACCAGCCTTGCAACAAATGTTAAAGAAACTCCTCTACGCAGGAAAGAGACTAGCAACTTAAAACAAACAAACAAAGAAAAACAATAACCACAAAATAAACTTGCACATATATAGACTGATATATCAAAACCTCATGGGAACAGCAAACCCAAAAACTGCAACAGATACCCACACACAAAAGAAAAAGCAACCCAAACACAACACTAAAGACAGTCATCAAATCACAAGAGAAAAGAGCAAGAGAGGAAGGGAAGAAAAAAGACCAACAAAAACAAACCCAAAACAACTAAGAAAATGGCAATACGAATGCACATATATATATATATATATATATATATATATATATATATATATATATGTTTTTTTTCTTTGTGGTACACAAGCCTCTCACTGTCATGTCCTCTCCCGCTGCAGAGCACAGTCTCCAGACGTGCAGGCTCAGTGGCCATGGCTCACGGGCCCAGCCGCTCTGCGGCATGTGGGATCTTCCTGGACCAGGGCATGAACCTGTGTCCCCTGCATTGGCAGGAGGACTCTCAACCACTGCACCACCAGGGAAGCCCACGAATGCACATATTGATAATTATCTTAAATGTAAATGGATTAAATATGCCAACCAAAAGACATAGACTGGCTGAATGGATACAAAAACAAGACTTGTATATATGCTGTCTACAAGGGACCCACCTCAGACCTAGGGACACATACAGACTGAAAGTGAGGGGATGGAAGAAGGTATTCAATGCAAATGGAAACCAAAATAAAGCTGGAGTAGCAATACTCATATCAGACAAAATAGACTTTAAAATAAAGCCTGTTATAAGAGATAAAGAAGGACACTACACAATGATCAAGGGATCAGTCCAAGAAGAAGATATAACAATTGTAAATATATATGCACCCAACATAGGAGCACCTCAATATATAAGGCAAATAACAGCCATAAAGGGAGAAATCAACAGTAACACGATAATAATGGGGGACTTTAACACCCCACTTTCATCAATGGACAGATCATCCAGACAGAAAATCAATAAGGAAATACAGGCCTTAAATGACACATTAGACCAAATGGACTTAATTTATATTTATAGAGCATTCCATCCAAAAGCAGCAGAATACATATTCTTCTCAAGTGTACATGGAACCTTCTCCAGGATTGACCACATGCTGGGCCACAAGGCAAGCCTAGTAAATTTAAGAATATTGAAATCATATCAAGCATCTTTTCTGATCACAACGTTATGAGATTAAAAATAAACCACAGGAAAAAAACTATAAAAAACACAAACATGTGGAGGTTAAAAAATATGCTACTAAAGAACAAATGGGGGCTTCCTTGGTGGCGCAGTGGTTGAGAGTCTGCCTGCCATTGCAGGGGACACAGGTTCGTGCTCTGGTCCGGGAAGATCCCACATGCCATGGAGCAGCTAGGTCCATGAGCCATGGTCGCTGAGCCTGCAAGTCTGGAGCCTGTGCTCTGCAACAGGAGAGGCCACAAGAGTGAGAGGCCCGTGTACCGCAAAAAAAAAAAAAAAAAAAAAAGAACAAATGGATCATTAAAGAAATTAAAGAGGAAATTAAAAAATACCTAGAGACAAATGAAAATGAAAGCACAATGATTCAAAACCTATGGGATGCCTCAAAAGCAGTTCTAAAAGGTGAGTTTATAGCAATACAATCTTACCTCAGGAAACAATAAAAATCTCAAATGAGCAACCTAACCTTACACCTAAAGCTATTAGAGAAAGAAGAAGAACAACAACAACAACCAAAAAAAAACCCCAATGTTAGTAGGAGGAAAGAAATCATAAAGATCAGAGCAGAAATAAACAAACAGAGACAAGGAAAACAGTAGCAAAGATCAATGAAACTAAAAGCTGATTCCTTGAAAAGATAAACAAAATTGATAAACATTTAGCCAGGCTCATCAAGAAGAAAAGGGAGAGGATTCAAAACAATAATATTTGAAATGAAAAAGGAGGAGTTACAAATGACACCACAGAAATACAAAGGATCATAAGAGACTACTACAAGCAACTGTATGCCAATAAAATGGACAACCTGGAAGAAATGGACAAATTCTTAGAAAGGAACAGTCACCCAAGAATGAACCAGGAAGAAATAGAAAATATGAACAGACCAATCACAAGTACTGAAATGGAAACTGTGATTTAAAAACTCCCAAAGAGCAAAAGTCCAGGACCTGATGGCTTCACAGGCGAATTCAATCAAACATTGAGGGAAGAGCTCACACCTATCCTTCTGAAACTGTTGCGAAAAATTGCAGAGGAAGGAAAATTCGCAAACTCATTCTATGAGGCCACCATCACCCTGACACAAGACAAAGGTACCACAAAAAAGGAAAATTACAGGCCAATATCACTGATGAACATAGACTCAAAAATTCTCAATAAAATACTAGCAATCTGAATCCAACAGTACATTAAAAGGATCATACACCATGATCAAGTGGGATTTATCCCAGGAGTACAAGGATTTTTCAATATCCACAAATCAACCAGTGTGATACACTACATCAACAAATTGAAGAAAAAAACCATGTGATCATCTCCATAGATGCAGAAAAATATTTTGAAAATTCAGCACCCATTTATGATAAAAACTTCCCAGAAAGTAAGCAAAGAGGGAACATACTGCAACATAATAAAGGCCATATATGACAAAACTATAGCTAACATCATACTCACTGGTGAAAAGCTGAAAGCATTTCCTCTAGGATCAGGAAAAAGACAAGGATGTCCACTCTCATCACTTTCATTCAGCATAGTTTTGGAAGTCCTAGCCATGGCAATCAGAGAAGAAAAAGAAATAAAACTAATCCAAATTGGCAAAGAAGAAGTAAAACTGTTTCTGTTTGCAGATGACATGATACTATACATAGAGAATCGTAAATATGTTACCAGAAAACTACTAGAGATAATCAATGAATTCCGTAAAGTTGCACAATATAAAATTAATGCACAGAAACCTGCTGCATTTCTATATACTAACAATGAAATTCAGAAAGAGAAATTTAAGAAACAATCCCATTTACCACCACATGAAAAAGAATAAAATACCTAGGAATATACCTACCTAAGGAGAGAAAAGACCTGTACTTTGAAAACTGTAAGATACTGATGAAAGAAATCAAAGATGACACAAACAGATGGAAAGATATACCATGTTCTTGGATTGGAAGAATCAGTACTGTTAAAATGACAATACTACCCAAGGCAATCTACAGATTCAATGCAATTCCTATCAAATTACCAATGGCAATTTTCACAGAACTGGAACAAAGAAAATCTTAATTTGTATGGAAACACAAAAGACCCCAAATATCCAAAACAATCTTGAGAAAGAAAACTAGAGCTGGAAGAATCAGGCTCCCTGACTTCAGACTATACTACAAAGCTACAGTCATCAAAAGAGTATGCTGCTGGCACAAAAATAGAAATATAGATCAGTGGAACAGGATGGAAAGCCCAGAAATAAACCCACACATCTATGGTCAATTAATCTATGACAAAGGAGGCAAGACTACACAATGGTGGAAAGACGGTTTCTTCAACAAACGGTGTTGGGGAAACTGGACAGCTACATGTGAAAAAATGAAATCAGATAATTCTTTAACACCATACACAAAAATAAACTCAAAATGGATTAAAGACCTAACCTATAAAACTCCTAGAGGAAAACATAGGCAGAACACTTTCTGACATAAATCACAGCAATATCTTTTTTGATCCATCTCTCAGAATAATGGAAATAAAAACAAAAATAAATGAATGAGACCTAATTAAACTTAAAAGATTTTGCACAGAAAAGGGAACCATAAACAAAATGAAAAGACAACACACAGATTGGGAGAAAATATTTACAAATGATGTGACCAACAAGGGATTAGTCTCCAAAATTTACAAACAGCTCACGAGGCTTAATATCATCAAAACAAACAACCCAATTTAAAAAAATAGGCAGAAGACCTAAATAGACATTTCTCCAAAGAAGACATACAGATGGCCAACAGGCACATGAAAAGATGCTCAACATCGCTAATTATTAGAGAAATGCAAATCAAAACTACAAGACATCACCTCACACCAGTCAAAATGGCTATCATCAAAAAATCCACAAACAATAAATGCTGGAGAGGGTGTGTAGAGAAGGGAACCCTCTTACACTGTTGGTGGGAATGTAAACTGGTACAGCCACTGTGAAGAACAGTATGGAAGTTCCTTAAAAAACTAAAAATACAGCTACCATATGACTCTGCAATCCCACTCCTGGGGATATATCCAGAGAAAAACATGCTCTGAAAGGATACATGTACCCCAATGTTCATTGAGGCACTGTTTACAATAGCTAAGACATGGAAGCAACCTAAATGTCCATCAACAGAGCAATGGATAAAGAAGATGTGCTATATATATACGATGGAATATTACTCAGCCATTAAAAAGAATGAAATAATGCCATTTGCAGCAAAATAGATGGACCTAGAGAATGTCATACAGAGTGAAGTAAGTCAGACAGAGGAAGAAAAATATTGTATGATATCCCTTATATGCAGAATCTAAACAGAAATGATACAAATGGACTTATTTACAAAACAGAAACAGACTCACAGACTTAGAAAATGAACTTATGGTTACTGGGGGGAAGGATCGGGGGAAGGGATAGTCAGGGAGTTTGGGATCGACATGTTCACACTGCTATATTAAAAATGGATAACCAACAAGGACCTACTGTATTACACAGGGAACTCTGCGCAATGTTATGTGGCAGTCTGGATGGGAGGGGAGTTTGGGTGAGAATGGTTACATGTATATGTATGGCTGACTGAGTCCCTTTGCTGTGCACCTGAACCTATCACAACACTGTTAATCAGCTACACTCCGATATAAAACAAAAAGTATATATAAAAAAAAATCCACAAAAAATCTATCAGAGCTAATAAATGAATTAAGCAAAATTGTAGCATAGAAGATCAATTTACAAAACTTTACAATTACAACACATATTTTTACAATTGTAAATTTACAATTGTATAGTTTAAATTTGTATTTTACAAATACACATTGTATTTTTATTATTTTAATTAATTAATTTTTTACACATTGTATTTTTAAACACTAGCAATGAACAATCTGAAAAGGAAATTAGGAGAACAATTCCATATATAATAACATCTAAAATAATTAAATATCTATGAATAATTTAGCCAAGGAGATTCGAGACTTATATGCTGAAAACTATGAAATGTTTTGAAAGAAATTAAAGAATACCTAAATAAATGGAAAGACATCCTATGTTCATGGATTGTAGGATTTTTTTTTTTTTTTTTGGATTGTAGGATTTAAGATTAAGTATTTGGCAATACTACCCAAAGCAAGTTACAGATTCAGTTCAATCTCTATCAAAATTCCAATGACCTTTGTGACTTTCTTTTTCATAAATAGAAAAGCCATTCTTCAAATTCATATGGAATTGTAAGGGACCCCAAATAACCAAAACTATATTGAAAAATAAAAACAAATTGAAGAACTCGCACTTCCCAATTTAGAAATTTTCACAGCTACATTAATCACATGCCAGTGCATTGCTGGTATCAAGATAGACATATAGATGTCTATATGGAATTGAATTGAGAGTCCATAAATAAACCCATACATTTATGGACAGTTAATTTTTGACAAGAATACCAAGATCTTTCAATTGGGAAAGAATGGTTGCTTCAACAAATAGTGCTGGGACAACCGGATGCCTATAAACAAAAGAATGAAGTTGAACACCTCCCTCACACCTATGCAAGAATCAACTCAAAATGTTTCAATGACCTAAATATGAAAGCAAAAAATTATGAAACTCTTAGAAGAAAACATAGGTGTAAATTTACATGATCTTGGATTTGGCAATGAATTCTTAGATATCACAACAAAAGTGTGAGCAGGAGAAGAAAAAATAGATAAATTAGACTTCATCAAAATTAAAAACTTTTGTGCATCAAAGGACATTATCAGGTAATGAAAATAAAACTTACAGAATAGGAGAAAATATTTATAAATCATATATCTGATAAGGGTCTAGTATTCAACGTAGTTAAAGAGCTCTTATAGCTCAAAAAAAAAGAAAGACAAATAATCCAATCAAAAAGGGACAAAGGACTTGAATAGACATTTCTCCAAAGAAAATATACAAACGGCCAATAAGCACATGAAAAGAGGCTCAATATCATTTGTTGTTAGGGAAATGCAAATCAAAACCACACTTTACAATCAAAAATACACTTTACATGTATTAAGATGGTGATTAATAATAATGACAACAATAATAATAGTAAATAATTGGAAAATAAGTTTTGGTAAGGATGTGGAGAAATTAGAACCCTTATACATTGCTGGTGGGCTTGTAAACTGGTACAGACACTGTGGAAAAAACTATTTAGTGATCCCTCAAAAAATTAAGTACAACATTACCATATGATCCAGCAATTTCATTCCTGGTTATATACCCAGAAGAATTGAAAACAATACTTGTACAAAAGTCTTCATAATAGAACTATTTGCAAAAGCCAAAAGGTGGAAACAACACAAATGTCCATCAGTAGATGAGTGGATAAATAAATATGGTACACACATACAATGGAATATTATTCAGCAATAAAGAGGAACAAAGTACTGATACATGATACAATATGAATAAACATTGAAAACATTGTACTAAGAAAGAAGTCAGACATAAAAAGTCACATGTTGCATGACTTCATTTATAGGAAATATTCAGAATAGATAAACCCATTGAGCCAGAAAGCAGATTAGTGTTTGAAGAGGGATAGGGGGAAGGAGAAATGAGAAGTGATTGCTTAATGAGTACAAGGTTTCCTTTTGGAGTGACTAAATGTTTTGGAGCAGTAGAAGTGGTGGTTGCCCAACATTGTGAATTTACTAAATGTCACTGAATTGTACATTTTAATATTATTATTTTGTTTTGTGAATTTCACCTTAATGAAAAAAAAGAAAGACAAAAATTTTGTGTGCACATGGAGACACAACTGAGGCTAGATCTGTAGTGGGAGACTGAAAACTGGGAGGTGTGGAAGGCTGGTAGTCCAGTGGGCACAGACCACAGATTCTGAGAGGTGGAAAGACACAGTTGTCCTTGAGGATAGTGACAAAATATAAACAACTCTCTGCCTGTGGTGAGCAACAATAAACATTTGAAGGTGTGGATGGTTAGTAAGAAGTAGATAATGCTGCTCAGGGGAAGGGGAGTCATCGGATTACAATCTCTTAGCAGAAGAGCCTGTAAGTTTTTGACTCAAAACGTCAGAATCATTTGGTTGGCCCATGTGTATTGGCTGTACATATATTTCCTACCACTGTTCTCTCTTCAGCATCAGAATACCTGTATCTGCTTCCTGCAAACACACTTGAAGAATTTGTTCTTATTTCTCCATCCCTCCAACCCCACTGTGACTAAAGTCTCATGAGTGTGGTTCATGAAGCAGCACTGGGGTTGCCTGGGAGCTTGTTATAAATGCAGAATCTTAGTCTCCATTCCACAATCAGCATTATAATAAGATTCCCTAATAATTTGTGTGCATATTGACATTTGATAAGTAAGTTCCCACCTATAAAGAATAAAACGGAGAAGCAAATGAGATTCATTTTCTCCAGGGCATGATAATGTCTGATTTCAGTTATACCAATTGGGATTATTTCTTAACATGGTTTATCTTTTCAGATACATTTCTTAAAAGGAGCAAGTTATGGTGTCCAGCCCCTTGAAAGAATGTAGGCTGGCATGAGTCATCTTCCTTCATGCTTGTTTTCAAGAGTGATTTTATTTGTGCCATACTCTTGTCACAGTAGTATTCTTTCCCTTCCTTAATCACTCCAAACTCTTCCCTGAACCAGGGCCTTCGCACATGTAATTCCCACTGCTTTGAATGCTTCTTCATTAGACTCCTCCCCTGTTTGACTTCTCACACTCCTTAAATATCAGAGGAGATGCTACCTTTCCAGAAAATCCATTCCACATCACCTCATCCAAAGCAGATCCTCTTGTTTTTCTCTGCAATGGTACTGAAACCAAGAAGGACACTGTGGGGGCTCCTGGGCATGGAAGGCTTTATGTCCCCCATTTCTTGTTTGTAGGGAATAGACTCCAGCCTCCATGACCTTCCCTGAGTTCCTAAGGGTGGATTAGAATAGTTGCTAATCAAGGAAGAGAGGGGATGCAGAGACGAGAGAGGAGCAGCCAAGAAACAATAGTGCAACCTTGGGGCAGGGTCCTGGTTCCGCCTCAAGGGTTAAACAGCAATATCTTTGAGCTCTTCTACAGAACTAAAACCCCCAAAATGGAATATATCAGCATTCTTCATTCCAGATTAAAGGAACCAGAGAAGCTCTTCAAGAAGACCACCTGAGGCCAGATTAAAGGAACCATAGAAACTCATCAGATTACCTGAGAACAAATTGAAGGAGTGCAGGTCCTGCACACACCCTAATCTTATCAGCAACCCCAACCTTGAACCGTTGCATAAAACTCCTCACCAGGGCTTCCCTGGTGGTGCAGTGGTTGGGAGTCCGCCTACCGATGCAGGAGACACGGGTTCGTGCCCCAGTCCGGGAGGGTCCCACATGCCACGGAGCGGCTGGGCCCATGGGCCATGGCTGCTGGGCCTGCGCGTCCGGAGCCTGTGCTCCATGGCGGGAGAGGCCACAGCAGTGAGAGGCCCGCATACCACAAAAAAAAAAAAAACCAAAAAGCTCAGGTTGGGACACACAGTTTTTGAGGACAGGAGCCTGCTTTGTCTCCCTTGTCTGGCAAAGCAATAAAGCTACACTTTTCTATTTCACCTAAAACTCTGTCTCTGAGATTCAATTCAGCACCAGTGTACAGAAGCCAAGTTTTCAGCATCAGTACGCTGCTTATTTTCTTCCTAGTATCACAGTTTATAATTATATATACATTTATGTGAATATATAACTGTGTATAAACTAACTAGCAGAGTAAAGTGGTTATGAATACAGACTCTGGAGCCAGGTTCTAACCCTGGAAATCACTGCTTTCCTCCTGGGCTTCAGAACACCTGCAAAACACATTCAAGTATGTTTCTTTTCTGCACCATCCCCACTTCCCCCATAACAGTGTGACATTAAGCAAGTTACTTAACTGTTGTATGCCTTCTTTCCTCTTCCTTAAAGTGAGGATAGTGTATATTTCATAGGGCCCTATGAGAAGTATTGATGGGAATGAGGAGAAACAGGGGAATTTTAACCTGAGGACGTTCAGAACATTTAATTCTAGAGATGGGTTCAATTTTGCAAGGAGGCAAAGACACGGGTCTCTGCTCCCATGCTGGGGAGTGGCTCTTGAATGTGTAAGTAAATTCTCCCTCTTTCTACATCTTATACTTATTTCCCAAGTTTCTGTCCTTACACTTTTCTCCTTAACTTCATTTATTACTTCTATGCTGTGACTTCTAAACTTCCAGCCTCAGCTCTACCTCCAGTCCTAAATTTCCAGCTGCTTTCAGGAAATCTTCTCATGGATATCACACCTAACATCTTAAAATTAGTAGCTCCAAAATAGAAATCACCTTCTCTTCATGGCTGCTCCCTCATCCCCGCAACTTTGTAACCTTCTTTGGCTACTCTGAAATTTCACCCCCCCCCAATATTTCATATCTCCTTTCCCTGCTTGATTTATTTCATTCTTATCATTTATCACTATCAAATATACTATTTCACTTATTTATCTTGTTTATTGTTTGTCTCCCCCGCTAAAAAGTTAACTCCACGAGAGCAGGAATTTTTGCCTCCTTTGTTCATGGTGTATCCCCAGGAACTAGAACAGTGCCAGGCATCCAGTAGGTGCTCAATGAATATTTATTGGATGACAGTGAATTCTCTTCCCCCCTAATTCCCATTGCCAGTTAATCTAGTTAATTCTACATCTATGATGATTTTTGCTTCTGTCCTTCTTCCTCTTGTGCTGCTACCGTGTTTATTCAACTGTCACTGTTCCTCAAAAATATTGCAAGAGCTTGCCACCTAGTGTCTAATGAAATTTGGGCAAGTTATTTAAAAAGGGGATAATAATAGTATAGACTCATAGAACTGTCATAAGGCTTATGTATATGATGTATGTACAATATTTGACCCAGTTCCTGGAACAGTATGAGCCCTCAATGAATATTAACTATTTTTATCTGCTACCCTGGGCTAGTTCTGGGCTAGCTTTCCTGTTTTGTCTTCTGCCCCATCCTATACTTTGGCCCCAGCTGACCACTTGTGGTTCTCCAAACCTGACATGAACCTTCATGCTTTCCATGAAATGGACAGCAGGGAATGAGAAGCAGGCAGGATCAGATAATTCCTTTCTGTCTGCCAAATTGGGTGCTGCTGGACCAGATAGCCCCTGATTTGCATCAAAGGAAAGGAAAGCTGGAGAACGCTTTTTATCACAGTAAGCAAAAACTGAGAGGACTATTTCTAGTGTTTTAGTTGGGTTCAGAAATTTCGGCTAAGCCCAACCATAGAATTTCAATATTTCCAATGAAGATTGTGAGGCTCAGGAGGAACGTGTAACCTACCTGTGACACCACAGTAAGTAAGAAGACCTCTTTTCTTAACTTTCGGTCTCTTTATACCACAACATGCTGGTCATAAAACCCAAAGAGTCTTGTCTCATAAAAGCACATTTACCATGCCCCAGCAGATAATTCACTTAAATGAAAACACAGTTGGAACTCTTAACTCTGAACCATCTCAGGCCATAAGCTTTTAGGTTGAGAGACAACGGCAGTTTATCAGGCACCACTGTGAGCCCCACCGGATCCCTTGGCAGAGAGACAGACAGACACCTATAAATAGGTGATTTAGATTGAGCAAGCTGCACAAAACCAGGAGTGACTCATGACTACATGGGTCCGCTTCAGTATTTACCTGGGCCAAGGCAGGAGACAAGCGTGAGAGACTGGAACAGCCAGATCATGCTCTTAGCAGTGGAGAATGGTGCTGGAGACCTCAAGGCAGTCAATGTTCTTGACATTCTCTCATAGACTGAAAGTGCTTCTACTGAAACTGCCCTCTTCCTCTCAGAGGCGTGGCAAGGCTTTCTTCCCCCATACAAAGTGTTCCAGTTTTATTTTATTACTCTATTTATTTCTTTTCTGAGTAAAGTGCAAAAATCTTGTGTGTGATGTGAATTAGAATTTTCACTATCTATATCCTTTTTTCTTTCTTTTATATGGTAGTAAAACAACCTAAATTACATATTGTGGTTATGTAACCTAAAATTAACTGGGTTTTTTTTTGAATTTTATTTTATTTTTTTATACAGCAGGTTCTTATTAGTTATCCATTTTACACATATTAGTGTATATATGTCAATCTCAATCTCCCAATTCATCACCCCCCCACCACCAACCCCCTACCACTTTCTCCCCTTGGTGTCCATATGTTTGTTCTCTACAACTGTGCCTCCATTTCTGCCCTGCAAACCGGTTCATCTGTACCATTTTTCTTGGTTCCATATATATGCATTTATATACGATATTTGTTCTTCTCTTTCTGACTTACTTCACTCTGTATGACAGTCTCTAGATCCATCCACGTCTCTACAAATGACCAAATTTTGTTCCTTTTTATGGCTGATTAATATTCCATTGTATATATGTATCACATCTTCATTATCCATTCATCCATCAATGGACATTTAGGTTGCTTCCATGACCTGGCTATTGTAAATAGAGCTGCAATGAACATTGGGGTGCATGTGTCTTTTTGAATTATGGTTTTCTCTGGGTATATGCCCAGTATTAGGATTGCTGGGTCATATGGTAATTCTATTTTTAGTTTTTTAAGGAAATTCTATACTGTTCTCCATAGTGGCTGTATCAATATACATTCCCACCAAGAGCGCAGGAGGGTTCCCTTTTCTCCACACCCTCTCCAGCATTTATTGTTCATAGATTTTTTGATGATGGCCATCCTGACTGGTGTGAGGTGATACCACATTATAGCTTTGATTTGCATTTCTCTAATGATTAATGATGTTGAGCATCCTTTCATGTGTTTGTTGGCAATCTGTATACCTTCTTTGGAGAAATGTCTATTTAAGTCTTCTGCCCATTTTTGGATTGGGTTGTTTGTTTTTTTGATATTGAGCTGCATGAGCTGCTTGTATATTTTGGAGATTAATCTTTTGTCAGTTGCTTCATTTGCATATATTTTCTCCAATTCTGAAGGTTGTCTTTTCATCTTGTTTATGGTTTCCTTTGCTGTGCAAAAGCTTTTAAGTTTCATTAGGTCCCATTTGTTTATTTTTGTTTTTATTTCCATTTCTCTAGGAGGTGGGTCAAAAAGGATCTTGCTGTGATTTATGTCAGAGTGTTCTGCCTATGTTTTCCTCTAAGAGTTTGGCAGTGTCTGATCTTACATTTAGGTCTTTAATCCATTTTGAGTTTATTTTTGTGTATGGTGTTAGGGAGTGTTCTAATTTCATTCTTTTACATGTAACTGTCTGGTTCTCCCAACACCACTTATTGAAGAGGCTGTCTTTTCTCCATTGTATATTCTTGCCTCATTTATCAAAGATAAGGTGACCATATGTCGCAGGCAGATTCTTAACCACTGTGCCACCAGGGAAGTCCCTGATAGTATCATTTGATGCACAAAAGTTTTTTGTTTTAATGAAGGCTGGTTTATTTGTTTTTTCTTTTGTTGCCTATGCTTTTGGTGTCATATTCAAGAAATTGTGCCAAATCCAATGTAACGAAGATTTTCCCCTGTGTTTCTTCTAAGAGTTTTATAGTCTTAGTTTTTATATTTATCTCTTTGATACATTTAGGTTGATTTTTCTATATTATTTAAGGCAAGATTCACCTTCATTCTTTTGCATTAGGATGTCTTATTTTCCCAGTACCATTTGTTGAAAAGGCTGTCCTTTCCCTATTGAATGTTCTTGGCGTCCTTGTCAAAAATCATTTGGACATATATTTGAGGGTTTATATCTGGTCTATTCTGTTTTATTCTACAGCACCCTGTGTCTGTCTTATGCCCCTGCCACACTCTTTTGATTACTGTAGCTTTGAAGTAAGTTTTGAAATCAGAAAGTGTGAATCCTCTAACTTTGTTCCTTTTCAGGATTGTTTTGGCCATTCAGGGTTGAATTTAATAAAATACATGTTTTGGAATCTCTCCAGATGATTATTTCTTTTCTCCCCTTTAATTTGTTTAAACAAAACCTTGCAATAAATGATTTCTTTTGCAAAATATATTCAAAGTCTTAAAAGAGAAAAATCTTCCACCTAGAATACTCTACCCAGCAAGATTGCCATTTAGAATAGGTGGAGAAATAAAGAATTTCTCAGACAAGCAAAAACTAAAAGAATACAGCAATACTAAACCTATCCTAAAAGATATATTGAAAGGCCATCTCTAAATAGAAGAGAAGCAAGAAGAAATAGGAAGGAGTAAATCCAGCTGGAAAGTAAATCACTTAAATTACCCAGTATACAGATCAAAAAGAAAAAAAAAACTGTTTGTGAAAGCAATGATAAACACAAGGAACAGCAAAAAGATAAACATGAAGATGTAAAAAGGGACATCAAAATCATGAAGTGTGGGGAAGGAGAGTAAGAAAATCCATATTCTTTTTCTTTATTTTTTAAAATTTATTTATTTTATGTGTTTTTACTTTTTTTGGTTGTGTTGGGTCTTCGTTGCTGCACAGAGGCTTTCTCTAGTTGCAGCGAGCAGGGGCTACTCTTCACGGCAGTGCATGAGCTTCTCATTGTGGTGGCTTCTCTTGTTGCGGAGCATGGGCTTTAGGCATGCAGGCTCAGTAGTTGTGGCTTGTGGGCTCTAGAGCACAGGTTCAGTAGTTGTGGCACACAGGCTTAGTTGTTCTGTGACATGTGGGATCTTCCCAGACCAGGGCTCGAACCCATGTTCCTTGCATTGGCAGGCAGATTCTTAACCACTGTGCCACCAGGGAAGCCTTCTTTTTCCTTTTTTTAGAACGTGTTTGAGTCTATATCACTATCAGTCCAAAGCAAGCAGATATAGGAATGGGTTAACATATTGGAAAAACAGGGCAACCACAAATTAAAAACTTACAATAGAGTCACAAAAACCTAACAGAAGAGAACACAAGTATAAAATAAAAAGAAATAATCAAACCACAAAAAGAAAAAAGAAAGGAACACAGAAGAAATAAAGAATCAACTGGAAAGCAAGGTTTGAAATGGCAATTAATACACATATATCAATAATTACCTTAAATGTTGATGGACAGAATGTTCCAATCAAAAGACATAGAGTGGCAGATTGGATTTGAAAGACAAGAGCTTACAATATGCTGCCTACAAGAGACCCATTTTAGGGAAAAAGGCACACATAGATTGAAAGTGAGGGGATGGAAAAAGATTTCATTCAGGGACTTCCCTGGTGGTGCAGTAGTTAAGAATCTGCTTACCAATGAAGGGGACATGGGTTTGATCCCTGCTCTGGGAAGATCCCACATGCCACGGATTAACTAAGCCTGTGCACCACAACTACTGATCCTGTGCTCTAGGGCCCATGTGCCACAACTACTGAGCTCACATGCTGCAACTAATGAAGCCCACTTTCCTAGACCCTGTGCTCCACAACAAGAGAAGCCACCACAATGAGAAGCCTGCACACCACAACAAAGAGTAGCCCCCGTTTGCTACAACTAGAGAAAGCCCACATGCAGCAATGAAGACCTAATGCAGCCAAAAAAAAAAAAAAGTTATTTCATGCAAATGGACATGACAAGGAAGTGAGAGTTGCAATACTCATATCAGACCAAATAGTCTTTAAAGCAAAGGCTATAAAGAAAGATAAAGAAGTACAGTATATAATGATAAAAGAATCAATACAAGATGAGACTTCTACACTCATCAACATATATGCACCTAATATAGGAAGACCCAAATACATAAAACAAATACTAACAGACATAAACGGAGAAATTGATATGAATACAATAATACTAGGAGAGGTTAACATCCCACTCACATCAATGGACAGACCTTCCAGACAGAGAACCAATGAGGCAACAGAGGTCCTAAATGATACAATAGAACAGTTAGACTTAATTGATATTTTCAGGGCACTACATCAAAAAAACCCACAGAATATACATTCTTTTCAAGTGCACATGGAACATTCTCTAGAATTGACCATATCCTAGGGCACAAAACTAACTTCAAGAAATTTAAGAGTATAGAAATTATTTCAAGCATCTTTTCTGACCACAATGGCATGAAACTAGAAATCAACCACAGGAAAAAAAATGAGAAAAAAAAAAGATTATATGGAGACTAAATAACATGACACTAAAAAACCAATGGGTCAATGAAGAAGTCACAAAGGAAATTAAAAAATGCCTTGAGACAAATGACAATGAAAACACAACTTACAAAATCTATGGGATGCAGCAAAAACATTTCTCAGAGGGAAGTTCATAGCATACAGACTTTCATCCAAAGAAAGAAAAATCTCAAATAAACAACTTAACCTACCACCTAAAAGAATTAGAAAAAGAAGAACAAAACCTAAAGTTAGCAGAAGGAAGGAAATAATAAAGATCAGGGAGAAAATAAATAAATAGAGATTTTAAAAATACAATAGAAAAAAGCAACAAAACCAAGAGCTTGTTCTTTGAAAGCATAAACAAAATTAACAAATCACTGGCCAGATTCACAAAGAAGAAAAGAGAGAGAACCCAAATAAACAAAATAAGAAATGAAAAAGGAGAAATCTCAACTGATAGCACAGAAATTAAAAAAAAAAATAAGAGAATACTATGAACAATTATATGCCAACAAATTTGACAACCTAGAAGAAATGGACAGCTTCCTAGAAACATACAGCCCAGCAAAATTCAATCAAGCAGAAATAGATAATTTGAACAGACCTATTACTAGAAGTGAAATAGAATTTGTAATTAAAAAACTTTCTACAAACAAAAGTCCAGGACCAGATGGCTTCACAGGTGAATTCTACCAAACATGCAAAGAAGAACTTATACTGATTCTTCTCAAATTCTTCCAAAAGATTGAAGAGGAGGGAACACTCCCAAAGACATCCTATGAAGCCACCATCACCCTGATACCAAAACCAGACAAAGACACCACCACAAAAGAAAATTACAGGCCAATATCTTTGATGAATATAGATGCAAAAATTCTCAACAAAATATTAGCAAACAGAATCCAGCAACACATAAAAATCATCATACACCACGACCAAGTGGGATTCATCCCAGGTTCACAAGGATGGTTCACATATGCAAATCAATCAATCAATGTAATACACCACATTAACAAGAGAAAAGTCAGAAAAGTCAAAAACCACATGATCATCTCAATAGATGCAGAGAAACCATTTGACAAAATTCAACATGAATTCATGAAAAAAAAAAAAAAACTCTTACCAAAGTGAGAATAGAGGGAACATATCTCAAGATAATAAAAGTCATTTATGACAAACCCACAGCCAATATAATAGTCAATGGTGAGAAGTTGAAAGCCTTCCTCTAAAATCTGGAACAAGACAAGGATGCCCACTCTCACCACTTCTATTCAACATAGTATTGGAAATCCCAGCCACAGCAATCAGACAAGAAAAAGAAAAGTTATCCAAATTGGAAGGGAAGAGGTAAAATTGTCACTGTATGCAAATGACATGATACTATATATAGAAAACCTAGGGATTCCACGCAAAAACTACTAGATCTAATAAATGAATTCAGCAAAGTAGGATGATAGAAGATTAACATTCAGAAATCAGTTGCATTCCTTTACACTAACAATGAAATATTAGAAAGGGAATTCAAAAAAAAGACACTTTTTTAAATTGCACCAGAGAAAGAAAAATACCTGGAGTAAACCTGACCAAGGAGATGAAATATTTATATGCTAAGTACTATAAAACATTAATTAAGGAAGTAAAATAGGATTCAAAGAAATGGAAAGATATCCCATGCTCTTGGATTGGAAGAATTAATATTGTTAAAATGGCAATACTACCCAAAGCAATCTACAGATTTAACGTGATTCCTATCAAATTACCTATGACATTTTTTCACAGAACTAGAACAGATAATCCAAAAATTTATATGGAACCATAAAAGACCCAGAATTACCAGAGCAATCCTGAGGGGAAAAAAACAAAGCAAGAGGCATAACTCTCCCAGACTTCAGACAATACTGCAAAGCTACAGTAATCAAAACAGTGTAGTATTGGTACAAAAACAGGCATATGGATCAATGGAACAGAACAGAGAGCCCAGAAATAAACCCACACACCTACAGTCAATTAATCTTCAACAAAGGAGGCAAGAATATAAAATGGGGAAAAGACAGTCTCTTCAGCAAGTGGTGCTGGGAAAGTTGGACAGTTTCATGTAAATCAATGAAGTTAGAACACACCCTCACACCATGCACAAAAATAAACTCAAATGGCTTAAAGACTTAAACATAAGACATAACACCATAAAACTCCTAGAAAAAAGCATAGACAAAACATTCTCTGATGTAAACTGTACCAATGTTTTCTTAGGCCAGTCTCCCAAGGCAATAGAAATAAAAGCAAAAATAAACAAATGGGACCTAACCAAACTTACAAGCTTTTGCACAGCAGACCATAAAAACAAACAAAAAACCAAACAAAAAACAAAAGACAACCTACGGAATGGATGGGAGAAAATATTTGCAAATGATGTGATAGACAAGGGCATAATCTCCAAAATACACAAACAGCTCATACAACTCAACAACAAAAAAACAAACAGTCCAATCAAAAAATGGACAGAAGACCTTAATAGACATTTCTCCAAAGAAGACACGCAGATGGCCAGTAGGCACATGAAAAGATGCTCAACATCACTAAATATTAAAGAAATGCAAATCAAAACTACAATGAGGTACCACCTCACACCAGTCAGAATGACTATCATTAAAAAGTCTACAAATAACAAATGCTAGAGAAAGTGTGGAGAAAAGGGAACCCACCTACACTGTTGGTGGGAATGTAAGTTGGTACAGCCACTATGGAAAACATTATGAAGGTTCCTCAGAAAACTAAAAATAGAATTATCATATGATCTAGCAATCCCACTCCTGGGCATATACCTGGATAAAGCTATAATTCAAAAAGATACATGCACCCCTATGTTCATAGCAGCACTATTCACAATAGCCAAAACATGGAGACAACCTAAATGTCCATCGACAGATGAACGGATAAAGAAGATGTGGTACATATATACAATGGAATACTACTCAGCCATAAAAAAGAACAAAATAATGCCATTTACAGGAACATGGATGCATCTAGAGCTTATTATACTAAGTGAAGTAAGTCAGAAAGAGAAAGACAAACACCATATGATATCACTCATATGTGGAATCTAAAATATGGCACAAATGAACCTATCTACAAAACAGAAACAGACTCATAGCCATAGAGAACAGACTTGTGGTTGCCAAGGGGGAGTGGGGAGGGAGAGAGATGGACTGGGAGTTTGGGGTTGGTAGATGAAAACCGTTACATTTAGGATGGATAAACAACAAGGTTCTAATATATAGCACAGGGAACTATGTTCAATATCTTATGATAAACCATAATGGAAAAGAATATAAAAAAATGTCTATATGAGTATAACTGAGTCACTTTGCTGTACAGCAGAGATTGGCACACCATTGTAAATACACTATACTTCAATAAAAAATTTTTTTTAAAGATTTCTTAAAGATAACTAATTTCTGCATTCTGGAGAGAGCCCCTACTTGATTGCACTTTTTTCCTTTTCATTCCTTGCTTGGTTCAATTTACTAAAATTTGAATTAACATTTTTAACAATTATATTAATAAGTGAGACTGATCAATATCAGGAATTGACAAATTTTTTCCATAAAGGTCAAGATAGTGAATACTTTTAGACTTTGGGGGCTGTACAGTCTCCACTGCAACTATTCAACTTCGCTGTTGTAGCATGAAAGCAGCCCCAGTCAATATGTAAATGAATGAGTATTGGGGGGGTTCCAGAAAAAATTTATTTATTAACACTGAAATTTAAATTTCATATAATTTTTGCATGTCACCAAATATTATTCTTCTTTTGAGTATTTCCAACTTTTAAAAATTGTAAAAACTATTCTTAACCCACAAGCTATATAAAAACACTTGGCAGACTGGATTTGTCCACAGGAAGTAGTTTGCTGATCCCTGGTCTATATTTTTCTTTTTTGGGAATCGTCCTCATCTAGTTTGGAATCAGTGCTATATTAATAGGGCTCAATGAATTTTGAAAATTTCCACTAGTTTTTACACTTTGGAACAGTTAAAATTACATAGAAATTATCCTTTCATTGAAGGTGGTGGAGTTAGCTCATAAGACCATCTAGGCTTGGTGCCTCTTGGGGAATTAGATAACTGAGTATATTTTCCATTTTATCTCTGGTTAAAGAAGTTCTTCCAGTTATAACCTTTCAACTTATGAACTATTATAAGTGTAAAGCTATATACCAGAGCAATCCATTTGTTCTTCCTGCCACAAGATGGCATTGTTTGTGTTTTGAAAAGATCACTCTGGCTGTGGTGTAGAGAATGAACTGGACCACGGCAAGTATGACTTCAGGAGGTAAAGTGTTGTTGTCCAGGTAAGAGAAGATAGTGCCTTGACTGCTGTAGCTACTGCTGGATGGAAGAAGAAAAGTTGGATGGATTATAAAAACATTCAAAGAGGTATGTCAGGGATTTTCAAGACCACTTCCATGTTCAACGGTTCACTACGAGGACATATAGGATTCAGCATATAGTTATACGCATGGCTGTGAGTTATTACAGTGAATAGATAAAAAGCAAAATCAGTAAAAAGAGATGGTATATAGAGTGGTGTCCAGGAGAAACCAAGGTACAAGCTTCCAAGAGGCTTCTGCCAGTGGAGTCACACAGGATATGCTTAATTCCTCTAGTGACATGTGATGACAACATGTGTGAAATATTTTCTACTAGAGAAGTTTGTCTGAGCCTAGGATTCCAGGGTTTTTATCAGTAGTCATGCAGGCGCTATCTACCTAGCATGTATAAAATTTCAGAATCCCAGAAGGAAAGCAGATGTTTAGCACAAAGCAAATTGTTTGTATAAGCAGTTCAGTGACTCCCTTTTATCAGGGAATGGTAGAACTCTCCCCAAATCCAAGTTCCGAGACACCAGCCAAGGGCCAACCTTGTAAGCACACCTTTCAAAGGATAGAAGTCTTAGGCCCACATTGTTAATGTTAACTCTTTTCTGTGTTTTCTAATTCCTAATTATGTTTTATACACAGGAAGTAAAGCCAGTATTTTTCTATTGCATTTCCATCTGAAGGTTGGAAACTTATTAAGGGAATATACTTTGGAATAAATAGCTTTGTCATTGAGACATGTGCCAAAGAATTACTCATTCCAGGTAAGGTAAGACAGTTAAAAGCTGTACAAACTTTTGCATCTTCACTAGTTAATCAAAATATTATACATTGAGGACTTCCTCTGTAACTTGCACAAGATCAGACATTGTGGTTACAAATGATGAGCAAAATCAGGTGTGATCTGTGCCCTGATGGAGCTCACAGTCTAGTGGGGAAACAGAGACATTGATCAGATAATCACAAGGAGAAATATTTAAAGACAAAATTTGAAAACTGCTGTGGTGGAAAGAGATCTAGTATAATGAGAGTAAAAATGGGCATCAGACATGGATTGAAGAACAGGAAGACTTCCCTCAGGAAGGGACGTTTGAGCTGAGCCCTGAGGGATAACTGGGCATTAACTAAGTGAAGTGTGTATTAGAGGTAGTGAAGGTACGGAGTGGGTGGTAAAGCATTTCAGACAGAGGGAGAGTCCTAAGGCTAACGCGTAGATTAAATTAAATGAAATGTGCCAGGACCTCAGAGGGCACTAGAAAAACACCACCAAAAATTTAAAAAAATCTTCTCAAGATTATCTGTATCTGTTTATAAAGTTGCTACACAGGTGGCACTGAAATTGTTCTGGGTAGTGGTTCCATTTCAGCCCAACAAAAAACGGATGAAGAGATGTAACTGTGGGAGCTGGGAGCCCAAGCGTGTTTGCAAAGAGTTGCTCAGAGCAGAGGATCTGAAGCTTCTTTGATAAGTAGAGAGTAAAGGAAGTGGTTTCAGATCTAGAAGATACTGTTTGCTGTCTCACATACCACCTCTTAGCAAGTCATTTCTTCAAAGTTTTACAAAACATCCTGAGGCCCTGCACCCATAGTTCTGAGGGAACCGCACCCTAGTCTCGTCATTGAAAAACCTAGTCCTTTTATCCCTTTTCTCCAAGTGGCACTGTGGGTGACCTATACAATCTTACTCTCAAATTCCCTAGAAACAGACTCAAAGTGATTTCCAGGACTTCTTTTCTACTCTTGATGTCTGGGTCCCAATCCGAGTTCAGTTCAACAAATTATTTATTTATTTATTTATTAACATCTTTATTCTTTATTGGAGTATAATTGCTCTACAATGGTGTGCTAGCTTCTGCTTTATAACAAGGTGAATCAGCAAATATTTATTAAGCTCTCCTAAGGCATTGGCTTCTGTGATGAGCGCTCTTACTGAAAAGGTGAATAAGACAAAACTCTTATACTAGAGGGAGAGGGACCCCAAAACATATGATTTAAGTGCCCAGTTTCTCTGTTTCTAGGATGATCAAGGCAGAACTCCCTGCTCTACCTCTAGACATACGCATCTGCTGTGCTCTGGTTTCTTGTTTCTGGTCCTGGTCCTCCTTATCTCTAGGTTTTCCACCTTCTCTCAGGATCCTGGTCATCTCTCTCACAGCAGACTTCCTTTTCCCCATTCTCTGTCTGACTACCTCAATCCATGGTAACTTTGTGTCTATTCAGGGTCTGAGTTCTCAGCTGCACAGAGCCTTTATCATATTGTTGATAGTTTTTGATGTTTCAGCTACTTATTTTATCTCTTCTTTTCCTGAAAAAGCCAAGTAAGACACAAACAGAATAGATGTATCATCAAATATTCGTGTGTTTACTTGCTGAAATGGAGCTTGTAGTCTCATTTCTTAGGCACTTACAAGGTGCAGACAATACTTTATTCATAGAAATTTACAAATACATGAAATAAAAGGTAACATGTAGAAAGGATAAAATACCCTGTTACAAACATGGCACCTGGCTTCTGAAATAGGTTTAGCAGCATTTGCTACTAGGAAGCATAATCTTCATGCTTGTATTAATTAATCCAAGTTTTTGAGGATCCAAGGTTTATTAGGTACTGTGGACACAAAGAAGAGGAGAAAGTCTTCTGAGCCAAAACAACTTATTGACCAGTTGGGGAGACAGTTAAAAAAATGCCACAGCTATATAATTATAAAAGAATATGATAAATGCTACTATTATGCACTTATATACTAAATGCTGCAGGAGTGTAAATAAGGAGCTATATATTTAGCTTTGAGTGGGAGGTTTTGGAAGGCTACACAAAGAGGGCATACTTGGTCTGATCCTTGAAATATGAAAGAGCCAGAGATGGAATGGAGAGAAAGGCATTTCAGGTGGGGGACGCAGCATGGGCAAAGGCATGGGAGTGGGAAAGGATTTGGTGAGTTTATGGACCCACGATATTCTATGTGGCTGGATCCTAGGGAATAGGCAGGTGAGGGGCCTGGAAAATCTGATAGGTTAGATTGCTAAGGAGTCTGGTCCCACAGGAAAATGAAGTGATAACTTCCATGTTTTAGAAAGATTGCTCTTTGTGTGATAGCAGCCCAGGTTATAAAGGATAAAGGAATGAACTGAGAGACTGGGATAGAGAGGGAGGGTGTGTTTGAGAATTAGACAGATTGAGGAGACATGGTTGAGAGGGGCCAAATAGAGGAGTTGGAATTTTTTTTTAATTAATTAATTTATTTATTTAACATCTTTATTGGAGTATAATTGCTTTACAATGGTGTGTTAGTTTCTGCTTTACAACAAAGTGAATCAGTTATACATATACATATGTTCCCATATCTCTTCCCTCTTGCGTCTCCCTCCCTCCCACCCTCCCTATCCCACCGTCTAGGTGGTCACAAACCACCTAGCTGATCTCCCTGTGCTATGCGGCTTCTTCCCACTAGCTATCTATTTTACCTTTGGTAGTGTATATATGTCCATGCCACTCTCTCACTTCGTCACAGCTTACCCTTCCCCCTCCCCATGTCCTCAAGTCCATTCTCTAGTAGGTCTGTGTCTTTATTCCCATCCTACCCCTAGGCTCTTCATGACATTCTTTTTTCTTAGATTCCATATATATGTGTTAACATATGGTATTTGTTTTTCTCCTTCTGACTTACTTCACTCTGTATGACAGATGAGGAGTTGGAATTGACAGGACCTAATAGCTGATTAGATGTAGTGGGGAGGTGAGGTGATGGGAAGAAAGAAAGAAGACTCGAGGATAAAAGATTTTTTTGCTTTGGGTGGCAGCTGACTGGTGAAGCAGTGAAGAATAGCAGTTCAGGACACAGCCCCCGGAGTTGGAAGACTAGGAATTGATTCCTGGTTTTAATATTTGTTTGTCTGAGTTACTTAGCCTTTCTGTGACTCAGCTTCTTAACTTGTAAAATGGAGGATGATTGCAACTATTTTGGGGGTAGATAAGTTTTAATGTTTCTTATGGGCTTTAAATGAGTGAATACATATAAAACATCAGGATGGGAATTGTACATAGTAAGCACTCAGTAAGTGTCAGCTATTATGATTTGGTGGGCCATTAACTAGCACAGTGGAAACAGACAGAAAGCAAGTTGGGGAGGTCAAGGAAAGACTTGTGAGTTCAATTTTGGGCACACTGAATTTAAGATGACTTCTGACATCCATGCAGAAATGACCCATAAACAGTTGGAAATATAGATTATAAATTAGTGATTGAGATTATGTGTATTTTAAAAAATTCCCTGACAGATAATTTATGTAATTATCTGCCTATGATAAAACCTCATAAGAAAAAAGTCTCTATTTCCCACTTGCAAAGATATGGCCACTTTCAGGTCCCAGAGTTGATGCAGCTAAACCCAGAGGCTTGTGTAGGGCTATTCAGAACTGCCTGGGCAATCAGCCAGCAAGAGTGATGATAATAATTATCATCCGAAGAGAGGATAGTTCTCTTATGCATCCTCTAAATAAATTTCTCAAAGTCTACAAGCCTCTAAAGAATGTACTAGTCATTACTTTGCTTCCTCAAATCAGAAATTCCGGACTTTTACTAATGGGCCTTTGTCAAAATGTATTAACACTTTTATATGAAAAACCATCAAGGGCTCCTCACACTTGGATGGAGGATCATTAAAATCTCAAGGTGCGTAGCTGTTTCTCAACCATGAACTAGTATAGCACAACTCCCCAGTTCTTACCTCTTCTGTTCCTGTTTTTCTTGTGGTGTAAATAGCGGAAATTTACACTGTGTTTTTCTCATTTTGTAACAACTCATCAGAAATGTTTAAGACCTGGATTCCTTGTTTGCTGTCCAAAATGCAGAGAGGGCTTCTATCCAAGCTTCTTTAATGGCTGTTTCCAAAAGGAAAGCTGGGTGGTTATCCAGAGAACAATGGAATTAATATATGAACATGTTGACTTGGAGTTGCAGTTATTGTCTTTAAAATATTATTATATGTACATATTCATTCAACAGATATTTGTGGGCCACCTATTATGTGTCAAGCAAGGTGCCAGGTGTGTGCTATACTTGAAGCAAAGTGCCAGGTGTTGGGAATCCACAGCAGGTAAAGGGAGGCAGCATGGTAGACTGCAAGTACTTAGCCCTTGATGACAAGAAGTCCTGAGTTCAAATCCTGTCTTCCTAAGCTTACTGGCTTTGCTAAGGTATTTACTCCCTCAGCCTTAATGTAAACTAGAAGAGTTAATTTCTATTTTACAGCATCTAGTGTAGCAGTTGGTGTACAAAGTAAGCCCTCAATTAACTAATACAGGCTCCCTGCCCTCAGATAGCTCTTTATTTCCATCACTACTATTCAGACATAGCCCCTGTGCTCTCACTAGTTGAGGAGACAGGTATGCTATCAGGTAATTAAGATGTAGTGTAATAAGTGAAATAATAGGAGCAGGTATTGAGTTGAGGATTGAGAGTTAAAAGTTTGATATACCATGTTAATCTAGCACAATATCAGATACATTTGTGTTACAAGAACCTTATTTCATAATTTTGGTTTAGCATCTTATGATGGTTTCAGGCCTATAAGAACAGCTAATATAATGATCCAGGGTTTTACTGTGTGCAGGCACGGAACACCTCATTTAATCCCCACACCAACCCTACAAGGTAGGAGCCAGTATTATCCCTATTTTACAAATGGGCAAACTGAGGCACAGAGAGGTTAAAATAACTTGCCCAAGGTCACATATCTAAGAAACCAGGATTCAGACCCAGGTACTCTAGCATCAGAGCCCACATTTGTGACCACTCATTACACTTTTTCCTATTGTGTCCTTAAGCTTCATTTTACAGCCAATAGGTATTGTCACTAATTACATGCGAGAAAATTTTACAAATCAAGTGAAATTCAGAGAAAATTCAAATAGAAGGAAAGTAATGGATCTTGAAGAAAATATAGCCCGGTCATTTCTTTTCTCCAGGAGTAACCATGAGAAGTGCTCTCTGTTTACATAGCCTGGACCAGCCAGGCTCCTTCCTATGCACTACTTTCCACAGGTGGCCCAGTCCAGCTCTTCTCTTGTGGGCTGTGCAGTTCATAATGTTCTATAGCTTTAAAAAACTCTCATTTTAAATCAGCTTCACTTTCTTTTTCTGAGAGGCATTAACTCAGTTCCCTGGTAAAGCCCACGCTGACTTGCGAGGGAGTGTCCTGTCTTACCTCTGTTTTCCACTAGAGGGCCCTGCCCCTGAGATTTCAATTTCAATGCACATTTTTAAACTAGCACATCTTTGTCTGATACAAGATCCTCTCCATTGAAAGAATACTTTGATTTTATAGACCTGTTGTTCATAATTTAGGTTGTATGGAAATATGTGAAGGGGAAAATAAGATCACAGTCATTTTACAGAAGGATTATCTGAGAACTGAGCCCTTGGGAATGGGGTAAGTAGCTTACGTCTTCATAAATCAGAAGACTCACAGGAAAGAATCAAACACGGTGGTCCTGAGTCCCAAAGCCCACTTGAAGAATTTCTGTGCACTGGTTCCATCCCAGGTTAGTTCTCCTGGAAGACCTAAGGAACACTTATCTCTGGTTCTTTCCTTTCTTCTTTCCTTTCTCCCTCTTCCTTCCTTCCTTCCTTCCTTCCTTTCTTTCTTTCCCCATTCTTTCTCTCTCTCCCTTTCTTTCTCCTTCCTTCCTTTCTCTCTCTCTCCCTTCCTTCCTTCTTTTCTTTCTTTCTCTCTCTCTTTCTTTCTTTCTTTCTTTCTTTCTTTCTTTCTTTCTTTCTTTCTTTCTTTCTTTCCTTCTTTCTTTCTTTCTTTCTTTCCTTTCTCTCCCACCCCACCTTTCCACTGGGGTGTTAGTATACTAAGAATGTGACTGAGTGAGCACACCAGAGAAAGGCAGGGACAGCAGTTACAGAATGAAGATATTCAGGAGCAATCCCTCAACTCACATAAAAGAGTACTTTTATTTTAGAAAAAACAGCCTGTTAGTGTGACTTTGGAACTTCTTCATCCTTTAGGACCACATTTTTTTATTTCCTCCTTCATACCCTTCCCTAGGGTGACTGCCTTTCACCTCTTCACACCTGGTTCATTGCATCACTTGATGTCTTAGCTGGTCTGTCTAACTCTGAAAATCTTCTCCCTCCAAAGTGTCCTTATACTAGGAATAGCCTCTGATGTCTGCCTCTTGATATGTAATGCTTGCCATGATTCGATTCCACTGTGCTTATTGGCTCCTATCCATCAGTATTTCCAATATGTATCTTCTTTGCAAGCTGGCTGGTCACTTTCAATTCTATTCAACAGCATTTATAGCTCACAAGCAAGGTACAGGACACCATGCTGGCTGGCGGTAGATGCAGAGATGAATAAAGCTATTACCTCTATTACCTCTTCATGATCATGAAGTCACGGGCCTTGCCTTTAAGTAATGGGCAACATAGAGGGAAACAAATAATAATCTATACTGTAAGGTAGAATGAAATGAGTTTTAATGACAGAAAGACCAAAGGGGTGGGGGAAGGAGTGCAAAAAGAACCATAGTTAATTTGACTAGTGATACCCGGGAAAGCTTCATAGATGAGGTGACATTTGAGCTGGGTCTTGAAGGATGTGTAAATGGACAGGGGATGGGGGCATACATTCCAGCTGAGCACTGCGCCACACACAGGCAAGAGACTGTGAACATGCATGGTATATCAGGGAGGTATCCCAAATACATGACACAGATCCAGTCCTTTTCTTTCTTTCATGCCTTCCTCACTTGGATGCCTTCTGTCTTCTTCATTCTCTGCCAAATTCCATCCATCCTTTGAGGTCCAGCTTCAGCAGCACTTCCTCCATAAGATTTTTTCTGACTGTGCTAGCTCATGCCACTCTCTGTAGCATGTAGTTCAGAATTTAACTGTAGTATTTGTACTGTAGTTAGACCAGGGCAGACATCATGCTCATCTTACTCTTTGGAGGCCTTGCAACCCCCAACACAGTGCTAATGAGAGTCAGGGCTAGGTGGTTCTATGGACCCATTAATGGGGACTAACAACTTCATTCTGCCTAAATGCAGTTTATTTCTGCTATCCAGCCTGGGATTTTTCATGGGGTTTTAGGATTTAGCTGGTTATGTTTGCTAACACTTAAGGGAAACAATTTTTCAAATGCTTACTTCAATGTTCTGCTTAGCCATAGGTGATTCCTCCTTGGTGTTGTCAAGGAAAGAGGGAGGGTCATTAACATCAGCTTGAACTCCACGACTTTCTGGGATGAGCCTTAGGAACTGAGGTGAATCCAATTTCATCATCTATACTGTCATCTACGAAGTTCCCTCTAGAGAATGACTGCTTCCTTCAAGGGCTATTGTTTTGATGGTTGGGTTCCCCTAAAGTGCCAGAAATATAGCTTAGCAATTCCTTTTAGAGAATGAGGTTACTGGATATGGCTTCTACTTCTTTTTTTTTTTTTTTTGCCGTATGCGGGCCTCTCACTGTTGTGGCTTCTCCCGTTGCAGAGCACAGGCTGCAGACGCGCAGGCTCAGCAGCCATGGCTCACGGGCCCAGCCGCTCCGCGGCATGTGGGATCTTCCCGGACTGGGGCACGAACCCGTGTCCTCTGCATCGGCAGGTGGACTCTCAACCACTGCGCCACCAGGAAGCCCTGGCTTCTTCTTCTTGATGAGGCTGTTTGGAGTGTCTATTAGCCTGGTTCTGCAGAGAAACAGATCTAACAGGAAATAGCTGTAAAGGAATTGACTCATGTGGTTATGGAGATTGAAAAATTCCAAGATCTGTAGTCAGCAAGCTGGAGAGGTGATGGTATAGTTCCGGTCTGAGTCCAAAGGCCTGACAACCAGGAGAGCTGATCGTGGGCATTCCAGTCCATGTGCAAGTCCTAAGGCAGGAGAAGACTGATGTCCCATTTCAGACAGGCAGAGAGAGAGAATGGATTTTCCCTTACTCTGCCTTTTTGTTCTATTCAGGTTTTCAGTGGATTTGGTGATGCCCACCTACACTGGAGGGGAATATTAATCTGCTTTACTCAGTCTACCAATTCAAATGTTTACCTCTTCCCTCACACTTACAGCCTGAATAATGTTTAACCAGATATCTGGGCATCCCATGGTCCAATCAAGTTGACACATAAAATTAACAATCACAGAGTGATATAGAAGGAAAACTTGGCCAGAAAAAATATATTATGAGGTTTCTGAAGTGGAGCCTGAAGAAAAATGCCCTAGCAGTCTAGTTCCTACAGAAAGAGCATTTTCCAACACTCTATTGGGAGACTGTGTCTGCACAGCTGAGAGCTACAACTCTGATGGCTTCCCATGCCACACAGTTATATAGGGTTGGGCTGGTCCAGCCAGGTGTACCCTGAACAAAGTTTCCCAGGCAAAGGGACAAACAGAGACTGAAATGCAGTACACGCCAAGCCATGTACTCAAGTGAGGGGCTCATCTGCCCAAGGTGCTGTGTGGAATTGGGGAAGCCATGGACCAGGGCTCCTCCCATATATTGAGTGTGAGAAGAGGCTCCTAAGTGGTGTGTCATGGCAGATTACAGGTGTGCAAAATGTGGATCCTTCACATATGGGGTTGGTGGGAAGAGTCATCACCTCTGGTCATACACAGCCTCCAGCCATGAGCAATCTTGACTGTTTACCCCATTGGGCCACAAAAATATTTTCTCCATGTGCTGCGATGTGAAGAAGGGTGGGAAGCACTGTGCCAAAGGACATTCCTTGTCATTCATCAGGAAGGGAGCAATTTCAGAAAGGGCATGTATCCATTTGCTTATCTAGGCATGAGCTATGCCCAGCAACAAAGTGTTTGCTTCTTTGCTTACGTGTTGGGATCTGGTGATTTGCAATCTCCAGGTAAGTTCTGGGCAGAGCAAGTCTAGGTCTGGAGCATCTGCCAGTAGGTATGGTTGTAGCTCAGTTTCCATGGGGAGAATTCCATCTGGGAGCCTAGATTACAATTTCATAGCTTGAAGTCCCAGGAGGTTTGCTGTCCTGCGTGTTGGTTTTCCCCATCTGCACAAAAGGGAGGAGGACATGTTGACTGAAAGGTGCTGGTAGGGAATTCCAGTCTCACGAGGAGTCCTCTAGAGTCATGCAAATGTCACAGACCGATGCCTTAGATTTCCCTGGTTCTGGGGTAAACTGGGGTAGTAGGGCCTTGCCCTTTGCTGAGTCCCTCACCTCTGTTCCAGCCACCCAATTTGGAAGCCCTTGGGTAATCAACTTCTTAGCTTAGAAAAAGCAGCAGTAGAGAATGTGGATATCTGCACTGATTTTTATTATAGGCTTGAGGCAGCATCCAGGCTCAAGCTACCCATGTTCCATGTTCCTAGTTCAGCCTTCATTCCTTCTGTACCCCGGTAACTGCACCTTGGCCTATATTTAGTGGTGAGTCACCTCCACTGGTGTCATATGCTCTAGTTACTTAGAATACTGCAGACAACCCTCCCACTGGTTTGCAGAGTCCTAGGTTTTAAATTACACATTATCCAAATTAATAATTGTCATCCAACTTGTCTAGAGGGTTTACTTTGAGATGTCTCAATCCAAGAGTCCCTGATTAATCCCTCAAGTCTAGTCTTTTCCAGTGGTATTTTCTTCTCTGTTTCCTCCCACTCTCCTTCCAATCCTGGTTCAAACATGTGGACACCTTGCTTCCCACTTCCTGCTTCTCCTTCCTTTTCCCTCTTTCTCCTCTTTCCTCACTCACCTCCTTCTTTTCCTTCTCCCTCCTTTCATCTCCTGATCACTGAGGAAGTCAAGGTCCTTTTATCTTGTTCTCCAGGACACTTGGCTTATCTTTACATTCAAAATGACCTGTGCATTGAGTTCCCTTACGATCTTCCTACTTGGCCAACTCGTAGATGCCTCATAGAATCAGCTCTTAGTTCTTAATCATGGATTCATTTGCATTCCGTTTTGGTATCCCGATATTTCTTCTCACTCTTCATTTGTTATCATTATTATCCCTTTCCTCCGAGACTTCCGGGTTCAAATTTATTTTTCATGATTAGCTTCCTACCTGTTAGCTCAGCTATTAAACAGAAACACTTCCAAAATATTTGATTCACCCAGATACCCCAGAGCTGTCCTTACTGTAGCAGAAATCAGGACCCTCAGACAGTATCAACTCCTCACCAGATTCCCCAAACTGAAAGTCCTGTCAAAGATCAGGACTTACCTTCTCTCTTTGCATAATTGAGAGAAGGACACTGAGGCACAGGGAATGTGAGTGTCACTAGAGCTCTACAAATGGTTGGGCATGTTGCACACTGTGAGGGTCTGCTGAGGGAGCAAATGGGAACTGGGGTTCAGCCTGTGTTCTACTTGCCCCTGTGTTCTACTGTGCACTTGGTGTGGACCTGTGTCTGCCCAGGGTAGGGGGAAGGTGGGGGACACCTGCTTTCTAATTTCCACACTGTGAGCTAGCAATGGCCTTGGATGTTATAGAGGCTGGAATTTCCACACTGTAGTTCAGAGGCCTAGGGGCTCCTGCATACAAAGTGTGGGATCAGCATCAAGGAGGCCAGCTTGTGGATGGTCATGGACCTGGGGAGTAAGGCTGTGTGCATGTGTGGAATGAGACCAAGGCCCTCAGCAATTAATCCTGAGAAGCATAGAGTCCCAAGGGAACCAGCTGACTCCTGGTTGGGTGGACAAGATACAGCAGAAAGGTTGGAATAGACAGGACAACAGGGCTAAAAATCAGAAAGTCTTTACCTTATCAGAGTACTGCACTCTGGAATAAATCGCGTTCACTGGCTTCTCCTTGGTGGGGAGCACGTGTAAAACACCCATCTTCCCTCAGTGAGGGAGCCCAGGCAAAATCTTATGAGTCCCCCTTCTTACTTCTGCTTCTGCCCATCAGCCCTCCCTGGTTGCACTTTCACTAGGTGGCCTCCTCTCCAGCTTCAACTTTGGTTCCATCCAGCTTTGGAGAGGATCAGGTTCAGGTGGGGGTGAGCATGGGACAGTTGGCAGCCATTGGGCAAAATCTTCAGGAGCCAAGAGGAGGGGTCAGACTGAGTCTTGCTTAGTCAGAATTTTAGCTTTCCATGGGCTCTATGGACCCAGCTGACCTATCAGTCCAAGTACAAGGCTGGATTGACCGGGCAGACCTCAGTTTCCCTTTCACTCCTTGGAGACTTTAGGAGAGCAGGCTGGTGGGGGCACAGAGAAAGGCAATACCATGTAGAAGCCTGGTTCAGGGTGGAGGTGAGGGAGAGACAGGCAGGTAAAAGGCAGGCGAGAGGGGAGGCTGTGGAACAGAGTGAAGCAGCCTGAGGAAAGCAAGCTGTTGCTACAGCCAGACCAAGAAGTCAAGTTCAAGGGGACCTCTCTCAGTTCTGTGTCCTTGAACCCCGCTTAGCAACTTGTTCACCTGTCAGTGGCCACATAACAGCTCTCACCTCACATCAGGGACTCCCCTGTTGTGGGTCCCCTATAGAAGGTGCTTTGCTCTTAGTCATGACTCTCATCTAATCTGGAGTGAGGCTCTCATGTGGAAGCATGAGGCTTCAACCCCGGGAGGCTGTCATGGGGTGACACTTGACCACATTCTTGTCCTCATAGAAAGACTCATGGCATCATTTCCCTGACCTGGTATTTCCTGGTTGGACCCCATCAGGCTCTTGGCTGTGCCTGCTGCCCATGACTCCCTGTCCTGGGGGCCTGTGGTGGAGACCCACAAGTAGCACCACCTCACCTTGGACTGGGGGATTTCATCATAGATCCTGAGCTCTGCTGTCTGGGTGTCTCTTGGAACTGTGACGTATGTGTATATTGTTTTCTTTGAGGCAGCATCTGTGTCACAAACAAACATAGAACCACAGTATGTGAAATGTGGATGAAGTTTTCGAGGTGATCTATTCTAATGTTCTCTTTTTCAGATGAAGAAATAAAACCCCAAGAAGTTAAATGACTCCCATCCTCTTGAGATGGATGCTTGGATCCTTGACTGTCTTTTCCTTTTCTAGGGATGGCATGTGGTATGGGAGACACCTGGCTCAGGTTTCACCCAGAGCTCAGTGGGAATTCTTTTCTGCTCCAAAGCCCACATTAGGATAAAGAGATTCTCCCCAATCCCTGTGGGGGCACTGAAGGTAGCTTTTCCACCCAGGGTCTTAGTGTCTCTGGCACTTAGCATCCACTGCCTTGCATGGTTAGTTTTCTTTTCATGTGAGGGTCTTAATTTTTTGACTAGAACGATTCCCTCTAGTTATACACTGTGTTGGCCTCTTCTGGTGCACACCTTTCCTTTACCACCTCAATGTTAGACCTGTGGTAGATGCTCCACAAATATTCGTTGCTTGACTGATTCACAGAGTCAAAGATTTGTTAAGCTCTCTCCACATGCCAAGCCATGTATGAGGTCACGGAGCAGCAGACAAGAGAGATAAGTTCCTACTTTTAAGAATTCGTGGGAATTCCTCCCAGTGTACTGCTTTTCTTTGCCCCAACATGGAACATTTGAGGGTCAAGTTGAAAAGAGATAGCCAGAATTTGGGGCCTTCATATTCCAGGGCACCAACATATCTGCAGACAACAAGCCTGAGCTGAGTGATATTATAGCAGGTTGTGTGATTTCTCCCCATCATGAGGCCATTTGAGTTACAGTTCATGTCACAAACTCTCTGCCCCCAGAATGCCTCCTTCTGTGCCAAGCCCAGGTTGGTCAATTGTAAGTATAGTATCTAACACTGACTGAGTACTTACGAGGTACCAGACACTGGGCCAAGTATTTTATATGTGTAATTCATTAAATCCGTTTAATAAGTATATGCAGCAATCCTATTTTTATGCATATTTTACAGCTGAGAAAACTGAGACAGTGATAAAATAACTGGTAGTTGATAAATGGTCAAGCTGGCACCTTCATCCCAGACTGCCTGCAAAGTACAAGCTTAGGCTTAATCACTGTGCTGTGAATGCATCTCTTCCATCATACAGGGAAACTCGTGGCTGAGAACTTACCAGGGTTCTTACTGAAGATCTTCAAGTAGGAACCTGAGGAATCAGACACAAAGGAGAGTCAGGAACATGGAATCAGATGTAGAGCCTCGCTACATACAGGCTTGTTATTACGATCGGTGGGAAAGCAAGATTTTGGGTGGACACGGAGTTAGGAGGAATAGGAGGGTATAACGATCCCCTAGCGCCCCAGATCAGGTTTTCTGAATTGAGAATGGTTACAATTACAGAATGATCCAGAGGGACCCAAAGGGATCTAGTGACAACCATGAAATATAAAATTAGTACATGTCCCTCAATGACATTTCAAAGGTCACAGTTTTGATGGAATTGGAAGTGACCTTGGAGACCTAGTCCAAACCTCATTTCATATGTGAGAACACAGAGTCAGAGAGGTAAAGACATGTCTCCCATGAAGCACTGCTTGTTAATGGCAGTGCTAAACTCAAACCCAAGTTCTGGGCCCACCACACCTTGGTGATCCCAGTAACATATTTTGAAGACCATTCAGGGTAATGTTATATAGTCCTCGGGACCATCTTTCTGGGAGATAGTAAGGTGAGGGGCTGGGGATTTTAGGAAGGCTAATTCCCTGGAACAAAGGACATCCCACCTTGGATAAATGACTTCAGTCCCAGGAAGAAGGAAGAAGGCAGGTGCATTTCCACATTTTAACTTCTGAGAAAACCTTACCTTGTCCTCTTTTGTGCAAAAGGAACAAAATCACTGAAGGGAGAATGATTAGAAGCAGAGAGAGCACAGCCAGCCCACTCAGCAGCCCAGTGCGGTGAGTATGGAGGCCCATTGCGATGTCTGGAAATAGAAGATGTGGTGAGACTTGACTCTCAGGAAATAGGCCTTAGAGGCTGGGCAAGCTTGTCCACATTCAGGGGCACTCCCCTGAAGGACACTCAATATGGATAGAGGGGAGTGCCAAAGCTCCGAGGGAAACTCTACTTCCTGCTATTAAAGGTTAAGATCAGAAACTGAATTGGGGAGCTGAGCGGGGGCTGCTTCAGAACACCCTGAAATGCCCGGCATCACCCAGAAGACTTTGGATTCTTTTCCAGGGCTTCTTGGGAAGAGAATTCCCCTGAGTCCAGCCCTGGCATAAGGGAGGCACCTTTCCCTGGAGAACTAGGGCCGATTCAGGCCTTGCAGCAGGTTAGAGTGATTTCTGAGACTCCAGGAGAGATGGACAGAGATGGTTACCTGCACAGAGCTGCTGGGCAGAGATGGAGTCAGAATTGTTGCTGACAGGGTTCCATGCTGTACACGTGTAAGTCAGCTCTTGGTTGTCAGGGGTCTGGAAGACTCGAAGAACATTGCCTTCTTCCCCCAGTGGACTCCAACTGTATGTCACATTCTTTTCTTCTTTCTCGACAGAGCATGTCAGTGTGACATTGCAGGTCCTATTCACAGATGTCATTAAACTCTGAGTAATTTTTGGCTTTCCAAGCCGACCTATGAGGAGAAAACACATGAGCCAGTGGTAAGCTGGAGCTGGCCTATACCAGCTTGTGCGAGTCAACTGTTAAATTTTCAGAAATTTTCATGATGGATGTTAAAAACTTACAATGAAATAAATTATATTAAAAACAAGTCTAATAACTCTTCAAAACTCATCACTTACTAATTTTTTTGGGACAATTTACTATAATCTATGCTCTAGAGGTTATTTACATCTATTGTATCTATCCCTTGTAATGATGTATCAATACAAAACCTTCCCAACTCTGCAGGTCTTAAAATCAACCAAAGTGGGAGTATTTACACCAAAGAAATTGGCAAATGCTGCAAACTAGGGCTTGACTTATTGTTTTCTTGATTGTCACACTAGACTTAAGAAAGCAATGGAGGAGAGGGTACTGAAACAGATTAAAATAACAATGCATCCTGTCTGTAGCCATTATATTGTGAATAGCACACAAAAAATTGGAAATGTTCTTCCAGCATTGGAAAACCACTATCCAGTTCAGCAAAGAAGTTGCTCACGTCATTGATGAACAAGTGAAGTTCCAATATATGTCTTTGTTCAATCACTTTTTTCTTATTACTGAACTTAAATGAAAATAGCAACCAATATATATGTTGGTTGTGTTTATCCACTCCTCATGTTGGTTCCTTCATCAGTTGCAACCATATGTTGGCTAGGAATATAAATGCTCAACAAAGCATTTGAAAGGGGGGAGATCTTCAAGATGGAGGAGGAGTATGACGTGGAGATCACCTTCTTCCCCACAAATACATCAGAAATACATCTACATGTGGAACAACTCCTACAGAACACCTAGCTATTGAACGTTGGCAGAAGACCTCAGACTTCTCAAAAGATATATGTATTTTTTTCCTTTTCCTCTTTTTGCGAGTGTGTATGTGTATGATTCTTGGTGTGATCTTGTCTGTATAGCTTTGACCTAGCGTTCTGTCTGTCCGGTTTCTTTCTTTTCTTTTTTTTTTTTTTTTAGTATAGATTTTAGTGCTTGTTATCATTGGTGGATTTGTTTTTTGGTTTGGTTGCTCTCTTCTTTCTTTCTTTTTTTTTCTTTTTTTATTACTTTTTAAATTTTTCCTAATGTTAATAATTATTTTTTATATTAATAACTTTATTTTATTTTTTCGTTCTTCCTTTTTTTCTCCCTTTTCTTCTGAGCCATGAGGCTGACAGGGTCTTGTTGCTCCAGCTGAGTGTCAGGTCTGTGCCTCTGAGGTGGGAGAGCTGAGTTCAGGACATGGGTCCACCAGAGACCTCCCAGCTCCATGTAGTATCAAACAGTAAAGGCTCTCCCAGAGATCTCCATCTCAATGCTAAGACCCACTCCATTCAATGATGAGAAAGCTACAGTGCTGGACACCCTATGACAAACAACTACCGAGACAGGAACACAACCCCACCCAGTAGCAGAGAGGCTGCCTAAAATCATAATAAGGTCACAGGCACTGCAAAACACACCACCAGATACAGTCGTGCCCACCAGAAAGACAAGATCCAGCCTCATCCACCAGAACACAGGCACTAGTCCCCTCCACCAGGAAACCTACACAACCCACTGAACCAAACTTAGCCACTGGGGACAGACACCAAAAACAATGGGAGCTACGAACCTGCAGCCTGTGAAAAAGAGACCCCAAACACAGTAAGTGAAGCAAAATGAGAAGACAGAAAAACACACAGCAGATGAAAGAGCAAGGTAAAAACCCACCAGACCAAACAAATGAAGAGGAAGTAGGCAGTCTACCTGAAAAAAAATTCAAAATAATGATAGTAAAGATGATCCAAAATCCTGGAAAAAGAATGGAGAAAATACAAGAAACATTTAACAAGGACCTAGAAGAACTAAACAGCAAACAAACAATGTTGAACAACACTATAAATGAAATCAAAAATTCTCTAGAAGGAATCAATAGCAGAATAACTGAGGCAGAAGAATGGATAGGTGACCAGGAAGGTAAAATAGTGGAAATAACTACTTCAGAGCAGAATAAAGAAAAAAGAAAGAAAAGAATTGAGTACAGACTCAGAGACCTCTGGGACAACATTAAAGGCACCAACATGCAAATTATAGGGGTCCCAGAATAAGGAGAGAAAAAGAAAGGGACTGAGAAAATATTTGAAGAGATTATAGTTGAAAAGTTTCCTAATACAGGAAAGGAAATAATCAATCAAGTCCAGGAAGTGCAGAGAGTCCCATACAGGATAAATCCAAGGAGAAACATGCCAAGACACATATTAATCAAACTATTAAAAATTAAATACAAAGAAAAAAATATTACAAGCAACAAGGGAAAAACAACAAATAACATACAAGGGAATCTCCACAAGGTTAACAGCTGATCTTTCAGCAGAAACTCTGCAAACCAGAAGGCACTGGCAGGACATATTTAAATTAATGAAAGGGAAAGACCTACAACCAAGATTACTCTACCCAGCAAGGATCTCATTCAGATTCAACAGAGAAATTTAAAGCTTTACAGACAGGCAAAAACTAAAAGAGTTCAGCACCACCAAGCCAGCTTTACAACAAATGCTAAAGGAACTTCATTAAGCAGGAAACTCAAGAGAAGGAAAAGATGTACAATAACAAACCCCAAAACAAATAAGAAACTGGTAACAGGAACATACATATGGATAATTACCTTAAATGTAAATGGATTCAATGTTCCAACCAAAAGTCATAGACTGGCTGAATGCATACAAAAACAAGACCCTTATATATGCTGTCTACAAGAGACCCACTTCAGACCTAGGGATACATACGCATTGAAAGTGAGGGGATGGAAAGATATTCCATGAAAATGGATATCAAAAGAAAGCTGGAGCAGCAATTCTCATGTCAGACAAAATAGACTTTAAAATAAAGAATATTACAAGAGACAAAGAAGGACACTACATAATGATCAAGGGATCAATCCAAGAAGAAGATATAACAATTGTAAATAATTATGCACCCAACATAGGTGCACCTCAATATGTAAGGCAACTGCTAACAGCCATAAAAGGGGAAATTGACAGTAACAGAATCATAGTAGGGAACTTTAACACCCCACTTTCACCAATGGACAGATCATATAAAATGTAAATAAATAAGGAAACACAAGCTTTAAATGATACATTAAAGAAGATGAACTTAATTGATATTTATAGGACATGCCTTCCCAAAACAGCAGATTTCACTTTCTTCTCATGTGCTCAGGGAACATCCTCCAAGATATATCACATCTTGGGTCACAAATCAAGCCTTGGTAAATTCAAGAAAATTGAAATCATATCAAGTGTGTTTTCCGACCACAACACTATAAGACTAGATATCAATTAAAAGAAACAATCTGTAAAAAATACAAACACATGGAGGCTAAACAATGCACTACTTAATAACCAAGAGATCATTGAAAAAATCAAAGAGGAAATCAAAAAATACCTAGAAACAAATGACAATGAAAACATGATAACCCAAAACTTATGGGATGCAGCAAAAGCAGTGTTATGAGGGAAATTTATAGCAATACAATCCTACCTGAAGAAACAAGCAACATCTCAAATAAACAACTTAACCTTACACCTACAGCAATTAGAGAAAGAAGAACAAAAGAACTCCAAAGTTAGCAGAAGGAAAGAAATCATTAAGATCAGATCAGAAATAAATGATAAAGAAATGAAGGAAACAAGAGCAAAGATCAGTAAAACTAAAAGCTGGTCCTTTGAGAAGGTAAACAAAATTGAGAAACCATTAGCCAGACTCATTCAGGAAAAAAAGGGGGAAGACTCAAATCAATAGAATTAGAAATGAAAAAGAAGTAATAACTGACACTGAAGAAATACAAAGGATCATGAGAGATTACTACAAGCAATTATATGCCAATAAAATGGACAACCAGGAAGAAAGGGACAAATTCTTAGAAAAGCACAACCATCTGAGACTGATCCAGGAAGAAATAGAAAGTATAAATAAATGAATCACAAGCACTGAAATTAAGACTGTGATTAAAAATCTTGCAACAAACAAAAGCCCAGGACCAGATGGCTTTACAGGAAAATTCTATCAAACATTTAGAGAAGAGCTAACACCTATCCTCCTCAAACTCTTCCAAAATATAGCAGAAGGAGGAACACTGATGAACTCATTCTACAAGGCCACCATCACCCTGATACCAAAACCAAAGATGTCACAAAGAAATAAAAGTACAGGCCAATATCACTGATGAACACAGTTGCAAAAATCCTCAACAAAATACTAGCAAACAGAATTCAACAGCACATTAAAATGATCATACACCATGATCAAGCGGGGTTTATCCCAGGAATGCAAGGATTCTTCAATATATGCAAATCAATCAATGTGATAAATCATATTAGCAAATAGAAGGAGAAAAACCATATGATCATTTCAAGAGATGTAGAAAAAGCTTTTGACAAAATTCAACACCCATTTATGATAAAAGCCCTCCAGAAAGTAAGCATAGAGGGAACTTATTTCAACATAATAAAGGTCATATATGACAAACCCACAGCCAACATAGTTCTCAGTGGTGAAAAACTGAAACCATTTCCTCTAAGAGTGGGAAGAAGAGAAGATTGTCCACTCTCACCACTATTATTCAACATAGTTTTGGAAGTTTTAGCCACAGCAATCAGAGAAGAAAAATAAATAAAAGGAATCCAAATCAGAAAAGAAGAATAAAGCTGTCACTGTTTGCAGATGACATGATATTATACATAGAGAATCCTAGAGATACCACCAGAAAACTACTAGAGCTAATCAATGAATTTGGTAAAGTAGCAGGATACAAAATTAATGCACAGAAATCTCTTGCATTCCTATACACTAAAGATGAAAAATCTGAAAGAGAAATTAAGGAAACACTCACATTTACCATTGCAAAAATAAGAATAAAATACCTAGGAATATACCTACCTAAGGAGACAAAAGATCTCTATGCAGAAAAGTATAAGACACTGATGAAAGAAATTGAACATGATTCAAACAGATGGAGAGGGCTTCCCTGGTGGCACAGTAGTTGAGAGTCCACCTGCCAATGCAGGGGACACGGGTTCGTGCCCTGGTCCGGGAAGATCCCACATGCCGTGGAGCGGCTGGCCTGTGAGCCATGGCCGCTGAGCCTGCGTCCAGAGCCTGTGCTCCGCAATGGGAGAGGCCATAACAGTGAGAAGCCCGCGTACTGCAAAAACAACAACAACAAAAAAAAAACAAACAAAAAAACCCGAACAGATGGAGAGATATACAATGTTCTTGGATTGGAAGAATCAACATTGTGAAAATGACTCTACTACCCAAAGTAATCTACAGATTCAATGCAATCCCTATCAAATTACAAATGGCATTTTTCACAGAACTAGAAAAAGATTTTCAAAATTTGTACTGAAACACAAAAGACCTGAATAGCCAAAGCAATCTTCAGAAAAGAAAAACGGAACTGGAGGAATCAGGCTCCCAGACTTCAGACTACACTACAAAGCTACAGTAATTAAGACAGTATGGTACTTGCACAGAAACAGAAATATAGATCAATGGAACAGGACAGTAAGCCCAGACATAAACCCATGCACATATGGTCACCTTAACTTTGATAAAGGAGGCAAGAATATACAATAGAGAAAAGACAGCCTCTTCAATAAGTGATGCTGGGAAAACCAGACAACTACATGTAAAAGAATGAAATTAGAGCACTCCCTAACACCATATACAAAAATAAACTCAAAATGGATTAAAGATCTAAATGTAAGGACAGACATTATAAAACTTTAGAGGAAAGCATAGGCAGAACAATCTATGACATAAATCACAGCAAGGTCCTTTTGACCCACCTCCTAGAGAAATGGAAATAAAAACAAAAATAAACAAATGGGACCTAATGAAACTTCAAAGCTTTTGCAGAGCAAAGGAAACCATAAACAAGACGAAATGACAACCCACAGAATGGGAGGAAATATTTGCAAATGAAGCAACTGACAAAGGATTAACCTCTAAAATTTATAAGCAGCTCATGCAAATCAATATCAAAATAACAAACAACCCAATCCAAAAATGGGCAGAAGACCTAAATAGACATTTCTCCAAAGAAGATACACAGATTACCAACAAACACGTGAAAGAATGCTCAACATCACTAATCATTAGAGAAATTCAAATCAAAACTACAATGAGGTATCACCTCACTCCAGTCAGAATGGCCATCATCAAAGAAATCTACAAACAATAAATGCTGGAGAGTGTGTGGAGAAAAGGAACCCTCTTGCATTGTTGGTGGGAATTTAAATTGATACAGCCACTATGGAGAATAGTATGGAGGTTCCTCAGAGAACTAAAAATAGGACTACCATACAACCCAGCAATCCCACTACTGAGCATATTCCCTGAGAAAACCATAATTCAAAAAGTGTCATGTACCACAATGTTCATTGCAGCTCTATTTGCAATAACCAGGACATGGAAACAACCTAAGTGTCCATCGACAGATGAATGGATAAAGAAGATGTGGCACATATATACAATGGAATATTACTCAGCCATAAAAAGAAACGAAATTGAGTTATTTGTAGTGAAGTGGATGGACCTAGAGTCTGTCATACAGAGCGAAGTAAGTCAGAAAGAGAAAGACAAATACCGTATGCTAACACATATATATGGAATCTAAGTAAAAATAATGTCATGAAGAACCTAAGGGTAAGACGGGAATAAAGACACAGACCTACTAGAGAATGGACTTGAGGATATGGGCAGGGGGAAGGGTAAGCTGTGACAAAGTGAGAGAGTGGCATGGACATATATACACAACCAAACATAAAAAAGATAGCTAGTGGGGAGCAGCCGCATAGCACAGGGAGATCAGCTCGGTGCTTTGTGACCACCTAGAGGGGTGGGATAGGGAGGGTGGGAGAAAGCCGCACGATGGAGGACATATGGGGATGTATGTATAGGTATAGCTGATTCACTTTGTTATAAAGCAGAAACTAACACACCATTGTGAAGCAATTATACTCCAATAAAGATGTTTAAATAATAAAAAAATAAAAGTTCATTTAAAAAATGTTTTTACTAAAGCAAAGAAAAAGTAAATGATAAAAGTTGTAGGTAGTAAAGGGTTACCAAAAACCCAATTATATATAAGTTGAGGCAATATCTAGATCTGGAGCTGGCAGAAGGAAAGGAAAAACCTTTTACCAGGAGATAAGAAAAGGACTACATTCAGAGCTGATAAGTTTAGTTCATTCTTGTCAAAACTGCTGCAATGTGGTTTGCTCCTCCCACTATTGCCATGTGAGAGAGGAAATAGAGGAAGGAACTGGCACATAACTTTCTAATTAGTGTGAAGTCTGTAAAGGCAATAAATTCAGCACTGTAAATATAGGAACCATTTGTCTGTACATGTGAGGGAGTAGAACATGGGAACTAAGAGCTGTAAAGTCTTTGATTCCAACCTAACCAGATACTCTGGTCCTAAGAGTCTCTTAGAGGGAACCATTCCAAATCAGAATTAGTGATAACTTGCCAAAGAGCTTCTAAAGAAGTTTGGAGTAGAGACCTTGATCAGCTATAACAGTGATAGATACAGATATGTATAGTGAAAAAGGAACCAAATGGTGTGTGTGTGTTTCCGTAGAAATTTGATTTACAACAGTGTTGAAGTCTCTGCTTGTTGTTCACTTATTTTTAAAAAGACCTTTTTTTTTGTGGGTGTCAAGGTGGGGGATAGTGGTGAAGAATAGGATTCCATCTCATTTTTCTCTGCAGGAACAGAGATGTTACCTACACAAAGCTGATGGGCAGAGAAGGTCAGGGTTGTGGCTGACAGGCCTTCATCCTCCCAAGTAAAAGTGTGGAGAAGCCATTGGAGACTAGGTTCAGAATCCAGGCTCCACTGTTCTCTAACTATGGAATGGTGGAGAAGGTATCCAGCTGCACTGAGCTTTGGTTTCCTCAATTATAACACGGGGACAACAATTTTCTCTAGCTAGGGTGGTTGTGAGGATTAGATGAGCTATTATATATAAAGACCACTCTACTATCCATCTATCATCTATCTATCTATCTATCTATCTATCTATCTATCTATCTATCTATCTATCCAGCATCAATCTATTTATGCTTATATGTACTTTAATTTTCTACTGAAGAAGCAAAATAAACTGGCAATAGTGACTGCCTCTGAAAAGGAAGAGTTGCATTTCATTGTATTATCTTTTGCTCTGTTTGTGCACATATTGCCTAAATATGTATAATCTTTATGTATTTTAAAAAATTAGGTGGTAGAATGCCATACAAATAGTGTTCATTAAATGTCAGTTTCTTTCTCTTTATCTTCTCAGCTAACTACCCAAAAAGTGCAGATTTTGTTGTATGGACTTTCTCTAAGATTTTACAGTAGTCTGCCCTAATTGCAGATGGTTTAACACCCCCTAAAGACTGAGTGGGTAAAACTAAACATATAACGGGATGAAAACAAACATCATAAGATTGAACGCCCTCTATATTTTCTCAGCCAAAGTTCTTGAATGAGTCAGATGTTTTCTGAAGTGTCCACACTTGGGTATGGTTCTTTGACTCTGTCGCTCATGCCCAGTTCAGAGCCTTCTTCATCTAGGAAGTTCTTCCTAGCTAGAATCTAAAAAGGGGACAAGGGTTAAAAAATTAATAACAACAGCTAGTTATTGAGCATCTACTTTAAGGCTTGCACTGTACTAGGAGCTCAACTAACACTATCTCAATTAATCCCACCTATTACAATCTACATTCTATAGATAAGGAAATTTAGGCCCAGACAAGGTAAACAACTTTGCCAGGGTCACACAGTTGGCAAGGGTTCTAATTCTGACATTAATGCTCTTTACAGTATGCGTCCTATCCAGATGCAACCTGATTGAATTATGCTATATTAATTGAGCACTTACAATTGTCAGGCACTGTATTAGGACCTGGGACTATTATGATCAATTCACTTTTCCATTCAACAAATACTTCTGCAGCACCCACTATGTGCCTGGCAAGGTAGGAGCTGGGAACATGAAGTGTATCATATACCAGTCTCTGCCTTTATGGAGCTTGAACTTTAGTGGATTAACTGTATAACTGAATTTTATCTATTAGTCGCATTTCTGTGTTTTTCTGCTGTGGGGCAGATGGACAGTAAAATCCTTGAGACATGGCTCAAATATTCTCTATGCTATAAATTAGTGCTGAAATAAAATGTTAATCACTTATGTAATTTAAATTTTTCTAATAGCCACATTAAAAGTAGTGAAAATAAACAGGTGATGTAATAATGTATTTTATTTAACTCAATATATCCAAAATGTTATCTTAACCTGGAACCAATATAAAATTGATTAATAAGATATTTTATGGGTTTCTTTATTGATGCTAAATCTACTGTGTATTTTACACTTAGAGCACATTTCAATTTGTACTCACCACATTTCAAATACTTAATAGCTACATGTAGCTACTGACTACCATGTTGGACAGAGCAGTTCTAGATTAGCACTTCTCAAACTTCAGCACACATAGGAATAGTTCAGAGAGAATGTTAAAACACAGATTCCTGGGCTTCACCACCAATGGTAAGGATTGTGGCCTGAGAATTTGCATTTCCAATAAGTTCCCAGGTGATGCTGATGTTGCCAGCACACAGACCACACTTTGAGTAGCATTGCGTAACACACCACACACATCTGCTAGTGAACTGCGTAATTTTAGTGATGATAACAGTACTAATATTTTACCTTTTAAAGGCACTTTGCATTAGCTATTGGAGAAATTAAAATTAAAAACCAAAATGAAATATACTACTCATCAGAATGACCAAAATAACAGTGACAACACTAAATGCTGTGAGGATGTGGAGATACTGATCATTCGTACATTTTTAGGGGGAATGCAAAATAATTTGGCAATCCTTTTAACACTAAAAATGACTCAAAAGTTCTGGAGAGAGCTATGAAGCCATGAAAAGATACGAAGATAACTTAAATGCAGGTTGGACGAAGCCAACCTGAAAGGGTTACATACTGTTTGATTCCAACTACATGACATTCTGAAAAAGACAAAACCATGGAGACAGTAAGATCAGTGGTTGCCAGGGCTTGGGGGGAGGGATGAATAACAGAACACAGAGGGATTTTAGGGCAGTGAAACTATTCTGAATGATACTGTCATGGTGGATAAATGTCATTATATATTTGTCATTACCCATAGAATGTATAACACCAAGAGTGAACCCTAATGTAAACTGTGGACTTTGGTTGCTAACGATGTATCAATGTACATTATTAATTGTAATAAATATATCATTCTGGTGGGGGATGTAGATAATGTAGGAGGCTATGTATGTCGTAGGAGGGAGGGTGCATATGGGAACTCCGTACTTTTTACTAAACTTTTGTATGAACCTTGAACTGCTCTAAAAAATAGAATCTATCTAAAAGGGGAAAACAATTTCTGGAGTTGAAAAGTGGTGATGATTGCACAACAATGTAAACGTACTTAGTGCCACTGAATGTTACACTTAAAAATGATTAACATGTTAAATGTTATGTATATTTTATCACAATAAACCATTTAAAGAAAGACAAATGGACTTACCATATGATTTCATTCTTGGACATTTATCTTAAAGAAACAAAAACTTACTTCATGCAGAAACTTGTACACAAATATTCATAGCAGTTTTATTTGTAATAAGCCCCAAACTAGAAACAACTAATATATCCCTCAATAGGTGAATAGTTAAACAAAGTAGTACATCTGTACCATGAAATACTATCCAACAATAAAAATATATAACCTGTTGATACTTGCAACAATTAAGATGGCTCAAAGAAATTATGCTGAATGAAAAAAGCCAATCTCCAAAGCTTGCATACTGCATGATTCTATCTATGTAACATTTGTGAAGTAACATAATTTTAGATATGAAGAATGGATTAATGTCTTCCAGGAGTTTGGGAGGGGAAAGTGGGTGGCAATGAGTGACTATAAAGGGATGAAGGAATCTTGTGACATCGGTACAGTTAAGTATCTTGATTATGGTAGTGTTTACATAAGGCTATTTATGTGAATAAATTGTACAGAGCTACACACATACACATAAATAAGTGCCTATATAACTGGTGAAACCTATTCAATAAATAAGCTCTACAGATTGTACCAATGTCGATTTCCTGGTTTTGATATTGTACTCTGGTTATGTAAAATGTTATCATTGGGAGAGGTGGGGGTGAAATGCACACAGGCCCTCCCTATACATTTCTTTACACCTTTCTATGCAACTATAATTATTTCAAAATAAAAAGGTTTTTAAAAAGTACTTTGCATACACTGTCTTACTTGATCTTCACAATAACTATGGGAAATAAATAGTATGATTATTTACATTTTATAGAAAAGGGAAACAAGGTCCACAGGAAGAGTACATAGCTAAAAGCAAACAAAGCCACATCCTCTTAAGTACTGATATATTTATGTAAGTATTTATAAGTATAAAAAGATTTAGAGAACCCAGCTGTCAGAAATAAAAGTGTTCTTTAGACAGCAAATTGCAAAGTAAAAATAAAAAACAAGCCCTCTGTCTTCCCACAACTTACGATAGACTTGAAGATTGTAGCACCTAGTGGTGGTGGTGATCATTTCAGAGGTCATTACATTTATGTCGGCTTTGTAGATCCCTGAGTCTTCCAACCTCAGATTTCTGAGCTCCAGGTTATAGTTCTGACCTGAGACATTTATTCGTTTATGGTAATTTTGGTGGGTTATGGAAATTGTGGGTGCTGCTCCTGAGTTTCCTGGTGTTACAAAAGCGACAGATGTTTTGGAATTCCAAGAAATGCTGATAACTTTCTGTGATTGTTGGATATTTAAGGGGAAAGTAACTAACTCCCCCAGAATCCCATTCACCATGAAGATGTCTGTGTCACTTCCAGCTGCTTCCAGACCTGAGGACATAAATAGAAAATCATAACCATTTGACTGTTGCACCTTTTAGAATTCCCTGTTCCCCCAGGTTTGGATCTCCCCAAGGAGCCGCTCATCCAGTTTCTTGATGATATCTTCTTTTTTGTGGGGGCATTCTGCTTTAAATATATTTAATATGATGGCTAAATATTCTAAAGGATTCTCTTTCAAAAACTAAGTTTCCCAGTGAATTTTAAGCGATCCATTTCATTAAAATTTATTTATCTAGACATATAGACTCTGAGAGCTAGATGGAATTTGAGAGATGAAGGCCATAAATTTCCATGAGGTCTGAGATATTAAATGTTCTTTCTTTCCCAAGTCATATTGCCAAGTGGTCAAAGAGCTGGGACAAGAGCCTATGATGGCTACTGTGGTCTTTGCAAATAGAGAGCTACACGTATGCCTCTATTCCTAGAAGATATAGGCAGAGAGTGCTTTAGAGGCTCTGGAGTAAATATTCCCCAAGCTGGTGATTTTGGGGGGGCTTTTTTGTTCATTGCTATATCCCTAGTCTTTAGACAAGTACTTGACACATAGTGGGTGCTTAGTAAATATTTGTGGAATGAGTTAATAAATGGAATTAAGTTATGTGTTGCCTAGGATCTTTTGGAGCAACTTCTGAAGTAAGCAAAGTTAGTTTATTCATTTATACTTTTATGAATGAATGAATGTATGTATTCAAGGTCAGCTTTGTTCCAGATACTATGGCAGGTATTTATTAATTTAATTATAATACAAAAGTTTGTTGAGCATCTACTCCTTAAAGCATGATGTAAGGAGATGGGGGTACAATGATGAGTAAAAATAGACGTAGTTCCTGCTCTCTGGAACTTAACAGTTAAATGAAGAGAACTGGTTTGATTGGATAAGTGCAAATGGTATTAAGTGTTATGGTACTTTGAGAGAGAATAAGAAGGGGACTTGATTTGTTCTGGGAATCCAGCAATACTTTAGGGTAAAAGCTGAAGGATGAATGCTTTTAAAATCTAACACGGAAAAAAATGAAATGTTTATTTTTTTCTCTTCTCCTCTATTACCTTATGAAGATAAATTGATTTAATACATAGTTTGTAAAATGAAAGGCAATATAATTATAGGGTGTTTTTTCACGTTTTCCTTCTATTCTTTCATCACTTTGTTATTCTCACTGAGCTATATAGTGTGAAATAGTGTATTAAGCCAGCATGTATGATATTCAAAATGCTTAATAACCAATAAATACAGGCCCTGACCAATCAAGTAGGGCTTCAGCCATAAAGAGTAACAGAGCTATTCTGATGAGTACTGGTTGCATGCAAGCCACGAAGAACAGAACAAAAGTTTCCCATGTAAGTGAGTTCAGGCTGACACTAAATTTTATCCAGACTTGGCATAAAGAGGGCAAGAATAGGGCTTCCCTGGTGGCACAGTGGTTAGGAATCTGCCTGCCAATGCAGGGGACACAGGTCCGAGCCCTGGTCTGGGAAGATCCCACATGCCATGGAGCAACTAAGCCCGTGTGTCACAACTACTGAGCCCATGTGCCACAACTACAGAAGCCCGCATTCCTAGAGCCCGTGCTCCACAACAAAGAGAAGCCACCACAATGAGAAGCCTGTGCACCACAACGAAGTATAGCCCCCGCTCGCCACAACTAGAGAAAGCGCATGAGCAGCAATGAAGACCCAACACAGCCAAAAATAAAAATAAATTAATTAAAAACAGAAAAGAGGTCAAGAATAAAGGTCATTGAGAATACAAGTCATTTTGAAGTGTCAGAAAAGCAAAGATATTTCTTAACCTGATGGTGCTGTCTCACTATGGCCACCCCCGCTCTCCAACACAGTAACTCCTTAATGAGCCAGGGACTTCTAATATAAACGTTTTTCCTTTCAGAACATCCAAGATTTTCCCTTAGGAGGAATATCCCAGGCAAGGAGTGGTGACTTAGGTGGGGTGGGCTAAGTACAGAATGAGACATAACAGGGCCCTGAGGGAAAGAGCGACACAAATGATCCCTATCTACAAACATTTATTAAGTGCTAATTAAGTGTCAGATGCTGTGTTAGGGACTCAGGGATGAATAGAACATGGTGGCAGCCCTGAGGAGCTCACAGCCCAGAGAATAAGTCACATGAGCATTCAAGTAAACAATAATACAATATGATGAGTACTAAATGGTAAAAGCAAAAGGAACAAACCACTAGGGGAACAGGAGAGACTAAGCTTGCCTTCAGTGACAGGAGTCAGAGTTTATTAAAATCTATTCCTTGAACATTAATTCTCCCCAGAAAAACTCTTCCGCTGGGCTGATAAGGTCGGGTAGAGGGGCACTTAGAGTTTCCCAGCCTGAATTCTTGGATGTGCCGGATATGGACATGTGACCTGTGCAGTCGTACAGAGCCTTGAGCTCAGAAGGACCTGAACTTGATTTAATGCTGCCATGTCACTTTGAACTTCTTAATATTATTTGAAGAAGGGACCCCATATTTTCATGTTCTACTGGGTTCCACAAATTATATGGCTGGTCCTGGTGCCAGATCTCCCACGTCTCATAAGGATTTTTTTTTTTTAGTCAGGTCCTTGTGCCTAATTTCCATTCTGTTCTTTGGATTCAGGTTCAGTGTGAGAAGACTCATAATTCTCTTATCAAACCCCAAGAAGTGGTGGGAAGTTTGCTAAGGCTGAGGCTTTCTTAATAGGAACACAATTGTGTGGTCACAAAATGATTGGTGTGTGGTGTTGTTTTTGAAGTTTGTCTTGTCTTCTGCAGCAAGTCATTCAGGAAGTGATGCTGGGGCATCAAAGGATAAGGCAGTGGGGGTGGCAGATACGTTAAGCTAGTGGAAGCCCTGTTGCTATTTTGTGCTGTGGTGTTGGGGATGAGATTCCTGGGCTTGCTGAGAAAAGGTGTAGGGCTTGCACAAACGTAATATGCACCTTTGGACATTCCATCTGAGGTCTGAGGCAGCTGCAAAACCATAGCATGCAGCAGAAAGATAAGGAGGCTTGAAGACATAGGTGCTAGTACTTCTACTTATGAGCTGGGCAAACTTAATAAAACCAGAAGACTTTTCTGAGTTTCAGTATTTTCATCCACAGAATGGAAATAATAACTATAAAAATTGCCTATCTAATTAGTGATCAGAAAATCGTATGAGTAGAAACTCTGGTAACCATCAAACCAAAATAAATGTTAGTAATGATTCTCATTCTCATCCTCACCTTAACAATTAGGACATGCCCTTTAGGGCTTCCCTAGTCCCTCTCTATGATGGCCTTCATGACACCAGGGCCATACTGAAGAATGTATGAAGAGCCATTATTAAGGGCTAATTCAAGTAAAGCAAAGAGGGATAGAGTTTTCAGTACCACTCCACTTGGTGGCCTTTATTCTTCTCTTAAAGACTTCAGTCTTTTAAAAAAAGAATCTCCGTATCAACCAACCCTAATATTTATATTTCTAGGTGCTGAGGGGACTCAAACATTATATTAGTGTTGGAGGAGACCTTAAGAAAACTCAATTTCAGAGAGAATTTGTGGCACAAAAATGTCTTAAGGACTTACTATGAAATGCACTATGCAAGTCTATGATCAAGAAAATTTCCTTGTCTTTTTTAGAAATTTCATATATGCTTAGGGAAATGAGACACACACACAGACACACATAAATCTCCTTTACAATATGAAGTGGTAAATGATAAATTTAAGCAAATGGTAGAGACAATAATTGCAGTAGGATTTCAAAGAAGGGAGAGATCACTTTGATCTGCAGTTGTTAGAGAAAACTTCTTGGAGGAAATAGAATTTGAGGAAGACCTTGAAGAGTGAATAGAATTTTATTGGATAGAAAGGGAAAGGATTGGTGTCTCGGGTCCTCAGGTTCTGAATAGAAGTTTAGAAGCAGGAGAATGTGTGATATAGGTTGAATGAGTATAGATTTGCATAACAGAGTAGAGAGCAATAAGGCTGGAGATATAAATTGTTTAGATTTGGGACAGCCCTGAGTTTGAAGTCTACACCACAGGCAGAGGGGAGCTATTAAAGTTTTTGAGAATAAAAATTAAATGATGTTTTAGGGTCATAGTAGTATGGTAATAACATGTAGGAAGAATAAGAGGAAAGAGAAGCTGGGCTTAAGAAACCATTTCATAGGCTATTGTAGCCATCTGGGCATGAATCGGGGGATGATGATGAGAGTGGAAAAGAAGGGCTGAATTTGAGAGAGAGCGCAAATAAAGGCAAGGAATAAGGAGGCATGTCACAGAATTCAACAATATATTTTGAGTGTCTACTTCATGTCAGTGGAAAACTAATAGCTACTGGAAATTGATTAAGTTTATGCTTGAAAGAAGTCAAAAGGAGAAGACAAGTTTAGTATCAGAAATATTGAACGTGAGATGATGGTGGACCATCTAAATAAGGAGTTGGAAGGATGGAAGATAAGAAAAGTTAATGGATTCAAAGTATTATTTGGGGGGCTGTGACAGAATCTGCTAGTTGTTTTCCAATATTTGTTTTCATCTCCATTCTTAGTAACACATATATATGGAATCTAAAAGAAAAAAAAAGAAAAAAAGGTCATGAAGAACCTAGGCGCAGGACGGGAATAAAGACGCAGACCTACTAGAGAATGGACTTGAGGACATGGGAGGGGGAAGGGTAAGATGGGACAAACTGAGAGAGTGACATGGACATATATACACTATCAAATGTAAAACCGATAGCTAGTGGGAAGCAGCCACATAGCACAGGGAGATCAGCTCAGTGCTTTGTGACCACCTAGAGGGGTGGGATAAGGAGGGGGGGAGGGAGGGAGATGCAAGAGGGAAGAGATATGGTGTTATATGTATATGTATAGCTGATTCAATTTGTTATAAAGTGGAAACTTACACACCATTGTAAAGCAATTATACTCCAATAAAGATGTTAAAAAAAAAAAAAAGACTACATTGCCCAGCCTTCTGCTAGCTCAGTTTGGTCATGTGACTAAGTTCAGGTCCATAGGATGAAACTGAAAGTATTGTATCAACTTTTATATCTTTAAGAAGAGGATGCTTTGTTTTCTTCATCTCTTCCTTGTCTCTCGCAGGCTGGAATGCCATGACAACTGGATCTTGGACATTTTGGATCAAGAAGAGGAAGTCAAGTACTGAGAATTGTGGCGCAGGAAGACTGAAAAAGTATGGATTCCTGATGACCTTGTGAACTATTCTACCAACCGAACTGCCAACTCCAGACATTTTACATGAGCAAGAAATAAACTTTTTTCTTCTTTAAGGAATTCTTTTTTTTTTTTTTTTGAGTCTCTGTCATTTGCCATCAAACTGAAATTCAAGTGGTTTAGGAATCATCTATGGAGAGGAGATGATTGAAGAAGAGGGTCACTCAGGAAGAGTTGGCTGAAGTCCAAGGCTGAGCCTTGTGAACAGTGCTCACAGTTCTAAAAGAGGCACTGTCAAAAGAAACTGAATAGACCAAGTGGTAGGAGTGGCAAGAGAGGAACCAGTAGTGGACAATATCATGAAATCCAGGAGGACAAAAAATCTCAAGAAGGGGGCTGTAACTGATGTCTAATGATTCAGTCTTCAAGTAAGATAAAGACTGAAAGTGATCCCTAGATTTGTCCATTAGGAGGTTATTGATGGTGCTTGAGAATGTAGTGCAAGTTAAGATGATTCAAATGGAGCCCAGAGTACAGAGGATTGAGGATAGAATATGTGGTAAAGAAGTGGAAAAGCTTAATAGTGAAAGAAATGTTATAAGATAGAATAATAGCTAGAGGGTCAAGCAAAACTACTATTTGATTTTGTTTTAAAATAGAAGGTATTGGTGGGGGAAGGGTGGTAAGGAGGGAATTATCCAAATTCTTCAAAGCTGAGCAAGGGAAACTTACTAAGAAGTGTTGGGTGGAATCTAAAGAGATTTTGAAATATCAAATATTGATGACAACAAAGAGGGTGTTTAGACTTAAACCTCATAGTTCCCCTTAGAGTCTATTAAAAACAAAGACAGTGTACATTTGGGGTTTTGAGGGGCTCCCTAGTCTCCTTTCATATACTTTGCCACCATCTACTAGATCCTGTCTGGTCTGCCCCTGCTCTCCTGCCTCCTCTCCTACCCTTCTCTCCCCTACTCACTCCAACCACACTGACTTCCTCATTCTTCAAACCAGCTGCTGTTGCCTTAGAGACTTTATACTTGCTGTCCTCCTTTTCTACACTGTTTCTAGCACTCCCTTACTGTGAAACTCTGCTCCAATGTCATCTCATCAGAGAGAGCTTTCTTAAACACCATGTTTAAGTAGCAGTCTCCTTCCCATCACTCCCTATGGCCTTGCCTTACTTTATTTTTCCTCATAGCAGTTTTGACTACTAAAGCATTGTATGTGTGTATTTACTTATTGTCTTCCCCACTTTGCACCCCCATGAGAATATAATTGCCATGCAGTCCTTGTCTTTTTTGGTCACTAGTATTTCCCTAACAATTAATGGATGATTATTAAATATTTGTTGAAAAACTAAATACTTTTTTGGCTACTGACCCAGTTGCCCTTTTTCTAGCAATAAAAAGCAAGGTAGAAAACTCAGAGCAAGAAAGAGTGAGGGCAAGAGATAACTCTACTGGTCTCTGGGTCTTGGTGTGGAAGGTCCATGGTGTAAACTGATTAATAAGAAGGAGCAGTTGGCTAACTGTAACTACTTTCCATTCCAATATTCTCATGTTGTTAACAACAACAAAAAAATTGCATAGGTCCAGAGGCTGGGGCTTCATAACATGGTTAGTAAAAGTGTCCTGAACTAGGGATCAAGAAACATGTTCTAGTCAAGGCTCTGTTGCCAACCAGCTAAATGACCATGACTAAGTCACTTACCTGCTAAACCTCAGGATTCTAGTTGGTAAATGAAATAAAATTCCTCTACCACTTTGAGGAATTCTGAAGATTAAATGACACTAGGCAGCTCTACCCACCACCAGCCCCTCCCATCAGGAAACTTACACAGTCCTCTTAGATAGCCTCATCCACCAGATGTCAGACAGCAGAAGTAAGAAGAACTACAGTCCTGCAGCCTGTGGAACAAGAACAACATTCACAGAAAGATAGACAAGATGAAAAGGCAGAGGGCTATGTACCAGGTGAAGGAACAAGATAAAACCCCAGAAAAACAACTAAATGAAGTAGAGATAGGCAGCCTTCTAGAAAAAGAATTCAGAATAATGATAGTGAAGATGATCCAGGACCTCGGAAAAAAATGGAGGAAAAGATCGAGAAGATGCAAGAAATATTTAACAGAGACCTAGAAGAATTAAAGAACAATCAAACAGAGATGAACAATACAATAACTGAAATGAAAACTACACTAGAAGGAATCAATAGCAGAATAACTGAGTCAGAAGAACGGATAAGTGACCTGGAAGACAGAATGGTGGAATTCACTGCTGCAGAACATAATAAAGAAAAAAGAATGAAAAGAGATGAAGACAGCCTAAGAGACTGCTGGGACAACATTAAATGCACAAACATTCGAATTATAGGGGTCCCAGAAGGAGAAGAGAGAGGGAAAGGACAAGAGAAAATATTTGAAGAGATTAGAGTCAAAAACTTCCCTAACATGGGAAAGGAAATAGCACCCAAGTCCAGGAAGCGTAGCGAGTCCCATACAGGATAAACCCAAGGAGAAACACGCCAAGACACATAGTAATCAAATTGGCAAAAATTAAAGACAAAGAAAAATTATTGAAAGCAGCAAGGGAAAAATGACAAATAACATACAAGGGAACACCCATAAGGTAAACAGCTGATTTCTCAGCAGAAACTCTACAAGCCAGAAGGGAGTGGCATGATATACTTAAAGTGATGAAAGGGAAGAACCTACAACCAAGATTACTCTACCCAGGAAGGATCTCATTCAGATTCGATGGAGAAATCAAAAGCTTTACAGAGAAGCAAAAGCTAAGAGAATTCAGCACCACCAAACCAGCTCTACAACAAATGCTAAAGGAAGTTCTCTAAGTGAGAAACACAAGAGAAGAAAAGGACCTACGAAAACAGATGCAAAAGAATTAAGAAAATAGTTATAGGAACATACATATCGATAATTACCTTAAATGTGAATGGATTAAATGCTCCAACCAAAAGACACAGGCTTGCTGAATGGAAACAAAAACAAGACCCATATATATGCTGTCTACAAGAGACCCACTTCAGACCTAGGGACACATACAGACTGAAAGTGAGGGGATGGAAAAAGATATTCCATGCAAATGGAAATCAAAAGAAAGCTGGAGTAGCAATACTCATATCAGAAAAAAATAGACTTTAAAATAAAGAATGCTACAAGAGACAAGGAAGGACACTACATAATGATCAAGGGATCAATCCAAGAAGAAGATATAACAATTATAAATATATATGCACCCAACATAGGAGCACCTCAATACACAAGGCAACTGCTAACAGCTATAAAAGAGGAAATCGACAGTAACACAATAATAGTGGGGGACTTTAACACCTCACTTACACCAATGGGCAGATCACCCAAAATGAAAATAAATAAGGAAACAGAAGTTTTAAATGACACAATAAACCAGATAGATTTAATTGATATTTATAGGACATTCCATCCAAAAACAACAGATTACACTTTCTTCTCAAGTGCGCATGGAATATTATCCAGGATAGATCACATCTTGGGTCACAAATCAAGCCTCAGTAAATTTAAGAAAATTGAAATCATATCTAGCATCGTTTCTGACCACAAGAGAAATTAGAACTCTTGCATTCCTATACGCTAATGAAAATTCTGAAAGAGAAATTACAGAAACACTCCCATCTACCATTGTAACGAAAAAAATAAAATACCTAGAAATAAGCCTACCTAGGGAAACAAAAGACCTGTATGCAGAAAACTATAAGATACTGATGAAAGAAATTAAAGGTGATACCAACAGATGGAGAGATAGACCATGTTCTTGGATTGGAAGAATCAATATTGTGAAAATGACTATACTACCCAAAGCAATCTACAAATTCAATGCAATCCCTATCAAATTACCAATGGCATTTTTTACAGAACTAGAACAAAAAATCTTAAAATTTGTATGGAGACACAAAAGACCCCGAATAGCCAAAGCAGTCTTGAGGGAGAAAAACGGAACAGGGGGAATCAGACTCCCTGACTTCAGACTATACTACAAAGCTACAATAATCAAGACAATATGGTACTGGCACAAAAATAGAAATATAGATCAATGGAACAAGATAGAAAGCCCAGAGATAAACCCACACTCCTATGGTCAACTAATCTATTGCAAAGGAGGCAAGAATACACAATGGAGAAAAGAGAGTCTCTTCAATAAGTGATGCTGGGAAAACTGGACAGCTACATGGAAAAGAATGAAATTAGAACACTCCCTAACACCATACACAAAAGTAAATTCAAAATGGATTAGAGACCTAAATGTAAGACAGGACACTATAAAACTCTTAGAGAAAAACATAGGAAGAACATTATTTGACACAAATCACAGCAAGATCCTTTTGACCCTCCTTCTAGAGAAATGGAAATAAAAACAAAAATAAACAAATGGGACCTAAGGAAACGTCAAAGATTTTGCACAGCAAAGGAAACCATAAACAAGACAAAAAGACAGCCCTCAGAATGGGAGAAAATATTTGCAAAAGAATTAATGGACAAAGGATTAATCTTCAAAATATATAAACAGCCCATGCAGCTCAATATTAAAGAAACAAACAACCCAATCCAAAAATGGGCAGAAGACCTAAATAGACATTTCTCCAAAGAAGACATACAGATGGCCAAGAAGCACATGAAAAGCTGCTCAACATCACTAATTATTAGAGAAATGCAAATCGAAACTACAGTGAAGTATCACCTCACACCAGTTAGAATGGGCATCATCAGAAAATCTACAAACAACAAGTGCTGGAGAGGGTGTGGAGAAAAGGGAACACTCTTGCACTGCTGGTGGGAATGTAAATTGATACAGCCACTATGGAGAACAATATGGAGGTTCCTTAAAAAACTAAAAATAGAATTACCATATGACCCAGCAATCCCACTACTGGGCATATACCCAGAGAAAACCATAATTCAAAAAGACACATGCACCCCAACGTTCATTGCAGCACTATTTACAATAGCCAGGTCATGGAAGCAACCTAAATGTCCATTGATGGATGAATGGATAAAGAAGATGTGGTACGTATATACAATGGAATATTACTCAGCCATAAAAAGGAATGAAATTGAGTCATTTGTTGAGATGTGGATGGATCTAGAGAGTGTCATACAGAGTGAAGTAAGTCAGAAAGAGAAAAACTAATATTGTATATTAACACATGTACGTGGAACCTAGAAAAATGGTGCAGATGAACCAGTTTGCAGGGCAGACGTTGAGACACAGATGTAGAGAACAAACGTATGGACACCAAAAGGGGTAAGCCGCGGGGGTTTGGGGATGGTGATGTGCTGAATTGGGCTATTGGGATTGACATGTATACACTGATGTGTATAAAATTGATGACTAATAAGAACCTGCTGTATAAAAATATAAAATAAAATTCAAAAATTCCAAAAACAAATGACACTAGAGTGCTCTCAGGTGTATATATCAACAGAGAAGAATCTAGAATCCCCAAAGGGAGTCTTGCCATGAAGAGCACCCTGTTTCTGCCCCTGTGTCAAGCACCATGACTTAGTGATGAAGATCCAGACTGCCTGAGCTTGAGTCCTGCTTCTGCCAGGTTCTAGCCATGAGACTTTGGGAAATTTAACCACCTCTCTGTGTCTCAGTTTTATCAGCTTCTAAATGAAGCCAATAGACTAATAGTAGCACTTACTTCATAGAAGCGTTATGAGAGTTAAACAAGTTAATATTTGTAAGCCTTTTGGAAAAGTACCTTGCATGTACTAGGCATCATATGTGTTTGTTATGTAAAATGAAAGCATTATTACAGAGATTAAGATAATATCACCAGACAACTTTTATGTGTTCCAGAAGAAGAGCTGCAGTATTGGGGAGATGTTAGAGAAGGCCAACATGAAGCTATTCATGGGAGTGGAAATAAGGAAGGGTAAACTCTTGCTTAATAGTGACCCAAACCCCTCACTTCTTTAGGATTCTTCAAGTCAGTATTTCTTGTCCTTTTTTTGACTCCAGCTAACCTTCCCCTCCTCTCCTCCCATTCACTGCCTGCCTGAATATTCCAGGCCTGGAAGGGTGACCAGACGTAGCACCACCCAATGGCACCCAGAAGAGAGGTGGTTGTAACCAGTTATTCTGAGTGAAGTGAAGTAGCAGACAAAGAGGAAACAAAGTGTTAGCAGCCAGAAGTTTTGTGTTATTCTCCATGAGCATGGAAAGTCCTTGGTTATGAGGTTTTAAAAAAAAGGAACCTACCACCCCCATACAATAGTATGCTATTTTCTGCTGGATTTTTTTTTTTTTTACTTTATATTATCTTTACTGAGATTTGGGTTGACTTGATTCCACTTCTGCAAAACACACCCACACACCCACCCCCCACACACACACACAGATTCTCAAAACAGAGATGGGGTCCTGACCACCCATTGTTTTATCACTACTCAGCACTGTAAGCATATAATCAAAAATCGAGTATAACAAAGGAAATGTGGGTACATACCTCTACTAACATCAGCTCCCCAATTGATTGTTCACACCTCTTTCTTTTCCAACTTCCACGTAGATGAGTTTAGATACCCCCAAACTTACAGATTCATCCTTCTCTTAGGTTCAAGAGAAGAAAGGTTTGATTTAGAAAATACTTGAGTAACCCAAGTGGCCTAGCACTGACTTTTGGGCTCCTGTTGTGAAGGCACTCTGGCTGCCTTGTGGGTCACCATATTGATCTCTAGGGCTGCTTTGTGGATTGGGTTGGTGTGGTGGGTCACTACCCCCTCTACTGGAGTCCTGTGTTGTCACAAGTATGCAGCTTCGAGCCTCTACTTGGAGACTGGATTTTTAAGCTAATGTCCTGACACCTAGTTTTCCCCATACTTAATATATTTTTTCTTGTCTATAACTGGGCTTTTGCTCTTTTTTTTTTTTTTGAGCAATAGCCAATATTTATTGAGCACTTACTATGTGCCAGACATTTGTGCTAAGCTCTGTATCATGGAATCTTTACAATGATTTGCTTTATTTATTTATATTTTTCAAATTTTTATTGATTATACTCCATTTAAAATTATTAGAAAATAATAGCTATATTCCCCTGTACTATACAATACACCCTTTTGCTTGTCTGTTTTATACATAGTAGTTTGTTTTTCTTTTTTAACAACTTTATTGGAGTATAATTTCTTTACCATGGTGTGTTAGTTTGGGCTTTTGCTTTTAAGCCCTTTCTGAGTGTCTATGGTAGTAGTCTGCTCAAATCGCTTTCTAGAACAGAGGCTTGGTCTTTATCTTGAAGGCCCCTCTTCATTAGGACTTTGGACTAGTGGCAAATTGACTCTTGCCAGGACCCTTCTCCAGGCATGAAGTTCTCTCCCTAACCCACAGGATGATGGTTGGGGCCTACTTATCCAGGAACAGATATCCAGAGGGGCCCGCTCACTTCTCTTGTACTTTTAAGTATCACCTGCTGGAACACACCATGATGTGCTCTACATTCAACAAGACATCAAGACCTTGTTGATACTGGACGCTTGTTTGTTCTGAAGAAGAAAATTCAAGTCAACACATAACCATGTTCATGTGAATGATACCTGAACCATGTCTGGATATGGTCATTTCCTTGGATATTCTGCCTTGCTGGCCTGCCTAAACTTCTGATATTGGCAAAGGTCTGGCCTCTAACCCCCATCCTCCTCTGTAGGTAGGTATAGAGATAGGCCCAGCTTCTGCTGAATAATCCTTTCTTGTTGGGAATAAATCACCATTCATGATAAATCCCAAAGTGGGATAACCATCAATCTCAGGGACAATTCCACTTCAGCATCAAAGTGGGTGAAGGCAGCACTGCTCAGTGGTTAAGCCTAAAGACACTGGAGTTCAAGTCATACTTCCCCCACTTTTTGGCTAAATGACTTCTGATTTTCTGTGTTAATGTCTTCATCTGTAAACTGGGATATTAATAGTATCCATCTCATAAGGTGTTGTGAGGATTAGACAAAATAACAAACGTACACTACTTAGAGTAATGCCAGACATGTAGTGATTGCTTCATAAATGGTTAATTATTACTATTATTGACAGGAGAGAGGATAAGGGAGCAAGTGGAGGGGCTGAAGAAAGAGAAGTGAGAAAGGTGTGGAGAAAAGGAAGAATTAAAGGAGTGTGAGAAAGAACACGTAGAGGAGCATGAAGCAAAAGCGGTGGATTCTTGTTTTCTACCCCAGAGGGTAGGTAGCTAGCAGAATACTTGGAGGGACAGTCAGTCACAGTGTTCACAGGTCATGATGAGGAAGTTGAGATTATAGAGCATAAGACTGTGAGTCTTGGTTCTTAGAGAAAACTTTTCCAACATGGAATGGTCATGAGCTTTGCACACTCAGACTCCTCTTATTTCAGTGATTTCAAGGGAAAATGGGATTTCCAACCCCCTTTTCCCACTGCATTTCAGCTGCTTCCACTGCTCTGAATTCCAGGGAAGTAAGTAAAGTCAGTGTTGATGTCTAAGCCCAGTGCTAAATATAAGGGACCACCTTTGCCAGGAATAGCAGCAGGAGGGATTTCGGGTATATTTTTGACTCAGGAAATGTTGGTGGAATAAATTTTAAAAGGTAAACAGATCCATTCAGCAAAGGCAAATTGTACCTGAAAGTACTTTTAGTTTTGCTGCTATAAAAACAAGTCCCCACCCCTCATTTATGGATCCCTGACAAAATGAATATTTCATCCCTGGTTTTCTCTTATGGAACCCCAAAATCCCACACCTAAGCTCAAATTCCCACCATCTTTTCATCTGCTCATGTTCCTTGGATCATCCTAAACAGAGGAGTCTCGCCCAGGATCTCAGTGCAAGAAAGCCCTGGCTCCTCCTAAAACCACGTGAAAAGCAAGTGTGAAAAACAACAGCATTAGCTAATATTTGTTAAGCACCTACTATATTCAGATACTGTGCCAAGTGTTGTACATGGATTATCATTTTGGTTCTCAAAACAATCCTATTGTACTAATAGTTCTCCCATTTTGAAATCTAAATAACATTTTTGGGACCCAGGATGGGCTGTCCCCAAATATGCCACAATGACGTATTGATTATTATTATTACTTTTTGGCCGTGCCACTTGCAGGGATCTCAGTTCCCCTACCAGGGATTGAACCCGGGCCATGGCAGTGAAAGCCCAGAATTCTAACCATTAGGCCACCAGGTAACTCCCAATGTTGATTATTTTGAATTGAAGTTCCTTAAGAAGCAGCCAATGCAAGAGGGAAACTCTGACTCTTCTCTGTCCCCCTGAAAGCAGAAAATAAATCTCCCATATGAAAGGTGCACTCCCTATATCTGGAGGTACAAGGACATCCTTATCACCAGAGACAGGGAATTTGGGGCAGGGAGCTTGTATAAACAAACCTTGTTACTTTAATTTACTACTTCAAGCCCAAACTCTGTTTACATTCTTCACTGATTGAGCACCCAAAGCCTAAGTTTCTTTGTCCTGTTGATTCTTCACAAGTTTATTTTTTCTTTGTCTAAAAAGTATAAAAGCTGTTTGTGTTGGCCACTTGTTAGGTCTAATTTCTATGAGACTTCTGTGTGCACAAATTAAAATTTGTCTCTTTTCTCCTATAATTTGTCTTGTGTCAATTTTATTATTAGTCCAGCCACAAGAACTCAAGAGGGGGAAGAGGGGAAATAGTCCTCTTCCTGACAACAGGTGGAGTTTATATAATTTTCCCAAAGTCCTAAAACTAATGGATGAATGATTCACTGCTAGCTGATTTGACAACTTCGATTTCAGTTTCAGTAGATGAGGCAAGTGTATCTTAGAGCTGTCTTTCATCGTAGCATGTTTTGCCCTTTGAAGAGTATCAAGGACGTAGAAACTGAATGAGTGAAGAGGTCAGAAAAGTGTGCAGCAGAAAGAACTATAGCCCTGGGGTTAACAGAACAAATGTCCATTTCCAGCTCTACCAATTTCAGGTTGTGAAATTTCAGGTGAATTGTTTAACTTGAATCTTAGATTACACTTTTTTGCATAATGGAATTAATAATATCTATCTTGCTTATTTAAATGATTTTAGTATGTATCACATAAGAATGTGGGCATAAAAATTGTAAAATACTTTCCAAGTTAAGTGGTATCAAGTACCACCCTGTCCAGCCCTTCTTTGGAAGATTGGGGACATCCCTAGATTTACACTTAGGTTCTATTCAACTTTTTTCCCCATCTACTTGCATCTTCTACTTGTATGTCCGGATGACTAACATAGGCTCTAAAACCCTGACCTGCCCAGTGGATACAATACCTATGAAGCTCACATTAAATGAGCCACAGTTTTAAATGGTTAAGGGAACCAGGGACACCAAAGTGCATGGATTCTACCTTTTCAAGAAATCCTAACCCACTAGATTCTCTGTGTTCTAACTTATGCCAGGAATTTGCTAATGCATTTCCAAAGCTGGTAAGAGACACTATAAGTAGATTTAGAAATGCCAAATATAGTCAGTTTTTACATAAATAAGGCAATTGTTAGGATTCAATGAGATAATATATGCAATGACAAAGCACTCCCAGAACTATGTTGATGTTACATAAGTTTTCTTTGTACTAACAACAACCAATATGCATTTAACCTTTATAATTTACTGTTCAGCCATAAGTAAGAAAAACAGAATTTTCGGTTCAACTTCTCTGTTTCTTTTTTGAGAACTAACTTATTTGTAGAACAGGGATAATAATCTCTTCTCCATTTATTTTAGGGTTTTTGGAGGACAGAAGCAGAGGAATAGCTCTGAATTTACTTTGAAAATAAAGGGGGCTTATAACAATGAAACTTTTACAACGATAATTATAGTCATGCATCTCTCTAATCTGCTGGAGAAATGAAATAATTGAGAAGGGTCTATCTCTGTTAAAGTCTATATAACACATTCTAACACCAAAAGAAAATTGCTTTTAAGTTTTTCAAGGTTTTGGATTATCTGTTCCTCTGTTGGTTTTCTGGGCAGGTCTACCATATGCTGACTCTTCTGAGCAGAAGGGTTTGTCTCAGATCTTTAGAGACTGAATACAAATAAAATTCAGAAATATAAACTCTAAACCTGAAAAACAGTTAGGTTTGGATTTTAGGTCTCTCCCCAGTCAGTTGGATTCCTTTTGAGACCCAGGGTGTTTCTGTCAAAGCAGATCAAAAGGGCAATTCAATGTCTTCCTTAAGGGAAATTTCTAAAACAACAGAAAATTAGGAGGGGATCATCAAGGGTCAGAACTCACAGGTTTGTAGACAAAGGAGCAAGATCCATAGGTGGTGAAGAGCCATCTTCTTCCAGAGTATAAACTTCTGTGTAAAAGTATGACTCTCTTCCAGCGGAGAATCAGTCTCACTTCTGTTTTCATGCCCCTTTTTATAGAAGGCATTGCAGAAAGGAAGTGAGTTAGCTGATGAAGGACATGCTAGTTTTTTTTTTCTATTGTATAATTAGTTATTTTTTCAACAAATATTTATTGAATGCCTACTATGTGTCAGACACTCTTCTGGGCACTGGCAATATAAAGAACAACAAAGCAATTGATCACCCTCCTTTCATGGAGCTCATATTCTTGTTGGGGAGATCAATATTAACAGGCAATATAGTGTGATAAGTGTTGCCAAAGAGAAAATAATGGGAACTGAGAGGGCAGTGGGGAGTTCTAACCCAGACTAGGACAGTGTGGGGAAGGCTTCCTGAAGGAACTGACAACCAAGCTGAGTCAGGTCTGAAGAGTAAGTTAACATTATTAGGAGAAAGGTGGTAGGGATTATGAATAGGAAGAATGTGTTAACACTATAGGAGCTTAATAAGTGGTAGCAGTTAATATTACATAATTATAGTTGCATGTAATAATAATTATTTATAATTCTATTATATAATTTTATAATTGTATATAACTGTAAAATTATTTATACTGTATAATAATTATATTATATGTAATAGTAATATAATGTATATTATCAGATAATATATTATACATTTTAATGTATATATGTATATACATAAATAATATATATAATGTATAATTTGTATAATTATGTTATGATTGAGCTAGATGTAACACAGGACTGTTCTCTAGTATACTTCTAGGATACTCCTCTAGTTATGCTCCTAGCCAATCCCTGTTAGAAGTATAACAAGGACCTTGTCTGTGTGGGGTGTGTTGGAGAGTGGTAATATGAGTAAATATTTGGGACCAGATGCTAAGCAGTTTGAACTTGGACCCAGATGTTTTGGGAAGTGCTGGGAAAACTGAGGAGATAGGTCCTGAGACCTGGGGAAGTAAGATCTTATGCAGCCTTTCCCTCAGCCAGCTAGCTCATTTCTAGGGGTCCTGAGCATCTGGAGTCATTCATAAAACAATCCTGCTCATCATTCTCCATATATACTTATTCATTATTGGATAGTTGAGTGCCTTTATGTAGATATAGTGAACTGGGAAGCTGAGACCAAAGAAGGATTAAAATAAAAATAAAATTTCCCAGTTTTATTTTTTCCTTTCACAAGATAAAACCATATTACTTTCACAGTTTTAGCAAGAATATCTTCCTGAAATATGTAATTAATACATTTGCAAAACCACACATCTATCTTGTATTAGTTGTACAGAGAAGGGAGAAAGACTATGAAGTTGCCAAGAGCTGCTGGAAACCTGACTTTGTATCCTCTTTTTCCCTTCTTCAGTCTCTGAAAAAATGTTTCTTCATCTCTTGCATTTAAAACTCTTGCTTGGTCTCATGTGTATGTCTTTAGAACGCCTTTATTGGATGAGATAGGGCACATTCAGGGTGGTATGGCCATAGACAAGAACTCCTATATTGGTATCTTACTCAAGGACTTATGTTCTCTTAAGCTTGAACCAGTGTCTTATCTCTGTCTTTCAGCCTTAACCTGCCACACAGTAGAGTATTTTTTTTTTATCAAGAAGATACTAGGGCTTCCCTGGTGGCGCAGTGGTTGAGAGTCCGCCTGCTGGTGCAGGGGACACGAGTTCGTGCCCCCATCCAGGAGGATCCCACATGCCGCGGAGCGGCTGGGCCTGTGAGCCATGGCCGCTGACCCTGCGCGTCCGGAGCCTGTGCTCCGCAACAGTAGAGGCCACAGCAGTGAGAGGCCCGCGTACTGCAAAAAAAAAAAAAGAGTCCTCCTACTTTAGATGGCAACCAGGAAAATAAGTTTTAGAGTATTTCCTCTTTACATACATTCAGTAATCAAGTAGATTTTTGAATTGTTCTATATTTGGGTTTTAACTTTTCCAGGGGTACTAATTATACATAACAGTAACTATTGGCCACTATACATGGCTCCCTTTTTTTTTGGCCAAAATATAATTTAAAGCAATTTTATTAGCTAATATTATTCTGACTAAAGAAACAAGTGCCTTTTGCTGGGAGGCTATAGCTTGAGCTGTCTAATTTGCCAATACTATTTCTAAAGTGAGAAAAGGTTTCATAGTTACAAGGAGACCTTGAAACCATAAGGTTGCACTTGGCAGCTGTTAGTAGATATTGTTTAGAGAACAGCTGGTGATGTCCTTAAGTCTAATAAAGTTTAGAAAACAAGTTCTCAGTAACATAGGAATGTGTCTGAACCCAGGTCCACAATGGCCACCTATCTCCATTTTGGATGTCTGAACCACAGTTACTCCATTCTGATTTTTTTAATGTATGTTTCTTTAATGGCTAAAGCAGATATACAATGCGTGTTTAATAGCCCACAAACAGGCTGTTCTGGTTAGCCTAAAGCCAGAATGACCTCCACATACCTCAATATGTAAAAGTTTCTTTCATTATTTTCAACTTTTGATGGCAAATCTTTCAATAGAAAGTATTGATAATCAGAATATCTGTCCCTTGATGCTGGGGTGGTTCAGCTGCCTGCCCCAGGGTTAGATCATGTCCCTAGGTGCTAGGCCTCCTTTATATTTGCCTAGTTATGCACATTGAGGGAAACTAATCAGATATTGTGAACAGGCTCAGAGGTATGTTAATGGGGAAACATTTTATAGGCTATACATTTTATCAATAATTGTCACAAAAATCAGTTGTCACATAAGCATTGTACATGTGCTTTCAGCAATAGGTTTAAGCCAGCAGTTTTCCATCATGAGTAGTTATACTCTGTGAAAGCTCCATTAGAGAATTATATTCCTATCCTAAACACTGAGGGCAACAGTGTGGTTAAAAGTAAAACAGTAACTTTCGATGTTGATAGGGAGACAAACATTTGGTAAACAGTTCCATTCGATTTGTATGATAGGCCTTACAGGTCCAGTCTGGTTCAACTGCCTACCACTGCTGTTGTCTTCTTCTCATTCTGGTATTAATATTGTTTGGAGTCAGCAGTCCTTTCTATAGACTAGTCCAATGCAGAGGCCTTTCTTAAGTAAGAAATATGAATTTGAGTTAATTCACTTCAGTTTCTTTGTCCATGATGTACTTAAGAATACCTGATAAGTAGTCTTTCATCTAGTTTGGAGATAGTCCTTTAAATGATGCTTTTTCCGGTATGCATAATCCTCTGGGTATAGATCATGGGACATCTGATCTTCATCCAAAAGTAGATTACAGTGATCAGAAACAAGCTTAGAATATCTTCTTAATAACTCAATTAAGCTTTACAATAATGTAACATAGCAACAAAGAGCTATTTGGGAAATGAGTTTTAGACAGTAAATACTGATGTCAATTAACAAAACTAGAATTTAATATATAACAAAACACAATCTTTTTCTCTCTAAAATTACCCTCATTTTTACCAAATATAGCCAAATTAAGATTAATTTGTTTGTAAAATAAGTCTGATTCATTGATCACATAGGCTTTTAAAAAATTGGCTGTGCTTAAACTTTTCATAAGGAATCTCAGACTGAACTTTTAAAAGGAATCTCAAGGCCAGTAAAGCCACACCAAGGGCTGTCACAGATTCTGCCTGCAGTATCTATAGATTTGGGTGAATTCTTCTCTTCTCAAGGTCCCCAAAATAGCTTGAGATTTTACATGCGCACACGCACACACACACACTCACACACACACACACACATATATATGCCACAGCAGTGACAGCACTGAATCCTAAATGCTAGGCCACCAGGGAACTCCCTTGAGATTCTTGAACTTGTTAAGAGGTGGCCTTCCTTATTCATCTGATTAGGCTTCTGGGAACCTGAGAGTTTCTAATTTCTGGAGAGATCAGGTAGAGAGAAAAGATAAATATTTCAATTTATAAGGTATAATTTACCAAATTGTTATAAATCATAATCAGCTTAAGGGGAAAGGTTCCCTTACATCTGAAAAACAAAGATTAAATGCCAGTAATATGTCAGACAAAAAGTCATAAAAATTATAATCATATTTTTCAGTTCATTCAGTCCCATGTAATTAATTTTTGTTTTGTTTGAGTCCATTTTTTCCATTAGTTTTGTTGACCGTGCCTGATGATTAAGAATGATAGTGACAGTGATCATTTCAACAAGTTTGTGGGATTTTTTTAAGGCTTGTATATTTTGTCCAGTGAAGTGGATGCCTTGATCACTGGAGATTGTAGAAAGTATACCCCAAGTAGAAAATACATTTTTAACCATTTCTTTTTTTTATTGTGAGAGCATCAGTGTTGGAAGGCTTTAACCCACCAAGTAGAAAAATGGGGTTTTCCAGGGAGCCGGGAAGAGCCAATTGGCTGTTTTAGGTTTCCCATAGCCCTGATTATTTAATTCACAACTATTGTTTACCCATCTTAATTTCTCTGATTTAGGAGCAGACTGTTGCCATGACACAAGGCTATCAGGATGACAAAAGTCTGACATGCGGGGTTAATTTTTTGTAGAAGTAGAATGGACTTTATCTATATGTGCCATAATCTTTATAGATTCTGTTGTTGCCTTTACATGAAAGTCAGCTACGGCATTTCCTTAATACTCGGGTTCAGTCCCCTTAGAGTGAGCCTCAGTTTTGATGACAGATAACATTTTATGTTAGGACATATATGATTTCCAGGAACTTCATATAACTTCTGGAACACCTATAATATATATTTATATAGACATAACATAAGAAGTCTTAACATTACCTTTTATTTGACAATGCTTCCCCTGTAATCCAATCTACCAAATAATCCTAGTTAGTTTAATATTTTTCTGAGATGCTTCAGGGGCCCTGTAAAGCATCCTAAAGTTAGCTAGAGAAAGAGATTTAGCCTGTTATCAAAAGCAGCATTCTAAGGAAACTTTGTTCTCTTAACAGAGAGAGAGATCAGATTCCAGCCTTAAATTAGTTTACTGTTAATAACAAAATTCATTTAACTAATTAAATTCACTAAAATCTTAATCAATCCTGACCATGTACAAAACTCTTTTTTCAAGGTTCTTTTTCTACATTTTTTTCATAGTTTTCTGAATCCATATTAATTTGTCCCATTTTTCCATCCAGAAATAATCAACTCTAAGAAAAAATTATTCTTCTTTTTTCTCCAACAAATGTATATCTAGTCTTCATATTTTATATCACTGACAACCTATTTCCTACATTCTTTACACACTGAAATGCTTCCTTTGTCATTTTTAGTAGCTTGAATTACATATATTACCATTTTTAACCATTAAAAACCTTAATCTCAAATGAAAATCAAGAAACAAGCAATTGTGAACTGTATGTCATACCAATATTTCCTGAATAGCAAAGAACTTAACAACATATACCATAACCTCTAAAAACACACATTTTTATAGCATAATTTTTAATGTGGTACAAAACATGTACCTAATAAACCCAAATATCTTTAAGTTTTTTTCTCTTAATAAAACGGCTTCTCTAGCAAACAATGTTCTAGTATCTTATCTTAATTAAAATGACGTAGACGTTCAATGAATTTTTATCATTGAAGTTAACTTAGCAAAACCCTAAAGTTTCAAGTACTAAGAATCTATAAAAACTAAAACATAATTATTTCTAAAGATTTCACGTAAGACATCTTTACCATTTACCTCTTTTTCATTAGTTATGACAATATCATATCAAGATAATTTTATTGCTGAAAAATTTTGTAATAAATATAATATGAACTATTGATTTTCAGGATAGCTAGGTACAGTAAAAAAAAGTATTATACTTAATGTTGATGACTCTAAAGACATGTCTGTATTAATTAATAAATTTAACCAAAATTTAATACTAACATTAGTTTAGTACTGAATATTTCCCAGATCACGTGAAGCTGAAAGTCATTTGGATTATTTTCTGTTGTATTTTATTTATTTATTTATTAAAAAAATTTTTTTAACATCTTTATTGGAGTATAATTGCTTTACAATGGTGTGTTAGTTTCTGCTTTATAACAAAGTGAATCAGCTATACATATACATATATCCCAATAAGATCTCCTTCTTGCGTCTCCCTCCCACCCTCCCTATCCCAAACCTCTAGGTGGTCACAAAGCACTGAGCTGATCTCCCTGTGCTATGCGGCTGCTTCCCACTAGCTATCTATTTTATGTTTGGTAGTGTATATATGTCCATGCCGCTCTCTCGCTTGTTCCCAGCTTACCCTTCCCACCCCCGTGTCCTCAAGTCCATTCTCTACATCTGCATCTTTATTCCTGTCCTGCCCGTAGGTTCTTCAGAACATTTTTTTTTTAAGATTCCATATATATGTGTTAGCATACAATATTTGTTTTTCTCTTTCTGACTTACTTCACTCTGTATGACAGACTCTAGGTCCAACCACCTCACTACAAATAACTCAATTTCATTTCCTTTCATGGCTGAGTATTATTGCATTGTATATATGGGCACATCTTCTTTATCCATTCATCTGTTGATGGACACTTAGGTTGCATCCATGTCCTGGCTATTATAAATAGAGCTGCAATGAACATTTTGGTACATGACTCTTTTTGAATTATGGTTTTCTCAGAGTATATGTCCAGTAGTGGGATTGCTGGGTCATATGGTAGTTCTATTTTTAGTTTTTTAAGGAACCTCCATATTGTCCTCCATAGTGGCTGAATCAATTTACATTCCCTCCAACAGTGCAAGAGGGTTCCCTTTTCTCCACGCCCTTTCCAGCATTTACTGTTTGTAGATTTTTCGATGATGGCCATTCTGAGTGGTGTGAGGTGATACCTCATTGTAGTTTTGATTTGCATTTCTCTAATGATTACTGGTGTTGAACCTTCTTTCATGTGCTCTTGTTGGCCATCTGTATATCTTCTTTGGAAAAATGTCTATTTAGGTCTTCTGCCCATTTTTGGATTGGGTTGTTTTTTCTTTTGATATTGAGTTGCATGAGCTGCTTGGAAATTTTGGAGGTTAATCCTTTCTCATTTACTTCATTTGCAAATATTTTCTCCCATTCTGAGGGTTGTCTTTTCATCTTCTTTATGGTTTCCTTTGTTGTGCAAAAGCTTTTAAGTTTCATTAGGTCCCAATTGTTTATTTTTGTTTTTATTTCCATTTTTCTAGGAGGTGGGTCAAAAGGATCTTGCTGTGATTTATGTCATAGAGTATTCTGCCTATATTTTCCTCTAAGAGCTTTATAGTGTCTGGCCTTACATTTAGGTCTTTAATCCATTTTGAGTTTATTTTTGTGTGTGGTGTTAGGGACTGTTCTAACTTCATTCTTTTACATGTAACTGTCCAGTTTTCCCAGCACCACTTATTGAAGGGGGTGTCTTGCTCCACTCTATATTCTTGCCTCCTTTATCAAAAATAAGGTAACCATATGTGTGTGTGTTTATCTCTGGGCTTTCTATCCTGTTCCATTGACCTATATTTCTGTTTTTGTGCCAGTACCATACTGTCTTGATTACTGTAGTTTGTAGTATTGTCTGAAATCCAGGAGCCCGATTCTTCCAGCTCCATTTTTCTTTCTCAAGATTGCTTTGGCTATTCAGGGTCTTTTGTGTTTCCATAAAACTTGTGAAATTTTTTTTCCCAGTTCTGTGAAAAATGCCATTCGTAGTTTGATAGAGATTGCATTGAATCTGTAGATTGCATTGGGTAGTATAGTCATTTTCACAATGTTGATTATCCCAATCCAAGAACATGGTATATCTCTCCATCTGTTTGTATCATCTTTGATTTCTTTCATCACTGTCTTATAGCTTTCTGCATAAAGGTCTTTTTTCTCCTTAGGTAGGTTTATTCCTAGGTATTTTATTCTTTTTGTTGCAATGGTAAATGGGAGTTTTTCCTTAATTTCTCTTTCAGATTTTCGTCATTAGTGTATAGGAATGCAAGAGATTTCTGTGCATTAATTTTGTAGCCTACTCCTTTAGCAAATTCATTCATTCACTCTAGAAGTTTTCTGGTAGCATCATTAGGATTCTCTATGTATAGATAGTATCATGTCATCTGCAAACAGTGACAGCTTTACTTCTTCTTTTCCAATTTGGATTCCTTTATTTTTTTTCTTCTCTGATTGCTGTGACGAAAACTTCCAAAATTATTTTGAATAATAGTGGTGAGACTGAATCACCTTGCCTTGTTCCTGATCTTAGAGGAAATGGTTTCATTTTTTCACCACTGAGAATGATGTTTGCTGTGGGTTTGTCATATATGGCCTTTATTATGTTGAGGTAAGTTCCCTCTATGTCTACTTTCTGGAGGATTTTTATCATAAATGGGTGTTGAATTCTGTCGAAGCTTTTCTGCATCTATTGAAATGATCATATGGTTTTCTCCTTCAATTTATCAATATGGTTTATCGCATTGATTGATTTGCATATATTGAAGAATCCTTGCATTTCTGGGATAGACCCCACTTGATCATGGTGTATGATCCTTTTAATGTGCTGTTGGATTCTGTTTGCTAGTATTTTGTTGAGGGCTTTTGCATCTATGTTCATCAGTGACATTGCCTGTAGTTTTATTTCTTTGTGACATCTTTGTCTGGTTTTGATATCAGGGTGGTGGTGACCTCATAAACTGAGTTTGGGAGTGTTCCTCCTCTGCTATATTTTGGAAGAGTTTGAGAAGGATAGGTGTTATCTCTTCTCTAAATGTTTGATAGAATTCGCCTGTGAAGCCATCTGGTCCTGGGCTTTTGTTTGTTGCAAGATTTTTAATCACAGTCTCAATTTCATTTCTGTGATTGGTCTGTTCATATTTTCTATTTCTTCCTGATTCAGTCTTGGCAGGTTGTGCATTTCTAAGAATTTGTCCATTTCTTCCAAGTTGTCCATTTTATTGGCATAGAGTTGCTTGTAGTAATCTCTCATGATCTAGGGACTAGTGCCTGTGTTCTGGTAAATGAGGCTGGATCTTGTCTTTCTGGTGGGCAGGATCACGTCCAGTGGTGTCTTTTGGGATGTCTGTGACCTTATTATGATTTTAGGCAGCCTCTCTGCTAATGGGTGGGGTTGTGTTCCTGTCTTGCTAGTTTGTTGGCATAGGGAGTCCAGCACTGTAGCTTTCTGGTCGTTGAGTGGAGCTGGGTCTTATCTTTGAGATGGAGATCTCTGGGAAATCTTTCACCATTTGATATTACATGGAGCTGAGAGGTCTCTGGTGGACCAATGTCCTGAACTCAGCTCTCTCACTTCAGAAGCACAGACCTGACATACGACTGGAGCACTGAGACCCTGTCTGCCACATGGCTCAAAACAAAAGGGATAAAGAAAGAAAGGAAGAAAGAAAGAAAGAAAGAAAGAGAAATAAAATTATTAAAATAGAAAATATTTTTAAAAATTTTAATAATTAAAAAATAATAAAAAAACAGACAGAACCCCAGGACAACTGGTTAAAGCAAAGCTATATGACAAAATCACACAAAGAAGCATACACACACCCATTCACAAAAGTAGAAAAAGGAAAAAAAAATATATATATATATATTTAAAAAACGACGAGAGCAACCAAATCAATAAGCAAATCTACCAATGATAATAAGCTCTAAATACTAAAATAAGATAAAAATAAAATCAGAAACAAATTGGATGCAGAAAGCAAACCCCAAGTCTACAGTTGCTCCTTAAGTCCACTGCCTCAATTTTGGGATGATTCATTGTCTCTTCAGGTATTCCACAGATGCAGGGTATATCAAGTTGATTGTGGAGATTTAATCCGCTGCTCCTGAGGCTGCTGGGAGAAATTTCCCTTTCTCTTCTTTGTTCGCCCTGCTCCTGGGGTTCAGCTTTGGATTTGGCCCCGCCTCTGCATGTCGGTTTCCTGAGGGCATCTCTTCTTCACTCAGACAGGACGGGGTTAAAGTAGCAGCTGATTCAGGGGCTCTAGCTCACTCAGGTTGGGGGGAGGGAGGGGGACGGAATGCGGGGCAAGCCTGCAGCTGCAGAGGCCAGTGTGATGTTGCAACAGCCTGAGGCGCGCCGTGTGTTCTCCTGGGGAAGTTGTCCCTGGATCACGGGACCCTGGCCATGGCAGGCTTCACAGACTCCCCGGAGGGGAAGTGTGGATAGTGACCTGTGCTCGCACACAGGCTTCTTAGTGGCTGCAGCAGCAGCCTTAGTGTCTCATGCCCATCTCTGGTGTCCGCGCTGATAGCTGCAGCTGGTGCCCACCTCTCGAGCTTGTTTTCGGGGTGCTCTGAATCCCCTCTCCTCGAGCACCCTGAAATAATAGTCTCTTGCCTCTTAGGCAGTTCCAGATTTTTTCCCAGACTCCCTCCTGGCTAGCTGTGGTGCACTAGCCCCCTTCAGGCTGTGTTCATGCAGCCAGCCCCAGTCCTTTCCCTGGGATCTGATCTCCAAAGCCCGAGCCTCAGCTCCTAGCCTCCACCCGCCCCAGTGGGTGAGCAGACAAGCCTCTCAGGCTGGTGAGTGCTGGTCGGTGCTGATCCTCTGTGCGGGAATCTCTCTGCTTTGCCCTCTGTACCCTTATTGCTGCTTTCTCCTCCGTGGCTCTGAAGTTTTTTCCCCGCCACCCCCCGACTCTGCCAGTGAAGGGGCTTCCTAGTGTGTGGAAACTTTTCCTCCTTCACAGCTCCCTCCCAGAAGTGCAGGTCCCATCCCTATTCTTTTGTCTCTGTTTTTTCTTTTTGCCCTACCCAGGTACGTGGGGAGTTTCTTGCCTTTTGGGAAATCTGAGGTTTTCTGCCAGCCTTTGGTAGGTGTTCTCTAGGAGTTGTTCCACTTGTAGGTGTATTTCTGATGTATTTGTGGGGAGGAAGGTGATCTCCAAGTCTTACTCCTCTGCCAACTTGAAGGTCTCTTCAGTTGTACTTTTAAATGATTGATTTGTAAACATTTACTTTTCTTTAAGCTAATTAAATAGAGCTCATTTACAAATTAACCTCAACAATATTATCCAAAGACCAAGACACATAATCATATTGAGACATACATATATCCAGACAGAGATCTCATAGCCTCATCTTAAAATTTAATCATGAATTAGATATTTTCATATAAAATTTATTAGTTTATAAATTTTACCTACTTCCCTCTCTATTGTAAAACAGCTGTAATTGCGTAAGTCGCATAGTTCAGGGATCTACTTGTGGGTCACTTTTTCCCCTGAATCTTAGGAGTATTACCGCTAGGCCATATTACAAGGGAAAATCATCTTTTTATATATCACTGGCTTATAAATGAAATTCTCCAATTCTGGAGAATGCACCTCAACGGGCTGCATCTGGGAAACAATTTTGAGTTTCCCACAACTGACACACTTACACACAAGATAAAATGCAAACATACACACAAAGAACAAAATCTAATTCCTGTGGGACAAAAACAAAAGGGTGAAGTCCAACAATTTTCTCAAAGTTTTTCAAACAAGGATCCCTCTTTTTAACAACAAACAACATGTAAATGGAAAGATAGGGAATAATGACCACACGTGTCATGGCAATTTACCTGGCAAATGCAAAATCAAAAAAATAACATTAGGAATAAGTTAAGTTTACTTACTTGAGCTTAAAAAGTCTCTTTATACTTTTTTCCTTGGTTTGAAGTTCTATTAATTAACCCAAGGCCAAAGTCTCAGGCAAAGGTGAGCTGTGTTTGTATTTCAAGGACATGATAAGAGTTAAAACTTCAAGCTTTTTCCTAGGAATATTTTTGTTTTCTCAGGGTCAGAATTCTGAAGTATTTTATCAAGCCAGCTTTTTCTAACTACCTGTGCAAAAAGAACCAGTTTGGGAATTTCAAAAGAGTTTCATCTTAACCAGTTTTCTCCAGAGTCTAAACAATATTGTGGCCACAGAGTTTTAAATCATTTTTTCCTTAGTCATATGTTCATAGCTATAATAAGATCATTTTTCCAAAATATGTCCCAGAGGGAATGTTCCCCAGACAAGAGAAACAAAACACAAATGGTGCCCCCAAAACCAAATGTTAGCATCCAAATAAACAAAGAACCAGTTCACAAATAGGGTAGAAGTTCAACAACTGTTCCTCTTTCCAACAAGGTACCCCACACCAACATGAAACAAACAGGCTTATTCTGGGGAGGAAAAGCCCAGGGTAGAGAGGAAAGGAATTTTTGGTTTTACACACAAAAGCATCTTACCCTCCTACACTGAGTCGGTCAACTCCCAAATGTCTGTTCATTAGTAGAGACAAATCAAAAACAGAGCTTTTTTCCTTCATCACAGAATTGAAAGCACTGTGAGCCGATAATGTCTGGTCAATCGCAAGCACTTGGGGCTGTCCCCAAGACAAAGGTGCTCAGGCAGCTGTTGAACAGGATTCAAGAGCCACCTTCATCCAGGCGCTGATGTGCCACGGGCAAAACACCCACTTGGGACTTCCACCCCAGCTGGGGTGCCAACATTGTTACCAAACAAAACTTGGGTCCACTTGCCTGTGCACAGTAAAGCCAATCTACTGACATCAGGTTGTGGTGAAGGAAAGTGTAATGTTTATTACAGGGCACCAAGCAAGGAATCCATGTAGCTAGTGCTTAAAAGGCCTGAACTCCCGGAAGGTTTTCAGGGAAAGGTTTTTAAAGATAGGGTGAAGGAGAGGGTTGTGGGGTATGTGATCAGCTCATGGACATTCTTTTGATTGGCTGGTGGTGAGGTAATGAGGAGGCAACACCATCAACCTTCTGATTCCAATTGGTCTGGGGTCTACATGCTTGTGGGCAGCATACAGTTAACTTCTCCCACCTAGTGGGGGTTTCAGCATCTACAAAACAGCTCAAAGGACAGGGCTCAGAATATTATCTATAGTTCTTCAGGAGGAACTAAAAGCCCTTGACTTTGATTAATGGCTGAAGTATTATTTTGTCTTGCTTGACTGGTTTCCTTTTTTTCTGTGTTCTCTCACTTCTTTGATTCATTTTGTTCTTTGATTAAAAGTTTTCTACAGAGAAAAGGCAAGCAGAGGATATTGGGAGGAGGGGTGTTCTGGGAGGGGCCCATAGGGTCCTGCTTGGTTACACTTGGATTTCTAGATTTCACCAGGATGTGTTCAAGTGTGGGGTTTTTTTTTCTTCAATATATTCCTGTATGGCACTGATTTTTTTTCTTCAGTAAAGGGCAATTTTCTTCTGTTTCCTTGATTATTACTTCTTTTCTGGCCTCTCTACTTTTTATTCCTGAAATTCCTATTAAAATATCTGAAGCTATCCTCCATACAGATGAATTAACATCTCCCAGTTTTCTCTTTGCCTTTCTGTTTTACATTCTGATATAATTCCTTATAGACATCTTATAGAACATCTTCCAAACACAGGTTTCAACCATATTCATACTGCTCTTCAGCTTTTTGCTTGAGTTTTAAATTTGGGTAATGTAAATTGATTTCTAAGAGTCTTTTCTTAGCCTCCATTTGCACCTGACTCTGGATTTATGATTATCTTTAATTCCATGTTTGGGAATTCTCTACACTAGAAAAAGTGTATACTAAAAAAAAAATACATAACGACAAAACCCTGTAAGAAACAACTATGACTGGAAGAGAAGGAAACTGTGAAAGAATTGTTAAAGTGGTCAGAGGAAAACAGGAGAGTAATGTCATGAAATTCAAACAAAGAAGGGTTTAAATAAGAAAGGAATGTTGAGGCATTTTTAATTCTGCAGATAATTGAATGAGAAATGAAAGAGTATGTGCAATTTTTAAAATAATGTAAGCAAAATTTAGGCTCTGAGAAAGAAATAAACCAAATAACCAAGTGGCATAAAAAGGCTCCAAGTCCATTTACCTGCATGGCCATAGCTTTGAGCTTAACAAAAAAATCCCCAAAAAAACTGTCAAGAGGGAAGAGAAAGGAGGATACCACAATTTAAGTGAAAAACAAGGGGAAAGTTATAAGATGACAATGTTGTACAAATAGTTGAAAACATGAGAGAAAATACAGAAGACTACAGTCCCCACCCCTTTGCTATATTACCCCATCAGGTTTTTTTAACCATTCTAGGCCTTGGTTTCCTGATTTGTAAAATAAGGGCAAACCATAATAGTACCCTAAGTTTGTTTTGCAGTTTCAATGAGAATGTCTGTAAACACTTAGCAAAGTGTTTGGCACATTGTGAGCTTTCAATAAGTGTTAGTTCTTAACATTATCATTACTAAGAAATGAATAATAAATAGCATATCATTTGAACAACATTAATGATCAGGAAACTGTCCACCAGAGGGCAACTGATGGTGAAACATTAGGCACTGACAACAATAAGAAAGACATAATTATCTTTTATTGATTGCTGAGTTTGTTTCCAGGACTGTTAAACAATTCCAGATGAGAAATATTTGAAGGAATTGGGGTTGATTAGCTTGGAAAAGAGAAAATCTGGTGAGGGGGCTGGGATTAAGGCAGGGAGTGAAACAGTGTAATAACCATGGCCAGATATTTGAAACACTGTTGTTTGGATGATGACATCAAGGTGTCTCCATAAGGCAGAAATAGTCACCATGGATCTTGTTCCAGGAAGCAGACTTCAGTTCAACATAAGGTTTCCTGTTGGTCCTCCTGCCTCCACCAACAAGTGTAGTCATTCCCCAGGGACTACACCTGGACCTCTAGTTAGCAGATGCTGCTGTGGGAATGTCTCATTTTGTAGTTGAATCTTGAATGTACCCAAACAAAATTTTTTAAATTCTGTGTTTCATTCTTATGAAATCCTCCCTAGCTACCTAGTGTGTGGGGCCATGAAATTAGAGGTTGTTTATTTAATAGATTTTGTTTTTCTAGCTGGCTTAAAATACCATCAACAGCTTGTGGGTAACCTAAAATGATAAATATCAGCGGAGGAGGGGATAAATTCTGCAACAATTTTGATATTCTCAGCATGCAAACTAAAACCAATCACTTTTTATTTCAACATATGGAAATCTATTTGGGAGTCATGAAAATCAACGATGCTTATGTTTAATTGTTAATCAGAGACAGTGTGAAACACCTGAAGCTTACTAGTGCTCTCTGTCCAGTTGTTTGGAGAAAAAATCATGTGAAGAACAGTAAGCCCCCCTACACACACACACACACATACTCAAGTGCATATCTTCCTTAAGTTATTTGCTCAGAGTCCATTATTAACATCTAGTTCATATCTTTTGTGCATAGGGAGAGGTTCAGTTTTTAAATACAACTCACTATTTTCTTCCTCTCTCCTCATCTCTCTTATTTCTCTCCTATTTTTTTATCAAAAATTATTTGAAGAGAAGGTAAGAGAACTAACTTAAAAACAGAAAGATCAATGTTAGTTTAAAAAATATATTCTTCTAAAAAATTCCAGTAACCTGGAATTAGAGACAGATACAAATGAAAAACTAGAAAAATTCTGTGACTATGTACCAGGTATAATTATTCTATTTATGTTATTCTATTTATGTGACTTTAAAAAAAGACAAATAATCATGGAAATTAAGTGGAATAAAGAAGAGAAAACAAATATGCTTTTCGGAAGGGACAGTATGGTGGCTCTGAGTGAAAGGTCAATCTTCCTCCTTGTTATTTGGACTTTACCCTTTTCCCTCTCTCTATCCTGCATCACCAATTTCTACCTCATCACTGGACAGCAATGTAAATACACAAACATGCTTTATAAACTAATCCCCACAGTATTATATCCTAACCTCACATCTTCTACCACAGGGGTCCCCAACCCCCAGGCCATGGACCGATATTGGTCCGCGGCCTGTTAGGAACCAGGCCGCACAGCAGGAAGTGAGTGGTGGGTGAGTGAGTGAAGCTTCATCTGTATCTACAGCTGCTCCCCATCACTCGCATTACCGCCTGAGCTCCACCTCCTGTCAGATCAGCAGCAGCATTAGATTCTTATAGGAGTCTGAACCCTGCTGTGACTGCACATGTGAGGGACCTAGGTTGCACGCTCCTTATGAGAATCTAATGCCTGATGATCTGAGGTGGAGCTGAGGCAGTGTTGCTAGCAATGCGGAGTGGCTGCAAATACAGATTATCATTAGCAGAGAGGTTTGACTGCACAGAGACCCTAATGAATCAATTGCTTGCAGACTCATATCAAAACCCTATCAGTAAGTGGCAAGTGAAAACAAGCTCAGGGCTCCCACTGATTCTGCATTATGGTGAGTTGTATAATTATTTCATTATATATTACAATGTAATAATAATAGAAATAAAGTGCACAATAAATGTAATGTGCTTGAATCATCCCAAAACAATAACCCCCACCCTAGTCTGTGGAAAAATTGTCTTCCACGAAACTGGTCCCTGGTGCCAAAAAGGTTGGGGGCCACTGCTCTACCATATACCATCTCATTTTCTTTCCTCCTATTAAAAGCAAGACTTATTGAACTATGAAAATATTGTCATTGTCTTCATGCCCTTACTTTACTTTCTTATTTCAGCCCTCTCCAATAAATCTCGACTCCACTAAAACTCTTCCTGTCAAGTTAATCTGTAACCTCCACATTGTGAACTGTATTGGTTGATTCTTTGTTCTCTTCTTTTTAAAATAATTGTATAATTTATCATCGAAACCAGATGTTTGAGATTTAAAGGGGCACTTTAATACTATTCAATTATTTGAAATATTAGTATTTTGGATGACAAATTGATTTTTATTATAATGGTGAACTGGTAAAATAGTTTTGTAAGAATATTTTCAAAGTGAAATGTTTTTCTAAAAAGACATGTTTATGTTTATTGAAGTAAAATAAAAACTTTATTACTATTTATACATTAAATTATATTTATATTATTGGTCGTCTGAACCTCAAAAATAACATAAAATAAAATTTTTAAATAACATAAATAGAATAATTATTCCTGGAACATAGTCACAGAGTTTCATTAGTTTTTCAGTTGTATCTATCTCTAATATCAGGTCACTGGAATTTTTTATCATTTAAAAAAATTTTATTGGAGTATAGTTGATTTACAATGTTGTATTAGTTTCAGGTGTACAGCAAAGTGAATCAGTTATACAGATACATATATCCACTCTTATTTTAGATTCTTTTCCCATATAGGTCATTACAGAATATTAAGTAGAGTTCCCTGTGCTATACAGTAGGTTCTTATTAGTTATTTATTTTATAAAGAGTAGTGTGTATGTCAATCACAATCTCCCAATTTATCCTTCCCCCCACCCCTTATCCCCTGGAAACCATAAGTTTGTCTTCTACATCTGTGACTCTTTTTCTGTTTTGTAAATAAGTTCATTTGTACCACTTTTTTAGATTCCACATATAAGCCATATCATATGATATTTGTCTTTCTGTGTTTGACTTACTTCACTCAGTATGACAATCTCTAGGTCCATCCATGTTGCTGCAAATGGCATATTTTGTTCTTTTTTGTGGCTGAATAATATTCCATTGTATATATGTACCACATCTTCTTTATCTATTCCCCTGTTGATAGACATTTAGGTTGCTTCCATGTCCTGGCTATTGTAAATAGTGCTGTAATGAACACTGGGGTGCATGTATCTTTTCAAAGCATGGCTTTCTCTGGATATATGTCTAGGAGTGGGATTGCTGGGTCATGCTGGTTCTATCTTTAGATTTTTAAAGCTAGGTCTCTGGAATTTTTAAGAAAAATGTGTTTTAAGCTAACATTTATCTTTTCATATTAGGCTAATTCTCTTATAAAATGACCTGTAAGCTTCCTAAAATTTACATTTTATTATTATTTTGAATTGTTGGCACCTTCAAATGACTTTTCTCGAAATACAATATTTTTAGTTAAGAAGCTGATCTCTCCATAGGTGCTGAGGTTCATGGTAAACTCAGAGAAAATTCTGCTAAGTGGATACTCTGAATTCTAAATTTTTATATGAAAACCTGTGAACATTTTAGCCCAAATATTTTCAAATTCCATATTAGTACCTCCATTCAAAATATTTTCTTTTACAAATATTATTTATGATACAATGTTTGTCAAATTATATCTAATTATAATTCTTTGGTTATTTTGCTAAATTTAAGTGCTACAAAATTATAAGCCTTATTAATTGCATTCAAATCCAGTACAGAATAAAAATGTGACCAATAAAAAATAAGAATTTGATTCAGAAATTCTTTGCAGAAGTCAAGATATTGCAAAGCATAAGTTTTCCACTTCCAAGTGGGATGTAACAGTTTGTACCAGGTCAATGCAGAAAACATTTTAAACAAATTTTAAAAGGCCAGATGAATTACAAAAACCTTATTTTTAAAGGCATCAGAGGACTGTGGAAAGGATGGGACCCCATGACCTAAAATTCCAGAGAGGCAGAACTTTTCTGAGGTAAGCTAACAATCACCAGCCATTTTTACACTTGGATGTAGGGGAGATTGGTTTACTCTATTCATTAGCTGAATATTGAACTTGGTCCAGGTTGAGTAAGGGAGGGACAACAAGGATTTTTGACTGTGAAAATCTAAAGGGAAAATTGGAAACCTGAGGCAATCTCTAACACATGGCTGATTTTCTGAACAGACATTTGCTTGGTTCCAGGAGTACAAAGGAGGGTAATGAGCTAGACTGACATCTTCTAAGAGAAGAGTGAAATCTTTCACAGTCCTGCAGCCCTGTGAAAGAGACCTACCATGATGGTCCTTCCCTTAATTCATTGCTAGACTTTGAAGTTGTGTGGGATGGAGGCTGAAGAGTTAGATCTTCCACTGTCTTTCAGATCTGAGGAGGTGGATGCCTTAATCAAAGGCCCATGAGAGCCACACCCAAAGGACAGAGTAAAGCAGAGATAAATTAAGTCTTGTTTAAATTGAAGCCCAGCCCAATCAAGCAAACTCTCTGATTGCACTGAGGTGATCAGCCTCTTACCCTATCTGCCTAACAGAAAAAAAAAGGGAACCTTTTCTGCTGAAAGATAACATAATTTGAAGCTTCTTTGGTTCTTTTATACATAATATATGGCATTATATTGAAAAAATTCTATGCAGACAAAACTATGATTGATAATAAAGAGAGAAAATAGACATTAGAAGCAGACCTACAGATATAGATTAAATAAATATTTTAAAACAACTATGATTAATATTTTGAAGAAAATAGAGGAAAAGATGTACACAATAGATGAAAAGATGGAGAATTTCAACAGAGAATTTGAGTCTATTAAAAAATTAATTTGACATACTAAACCTATTAGATGATGAAATAGAAGAATATCTTTATAACCTTGAGAGTGAGGAAATAACCAAGATATAAAAAACGCAAATATTAAAGTGAAAATTTTGTTCTTTTTTATGGCTGAGTAATATTCCATTGTATATATGTACCACATCTTCTTTATTCATTCCTTTATTCATTCATTTAGATTGCTTCCATGTCCTGGTTATTGTAAATAGTGCTGCAATGAACATTGGGGTGCATGTATCTTTTTGAATGGTTTTCTCCAGATATATGCCCAGGAGTGAGATTCCTGGGTCATATGGTAGCTTTATTTTTTTAAGGAACTTCCATACTGTCCTCCATAGTGGTTGTACCAGTTTACATTCCCACCAGTAATGTAGGAGGGTTGCCTTTTCTCCACACCCTCTCCAGCATTTATTGTTTGAAGATTTTTTTGATGATGCTCATTCTGACTGTTGTGAGGTGATACGTCATTGTAGTTTTGATTTACATTTCTCTAATAATTAATGACATTGATCATCTTTTCATGCACTTTTTAGCCATCTGTAAGTCTCTTTTGGAGAAATGTCTATTTAGATCTTCCACCTATTTTTTGATTGGGTTGTTTGTTTTTTTGATATTGAGCTGCATGAGCTGTTTGTATATTTTGGAGATTAGTATCTTGTCAGTTGCTTCATTTGCAAATATTTTCTCCCATTCTGAGGGTTGTCTTTTCATTTTGTTGATGGTTTCCTTTGCTGTGCAAAAGCTTTTAAGTTTCATTAAGTCTCATTTGTTTATTTTTGTTTTTATTTTTATTACTCTAGGAGTTGGATCAAAAAAGATCTTGTTGCAATTTACATCAAAGAGTGTTCTGCCTATGTTTTCCTCTAAGAGTTTTATAGCATCCTGCCTTACATTTAGGTCTTTAAACCATTTTGAGTTTATTTTTGTGTATGGTGTTAGGAAATGTTCTAATTTCATTCTTTTACATGTAGCTGTCCAGTTTTCCCAACACCACTTATTGAAGAGACTATCTTTTCTCCATTGTACATTCTTGTGTCTTTTGTCATAGATTAGGTGACTATAGGTGCTTGATTTTATCTCTGGACTTTCTATCCTGTCCACTGATCTCTATCAATAAAGGAATAGGTAAAGAAGATGTGGTACATATATACGGTGGGATATTACTCAGCCATAAGAAGAACAAAATAATGCCATTTGCAGCAACATGGATTGACACAGAGATTGTCATACTGAGTGAACTAAGTCAGACAGAGAAAGACAAATATCATATGATATCACTTATATGTGGAATCTAAAAAAAAAAGTTACAAATGAACTTATCTACAAAACATAAATGGAATTGTAGTTGTAGAAAGAAAACATATGGTTACCAGGAGATAAGGAGTGGGTAGGGATAAATTGGAAGATTGGGATTGACATATACTCGTTACTTTATATAAAATAGATAACTAATAAGGACTTACTGTATAGCACCGGGACCTCTACTCAGTACTCTATAATGGCCTATATGGGAAAAGAATCTCAAAAAGAGTGGATATATATATCTGTATAACTGATTCACTTTGCTGTACACCCAAAACTGACACAACATTGTAAATCAAGTTACACCAACAAAAACGTGAAAATTTATAACTACTTCAATTTAAGTTTTATAGTTAGAGAAAGACACTATGCACAGTGTTAAAAGAGAGGTATACATAACCAACTGAGACTTACTATCCCAAACATATAGGAATAACCTGCATATTATCAAGAACAGAACAGAATATCTCATGATAGTGAGTCCATAATATGCATAGGCAATTCATAAAAGTGGAAACTAGATCAGCAAACAAGCATATGGAGAGATGCAATACCCCTCAATAGGGATCAGAGGAGTGAAAGTTAAAACAACTATGCTATATCACATACTTGAGTGGCCAAAACAAACAAACAAACAAAACAGATAATATCAAGTGCTGTTGAGGAAGGGGGAAAGGAGAAACTCTAATGTACTCTCAGCGAGAGTATAAATTTTTCAGAATAATTGCACATATCTAGAGAGCTGAGTATTTGCATAATTTACTACCCAGCAATTCCACCCCTGTTACTACCCAGAAAATCACTTATATGGGTGACAAAAGAGATATAAAATGATGGATATACAGTCGTTCATAATAGCATTGTTTGAAATAACAGAGAGTTAGAAAAACTTCAATGTCTATCAATAGGGAAATGGATAGATGAAAATGTAGCATGTCTGGAGGATGTAATACTATACAGCATTGAAAAAGGTTGACCTAAAGCTACATGTTTCAGCCTAGAAAGATCTAAAAATCACAACATTGAGCAACAAAACCAAAATGAAGCTGAGAAGCAGAATAAGATGTCTATATACGTAACTTGAAAACAATTATAGATATTCATGTATACTTATAAACACACACATAAATAAATATATAGATAATGAACTAAAAGAGCACACATTAGATAAATTCTATTCAGGGACATGGAGGTGGGAAAGAGAACAGGGATGTGGTATGAAGGGGGAAAAATAAGAATAAAATTAAAATGAGATAAAAGAGGTGTGGTACATGGGCCAGTGATGATCATATGCCATGAATTGAGGAATATGCTTAAATGTATTCATCCATTTCTGTAGACCTGAGTCCAACTTAAAAATCAAAATGACTGTATATTGCTCATATCATGGAAGATAACAGTTCCATTCTTGTCTGCATTGGTACATCTGAAGCAGAGTTCAATCTTGAGCAGTAAATTTTAAGAGGCATTGACGAACTGGACTGTGTTCAGAGGAGAGCAGTCAGGACAGTGGGAGGGACATGTAAGGGGCGTGTGTCATGTAACAGATAATTGAAAAAAAAGGAGACTTAGACACAATAGAATCTTAGGAGAAGGAGGTCTTCGTTTCCATTGTTACTTAAAACATTTTAACTTAAATAAGCTTACTCTCCTCACTCCTGAAGTCTGAGTTTTGTGCACCTCCTCTGTGCTTACTGAATATCCCTTACCCTCTCTATCATTAGGGGGACTACACATTCTGACTTGCCCAGCCATTGCCACAGTATAATTATTAACAGCACCTCCTTTTACTTTCAAGCAGTCCCAGTAGAGCATATGGTTGTCTACCTACTGTAGTATTTTATTTATTTATTTATTTATTTTAATTTTACTGGAGTATAGTTGATTTACAATGTTGTGTTAGTTTCAGGTGTACAGCAAAGTGATTCAGTTATATATATATATTCATTCTTTTTTTAGATTCTTCTCTTATATAGGTTATCAGAGAATACTGAGTAGAGCTCACTGTGCTATACAGTAGGTCCTTGTTGGTTATCTATCTTATATATAGTAGTTTGTGTGTGTTCATCCCAAGCTTTCGATTTATCCCTCCCCCCACATTTCCCCTTTGGTAACCATAAGTTTGTTTTTGATATCTTTAAGTCTGTTTCTATTTTGTAAATAAGTTCATTTGTATCTTTTTTAAAAATTAGATTCTACATATGAATGATATCATATGACATTTGTCTTTCTCTGTCTGACTTACTTCACTTAGTATGATAATCTCTAGGTCCATCCATGTTTCTGTAAATGACATTATTTTGTTCATTTTTATGGTTGAGTAGTATTCCATCGTATATATGTACCGCATCTTCTTTATCCATTCCTCTGTTGATGGACATTTAGTTGCTTCCGTGTCCTGGCTATTGTAAATAGTGCTGCAATGAACATTGGGATGCATGTATCTTTTTGGATTATGGTGTTCTCCAGCTATCGGATATTGTAGTATTTTAATTGCCTGTATTTTTTGTATCTCCTACTGGATGACAACCCCTAATGCTTAGTGGGAGCTTAATAACTATTTGTTAAATGAGTGAAGCACTGAGTAGAATTAGGAGTCTTCTGTGAAAGAAACTTATTGCAGTTAACTTTGATTACAGTCTGTTATCAACTCACATTGGGCCTCCTTATCTCTAGGCGGAGGGGTCAACTCTCCTTCCAGCCTGTAAGTGCTGTGAACTGATGAGAATCCAGCCACCATTTCAGCAAGTCTATGACTAAGTCCACATCCTTTAGATGCAAGCGAAGTGGTGTTGGAGATGCTGGTGTGGGATGGACTATATTGCTACATCTCCCTCTTGTGGTTGTTGTGTGGAACTCTTCACAAAATCCTCTGGTTATAACCATAGCCTCTAAGTTGGTGGTTCTATAGATCGGGGTCCACAACCCCCGGTCCACCTACCGGCTCTGGTCCGCAGCCTGTTAGGAACTGGGTCGCACAACAGGCGGTGAGCAGCAGATGAGTGAGCGAAGCTTCATCTGCCGCTCCCCATCGCTCGCATTACCGCCTGAACCCCTCCCCCCCACCCACCTCCCACCCCTCCCATCCCAGGACCACAAAACTGGTCCCTGGTGCCAAAAATGTTGGGGACTTCTGCTATAGATCTTCACCCAGATTTTATTTGTGTTTGAGGTAGGGTTTGGGCAGGGAGCTCTAATATTTAGATAACCTTGGTAATATTGGCAGATGGGGGTCATGCTTAAGTGACTAGGTGGCCACTTTCAAAATATGATTTTTGATAGATCTACTACTTGGTATATTGATGGATATTTAGTCTATGCAAAGATGACTAGGGAGCCAGTATGTTTCTAGATCATCAGCTCTCAATTTAGGGGTTCTCAATCAGTGGGAAGATTTTGCCCAGTAAGGAATATCTGTCAATGTCAGGAAGCATTTTTGATTGTACTGACCAGGGACAGGGGATGTGCTACTGGCATCTAGTGGGCAGAGGCCAGGGACGCTGATAAACATCATATGATGTACAGAACACCCCCCACGTCAAGCAATTATCTGGACCAAAATGTCAATAGTGCTGCAGTTGAGAAACCCAGTCTAGATTTGCTCCAGAAGGGGAATTTGGAGAAATTCAGGGAAGGCAATTACCTTGGCAGTGACAAAAATTAAACAATCCTTTAAACACAAGTTATCCTCTCCATGTGGAGTATGACTTCTGACCTTCCGCCTAGGATAAGGACAACCTCATACTTCATCAAATCAAATCAGCCACCTTCAGTGCTTCACACCATAGCTATAGAGACACAAGGTCATGAAACATGTTTTGCCACACTGCTATGTTACGCGTTCTCTGGGCAACACAAAGACAAAAGGGCAATTTCTTGGATGGACTGTCCATATTTTACTCATTTCCAGGAGGTAGAAAGAAAATCTTCAGGAAGAGAAGTAACTTACTGTAATCAGTGGTTTCTTAGTCAGCTTATGGACCCTTTACCAATCACATCCTGGTCGTGTGACTAGAGTTAGTGTCCTAAAGAAGCTCAAGGTTATGCCCAGCTGTATTTCAGAACCCCAACCCATTAATACTGAGAATGGGCCTGTTCCTCCTGAGTTCTCCAGAATTCAGATATGCTCAGTCAAAAGAAAACATCAGAGAAGAAACACGGGGAAACCAGAAATTGAAGTATCAGTTTTATTTTAAGCCTGAGGAAGAAGAAAACTTCAGCTCATGCACAGTGCCTTAGGGGAAAATTGGAGAATGGTAAGAGAATAATCTGAGGGGTTCTCTGCTTTCCCACTTGAACCTGGGACCTGGTGATGCAGGACATACATCAAATGTTGTTTGAAGAATGGCTCCAAAGACTCCTAATCACAGCCATCCTCGCAGTGAGCTATTGAGTCTTGTCAGGGAATTTTGAGGGGATAGCCTCTTCTTTCCCCCTTTGTTTCTGCCCTTCCATCAGGTAGAATTCAGCCACAGGAAAAACCCAAATGTTGGGAACAGAGCTGTTAAAACAATCTGAGTTATAGTAAAAGAATGATTGCTCATAACCCCAGGATTTACAAATCCTGGTTAGTAGCTCCTTGGTTTTTTAGTATAGACAGCTAATGAGCCTAAGATTATACAAGGGTGGTATAGTGGACATTGTGTATGTGTGTGTGTGTATGTGTGTGTGTGTGTGCCTGTCCAGCATGGAATCTCACTGCTTGTGTTTGGGGAATTCCCTAATTCATAAGAGACAGACCTCACCACCACCACCACTATGAACATGGAAAATGCCATGTATTCAATTCCCAGCCTCCCTTGGAGGTAGAACATGGATGTGTGACCTAGGATTGGCCGCTTGGTCCTGGACTCTGATTTAGAAACTAGAGATGAAAAGCTGAAGAATGGACCCTGGAGATGTCACTTTGGTACAGATAGTACAACAGCAATTTGGAGTTTTCAAGTCCAGCTGAGGCAGGGAGGGAATGACGGAGTCTGGGTCTAGTGCTGGGAGGACAATAGCAAAACAGCTGGTGCCCAGCATTGTCATCCCTGGGCTGGGTTTGTGATTTGGGCTGTGGCCCTAGTCACAGTCCAAGTCTCCCCTTGCTTGCTTATTTTCAAACCATCATTTTACAGAACCTCCTAGCAGTTATCTGAACCAACCAGTATCTTTTCCGTAGATTCCTTTTCTACATAGAAAAATGCAGAGTCAGTTTCTGTCTTCACAAAAAAGAATACTAATGCATTGGTTCCAGGAAGTGGGATGCTCCAAACAACAGAGCTAAAATGTGAACTGATTGAAAAGAGGGGATAAAGTACAAGGCTATAAGGAGCTCAGAGTTTTGAGCTGGAAATTTGGTGACTCTTATTATATGGGTGTAAGACAGTTGGTGATTTCTTTTTTTTTTAACATCTTTATTGGGGTATAATTGCTTTACAATGGTGTGTTAGTTTCTGCTTTATAACAAAGTGAATCAGTTATACATATACATATGTTCCCATGTCTCTTCCCTCTTACGTCTCCCTCCCTCCCACCCTCCCTATCCCACCCCTCCAGGCGGTCACAAAGCACCGAGCCGATATCCCTGTGCCATGCGGCTGCTTCCCACTAGCTATCTACCTTATGTTTGGTAGTGTATATATGTCCATGACTCTCTCTCGCCCTGTCACAGCTCACCCTTCCCCCTCCCCATATCCTCAAGTCCGTTCTCCAGTAGGTCTGTGTCTTTATTCCTGTCTTACCCCTAGGTTTTTCATGACATTTTTTTCCTTAAATTCCATATATATGTGTTAGCATACGATATTTGTCTTTTTCTTTCTGACTTACTTCACTCTGTATGACAGACTCTAGGTCTATCCACCTCATTACAAATAGCTCAATTTCGTTTCTTTTTATGGCTGAGTAATATTCCATTGTATATATGTGCCACATCTTCTTTATGGTGATTTCTTAAAGTGCTCACTAGGGTCACACAAGACCCTATCAGACAGAAGTGCTTAAATTGAAGAAGGCCTATATGAAAGCGAGAATAGAAGGGAAATAGGACTTTAATAGAAGAGGCTCTTTCTGTCTGCAGCCAATAATTTAAGTTATTAAGCATTCAATTACTTGAAACTGTTGGGCCAACATATGTTATTGTCTACTTCAAGATACATTTAGTGACGGGGAGAGGTATGCGAGGATTAAGAAGTGTCTGGTAGAGACCCTGGGGATGTGAAGCCATGGATGTAAAATGGACTCAGAATCAGTTTGAAGAGTCTTAGTTGAGGCTCCAGGTTTGTTGTTCAACAGAGTAAGCAGAGAACTAGGATTTAAAAATCATTTGGGGAAGTGAAAAGTCACTCTGGGACAAGTTCTGATTTTCCCAAGTTCCTTTGTAACAGTATCACAAAACACTTACCACTTTTCTTTTTTTTTTTTTTTTTTGGTGGTACGCAGGCCTCTCACTGCTATGGCCTCTCCCACTGTGGAGCACAGGCTCCGGACGCGCAGGCTCAGCGGCCATGGCTCACGGGCCCAGCCGCTCCGCGGCATGTGGGATCTTCCCGGACCGGGGCACGAACCCGTGTCCCCTGCATCGGCAGGCGGACTCCCAACCACTGCGCCACCAGGGAAGCCTTTTCTTTAAATCTGAACATCATTTGCACAAAACTGTACTTTTAAGAATCTTAGATTTTTTTTCATTCCATTACTCAAAGCTCAGAGACCTCAAAGTCATATTTTCAGTTTATTGACTCTTAGCTTCCAGGCTTTACAAATAAAATACTTTATTAGCTTCTTTTATGGAATAATCTCAGAGTGTTTATTAATCTCATTGAGACAATAATCTCATTGTCTATCCAGAGAGAGAAACTGAGGCCCAGAGCCTTGATCAAGTCTGCATGGTGATCGGGAGCAGCTCCCAGACCAAGGACAGGCAGCCCAAGAGTACGCTGTTCCAGACTTTGTGGCTGGTGGTCAGCTGTCTGAGATAGGTACTAGATGTCCTGTCCTGACTTTCTACCTTTGGCTTTTATTACCCAATTGCAGCAAAGAGCGAGACACCTCACTGGACCGGCATTATCCATTTCATCTGCTACACCACAGAGATGGAAAGCTATTCCAAGCAGCTCTCTGTTCTGAGCCTGTGCCTCCCACAGAGCAGGCTAAGTGCTTGGGAAACCTCGCTTCCTTATCTATTTCGCGGGTAGATGTGGGAGAAGCATCACCAGGGAGTCGATCCAAGAAGAGTACAGACGTGTAGATGTCACAAGAAACTTGGGACTTGGGACCAAGTTCAGTGTTTATTTTGGCTCTTCCGTATTCCTTCAGAAAGTCCCTTCACTGGATCTGTGGTGTCAGCTCTCTGGAAGTGTCACGCTGGCATATACTGTGATGGAGCTTGATTGCTGGGGGCAAAAGAGAACAAGTCTGTGGGTGGAGGGACCAGCACTAGGTTCACAGGCTACAAATGGAAGCAGTGATGCTTAGAAAAAGGAAAGCGTCTCAAGAATCATGTAGCATTGCAGCTTGCTCAGGGTCTGCCACAGCTGGGTATTGCTAGAGGTAGCACTCAGCTTCCCAGACTGCCTGCTCGCCCACAAGATGGGTTACAGCTCCCTTCAAGCATACGCATGTCATCAGGGAGACTGGGAGACCTGTCCCAGTCATCTGAGGACCTGCACTCAGTTTAGAGAAGCCAAAAGAGTTCTAAATTACTGAGCTCTAAAAAGGGGGGGATTAATGAGACCCAAAGGGAGAAGAAAGAAGTGGTTCCTGCAAGAGAGGGATGGGGAAGAGGTGAAGATTGTGGGCAAAGACTTCTCGCAGGGAGAGGAGATTCAAGAGTCTGAGACAGAAAGAGACAGGAATGAGGGAATTCAGGTGGTTTTGCTGTAAAATGTGAAATATACCGAGTGCTGTGTTTCTTCCCCAAGAAAACATCATTAAAAATCTACATTATTTAAAGCTTTTAAAGTTAGATTTATGTTTTTACTTCCCTTTGGATAGGAGAGTGGTCTGTGAATACACCTCAAGATGAAGATGAGGCATCCTCCCAAGCATTGCTGAGTGTGTGTACAGTAGGAGCTTTGAGGAAAATGGGTAAATGTAGGCATTTCTGTGGCCTTTTGATCCTCCATTGTCTCCTAAAATGCTTTATTTAATAGGGTCCAACTAAAGCCAAGATTTTAGCCCAGAATTTACTTCTGTTCGTTTAGTAAAAGGAAAGATTCCTGTCAAGTAAACTTAATCCATGCTGATCTTGCAATGGGGTAGAACAGGCGGGCCATGTGTCATACTGTCTTCTAGGCTTTACACCTATGCAGAGTTCTACTCCTAAATGTTCTGATTAAACAAGGATGAATGGAGACTAGGCATGAGCATTTTTACAAAGCTCCCCTGGCAATTCTGTTATGCAGCTGGACTGGAGAACTCCTGGACTCAAGGTGCGATTCCTGAACTTAAATGTGCATCAGGATCACCAGGAGGATGTTGTTTTTTAACATGTAGATGCCTGGTTACCCACCATAGACATTCTGATTGAACAGAATCCTAGGTAGAAGGTCCCGGGAGCCTTTATTTTTAACAAATATGCCAGTTGATTCTGACGTGACAGCTCTCAGAGAAAGCCTGGTGAGCAGAGAGTGAGCAGAGACCCCATGTAAGCAGCCACGAGGGGTTTCCCGGAAGCCCTGCAACTGAGGCTGCAGATGCTCCTTGCTACCTGCTTGCAAGGGCCTACGTCCTCCATTTCAGCTCTACACAGGTTCCACCCTTTCCCCTCCTCCACCTATTCCCTCTCTACAGAGAGGAGGCACAGAGCAATGCCTCACCTGGACGGGCTCTGGCACAGGCTCTGTGGCAGCAACGTAAATGGTGGTGCAGGGGTCCTGAGCTGGCAGAGAGTCAGGTTTCTTCTGAACAGACTACAAGGGAAGCAAAGACAGCAGGAGATTAGCTGAGCAGCAAGTTATTTCCCATTCAACTTTCCCCACGGAGAAGCGTAGCATCAAGAAGTTTTGAGTTAGAAAGCTCCTTGGAGTCATTTGGTCCAGCCTCCTTCCCAGGTGAAAATTCTCCCCCAAATTCCCTGGAACTCAATTCTCTGGGCTTTGCTCAGACTCGCCGAGTGACATGGAGCTCACAGCCTTGTGAGGCAGCCTGATTCATCATCATCACTTCCCAGATGTTTTAAACATCTTGCTCACAGTGAACTGAAATTGGTGTGGTTCTTACATAGGCAGCTGAAGGGAACGCGATTTTTATAGTATTTTAGTCTCACTCATATCACCCACAACATGAAGTCCTGCTATTACTCACTCTAATATGGTTTCTCATCAATTCTCTTTCCTGTCCAAACATTGAACTTCATAATAACCACACATGTGCGAGTGTGTTAAAGTTTACCAAGTTCTTCACATATATCTTCCCATTTGTCTCACAAGCACTCTTTATGTTAAAGACTGTTACTCACATTTTACAGATGAAGAGGCTAAAGCCCAGAAAGATTTAGTACTTTCTTAATGTGAACATGCAAGAAGTATCAAAGCCAGGATTTTAACTTAAAATATCTTTTAACTTAAAGCGCATGTATTTTCCATTATACTGTTCTTCTTTGGTTACCCCAACTTATAATGACCTCTCCTTCACCTAAATTCCTCAGGTACCTAAAGTTTAATTCACACATTACGGCACTTAACTGTACACTGTATTTAAGACACTCTGATGTATTTACACATCGCTTCTCCAAACAGACCATCAATTCCTTGAGAAATAGCCTATTTTTTCTTTGCATTCCCCATGTAACAGTGCTAGGCACATAAAAACCTTCAGCTGTTGTTTGTTAATATTACTTAGAATGAATTAAAATCCACAATACCAGGACGAAGTCAGTGTAGGCATAAATTGAGACCCCGTCCCTCTAAGAGGGAGACGACATATCTTATGCCGGGAAAGTCATCTTTTCAACATACTTGGGGGCACTGGTGTAGGATAATGCTATTCTCTGCCTTTCCTGGACATAGAACAAGACTTAAAACGGAAGCACATGGGTTATAATGGGAGAGAACTTGGAATCTTGTCATCTGGTGGAAGAGATAAGGAATTGGAAAACTTTACTGGAGGAAAGAAGATTCAAGGTGGGACATGATCTTTCTCTTCATATATCTGATGGGTTGCCATGTAGAAGAGGAATTACATTTGTTCTGTACAGTCTGTCAGCTTTAAACCAAGGTTGGAATGTTTAGGGTAATATTTTGGTTCAATATAATAAGATCTTTCTAATAGTAGGAAGTGCTCAAATGTGGGATGAATTACCTTGAGAGGCAGTGAATTTCCCATTACTGGAAGTGCTTGGGGTAGAGCAGGGCTTCTCACACTTTAATGTGCATATGAATTACCTGGAAATCTTGTTAGAAGTCTGGTTCTATTTCAGAAGATCTGGGGTGGGACCTGACTTTTTGCATTTCTAATTAGGTCCCAGGTAATGCTTTTAATAAAAGGTCCTTTTAGTAAAAATGTCGTTTTAGTAAAAAGGAGCTAGCCAGCACTTTGGAAGTAATGTTGCAGAAGATAATTCAAGGAGTGATAGGGTAAAATTAAAGAAGATCTAAATAAAGGATATATCATTTTATGAATTGAAAGACTCAATAGGAAAACATATATGATCTTCTGAAATTGATCAATGCAGTTCTAATTAAAATTCCAGCAGGATTTTAAGGAGGATTTTTACAAACTGAATCTAAAATATATAGATGAAAATGCAAAGGACCAAAAATGGCCAAGAACTTGAAGAACAAGAACAAGTAAAAAGATTTGTTTTACCAGATATCAAACTTGTGATAAATCTGCAATCACAGATTTGTTAAGACAGTATGGTTCTGGTGCAATTGTAAAGAAATAAACCAATGGAGCAGAACAGAGAACTTCAAAATAGATCCACACACAGATGGACGCTTGATTTATAATGAGGTGGCACTGCAGTGAGGCAAGGACAGTTTTTAAATATAGTCAATAGGATATCCATATGGAAAAAAATAAAACTTGACCCATCTCACACCACACTCAAAAAATCATTTTCAGGTGCATAGCAGATATAAGTTGAAAAGATAAACCATACAGTTTTTAGAAGATGATAGAAGAATATCTTCATACCTGGGAGTAAAGAAAGTTTTCTTAACTGGAATACAAAAAGTGTTATCTTTTTATAACACAAAGGAAGAGATGATGAAATTGTTCTACACTAAAATTGAGAACTTTCCTTTATCAAAATGTATCTTTGAGAAATTGCAGAGGCAAGCCACAAGATGGGTGAAGGTATGTGCTAAAATATAACTGCTAAAAATGTTTAAAAGCCTTATAATAATCCCACCCAAAACAGACTGAAATGCAAGGGAAAATTGGCAAGAGATTTAACAGTCACTTTAAGAAAGAGGATATTTATACAGCCAATAAACACATGAAAAATTGTTCAACTTTCTTAATAATTAGAGGAATGCAAAATAGAACTATAAAAAGACACATCCAAAAGAATGACTAAAACTTAAAAGACCAATAACACCAAATTTCGATTAGAATGTGTAGCAACTGAAACTCTTGTATGTAGTTGCAAAAAAGTAAATTGGTACACCCACTTTGAAAAACAGTTTGGCCTTATCTAATCAATTTGAGGATATGCATACTCTGTGACTTAGCAATTCTACATTTAGATATATCCCCAACAAAAATATGTGCACATATCTACCAAGAAGCACACATATGAATATGAATGGCTGCAATTTTCATAATAGCTTCAGACTGGAAATAACACAAATGTCCATCAGTAGTCAACTGGAAGAATAAACTCTTGTATATGTATACATTGATATTCCATAAATCAATGAATATGAATGCATTATATCTAAGCTCAAAGACATGCTTGAATCTCATAAAAGGTAATATCGAGCAAAATAAACTGTACACAGGAGGAAAAATGCTATAAGATTCCATTTTTATAAAGTCCAAAGGGGAAAAAAAAAAGAGTAAACTATATTTTCAGAAAGTAAGGATAGGGAATCTTTGGGGAGGAGAGAGAAGATAGTGATTATGAGGCACACAAGGAGGTCTTCTGGGGGTGGGGACAATGTTCTGTTCCTTGATCTGGGTGGTAGTTTTATGGTCCTAGAAGACTCAATACTGAAAGATATGATTCCTCCTCAAATAGATCTGCAGATTCAATGTAATCCTAATAGGATTTTTCCCCTTTCTGTGATACTTGAGAAGCTGATTCGAAAATACATATGCAAGTACAAAGGGACATAATAGCCAAAACTCTTGAAGAAAAACAAGCTGGAGAGACTTGCTTTACTAGGTATCAAGATGGGGTAATTCATTGAGCTGACATTTATACGTGGTGCACTTTTTGGTATGGATGTCATACTTTACAGTAAAAAGAGGGGTGCTAGCAACATGGGATAGAATAGATAGGGAAGGCACCATGGTTAAGTTGAACCTGATTACCTAAATATGTATATGCAAAAGAGGTTGCTCTTGGGACTCATATATTTAAACGGAGTTTGGTTCTCAACGGTGGTCATGGCCTGTGTAATACACCCTCCAGACCACTAGGGGACAGCAGAAAGAAGGGCTTTGTCCAAGAGTTTATCTCTGGTTATCAGAAATGCATTTACTGTCATCTGATGCAATTTTCCAAGGTGCTAATCAAAGCTGTCTTTACCTTCACATCTTTTACTCAAGAATTTGCCTTCCCCTACATCCTGAATGGTCGTATTCTGGCCTATACATCACCTAGAATTGCCTTCATGTCAGAAAAACTATAATATCTTCATATCTAGCCATCATTCTTTAACCTCCCTCTTACTTCTAACTTATCTGATCCTCAACTTCATCATGACTCTAGTTTTTTAAATCCATCTCTTCTGTTTCAGCCCAACCATCACTCTGTCACAGTTTTGCTTTCATCTGCTGCCTACATATCATCTTCCATCTCACCAACCACTCTCTAGGCAGAATCCTCAAGATCTTCCTTCCTTGTCTCTTTGATGTTTGCAAACTCGTAAGCTTGGATCAGACCAACATATCACACAATAGCCTTTCTCAATCTTCCCCTCTCTCCTCAAGCTGGCACCCTCTTCCATAGAGAAGGAAAGAGTTTGATAACAGAGAACCGTAGACTCCTAGAATGCCAGAGCTGGAAGGAGTCATACATCACGTGTTTCTAGCTTCCTCAATTTTTCCTACGAAGAAACAGATGACCAGAAAATTACCCAGTGTTTCCCGTTATTTCAAATAATAAATAGTCCCATCTAACACCGAAGTTAATGTCCTTTTAGAGAGCTCTTGTTCTTGACTTCTGCTTTCTTAATTTCCTCTGCTTCAGAACCCACGTAGAACCATGAATGTCAGACATGCAAAGTGAACTGAATGGCCAGGGATTCCATGGGAAACATGACAGGTCCACCCCAGACAAAGACAGTATAGGACTTACACCTGATTTCTGGACTTGGGCATAGATAGTAAGGCTTTTTGCTTCCATTGTTGGCTGGTAATTGTCTGTTTTACCTGGGGAAAAGAAACCATAGTGGTTATCTCCCTCTGGTCCCCAGCATGAACTCTCTGCTCAGACCTGTCTGGTCTTTACCCCCCATTGCACACCCACCTTCCCCAGAAGTACCACAGGAACAAAGCACTGAGTCCCAAACCCCGTGTACATTTGTCATATGACATTAGGTTAGTTACTTGATCTCTCTTGGCCTATTCCCCTATCTGTAAAATGGGATTGAAATACCTGCCTCACAGGGCTGTTGTGATGATTACATGAGATATTACTTGTAAAGTGTATAGAACAGTGCCTGGCACATAGTGTTAGGTGCAATTGTTAGGTGTAATTGATATGCCATTCAATTATTTTGATCTCTATTGTTTGATGTATATATCTGATCTCCTAATAGAATTCTAAGTTCTTTAGGGGCAGGGCAAGTTATTTATACCTCTTTCGAATTCTTCAGCTCATAGCATGTTGTTTCATTCACAGCTTTCTCACCTCCCTGTTTCTGGGGGACGGTGTATGTGTAGGTGGAAGGGATGCAAGAGGGATGATCTGCCTGGGACTATTTGGAATAAAGCTGCAATGTCATTCTAATGCCTACCATCTTTTTTTGCTCAGAGCCTAGGATCTCTGGAAATTAATATGTTGCAGAACATTTAAATTTTTAACCAGTTTTTAAATTTTTTCTTTTTAAATTGTAGGAATAATTCATTCTTGTTACAAAAATTTAAATAATAGAGAGTAAAAAGTATGTCCTCTTTCCCCCATTAACCAGTACAATTTCATTCTCAGAAGTAATTGCTTTTAACAGTTTGATGTATATCCTTCCAGATCAGCTCTGTACAATACAACATCATCTTCGATGATGGAAATGTTCCATATTTGCAGTCTACTATGGTAGCTGCAAGCCACAAGTCACTACTGAGCACTTGAACTGTGACTAATGCAACCGAGAAACTGAATTTTAAATTGTTTTTAATTCTATGAAGAAGAATGTATATATATGTATAACTGAATCACTTTGCTGTACAGCAGAAATTAACACAACATGGTAAATCAACTATACTTCAATAAAATTATTTAAAATTGTGTTTAATTCTAATTAATTTAAATTTAAACAGCCACACGTGGCTGATGACTACCGTATTAGACGGTACAGCTCTGGACACTTGCTATACTTATACAGATATTTCTTCTGCAAATACAGTCATTCCATACACTTCTCTGTAACTTGACCCTTTCAGCTAAAATGTGTTGAGGACATTTTCCATGCTAGTGCAGTAGACCTATCTCATTCTTTCTAATGTTTTGTGGTATTCTTTGGATATATCATGTAGCAGTGAGAAGGATGGAGGGTAAAAAACAGATGGGAACAGGGAGGCCTGTTTTGAGACTATTGCAAAGTCCAGGCAAAAACAATGGAGACTTGATTCAGAGGAAATCACGTGAAGTCTTTAGGGTAGACTTATTTTAACACCAATTAATTTATTCTTTTAAAAATCTAGGAGCATGTCTCTGAGGGAATAGCACTTAGGAGAGGTATATTTTTATTTGGAAGGGAAAGGCCTTGTATGTATGTACGTGATGAAAGTGGTGGAAGGTGCTGCATGAGGGTGTGACACTTGGGAAGGAAGTGATGGGCAGCTGCTGGGAAGCTCAAAGAATTCAAAGAAGCCAACGTATGGTTTTCCTGTGCATGTGTGGGCAGGGAGTACCTGCCTGGTGGTTCCAACTTCACTTTTTTGGTCAGGGTTGATAACTGGCTGAGGATGCGTGTTGCGGGGGGATAGGGAGGGAGGATAGGGTTTGGGGTGATCAGAGGAGATAACAGAGGGGGCACAAGTTAGTTCTGTGAAATACATCCTTCGGTTCAAAACCATGAATGTTTGCACAGTTAGAAGCCCCCACTCAGCACTGTCCTAGGTATTGTAGGGGAACAAATAGTGTAGAGAACAGACCTCGGTCCTTAAGGACTTTCAGTCTTTCAGGTCAGCTCAAGCTGAAAATTACAATTGAGGGGAAAGTCCCAAAGGGTCAGAGAGATGGAAAAGGCAAGGCTGAATGTTGCTTCTCAAAAAGACCACTGGACCAAGATAATTCAGTCTCATGCTTTTCTTCCCCAATGCAGAAACAGGTTTTCAGGAGCCAGCTCAACTCTAGTCACTGAGGCCTTAAGATCTAATGAAAAATGTCTTGACCTTAGCATTGGGGCATCCCCCTTCTAGCCCTCATTAGCTGTGTGTCATTGGACAACATGTCATCTCAATGGGTCTCTTCTCTTACCATGACTGTAAAATGAAGGCATAGTCGGTCTAATATCCTTTTCAGCTCTCATCTGAGGCATAAAGTTGTCTTATGTTACCCTAACCTCAAGTACTTTAAATCTGTTCTAGGTGCTCTTCCCAGATCCTTCCAGCGCTGCCCTCTGCTGGCAATAGAGATTAACTATTGATGCTTACATTAAGAGATTAGTCTTTCTGTGTGTGTGTGTGTGTGTGTGTGTGTGTGTGTGTGTGTGTATCCATCTATTTATCCATCTCTCATCCATCATCTATCCATGGAAGCCATCGTGTTCAGTGCTTTCAGTATATTGACTTATGGATCCCCACATCAATACCATGAAGTACATAATATTATCCCCATTTTGCAGATTTGTTTGCCTTTCGTTTGATCACAGAGCTTGTCAGTGGCAAAGTCTGCATTTGAATGCTAAAAATCTATGTTCTTATCTAGTGTGTCTCCTGGACACGAAATTTCCAGAGAGTCCTTCTGAAAACCTTCAGAGTCAGGCTGCATTCTGGAGGTGACACCAATAGAAGTTGGCAACAGAATCTCTTGAGCAAAGTCTTATGGGGGTACAGCAATTAAGTATAAGCTTTTCCCACAGACTTAAGGCAGGGCTTTGTATGTTCCTGGCTTACAAGGAATACACGGTGATTAGAAACAAGGATGGGTACGTGTTTGGGAAAAGTAGTAGAGAATTGTAGTGGGGTGGGGAGCGCTATTCCCTTCAGAGACAACCATGTGATGAGCAGGATGTAGTTGAGGAAAGAGTGCAGGTTAGGATCCCAGGACCTTCACCAGCTGGGTTAATGCAGGTATGTTAATCTCAGTTTTCTCATCGCTGGTATTTCACTGCTTCCTTATTGTCTAAGACAAATGTGGCTGCCCTGGCCCATCCCCATGGACTCTCATCGTGATTTCTGTCTGCATTGCCGCACTCCCCCCATTCCTCCCCAGCTACCTCTTAAATGGAGGAAATGAGACAAAGTAGGCGGCTTGCTATGACCTAGATTTTTTTACATAAGCAAAACCAACATCAGAGTGCTGAGACAGGGCTTTTCCAAGAAGGTTATATGTGGAGAACACTGATCTACTTGAGAATGAGATCGGCCATCAGATCTGTGGTGTGAGGATCAAGTTCTATTCTCCCCATGGGAAGACCAGCCCAGGGATCTGTCCTGATCGTGGGGCAGGACCTTCTGATGCTAATGTGAGTGGGTGGTGGGTAGTGTCGCTGAGGGGAGCACACTGCCCAGGATATTGAATCATAGGACAACTTGGAGGGGAGGCCAGGAGATACTAATTCTAGACATTGAAACTGCAAGGGAGTAATTGGGCCCTAATGGTTTCAGTCTACCCTGGGTAACTTTCCATAACTATTTAGTTTGGCTTTAAGTGACCTCATGAATTGCACACTTGTCCAAGGTGAGTCAGAATTTGTGCTAAAATGGTAGTAAAGTGTGTTCTCTCTGCTGTCTTCTGATAAGCTGTGGGCCTTCCTAGAGGAACATGCCCCGGTAGTTGGGACACATAGTTGCAGTTCTGATTCCCTCACCAATCAGCTGGGTGACTTTGCAGGAGTCAGCCTCTCCGTGCCTTGGTTACCCCATTGCTAAGTCACATAGAAACAACTATACCCTCCTTTTCTCAGAGGGATATTGTAAGCATAAAAAGAAATTATAGGGACTTCCCTGGTGGCACAGTGGTTAAGAATCCGTCCGCCAAGGCAGGGGACATGGGTTCGAGCCCTGGTCTGGGAAGATCCCACATGTCGTGGAGCAACTAAGGCTGCATGCCACAACTATTGAGCCTGCACACTACAGCCCGCGAGCCACAACTACTGAAGTCCACACGCCTAGAGCCTGTGCTCCACAACAAGAAAAGCCACCGCAATGAGAAGCCCACACATCGCAACGAAGAGTAACCCTCGCTCACCACAACTAGAGAAAGCCCGTGCACAGCAACGAAGACCCAACGGAGCCAAAAATAAATAAAATAATTAATTAAAAAAGAAGAAATTATAGAAAGGTTTCAACCCTTGGGTAAAAGCATCCTTTTTATTATTAGTCAGTAGTTATAACTTTTCTGTTGAACAAGATTCAAGGGTCCTCTGTATTCTGCTCCTAGTGAATATTTTAAGCTTCTTATCTGGATCCCTTCAGCATCCTGTACACACCTCTGCTGCAGTGTTTGTCATATATACTGAATTTAAATTATCTGTGTCATGTCTCCCATATTAAATACCTGTGGTTCATCTATCTTTTTATCCCCACAGCCTAGTGTGGCGGGATCAAGCAAGACATGTTGAATGAAACTGAATTGAACAAGATCCGAGGATATGTTTATGTAGTGTTTTTGCAAAGGCATTGCCTGCAGAAAGCCCCAGTGGTGAGAGCAAGTGCTTGTGGGGAGAGGTCCCCTGCTTACCACAGGGAGTCTGATAAGAATCTATTGTCACCTACCTCTTCTTCTCAACAGTAGTATTACCACTTGCAGAATCATGATGACACCAACGATGACCCCTAAGAAGAGCCCAGCATACAGTGCCCATTGTCTTGCTTCTGAAAAAAAAGTCAAAGGGCAGTCTCAAAAGTGCTGTGAGTTTAAAAACATCCCACGCAGAAGTGGGGAGACCTAGCCTCATGTTTTCTGTCTACATTCTTCCTCAAGGGAGACATTCGATCTTATGGTTTTAGAGATCAGCTTTAGACTACTGAAGAGTTCCAGATCTGTTTTCTTATCCCGATTTCTCTCACTACTTTTGACTTTCATACTCCTAATTTCTTTAAAGATTCTTCTATTCAAATGTTTTATTTTTCACTTCACTTTAGACAGTCTACCACATGACTAAAATTAAACTTATCTTTGTTTTTTCTAAGTCAACTTCTCTGCTCAGTTTCTCTGTTTTTAAATTTCTAATGTGTCCTGTATCCATTTTGGTAGAAAGAGCATGATGGCTGCATGTGCTGTCCCCATACTGCCACACCATTCTCATGAGACACTGGGAGGAAGGAGGATCTACTTATGCTTTTTTAAAAATAAACATAATAGTGCTATTATTGTCCTTCCATGCAAATAACTGTATTGAACCCACTAGACCTGAACTGAAAGAAAGGTATGTAGTTTTACTGTGAATCAGTCCTGTGTTTAATATTAGCACTAGAGTACATCACCCAGACTAAAAATCAGAGAGTCAATTTTCATTTTTTCTTCTTTGCTCCCTTTACCAAATCCTTCTGAACCAGGAGCAGCACTTTGGAAAACAGTGGACGAGACCTCTTACCCCAGTAAATAAGACGTTTAGCTCAATAAGATAATAACAGACAACTATTGAGCATTTACAATGGGCCAGGCATTTTTTTTTTTAGTGTATCTTGTTTAGTAATGTATTTAATCCTCACAAAAATCCTATGAGGTAGATATTCTTCTTACTCCCATTTTATGGATAAGGAAGCTGGCACAGAGATCCTCAAGAACTAGAGGTTGGTCTAGGAGTAGAAACATGGCTGAATACTGAAGACAGACTTCTTGGAGAGTCAGGGAGACTTATGGGCTTGGGGTAAGATACACCAGGATAATTAACGGTGAGGGACAACCCGAAGCACCACTAGGGTTCTAAGTAATAGCATGTACCTTCTAAATACCAGGAGGTAACATTAATGTGTAAAGGTAACTTATAAGGATGGTTGTGGAATCAGCCTGGTTGTTGTTGAACTTATGATGGATTTGTTGGGAAGAAACTGAAAGGAAGAAATAGGTAGGGTACAAAGGGGTAGAGTGCTTGCAGACACAATTCAGATGTTTACAGAGTTAACCAAAGATACAGACTGAAGTCTCAACAAATTGATGAAAACGCACCCCACCAAGATCCAAGTGGGCCTTCAGCCTGACGGATAACCAGAGGTTGCCTCCTGGGTTTGAAAATATTCTTTTTCTTTCTAGGCTTTTCACACATCGTCATCCCAGGGAATCTCACTGAACTGGTTTTGTAAAGATCTTGATGATAGAGTCTCTTCCCAGAATTAAACATGTTTTAACCCTGCCAGATACCAACTTCAGCGGTCATTTGACCCCTGATCAAAAAAGCTAGGGGGCAAGCAGAGAGTTGTAGTAAGACTCCTGAATTTATATAAAGAATGAAATATGAGTACAAAATCACTGCTGAGGCTAGAATTGCCCTGTGAGCAGCTGTACCCTGAGTAACCACTCTGAATGGCTTATGGTTGCTGAGAACTCACTTCACAGGTGTGTGTGTGTGTGTGTGTGTGTGTGTGTGTGTGTGTGTGTTTTGTCCAAGAAACAGTGAGAGACTGTTTATTCAGATTGATGTTGCCAACACCAGAAACCCACAGAGAACGCTTTCAGATCCTAAGATAAAGAAGCAGAGCTAGAAGCCTAAGTACCACCAGGTTTCATCAGCCCATGGAACTGACCCAGCAAATAGTTATAGTAGCACTTAGTATTTCAAGACTATTTCCTCTTTTTTCTTCCTTCATGTATTTTGAGACCTTCTAAATCAATGGTTAATTTAAGAACAAACACTGCGACTATTTAAGTCATTTTAAAAAATACTAGTTCTCTCAAATTTCATTCAGATAAAAATAAAATAAAACCAACAAGGTGGTGCATCTAAAACTAGAGAATAGCAAAATAAATAAATACATAGATACATACATAAAATAAAGTTAGGAAACAGCAGATGACATAAGTGCATCTGTAACACTTCTGCCAAGTGAGACTTTTTCCTGTTGCTGACAGCTCAGCTGCCCACCTACTCACATAAACTAAAGACGACGGGGACATATAACTGGCCCAGGGGACACAATGACACCAGCCCTCTCTTTCTTTTCAGGGTCTCAGGAGGATGAAAGCTATGTGTTCCACTTGTCCTATGACATACATGACCAGCTTCGGCCAGTCCAACCAGATCTGAGAGGCAACCTGGCCACAGTCCTGAAAGATATTTCAGAAGTCCAAGTTTTCTCCTAGTCTTTGGACACAAAGTAATATGAATCTACTGGAGGATTTAAGTTACAGGACCATAGACTTTTGTAACCTTAAAGGAACTGTAGTGCTTATCTCACCCAGCTCACTAATTTTATGTTGAGGAAACTGAGACTCAGACAAGTGTACTTAGAGTCACAGAAGAAGGTGATGGTCGAGCCAGGTGACATAAGACCTACAGAATTTATAGTTTGTGTTTTAGCCTGTGGTGGTGAGGCCTCCACATGGAAAGCAGCAGAAGGCTGGGTTGCCTGGGAGACCTCGTGAGTCAAAGGCCCTCTGAGGTGACAACTAGTCCCTTCACCATCTTCCATCCAACACCTGTGCATATGCTCAGTCCTCTATTCTCCATCCCGCTGCCCCTTCAGCGGTCCCCCCGCCGCCACTGCCGAGTCCTGACCCCCTAGGCCAATCTTCCTTCCTCTGTGTGACTTTTCCTGACCATTCCAGCTCCCATTCTTCCCTCCCCCTTGGACTCTGAAGCACCTTTGGTTTATGTCCTACATCTTAGAATTATGTCTGCTGTGGAGACTATTTTCAGTGAGAGCATTTGGAGCCAGACAGATGGATTCCAATTCTGGGTCTACCACTTGATAGCTCTGTGACCTCAGATAGGCTGCTCCTACTCTCTGGGGCCCCTGTCTCCTTATCTGCAAAATGAACGTAAAAATATTCAGTTCACAGAGTTGTTCTGAGGAACCAATGAAATAATGTATGGAAAGTGCTCAGAGCAATGCCTGCAATCCAGCATGTGGTGAATAAATGTCAACTCCACTTGCCTCAATTCTCTAACTAGCTGCTAGGGTCTTGGAGGCCAGAGACCACCTCTTTACTTCTTTTGCAGCTCTCTTACTACTTGACACATAGAGGTCCTTGGTAAATTCTTGCTGGTTGATTTTAAGGACAGGAGATAGGTTTGATCGCAAGTCCAGAGGGGTCCCTGAACATCAGTGAAGGATGGATGCTTCAGAACCATCATGTCATTTGCTTACGACTTAATTTCTCTATCTGTCTACCAGGTCCAAATATTTCTACACTTGGTGATCATCTTTTTGGTGCTCTTATTCAATTATGGTATGTAAATGGAAACTAAATGTCAGAGACTCTAGGCTGTCAGGAATTTGGGTAAATATGGACAAAATGCTACTTTTACAGCTTGGTGGGTTCAGGCTGCCCATGATTCCTGTAATTTCTGGGAATAACTTCCTCATGGTCCTCTGAGCTTTCTCTCCTGCAGCTCTACTTGTTCTAGTCTCAGCTGTCCTGGGTGCAAGGTACAGTGTCTTCATCAGTTTCTACAAAAAACAAAACAAAACAAAACCAAAAAACCTACACTAAGAATTTTGTGGGTTCAAATCCTCTAGTGTGGATTTGAAAGGTCACAAGGAGCAGATTCCATCATGAACCAGGCAGCTTCCCACCCTCTGACAGGCTCAGACCCTCTCTTTCTCTTCCTATCTCTGCACAAGCAACATTTTCCCCCATTATAATACAGAACTATCTAACCTACAGCTGGATTCTTAGGGGGAGGGGTCTCACCTTCTGCAGTCTAGCATTTATGAAGCTACCATCCTAAACAAACTCTGTTGCCTTCCAAAGAGGAATTCTAGCAGTAGTTTCCTTAATATGATGATGTTTTTCTACCTGGTAGCTTCTGAGTCCTGTCTAGATTGTAAACTCCTTGAAGGTAGATGCTGTACCTTACGCTTCATATGCATTACCCCTTCCACATGACACAGGGTAGGGCAGGAGGGCACTCAACATAACTGTGATGGACTAAGTTAACTTAGAGGCAATAGAATGAAACTTGGAGAATTCTGTCATGTCCCTTTTGTTAAGAATTATCAGAGCACTAAGTATGAGAAAGTCTGGGAAGGAATGCAGAGTCACCTTCTGAATGGCCCAAGGCAGGAGTAGAAGGGAACAAGCAATGACCTATTTGGCATGTGTTTTATTATAACAAAATGGAACCAGGAAGAAGGTGTGCCTCTCTGCTCTCAGCACCATCTGTGCTCCTATTTCAAACCACCATTTCCTGTGGCAGAATCTCCAGCTCTCCTGCTTTTTGCTCAGTCATGTAGTGAGGCCCCTCAGGATGGCAATGCTCGAAAATCAGGCCGATATTGTTCTGGAGTCCACAGGTCCCATTCTTCGTCCACAAAAAAATGTTATCTTAACATTCTTAAACAGGAGGTTTGGGACTTTTTCTCCCCTGGAGCCTCTTAGAGGTAGCTGAGCAGGCTGGTTGAGAACTCCAGTACATTTTATGAAGAGTTCTTTGCACAAGTCTCCACCCCTGGTCTTCTATTAGATTGGCTGTGGTTTAAACCTGATAACTTGGCACATAGACATGCATCCAAGGAAAATGCTGAAGGGCCTTTTTTATCTCTGAAATCTGCTGCCACAGAAACACAAAAGCTCCTGTCTCTCAAGTCCCCAAACCTTTATTCTTTAAGGCAGGTAAAGAAGAAAATAAAAAGAATCTGAGAAACAAATGTAGCTCACCCCAGGAGTTACTGAGATGCTAACGTAACCGTCTGAGAGTGCCAGATCTCTTTCCTGCCTTTCATGTGGTTCTGTCAGAAAGGCCGCCTGCCTGGAGCACATCAACTTGAAGAAGTCAACCATCTTCAAGAGACATCTTTTTGTTGGTGGAAGTTTCCTCTCAGAATTGTTAGTGGGGGAAGGGTGGTCCTAAACCATACCATACACTAATTTAAGATCTGGGACCATCGAGGTAAAAATTATTACAGAGTTCACAGCTTCCAGAAAAATCCCTTACAACTGCCTATCCTACCCAGCACTGTGTTGCAGGGGCTAGTAGGTGTGCCTCCAGGGGCATTTTCATTCTCCCACGACAATGCAAGTCTTGTCCAGTCACATGGCTGCCCAGCTAAGGATTACATTTCTCAGCATCCTGTGTAGCAGGTGTGGCCACGTGACAAGGCTCTGGTCCATGAGAAGTGTCCAGGTTCCATCCTTCCAAGATTGTTGCCATGCTTCCTGGATTGGGAGTACCAGGGAGAGGGACCTGCTCTGTGCATGGAACAGCTAGGTGACTCTGTAACAATGGGAGCTCCCTTTTGATGAAATGGCCTTTTTAGAAAGGGGGAGCCCCCAGAACATACTGGCAGGTGTCAGCTTTTCTTTCCTTCCACTGAGCTAACCCAGACTTGCTGAGCCAACTTTTTGCTAATCTGCAGAAAGGGGTCCTCTTTTCAAGATGAGCTTCCAGGGGTATTCCCTTTGAGTTGGGCTATTTAAGGTTTAGTATTACTCATTCTTGCACAGAGAGAACTATTTCAGAACATGTCATGAAGGACGGCAGCATGTCACACACTGTCCAGTGCTGACCCACATCGACACACGCTGCATGACCTAGGAGAATGCTTAGTAGCACCCTTGGAAATGGACTTTGCAGTAAAGAGGCATCATAACAATAGACATGAAGGTGTTTCTTGCTGTAAAACACTGAGATAACAGTTGGAATAAAGATTTATATATGATGGAGAGCCTAGACAGTTGTTAGAAAGAAAAGATTTTGAGGAACAGGAATTCCCTGGCAGTCCAGTTGTTAAGATTCCACGTTTCCACTGCAGGGGGCCCTAGTTCCATCCCTGGTTGGAGAACTAGGATCCCACAAGCCATGCAGTGTGGCCAAAAAATGAATGAATAAATAAATAAAATAAAAATAGATTTTCCTTTAAAAAGAAAGAAAAGATTTTGAGGAACAAATATGTTCTTTTTTTTTTTTTTTTGCCGTACGCGGGCCTCTCCCTGTTGTGGCCTCTCCCGTTGCAGAGTACAGGCTCCGGACGCGCAGGCCCAGCGGCCATGGCTTACGGGCCCAGCCGCTCCTGCGGCATGTGGGATCTTCCCAGACCGGGGCACAAACCCGTGTCCCCTGCATCGGCAGGCGGACTCTCAACCACTGTGCCACCAGGGAAGCCCCAAATATGTTCTTTTGCTCTTCAGTTTGAGTCCTGATGAGAAGCAGTGCTGACATCATGTCTCATTTGCTCTCATCACATCATTAACCACTTTGAGTTTTTCATTAATGAAAGTGAAAAATATCTTAAAATCACTGTCCTCATTATAGATGGTGAAGTGACCTCTAATAAACCCTCACACCCCACCGCTTCAGCCCAAGGCTGGGGTTTCCCTTGAATGGAGTCTTTGTTAAACAAACAGCCACTGCTCTGGTTCAGGTCTCATCATCCCTTGATGGGTGACTGAAATAATGGGCCCGCCTCATAACTAGTTTCTCTTTCTTCTGCCTCTTCCCCACCCCAATCTATTCTCCACACCACTGAATTTTCTCTCTGAAATGCAAAGCTGATCGTGTTACTCCTCTACCTAAAACTATCTATTAGTTCCCATCAGGATACTATAGGATAATACAGAACAAGACCCAGTTATATCTGTCTTTTCCTTTTCCTGGAATGTCTTTCTTTTATCTGCTTGGGTAATTTCTACTTGTTCTTCAAAACTTTGTTTATGTCACATCCTCTGTGATGCTCTTTCTGATTCCCTGAGACAGTGTCAATCATTCCCTCCTCTTGCTTAACTTGCACGTACTTCTGTTTTGCACCTGTTGCATTACCAGACCTGGGATAATTAGTTATTTTTAGAACTATTCCTTCCTTAAGGGCAAGGACTGTGTCTTTTTTGGTCTTTGTGTTCTCAGCACCTAACACAATGTTGGAACATAGTAGAACCTCAGTAAATGTTTTGTCTAACTAAGCACAGTATTTTAAAAATTAGTGACATTCATTTGCAAACACAAATCAATGAACTAACAAAACTCTGTTTTCCATATTTAGGCAACCTGGTTTACTGCGAACGGCATGCCACAAACTAGCTGTGTGATTTGTTTCTGACATGCTGTGGTTCCCCATCCCTGGAGGCAGGGGAGGGGATCTTTACTTGTGTTACGGGTTGAATGTGTTTCCCCAAAATTCATATGTTGAAGTCCTTAGAATGTGACCTTATTTGGAGACTGGGTCTTTACAGAGGTAATCAAGTTAAAATGAGGTCATTAGGGTGAACCCAAATTTAGTCTTACTGGTGTCCTTATAAGAAGGAGAAATCTGGACACGCAAAGAGACACTACGGACGAGCATGCCCAGAGGAAAGACTGTGTGAAGACACAGCAAGAAGGTAGACATCTACAAGCCAAGGAGAGAGCCCTCAGGAAAAACTCAACCCTGCCGGCACTTTGATCTTGGACTTCTAGCCTCCAGAACTTGCGAAAATAAATTTCTGTTATTTAAGCCACTTTGTCTTTGGTATTTTGCTATGGCAACCCTAGCAAACTAAGTACAGGTGGGTCCTAATCTAACATGACTGGTGTCATTATAATAAGGGGAAATTTGGACAGATATACACATAGAGGGAAGACAACGTGAAGAGACATAAGGAGAAGACAGCTATCTCCAAGCCAAGGAGAGAGGCCTAGAACAGATCCTTCCCTCACAGCCCTCAGAAGGAACCAACCCTGCTGACACCTTACTTTTGGACTTCTAGCCTCCAGAACTGTGAGACAATAAATTTTGGTTATATAAGCCACTCAGTTTATGGAATCTTTTTACAACACCCCTAGCAAACTAATATACCTTGGTAACGCTTTATTAGCATTTCTTATTCAGGTACATACAAACTGAATCATATATTTACTCTGGAAAGAATGTCACTAGTTCACCATTTTCATTTCACATGTAATGAAACAGAGGCCCAAGAAAGTGCAGTGGCTGCTGGGTATTTGTCTTAATGCCTGAGCTGAGGTCCTGACAGGGCTTTCCCATGGTGCCATGTTTCCGCTTCTTCTTTTCCTTCCCCATCTCGCAAAAGCCTGCTCCATACCCAGTAAATCTGGTCACACTAGGGCATACTTGGTCCTCAAAGTGGCTTAGATGCGTAAGAGCATTTTTTTTTTTTTTTTAGTTTTGGCTGCACTGCACGGCATGCGGGATCTTAGTTCCCTGATCAGGGATCGAACTCGCACCTCCTGCAGTGGAAGTACAGAGTCTTAACCACTGGACCACCAGTGGTTAAGTATTTCTTTCTTTTTGAAAAAAATTAATTTATTAATTTATTTATTTTTGACTGCATTGGGTCTTCGTTGCTGTGCGCAGGTTTTCTCTAGTTGTGGCGAGCGGGGGCTACTCTTTGTTGCGGTGCGCGGGCTTCTCATTGCGGTGGCTTCTCTTGTTGCGGAGCACGGGTTCTAGGCACGCGGGCTTCAGTAGCTGTGGCGCACGGGCTTAGTTGCTCCACAGCATGTGGGATCTTCCCAGACCAGGGCTTGAACCCGTATCACCTGCGTTAGCAGGCAGATTCTTAACCACTGCACCACCAGGGAGTCCCTATATGTTTCTTAAGAATGTCCTGAGCTAAATGCCCCTAGGCGAAGCTTTATGGCCAAGACTTTGGAAAACATTGATTAAATTCTCATTAAACTATATTGAGGGGCATGAAGAGAATTATTCCTCTTTTCTGAGGTGGGTCAGGGTAAAACATTTGGTGCCCTGTCTTTACTCTAAGAGGGCTGCTATGACCAGAGAAGGCTGGGCAGGGGTAAGGGCTACTACTTCCTCAGCCCTGGGGGAAATACACACATTTTTATTATGATTTATAAGGCATTTAGAAAGCGTATTATCTGTTCCACTAGTACCTATGAGGATTTCAGAATCAGACAACTCAGCTCTGCCCCTTGCTCTGTGTGTGACCTTTCCATATCTTTGTTTCCTCATCTGTAAGGTGGGGATACTAATACTATTTGGTTGCTGGGAGGATTAAATGAGATGCCACATACTGACACATAGTAAACAATTAAGACCTTTCAGCTGTTAGTATTTTAGATAAAGAATCTAAGTCTTAGACAGGTTAAGTGGCTTATCCTTGTGAGTAAAAAGGGTAATATTGGATCTAGGACAACTGGGGCCACATTCTTTAAACTCCGCACTCATGCAAGACTGCTTTCTTGATCCCACCGGCACATTCTGAATAGCTGTGGGCAGAGAGAGAGGTCTGAACTGGGGGAGGAGCCTGTGAATGTGGCTTGTGTGCAAGGTGGGCAAGCAAACAGACACACTGAGTGGGTGGACAGGTGGCCAACTCTGCCATGAATGGCTGGGGGAGGAAACAGGCAGTTGGTTAGGCTCACCAACGAACTTTCAGATGAAGAGACCAGGTAGATTTTCCCAGTAGTCCCTCTGGAATACCTCAGGGGAGTCGCTGACTGGACATGCTATGCTGAAGGGCATGACCTGGCTGCATTCCCCTGTCCCTGGATCCTTGGTCATCTGGAAAAGCCCTCCACATATACACCAAGTCTACTGTGGGCAGGAGTCCCCTTGGAATGACTCTTGTTTCCCCCCAGTGGTTGCAGAGGGAAGAATGTCAGAGCACAGGTAATACCTTGCAGGGCCAGCACCCTGGTTCTTCTGTCCCTGAGCCTACCTGAGGCATAGACACAAGATCGATTAATGAAAAAGCTCAGTGGTCTATCCTGTTTCCAATCTCAAGTGGTTAGTTGAGCTTACTTAATCAGCCCTTCGTTCCTTTTGATAACAGAATAATGATGCTTTATCTTTCCAGAGAAAGATCAGTCAGAAGATCTAGGTTTAGGTGCTGACTCTACCATCTATAAGCTGAAGAAACTTGAGGAGGGTACTTACATGCTATGAGCTTAAACTTCCTAATTTGTGAAATGAAGATGATGACAACATTTATCTGATAAGACCATTGTGAGGATCAAAAGAGATCATACAGTTGAAAGCGCTTTGCCAATAATAAAGTGCTCTATGACTTATCATTTTCCCAGACTTCACAGTCTAGGTCTTAGTCAGAGAACTGACTACCCTGGCCCTCTGACCTGCTATGGGATTCACAGTACATTTCATGAAATGTGGCCCTTTATTACATCCTGCTTTTCACTATTGAGCACATGTTTCATGTCTTATCTTTATAACATGTTGACGGAGAGCAGAGGTCATTTATCATGTCTATTCCCAATTTTCTACAGCATAGGTGATTGATAAATTCTTATTGATGGTGTAGAACAATCCCACCACTGGTAGAGCATGGACTTGGGAGTCAGGACCTGCCACCTGCACTCCCTCACCCGGCCAGCCTTTCAGGTTGGTGCCACGGCAGGAGGGGAGAGGAAGGATCATAACTTGAGACCTGGGCTCCGGGTCTGGCTCCATCGTTTCTCATTGGTTTCCTCAACTCTGAATTGAGCATAATGCCACCCTGGTCATTATGAACAGTAACCACTCACTGAATGCACATGGGAGGCTTTTACAAACTATAGAGAACATATAAAGTGTTGTTCCCAAGGTGAAGACCATGGCTATGGAAGAAGAGCAATTGGTCCAGGTGGGGACTGAACCCATATCGTTAATGTGGCACACTAGCCGCCACAAGGGCACTCACCTGAGGAACCGAGGCTGCATCTGGACCACGGGATGAAGGTCTGAGAGCCATTGCTGATGGGGTTGCTCACGGTGCAGATGTAGATGTTGTTGGCATCCTGAGGGCCAAGGGTGAGATACAGGAGGTGGGAGTTCTTGGTGGGGCTCAGCAGAGGGGTGCCCGCCTCCTCACTCCAGTTGTAAGCTACATGGTCCCCCTTCTCCACCATGCAGGCCAGCATCAGGCTACAGTTCCCGTTCTCCTGGCTGGAGTTCAACACCTTAATTTCCGGAGTGGAGACCTGCTCTGTCAGGAGGAGGAGAAAGGGAGCCATCACTGAAATGAATCCTCTGGAATGCTGACTTAACCTTCTTGTTAGAAGAAAATGCAAATCCCCCGCCCCGCCCGTGGATCTGTAGTGTGATTTATTTCTGTGGGGACCTACTGCTTCGCACCATCCCTCTCTCATATGCCCCTCCCCCATACTTCTTTCCAGGATCACCTTGGGATAAAATAGAGAAGAAAACATTGTCTTTTAGTTCCCCCCAACCAGTACTGTTAGGGCTCCCCTTGCCTTTCTGTTGTTCCTCATCTAGGTTGCTCTCCTGTATTCTACCTGTGGAGTTTGCTGTCAGCTAACTCCCCCATGGGTTTTAACTGTCTTTGGCTAAATTATTACCTTCCAGATCGAAAAAAATGACTTTTTACTGGTGAGATTTCATCTATACTCTGTGTGTGTGTGTGTGTTTGTGTGTGTGTGTGTGTGTGTGTTATAGCAAGTGCTTTAGGGTGTCTGAAATTGGGATAGCCACAGGCCTCACCAACTTATCTCACTCTAATGCTGTGAAACAGACAAAGTAAAAGGGAAAGTCTTATTTATTCAGTACATACTATAGGACAGGCGTAATGCTAGAATTTCACATTTGTAATATTTTTTAATCTTTTCAACAACTTTCTCAACAATTATGAACCTAGTTATAATTATTCCCATTTTATAAATGAGGAAACTGAGACCCAGAGAGGTGGAGTGTCTTACATAATGCCACTCAGCTTCTAACAGCCAAACTGAGATCTGAAACTACGTCTTTCTGACTCCAAGATCCAGACTCTTTCTTTGACTTGAGAAGAACACCATGGTTGCAGGAACCATATTTTCTAAGGTAAGAATTTGATCATAAAAGAGAAGATGTGACAAAGGCAGTGAACTGTTCTAGAAAATGCATGTGTAATCTTTGTGCTCATGGCAGCCTTGCCCCGGGAACACTATTGGAATGATCAGGACACACTGATACCTGGTGGAGGGCTGTGGGAATTCTGCATACACTGTTTGGAGGGAAGGGAATGCTAGGGCCAGGGGAAGGGCAGGGAGGGTATTTCTGTCTCTCTTGTTGGTACCTGAGGATTTTAAAGAAATGTTGGCTGTTTGGGGCTCCTGTCCCATCCTCAGAGATAAGAAACTCACTGTTGAAGAAGCAGGGTAGCCCGCATGGCTGCCAGGATCCCTGGGAATTCAAGGGAGCCTTGGGACTTAAGAGACAAACTCTGGGTGTGTTCAAGAGGGGCTGGCAGTTAAAGAGGCTCAAAAATGCACTGGCCTTAGATTTAGGTGGACCTACGTTCTAGTTTAAGTTCTGCAACTAAGCAATTTTATAATCAGAGCATTTGTTTAAATGAGAAAAATATGCCTCTTCCACCAGGTAGATGCAATCCTCTGCCAGGATGCGGGGCTTGGTGAGTGATGTGTGGGCTGAATTTCAGCCCTCCATCTCCCAGGACTCCTAGTGCAGTGAACCCACCTACGCAGATGTGAGTAGGAACGTGCAAACCACTTATCTCTAGATTTCAGTGTCCTCATCTATGAAAGCGAGATTGAGCTTGATCAGTGGTATTCAAAATTTTTTTTATTAAAAAAACACCTTTTTTCAAATAAAATCTTATTTGTAAATTGAGACTCTTGGGGCTCCAGACCCTCTTGTCAACAGGCAGAGGGGCTGTAGGCAAGAGGGCCTGGAGCCCCAAGAAAATGGGGTTAAAGGTAACTTGTGCTAATCAGCTATCACTAACGTGCAATTTGGATGAAAAAAAGATTTGTGAACTTCTAAAACTTCTTCCTGAAGGACGGTTTACCCCTGGACTGAGATGTCTTTCAAGTTGCTTCCAACTCTGAATACCCTTTGCTTCTGAGAGAGGCCTAAATTCTTAGGCAAGGAACTATCTCATCCCTCCAGTGGGGACTGGGGAAGCCACCATCATTACCATAGAGCTTCAGCTGCAGGCAAAAGTGCTGGACTGAAATGTTTTCCTCCAGGCTCATAAAGTACCAGCCCTCATCCTCCTTCCTGCTTTTCAGGATTCTCAGGCTCAGGTTTTCTGGATGAAACTCATAGCCATTCTCCAGATGGTGTGGAGAGTCACCTTTCCGCAGATCCAGAGACACTATTTTCTTCTTGACGGTGTCTATGGGTGATCCTGCCACTGTGACAAGGATGTGAATACTCTTATTCATGCTCTTACTTATCCCGTCAGATGTCAGGGGCAGCAGCACACTGCTTCCCAGCCGCCCAAGGATCATCACTGGGCAATTCGTTGAGCCCTCAACTGCAGGAGGAAGGAGAACGAAGTCCCTTATTATGGAAGCCTTTGAGACTCACATCCTGTCTGTGGATCAGGAATAATAGACTGGATGATCTCCCTCTTCCTCTTGGCCAATCCCTGGGGTTGCCAGGTCCTTAGTAGTTTATAAGGACTGTCATGAGGATCCCACTATATTCTCAGTATTTCCCACTATATTCTCAGTTTTCAAAAATTGCAGTGGAAATCTTAAAATCATTTATGATAGAGCTGTATAGACTAATTAGGACTCTGGGTTTCTTTGATCCAGGAGGGAATTCTATCAACTCAGATTTATAGTTAAGGCACCTAAGGCATAGAGAAGTTAAATGACTTGCCTAAAGTCATATAACTAGTAACTGGATTAATTTCTCAGCCAGACTTCCCACCACCATTGGATATATAGCATGAAGAATGGAGAGTAACTGAAACTAATTCTGAGCTTGTGAGCCCAAGAGACCAAGGTTAAGAAACATCATTTCAGATGAGGAGGAAAGAGAAAAGTCTGAGGGATGTGGAGTCCAGGAGGAGATGAGCCTCATATTCAAACTGTGGAATCCTAACTCCCCAAAAAGCTAAGATATTTAACAATGTCAAGGGTGAAAAATTATTTTACTTCTCTTTTTCAAAAAAGCTGAGGCAACAACAACCAAAAAAAAAAAACAAAAAAACCCCCACAACCTCAGTTGATGACCCTGCTTCTCATTTCACTGAGAAAGGAGAAGAAATAAAAGAGGACTTCCATTTGTTTCTACCACCAAGTCAACCTACCTACTTGGATGGATGGTCTCTGCTCCCAGATAAGGTTAACCTCTTCCTTCATGGAGCACTCACTCACTTCAAGGCTTTGCTTCTGCAACTTCCCCCACCCCTTGCATCATCAACTTTGTTATTGTTATGGTATGTTGTGGGTTATTTTTACTAACACACAACATACCAACATGTAATTTCCCTAATCTTAAAAACCCCTCCCCTGGTGCCAGGTCCATCCCCAGCCACCTCCCCATTTCTCTGTTTTCTTTTATTCCAAAGTCCCTTAATGTGTGTTTATACCTTCTGTCCCCATTTCCTGACTTATTTTTCCTTGTACCCACTCCAGACAGGCCTTCTCCTTACTACTCATTGGAACCACTCTTGTCAAGGTCACTGTATATTCCATGATACTATGTCACTTCTCCATCTTCATCCTTGCTTTCTCATCTTGCTTTCAGTTGGCATTGTTCACATTCCCCCTTTGAAACACTGCCTTCATTTGGCCTGGGGAACAACACACTCTCCTGGTTTTCTTCCTATTTCACTGGCTGCCCTTTCTCAGTCTCCTTGCCTGAAACTTTCTGCTCTTAAAGACTGGAGCATCCCAGGACTCAGTACTCAGAACTCTTCTCTTTCTCAGCCACACTTATCTAGTTGCATAGTTTGACATGTTTCTGGAATGCTTACAGAGATATATCTCTTACCCAAACCCTTCACAGTACTCCAAATTGCCTACACTGATTGGTATTGGTATTTGGAGGTCTAAAGGGCATCTCAAACTTAGCAAATGAACTCTTGATTCTATAGCCCCTTCTGCAAACAACATTACAATTCCTAGGCCAAAACACTGGAATCATCTTTGACTCCTTTCTTCCTCTGATACTCCACATTCAATCTATCAGCAATCCTGTTGACTCTGCCCTAAAAATATATCTGGCATCTCAGGACTTTCAACCACCATCATCACCAGCCTGGCCCTGCCATTGTCTTCCAACTAATCTCCCTGCGTCCATGCAATGGACAGTGTAACCTTTTAAAACTATATCAGATTTTGTCTCTCTCCTGCTTTTAATCTTCCAGGGCTTTCTAAGCACCCATAGAATAAAATCCATAGTCCCTGTTATTGCTTCAAAGACTGAATAACCCAATCCCTGGTACCTCTCCAACTCCTTCTCCTGTCCTCACTGCACTATGGCCACACTGGCTCCGGCTGGTCTGTAACTCATCCAGAACATTCTCATCTCAGAGCTTTTGCATTTGCTGTTCTCTCTCTCTCTTTCTGGCAATCTCTTCCCGTACATATCTAAAGAGCTCATTCCCTCATTTTATTTTAGATTTCTGCTCAAAAAATCATCTTCTCTGAGAGACCTGCTCTGACTATCCTACCTATCCTATCCTATCCTATCCTTTCTTGTTGTGCTTATCACTGTCTGATGTTATACTGTATATATTATTCATTTTATTTTATTTTATTTTATTTTTATTTTATTCTAGTGTTAAACACTAGAATGCCAACTTCTCAAGAGGAAGAATTTGATCTTGTTCACTGTTTTGTCCCTAGGACTCACAATTGTGGTTGGCACATAGTAGGCTTTAAATAAATATCTGTTCAATTTATGAATGCTGAAAGCCATGTTACCTGACTAAAACCTCTCTTATTTAGCTCTGCCCAATACGTGACTGAACTTAATAATTGAACTTAACCATAAGCTAATGTTTGTAAAAGAAGGAGCCCATGAGTCAGAGAGAGCACAAATTGTTCTAGTTGATAAGAAAGTCAGAAGAGTACAATAAAACTGTTTGCCTAAGTAGTGCAGCCATCTAGAAAAGACACAATAACTCGTGGTTAAGATGGATGTTGGAAATTTGGGCAAACTGATTCAGATGTTCTTGATACCAACATGCTCTGAGATCCTGTAAAGGGCCCAGCTGATATCAGACTAGAGATTCAGAGGTTGGGAAAAAAGAAAAATCAGGATTTGAGTGGTGGACACATAGTATTTTTTTTCTTTTGCTATGCCATGTAGCTTGCAGGATCTTAGTTCCCCAAACAGGGATTGAACCCTGGGTCCCGGTAATGAAAGCCCCGAGTTCTAACCACTGGACTGCCAGAGAATTCCTGACACTTATAATTATTAAGGAATAGTGAGAAAGACAATTAGGCATTTGCTCTTTTACATATTGCCAATACATCAACTCTTAAAACAGAGCACTCTCCCTTGTTGCTCAATTGATTCAATAAGGACTGCTGTTCATGGTGCTGGTGTTGCTGTTTTTATAAAGATAAACTGCAGGGCATGTTGGAATTCCTTCCAGCCACACTTATGGATGCCTGACTGTCCAGATAATGTGGTAGGTACAGTACCCAAGAGAGTAACCTCTTGAATCCTGAACTTAAACTTCTACCAATAAAGGGATGACAGAAAACTAGAACCATCCATGCAAGGAGAAACATCATGTGGTACATAGGCCCCCTGAAATTGTGTACAAAAGCGGTATAAATAAGCATATGTACATTTTTCTAGGAGCATAGCCATAAATGTCATCTCTCAAAGGAGTCTGGGCTTCAAATCAAGGTTGAGAATTGCCATCATACTGTTGATTTTTTTGGATCAATTTTAATATAGAGAAAGAAGAAATGGAAATTATACCCATTCATAGACCATAAGTCTCCACCCTGCCATGTCTCCTGTGTGCCCCTTCTGCCCATGTAACCCAACAAACTCTTTACACCATGGCTGTTTTCAGAACTTGGAATTGGAAGGGAGTCAGGGGGAAGAGGAAATAGAGGATGGGGCAGAGAGTAGTCAAAAAAAAAAAAATCAAAGAAAAAAAGTTTTGAAAAAAGAAAAGAAGAGGGTAAAGAGGGAAAGAAAGAGAGGGCAGATGAGAAGAAAAGGCTGAGTGGTTCAGGCAGACTCAGTCATGGGGAGTGGAATCAAAACTTCATCAGGAAGAGACCCTCACACGCTACAACCCACATAAAGAATGATGATGTAACAACTAAGCATGTGAGTGGCCAGGTCTGCAGGGGGTACGTGAACTCATTGCCACCTAAGCAAGAGTGGAAAAATAAGTGGGGACTTTAAAGTGGTTCATAAAACACTTCAAGTAGAGTCCCAGCTCCTGAAACATCCTACTGCTTGATGAGTGTTTTCCAGCAGGTCTGTGATTCAGTCAGCCCCTGGTTACTAAGAGAGTCTGGAGGAAACATTTGTAGCTGTTAACACCAACTCACTTTCCTTCCAGGAAAATTCAACTTAGAAAGTAGAGTGATTCACATGGGCCCGTGGATATTTTCCTGAAATCAGTAGCATTTAGCCAAACTTTTCACAAAATGGGATTCTACCTAATGATAAAAATTTTTTGGCCCAGCCCTGTTACTGGGCATCTTGCTACAACATTTCTTTCAGGTAGGACTCAGAGCCCTCACAGTTCTTATGCGAAATCTAGGCTTACAAAGAAAAGATAATGTGTCTTTAATAAGTCTCATTTTTAAACAGAAGTCCTACCAGCTGTCCTCCTAGTCCCATTCCTTGACGCTGCTGGGTCTTTCTATCTTAGAATATTTGCACTCACTGTTCCTCAGCCTGAAAGCCTGTCACTGCTCTTTATTTGCCGGGTTAACTCCTTCTGTCCTTCAGGCCTCTGCCCTTGACCCTTGGCTTAGATTCGGTTTCTCTGCCATATGCTTCCAGTTCACTTTTCATCTCTCCTTTCATATCGCTCAAGACATTTTTAACTCTCGTTCAATGCTTGTCATCCTTATTCAGTTATAAGTTTCCAAGAGTAGGGACTGTGTCTGTTTTGTTCACTGCTGTAATCTTAATACCCACCTGGGACATGGTAGGAACTCAATAAATCCTTTTTGCCTGAGAGAATGAAAAAACTGAATGAGATGAATGAATGAATGAACAAATGACAAAACAGAGTCTAATTTCTTCTCTCTCCAAAATCTGAATGTACTCTCCTTTATCTTTATAACATCCGTAAGAGTTGTTTATGTAGGGAGATGAAGGGGACCCTTATCCCTATTTGCCAGGTGAGGAGCTAGAAGTGCCTTAGCTATGAAACCTCTGTTTCAGGTGCAGCAGGCCACTTACAGTTCCCCCTGAAAACTCACAGCACTTTACCTCTGCATCTGTGCCTTCATCTAGAGTACTCTTTTCAAGTTATATAAGAATCCAACCTACCTGATGTATACATTTAAAAGGACATGCAAGAAACTGGTAACAGTAGGGAGGGGTATAGAAGGGAGATTTGTCTCCATTCTGTACCCTTTTACACTGTTGAAGTTTTATAGACATACATGTGATACTCTTCCAATAAACAAACTAGTTAACAAAAAATTAAATGAAAGCTACATGATGAAAGATGTTTCTATCCACTTTTCAAATTCCAGATCAAATACCTCCATATGCCTTGTACTTCCTTCTTTGATTTTGTCAACGTCTCTCACCTTTTGAAAATTCCTATACTTCATTTCAGTTCAATTAAAATCAACTCATATCCTTCAATTATAGACAGCATATTCTAATTTTTACCATGGTACCTGGAAACAAATTTTAGGATTCTCCTCCTCCCTAAACATAAGCTTATCTAGTTTCATTCATTCAGGCCTCTGCAGTCAGGCTGGGTGATTAAAGAGAAATTGCTAACTGCTCTGTGCCTCTTTTTCCTGTTTTATAAAATCATAATGTAACAATAACTACACGTATCTCATAGGGTTGGTATGATAATTAAATGAATAATACACACAAAGCACTTACCACGGTGTTTGGTATACAGCAAGGATGCTGTACATACTATTATTATTCATTCAACAAACATTCATGGAAGGGCTCTCACAGATACTGTGTCAAGTGCTAGACAGAGGCTGTGGTTATTCATTTTACTTCCCCCACACCTCACATAGTGCTAGCCACATCGTGTGTCCTTAGTAGACCGTTGCTGAATGGGATTGTTCAAAGGCAATCTATGGATAAAACCAAATAGCATTGAGGTTCTGATTTCCAGTCCAACACTGGAGACAGTGAAGGTAGTGGCATTATATCACAGTATTAAAGCTTTTGAGAGATGGAAGTGCCTAGATCTGCATCTTGGGGTACAATGGGCCAGTGAACAACAAGGTTGGGCCAAGTCTAGGATGCCCCCACTTGTCCCTCACCTCTCCCCTCATGTGTGTGAAGGATGTGAGGAGGACCTGAATGAAGGAATAAAAAATCCCACTGGGGTAGATTCATCAGTTGTAAGAGATGCACCACTCTGATGGGGGATGTTGTTAATGGCGGGGGGGCTGTTCATGTGTGGAGGTAGTTGGAAATCTCTGTACCTTCTGCTTACTTTTGCTGTGAACCCAAAACAGCTCTAAAAAAATGAAGTCTATTAAAAGATGTATCATTGGGGGAAATGGAAAATTCACTTTACTTGGGGGAGGGACATGTGGACTTCTTGATTTTTACAGTTTTGACTGGGAATTGGAAGTCGAGCTGAGTAGAGATGGGAAAGGGAGTAGGTACTGATTTTACAAGAATGGGGCTTCTTGGTTGGGTGAATCTGTCATGAATGACCTGTCCCATTTGCAAAGCATTTCCTTCTGGGTTTTATTGGGGTTTCACAAAAGGGTGCATATTTTAAAATAAAAACACTAAAATTTTTGTACATATTTCAAAGCAGACAAAGGAAGGAAGGGAGACACTACCGATTGGGTAGCCATGCCTGTGGGGCTGGGCTGTTTCTCACTGACCAGTGACCTCCAAAGCTTTCCGCGCAGCAGCTGTCAGCAGAACCTGAAATGCCAGGGCCAGACTGGCCAGGAGGCAAGCCAGCACAGAGACAGAAAAGTCCAGCTCACTGTTCAAACCCATCCCGCCTGATAGTCACTAAGAAGAATTCCAAAAATGGTGGAGTCACAAATGGGGTGCACCCAGGAAAGTTTGACTCTCCCTGTGATGGCTTAAAGTGGTTTCGTTTGGCTTTCTGAGCCCTCAGTTCAATTATTGCTCTCTGAGACCTTGGGTAGCAAGAGCCATGGGTCTGCCTGATTCTGAGGAAAAGTGGGGCCAAGGAAGGCCTATTCATCTGGGAATCTGGCAAAAGACAGATCCCAAGTGCAGCCCCTCTGACAATCCTAGCATATCTCTGGGCTTCTCCTGGAAAAGTCCATAATGGATTTGTGGTCTTGAAAACCCCAAGAACAGAACATCCGGAGCCTCAGGACGTCCCCCCTTCCTTAATGCCGCTTCCACTCCAGACTGCTTCACACAGTCCCAAGGCATTTAAGCAGAAAGGAGATTCTCACCCACTCCACAGTGAGCCCAAAGTCTGCCCCTTGCTTGGCTTTTTCTTTCTCAAACACCTTTTCTCATAGCTCAGCTATTACTAAACAGAGAATACCAGCAAACCAGAAAGACAGGAGTAGAGCCCAGCTTCAAACACTTTGTCTTGTGTCTGGCCTTACACTGGAGCTGCCCTGACCCTGAGCATTTCCGATTTGCACTTCTCACTTACTGTAACCAGCCCTGGGCTCCAAAAATCCTGGCCTCTCCCCCTCTTGCTGCCTCGGAGCCTTCTCTTCCAGGAAAGTAGCCACCAGTATGACCACACTGTGGCCACTATCTGTTCTCAACCAGTGCCTGGGGTTTTCACTTCTACCCTCTCTTCGCACTACAGCCTTTTCATGTAGGTGGATCATGTTTTTCGTTTGTCTGCTTGCGTGTGTGAGGATCCCCATCCAGGACAGGGTTGTAGGAGTAATATTCTCCCAGAGCTCCATCCCTACAGCTCATTCCCTTAGCCTGGGTCTTTGCCAGAAAGATACTCATGCAAAACCAACCACTCAGCCAGGACTTTGACTGGAGCCTCTCACCCAGAGAGGCTGGTCTAGAATGTGACCAGTGCCTTTGGCTTAGAGCTCCTGGTTTCCTTGGAAACTAGGACTGGTGGGGCTTAGCCTCAGAAGCCAGGACCCCAGTAACTCACAATGTTCCTTCCTCTTTAAAAGAGGCAGGAAGAACTCAGAGTCAGTCTCTGAGGAAGAGGCAGCCGGAAAACAACCCGCCACCCCTGCCTCTTCTCTCCATCCATGGGCTACAGCTGATTCCTGGCAGGTAATCATGGGACCCAAGCCCTCAGACAGATGAGCACTCACCTGTTCTGCAGCTCAGCTCAAAAGCTAGGGAGAAAAACAGCAGGACGTTCAAGGAGAGGAGCCCCTTGGGATCCATCAGCCAGTGAGGAGAGGGAAGGGAGCCCGGTGAGGAGCCCGGCAGCTGCTTGCAGACGCCACGGCAGAGTGAGCTCTTTGTCAGGCAAGTGCTGCCTCTACTGTCTAGTTTATGCATCAGGAACCAGTAGGCTTCCTGTCTCACTGGGACTTTTTCTGCCTGTGCCTTGAGGATTGCTCATCTCCTTTCAGGCTTTAAGTCACTCTGCTGTTCCCAAGAAGTCAAAATCAGGTGCTTAGACTGCAAGAGCCGAGAAGGGAGCTGGGTAATCACCCAAGGCTGTGGTCAAGCCCCAGCCTTGGGCAGAAATGTGCTCCCCACTCCCTTTCTTAGCTGTCTTCTGGAAAGGGATGTTAAGACTCTCTGGGTGGTTCTGTCTGGTAACTCTCATTATACAAAGAAAAAGATGTAGTCATGTCAGGCCACCCCAAATTTGGATGTGTTAGTTCAAAGCTGAACTTGGATGACTGACCTTTAATGAGCTGATGGACCTTTTACTTCTGATTTGTTCCATAATTTCAGAGAACACCTCTCCGTGCAGTCAGGTCCTGGTGCCAAAGTCACAGAGAGATGGGGGTGGGCAAGGGTGGGTCAGCTGGCAGAAACCCAATTTCCCTGCTGGGTACATTGTGGTAGAATTTAGTGAGCCCTGTGCTGTGTTTGGAGGGGCTGCCTTAGTTTAGAATTTGTAACTAATTTTTTGTTGAGGAGAAGGGACTAGAGTTGACAGAAGAAAGATCTTGTGCTTTTCCATAAGTTAAGCTATAAATATGAAACATGGGAAAGGTGCTATTATTGGCTCACAAGGAAACTGAAGGTCCATTTTAACAGGTCAAAGGCACTTTCCAATGGGCCTCCCTAAGAGGACAAGGGTAATAAGAACTGGTGATATATGCGAAAGTGCTCTTTATTCTCATTGCCCCCCCCCACACACTCAAACACCTGACACCCAACTATCCTCCCCACAGCACTCCCCGGTGGTGTGCTGGAGCCAGCACCTACCAACTCATGAGAGCCAATTGTTAAATTTTCAGAAACCTTATGAGCTGGTTATTGATACACATTACATTATTAAAAATTGAATTACATAAACTTACAATTAAATAAATTATATCAAAAACTAAGGGAATAAAAACTCATTACTTCTTAATTATTTTACATTTTACTATTCTCTATGCTCTTGAGAACATTTACATCTATTGTATCTCTGTGGTGGAAATAAAATATCAGGTCACTGTGAAATGCATAAAAAATTGAGGAAATATTTTCTAGTACTTAAAAACTATGATCTTATTCAGCATAAAGTCAGTAGTGTCGCTGAAGAACAAGTGAGGTCATGATATATGTCTTCAAAATGTCTTCACATTTATTTAACTTAAAAAAATGAACTGCAAGCAAGAATTGAGAGTGGAGTAAAATATTTAAAGTGTTGAGGAAAAAAAACACCAACCTATAATTTTCTGTACCCTGTGAAATTACCCTTCAAAAGTGAAGGAGACATAAGGACTTTTTCAGGCAAACAAAAATGGAGGGAATTTGTTGCCAGTAGTTCTGACTTGTAAGAAATGTTAAAAGAAGTTCTTTATAGAGAAGGAAAATAATAAAGGTCAGAAAATCGGATCTACCGACATCAAAGCAAGGAAAGTTATCAGGATAAAGAAGGATGTTACATAATGACAAAGGGGTCAATTCTCCAAGAAGACATAATAAGCCTTAACATGTATGTGCCTAACAACAGAGCTTCAAATATGAGTGGCAAAGCTGTTTGAACTACAAGGAGGAAGAGATAAATCCTCTCATAATTGGAGACTTCAACACCCTTCTATCAGAAACAGACGAATCCAACAGGCAGAAAATCAGTAAGGACATCATTGACCTCAATTCCACCACCAATCAACTGTATAAATGTACATCTATAGATTACTTCATCCAACGACAGCAGAACACACATTCTTCTCAAGCTCACATGGAACATTCACCAACATAGACCACCTTTTGGGCCATAAAACACACCTTAACAAATTTAAAAGAATACAAGTCATACAATGTCTGCTCTTAGACCACAATGGAATAAAACTGGAAATCAACAGAAAAAAATGGAAAACTTCAATATATGTGGAGATTAGACAACACACTTTTAAATAAGATAGATTAAAGAAGAAATCTCAAGAGAAATTTTTGAATATTTTGAACAAAATGAAAACACTACTTATCAAAATGTGTGGGATATAGCAATAGTAGTGCTTAGAAAGAAATTTATAGCATTGAATGCATGTATTAGAAAAGAATAAAGGACTAAAGTCAGTAATTGAAACTTCCACTTCATCAAACTAGAAAAAGAAGAGCATATTAAATCCAAAGTTAGCAGAAGAAAAGAAATAATAATATTAGAACAGTAAGAAATGAAATTGAAAACAGGAAATCAATAGAGAAAATCAATGAAACCAAAATGTGGTTCTCTGAAAAGATCAGCAAAATCTATAAATCTGTAGCCAGGCTAAATAAGGAAAAAAAGAGGATGCAAATTACTAATATTAGAAATGAAAGAGGGGACATCACTACCAACCTCATAAACATTAAAAGGATAATAAAGAAATGCTATGAACATCTCTATGCCCACAAATTTGAAAATCTAAATGAAATGGACCAACTCCTTGAAAGACACAACCTGCCAAAACTCACACAGGATGAAATAGACAATCTGAATAGGTCTACATCTATTACATATATTGAATCAATAATTAATTACATTCCAAAGCAGAGCATCAGTTCCAGATGGGCTTACTGGTGAATTCTACCAAATATTTAATGGAAGAAATCATACCAGTTCTCTAGAATCTCTTACAGAAGATAGAAGTAAAGGGAATTCTTCTGAACTCATTATTTTACATATTCTAACTCATTCTAATAACAAAACCAGACAAAGACTATACAAGGAAAGAAACCCCATGGACAAATAACTCTCATGTGCATAGGCAGAAAACTCTTCAACAAAACATTAGCAACTCCAATCCAACAATGTACAAAAAGAATTATATACTACAACAAAGTGGGATTTACCTCAGGTATGCAAGACTGGTTTAACATTTGAAAAACAATTAATCCATCATACCAACAGGCTAAAGAAGAAGAATCACATGATCACGTTAATAGACACAGAAAAATAATTTGACAAAACTGAACAGATTTTTTCTTCCCTCTACACAAATCTTTTATTTTTTTAACATCTTTATTGGAGTATAATTGATTTACATTATTGTGTTAGTTTCTGCGGTATAACAAAATGAATCAGCTATATGACTACATATATCCTCATATCCCCTCCCTCTTGCGTCTCCCTCCCACTCTCCATATCCCACCTGTCTAGGTGGACACAAAGCACCAAGCTGATCTCCCTGTGCTATGCAGCTGCTTCCCACTAGCTATCTATTTTATATTTGGTAGTGTATATATGTCCATTCCACTCTCTCACTTTGTCCCAGCATACCCTTCCCCCACCCCGTGTCCTCAAGTCCATTCTCTATGTTTGCGTCTTTATTCCTGTCCTGCCTCTAGGTTCCTCAGAAACATTTTTTTTTATTCCATATATATGTGTTAGCATACAGTATTTGTTTTTCTCTTTCTGACTTTCTTCACTCTGTATGACAGTCTCTAGGTCCATCAACCTCACTACATATAACTCAATTTCGTTTCCTTTTATGGCTGAGTAACATTCCATTGTATATATGTGCCACATCTTCTTTATCCATTCATCTGTCAATGGACACTTAGGTTGCTTCCATGTCCTGGCTATTGTAAATAGTGCTGCAATGAACATTGTGTTACATGACTCTTTTTGAATTATGGTTTTCTCAGGGTATATGCCCAGTAGTGGGATTGCTGGGTCATATGGGAGTTCTAACTTTACTTTTTAAAGGAACCTCCATATTGTTCTCCATAGTGGCTGTATCAATTTACATTCCCACCAACAGTGCAAGAGAGTTCCCTTTTCTCCACACCCTCTTCAGCATTTATTGTTTGTAATTTTTTTTTACATCTTTATTGCAGTATAATTGCTTTACAATGGTGTGTTAGTTTCTGCTTTATAACAAAGTAAATCAGTTACACATATACATATGTTCCCATATCTCTTCCCTCTTACGTCTCCTTCCCTCCCACCCTCCCTATCCCACCCCTCTAGGTGGTCACAAAGCACCGTGTTGATCTCCCTGTGCTATGTGGCTGCTTCCCACTAGCTATCTATTTTACGTTTGGTAGTGTATATATGTCCATGCCACTCTCTCACTTTGTCACAGCTTACTCTATTGTTTGTAATTTTTGATGATGGCCATTCTGACCACTGTGAGATGATACCTCAATGTAGATTTGATTTGCATTTCTCTAATGATTAGTGATGTTGGACATCCTTTCATGTATTTGTTGGCAATCTGTATATCTTCTTTGGAGAAATGTCTATTTAAGTCTTCTGCCCATTTTTGGATTGGGTTGTTTGTTTTTTTGATATTGAGCTGCATGAGCTGCTTGTAAATTTTGAAGATTAATACTTTGTCAGTTGCTTCATTTGCAAATATTTCTCCCATTCTGAGGATTGTCTTTTCGTCTTGTTTATGGTTTCCTTTGCAGTGTAAAAGCCTTTAAGTTTCATTAGGTCCCATTTGTTTATTTTTGTTTTTATTTCCATTTCTCTAGGAGGTGGGTCAAAAAGGATCTTGCTGTGATTTATGTCATGGAGTGTTCTGCCTATGTTTTCCTCTAAGAGTTTTATAGTGTCTGGCCTTACATTTAGGTATTTAATCCATTTTGAGTTTATTTTTGTGTTTGGTGTCAGGAAATGTTCTAATTTCATTCTTTTACATGTAGCTGTCCAGTTTTCCCAGCATCACTTATTGAAGAGGTTGTCTTTGCTTCATTCTATATTCTTGCCTCCTTTATCAAAGATAAGGTGACCATATGTGTGTGGGTTTATCTCTGGGCTTTCTATACTGTTCCATTGATCTATATTTCTGTTTTTGTGCCAGTACCACACTTTCTTGATTACTGTAGCTTTGTAGTATAGTCTGAATCAGAGAGCGTGATTCCTCTAGCTCCGTTTTTCTTTTCTCAAGATAACGTTAGCTATTCGGGATGTTTTGTGTTTCCATACAAATCATGAAATTCTTTGTTCTAGGTCTTTGAAAAATGTCATTGGTAGTTTGATAGGGATTGCATTGAATCTGTAGATTGCTTTGGGTAGTGTAGTCATTTTCACAATGTTGATTCTTCCAATCCAAGAACATGGTATATCTCTACATCTGTTTGTATCATCTTTAATTTCTTTCATCAGTGTCTTATAGTTTTCTGCATACAGGTCTTTTGTCTCCTTAGGTAGGTTTATGCCTAGGTATTCTTTGTGTTGCAATGGTAAATAGGAGTGTTTCCTTAATTTCTTTTTCAGATCTTTCATCATTAGTGTATAGGAATGCAAGAGATTTCTGTGCATTAATTTTGTACCCTGTCACTTTACCAAATTCATTGATTAGCTCTAGTAGTTTTCTGGTAACACCTTTAGGATTCTCTATGTATAGTATCATGTCATCTGCAAACAGCGACAGCTTTACTTCTTTTCTGATTTGGACTCCTTTTATTTCTTTTTTATCTCTGATTGCTGTGGCTAAACCTTCCAAAACTATGTTGAATAATATTGGTGGGAGTGGACATCCTTGTCTTGTTCCTGATCTTAGTGGAAATGGTTTCAGTTTTTCACCATTGAAAATGATGTTGGCTGTGGGTTTGTCATATATGGCCTTTATTATGTTGAGGTAAGTTCCCTCTATGCCTACTTTCTGGAGCATTTTTATCATAAATGGGTGTTGAATTCTGTCTGAAGCTTTTTCTGCATCTACTGAGATTATCATATGGTCTTTTCTTTCAATTTGTTAATATAGTGTATCACATTGATTGATTTGCGTATATTGAAGAATCCTTGTATTCCTGGAATAAACCCCCCGTGATCATGGTGTATGATCCTTTTAATGTGCTGCTGGATTCTGTTTGCTAGTATTTTGTTGAGGATTTTTGCATCTATGTTCATCAGTGATATTGGACTGTAGTTTTCTTTCTTTGTGGCATCTTTGTCTGGTTTTGGTATCAGGATGATGGTGGCCTCGTAGAATGAGTTTGGGAGTGTTCCTCCCTCTGCTGTATTTTGGAAAAGTTTGAGAAGATAGGTGTTAGCTCTTCTCTAAATGTTTGATAGAATTCGCCTGTGAAGTCATCTGGTCGTGGGCTTTTGTTTGTTGGAAGATTTTTAATCACAGTTTCAATTTCAATGATTGTGATTGGTCTGTTTATATTTTCTATTTCTTCCTGGTTCAGTGCCTGAAGGTTGTGCTTTTCTAAAAATTTGTCCATTTCTTCCAGGGTGTCCATATTATTGGCATATAGTTGCTTGTAGTAATCTCTCATGATCCTTTGTATTTCTACAGTGTCAGTTGTTACTTCTTTTTCATTTCTAACTCTGTTCATTTGAGTATTCTCCCTTTTTTCCAGATGAGTCTGGCTAACGGTTTATCAATTTTGTTTATCTTTCAAAGAAACAGCTTTTAGTTTTATTGATCTTCACTACTGTTTCCTTCATTTCTTTTTCATTTATTTCTGATCTGATCTTTATGATTTCTTTCCTCTGCTAACTTTGGGGTTTTTTGTTCTTCTTTCTCTAATTGCTTTAGGTGTAAGGTTAGGTTGTTTGTTTGAGATGTTTCTTGAGGTAGGATATTATTGCTATAAACTTCCCTCTTATAGCCATTTTTGCTGCATTCCATAGGTTTTGGGCCATCATGTTTTCATTGTCATTTGTTTCTAGGTATTTTTTGATTTCCTCTTGATTTCTTCAGTGATGTCTTGGTTATTTTTAGCTATTGTTTAGCCTCCATGCGTTTGTATTTTTTACAGTTTTCTTTTCCTGTAATTGATATCTAGTCTCATAGCATTGTGGTCTGAAAAGATACCTGATATACTTTCAATTTTCTTAAATTTACCAACGCTTGATTTGTGACCCAAGATATGATCTATCCTGGAGAATGTTCCATGAGCACTTGAGAAGAAAGTGTATTCTGTTGTTTTTGTATGGCATGTCCTATAAATATCAATTAAGTCCTTCTTGTTTAATGTGTCATTTAAAGCTTGTGGTTCCTTATTTATTTTCATTTTGGTTGATCTGTCCATTGGTAAAAGTGGGGTGTTAAAGTTCCCTACTATGATTGTGTTACTGTTGATTTCCCCTCTTATGGCTGTTAGCAGTTGCCTTATGTATTGAGGTGCCCCTGTGTTGGGTGAATAAATATTTACAATTGTTATATCTTCTTCTTGGATTGATCCCTTGATCATTATGTAGTGTCCTTCTTTATCTCTTGTAATAGTCTTTATTTTAAAGTCTATTTTTCTGATATGAGAATTGCTACTCCAGCTTTCTTTGATTACCATTTACATGGAATATCTTTTTCCATCCCCTCACTTTCAGTGTGTATGTGTCCCTAGGTCTGGAGTGGGTCTCTTGTAGACAGCATATATACGGGTCTTGTTTTTGTACCATTCAGCCATTCTATGTCTTGGTTGGAGCATTTAATTCATTTACATTTAAGGTAATTATTGATATGTATGTTCCTATTATCAGTTTCTTGTTTTGGGTTTGTTTTTGTAGGTCTTTTCCTTCTCTTGTGTTCCCTGCCTAGAGAAGTTCCTTTAGCATTTGTTGTAAAGCTGGTTTGGTGGTGCTGAATTCTCTTAGCTTTTGCTTCTCTGTAAAGATTTTAATGTATCTGTCAAATCTGAATGAGATCCTTCCTGGGTAGAGTAATCTTGGTTGTAGGTTTTTCCCTTTCATCAGTTTAAATATGTCCTGCCAGTCCCTTCTGGCTTGCAGAGTTTCTGCTGAAAGATCAGCTGTTAACCTTATGGATATTCCCTTGCATATTATTTGTTGCTTTTCCCTTGCTGCTTTTAATATTTTTTCTTTGTATTTAATTTTTGATAGTTTGATTAATTTGTGCGTTGGCATGTTTCTCCTTGGATTTATCTTGTATGGGACTCTCTGTGCTTTCTGGACTTGACTGACTATTTCCTTTCCCATAATAGGGAAGTTTTCAACTATATACTCTTCAAATATTTTCTCAATCCCTTTCTTTTTCTCTTCTTCTTCTGGGCCCCCTATAATTCATAGTTGGTGCATTTAATGTTGTCCCAGAAGCCTCTGAGACTGTTCTCAATTCTTTTCATTCTTTTTTCTGCTCTTTGGTAGTTATTTCCACTATTTTATCTTCCAGGTCACTTCTCCATTCTTCTGCCTCAATTTTTCTGCTATTTTTTCGTTCTAGAGAATTTTTAATTTCATTTACTGTGCTGTTCATCGTTGTTTGTTTGCTCTTTAGTTTTTCTAGGTCCTTGTTAAAGGTTTCTTGTATTTTCTGCATTCTATTTCCAAGATTTTGGATCACCTTTACTATCATTACTCTGAATTCTTTTTCAGGTAGACTTCCTATTTCCTCTTCATTTGTTTGGTCTGGTGGGCTTTTGCTTTGCTCCTTCACCTGCTGCGTTTTTCTGTCTTCTCATTTTGCTTAACTTATTGTGTTTGGGGTCTCCTTTTCGCAGGTTGCAGGTTCATAGTTCCCATTGTTTTTTGTGTCTGCCCCCAATGGCTAAGATTGGTTCAGTGGATTGTATAGGCTTCCTGGTTGAGGGGACTGGTACCTGTGTTCTGGTGGATGAGTCTGGATCTTGTCTTTCTGGTGGGCCGGACTGCATCCGGTGGTGTGTTTTGGGGTGCCTGTGACCTTGTTATGATTTTAGGCAGCCTCTCTGCTAATGGTGTGGTTGTGTTCCTGTCTTGCTAGTCGTTTGGCATGGGGTGTCCAGCACTGTAACTTGCTGGTCATTGAGTTGAGCTGGGTCTTAGCATTGAGACGGAGACCTCCGGGAGACCTCTCACCGATTGATATTACATGGGGCCGGGAGGTCTCTGGTGAACCAATGTCCTTATATCAGCTTTCCCACCTCTGAGGCTCAGGCCTCACACCTGGCTGGAGCACCAAGACCCTGTCAGCCACATGGCCAGGTACGTGGGCCGTTTCTTGACTTTTGGGAAGTCTGAGGTCTTCTGCCAGCGTTCAGTAGGTGTTCTGTAGGAGCTGTTCCACATGTAGATGTGTTTTTGATGTATTTGTGGGGAGGAAGTGATCTCCTTGTCTTACTCCTCCACCATCTTGAAGGTCCTCCTGCACAAATCTAAAAGCTCTTTTTTCTCCTTTCCTCTTAGAGATCACAGAAGATTAAAGTTCCAGAGCACCCAGGTAGATCATTTAGCAACTGAACAGTTTTTCTTGATAAAAACTCTTGACCAGCTAGAAACAGTGGGGAACTTCTCAATTTGATAAAGAATATCCACAAAATCCTACTGTTAAGCCATCAAGTTTGTGGTAATCTGTTATAGCAGCCACAGGGAACAGTTACAGGACCTAAGAGGCAAGGTGACTAACCTGAGGTTTGCAGTTATTATACTTGGTACATCAAGCTGCTTCATCAGCTATAAAGAACAGACTTTGGCAGCCAAACAACAAAAGATACACAGGTGACAATGCCTTGAATTTACAAAGCCATTTTCAAAGGCTTATTTGATCTTTACAGCAGCCCTATGAAGGAGGCAGTGCTGGTGGTGGTGTAAGGCACAGTCTGAACCAAACTTGGGAATCCTGACTCTGGGTCAAGACATCTTTCTCTTCCCCTGGAGTGTACTAATTTCCCCCATGAATATTCAAGAGGGTAGGAAGAGGAAACTTCTGCTAACTCAACTTCCTAAATGTCCAGGGCCTCCACATACATTATTCCATTAATCTTTGTGATAGTAAAAAGCAGGCATATTTATCACTATTTTACAGATTGAGGAACAGAGCTGCTAAATAACTTGTCTAATGGCTCATAGCCAAAAAAATGGGAGGATTGGATTCAATCCTAATTTGACTCCAGAGTTTGTGCTCTATCCACTCACCATACCACTTATTACACTGGCAAGAACCTTAACCAATCTTCAAACTTGTGTTGGTCAACAACCCATTATCCGTGGAACATTCCATCTGGCACAGAGAAATGTATAGGCAACAAGAGCATCCCGGGTGAGCACCATTTCCTGACCCACATCTTCATCACTTGTGACAAAGCACCACTTCCTTCCCTTTGGCTATGTGGAACCTCTCCTTGAGAGCAAAGAGGACGTGTGTCTGTGGGAAAAACCCCTCCCTAAACAATCTCAGGTGGGCTGCACAATGAGGTCATCTCCTATTCCTAAACAAGAGAGTCTAAATATTCCCCTGAGACCTTCTGCTCTCTCTTCTGACATTTTAAGGCCTAGGATGGCAAAGTGACCTGCCTGAAGGTGCCTGGGTCTGGGCTGCCCCTGAGCATCCCATCTTCCCAGCCAATGACGGTTCTCATCACGGTCTCTGACCAAAGGTCCCTATAATATAGGCCAGCCCCACAGTGAAGGGTCACTGAGAAGCAGTCCAGACCACCTGGCCACTTGGAGCCCATGATGAGTACACTTATCTGGATAAGTAAAAGAAAATCAAAAAACAAAAACCCCACAAAAACAAAATGAAAGTATAAAATTCCCCCAAACTCTGAAACATCTCCTAGGAGATCTGATTGCAGAGTCTAAAACTGGCCTGGGGAAAGCACTGGGAAAAATACCCTGGGGTCAGCCCTGCTGGGTGAGATGAGGAAGCCCATGGGGACAGGTGTCTGATATGGAGGCTGAGCAGACCAGTGTACCAAACAGCCCTGCCGTGGGCTGGGGTTGTAAGGTTGAGCGGAGATGGGGGCGAAAATGAGACTATGAGGTGGCTGTCTCTCAGATCTAGGCCCAGGTTTTATCCAGCATCTTTCCCCTGAGAATTCAGGAAGTCACCTTCCTGAGCAGATAGCTGTGCCCAGGTTCAAGGAGGGGAGCTGGGGACATAGCCCAGTATGGCCTGTGATGATGCCCACTGGCAGTGCTTTCCGGACCTTACCCAATCTGTACTACTCAGAAAGCCCACTCCAAGGCTTTTACCAGGTTTCCCACATCAGTGCCTCCTCCAGGGTTCAGATCTGGTTCAGAACACTGGAGTTTGGAGGTTAAGGAGAGAGATTCATGAGCATCTGTAATCTGAGGATTTTCTCCCCGAACCCTTGTCACTTTCCTGATGCTCCTGCCATCCTTCCAGACCCCAGAGACAATATGTGGAATCTCTCCCCTTCTGGGGCCTTCCTGGGACTTGACCCTGAACTTCTCATGTCCCCGCAGTCTCCACAGCTCTTTGAGAAACATTCTTGGTAGGGTTGGGTGTACTTTTTAATGTCCCTCAAATTACCCTGCACGGCAAGCCACGTAGTTTGCTAGCTTGCTTTCTGCTGCCATAAGCTACTTGAGAGAGGGAAGTGTCCTTACCATTCCACACCTTCTAGGAAGGAACAGCATTTAGGGACCAGTAACCATGACTGTTGAGCCACCAACCTCAAACCATTTCTGTGCACCAAAAACTACCTCCCATAACTCTGATCTATCTTCTTAGACAAGAGTGGTAAATATGACAATAATTTGCGAAGTACCCTAGAAACCCTGACTAACCACATTCAGCCTTGTTCTTCCCTCTGTACAAAGCTCAAACCAAGGCTGCATCTTTGGCCATTCTAGAAGACTCTTTGGTATATCCACTGAACACTCTTCCTGAAAAGGCTGGCACAGAGCTGGATTCTCCTTTGTCTCTGAATAGTTCCAGTCCCCAACCAACCAAGCCTTCCCTGGGAGACAGAGACAGCTGGGGAATGAGGACTGCATGCTCCACGAAGTCATTCAATGATCCTCTGAGATGCTCATGGGTCATGTATGCAGCCCAGAACAGGGATTCCTGTGCTGTCATGCCAAAGAAGTGGGCTGACTTGAAGTGAGTCCAGGGAAGAGGGATAGGGAAACTAGGATACTGAGTTCTGAGAAAGTCAGACTCCTTCCTCTTAGCCCCCAGAAATACAGATGTTGCCTGGCCCACCTATTTGACTCTGTATTTATTTCCCAATAAAAGAAGGGCTCTTAAAGGCAAGAAAACAAACAAACAAAAACAAAACAACAAGCTGTAGACTAATAAGCTTCAGTGAAGAACTCTAGCTGGGATCACTGGAGAGTGCAATGAATTGTGGGGACAGCCCCAGATGAAACATGGTAGAGGAAGTGTCCAGTAACTTCCTTTTCTCCATCCACTTGCCTGCCCCAACACTACCCTGAGAAAACCATTCTGTTGGCTTAAAACATAATGACTCCAAACATCCTTTAATGATGTAATCATAAAAGGACTAACACATTTAATTATCCACCACTCAAATTACTTTATCAGATATCATTTCTAGTTAAGAGCAGGACATTTAGAATATGGGATTTTTAAATATTAGGGTTCTGTCTCCTCTTTTAAAAATTGCAAATGTAATACAGCAGTGAAGAAAATTTTAAAAGAAAGAAAATAAAATCTTCCATAGTTTTCCAATCTTGTCACAACTGTTTTCAAGTTTGTAAATTTTTGTTTATAAGGTACTAGAGTGACTGGTTCAGAACTCTGGCTCTGTGGTTAGGGAGACCTGGGATTAAGTCCCCAGTCTGTTAGTTATAGATCATGTGACCTTGGCAAGCTGTTTAATCTCTCTAAGCCTTTCTTTCTTCAGCAGTAACAGAGTTAAGATGAACCATCTCATAGGATTGTTGGGAGAACTAAATGACACTAATGCAAGTAAGGTGTTCAGTGCAGTGTCTGGAGTATGATGGCCATACTGCATTTGGCATCTGTCATTTTCATTATTTCTGGAAAGTAGGCATAAGTGATTAAATGACAAACCTCATGTAGCTGCAGCAGGTGATGCACAGGAAGTACTACTTGTGGTCAAGATCAAGGGCAATACTCAGACACCTGGAACAGAATGCCTCAGGCACCCCAGAAAGGGATGTCATTCCTGGGTTTCTTCATAAGACCAATGGTAAATCTGCAGCATAAATTAGAGACAAAGCACATCATGGACCATTAAGAACTTTTAGCAATTGAAGACAGAAATGTAGATCTTCTGCAATCAGTATTTTAAAGCCCTGTTATAAAACAATTGAAAATTCTCAGCACAGACCATCACATTTGATAAAGAAAAATATCAGTGTATAAAACAGAATAAGAACAATAAAATAAAATATGAATCAGAACTGAAAATGTAAAGCAGAATGAAAATATGAACTGAACCCATAGCCACACCTGATTCAGTTTTGCAAAATTCATGTGTGGGAGGTTTTGAAGTCCGTATCAAAATCACACAGTATAATAATTGCATTTATTTTTTATTTTAACTGTAACTGTATAAAATACCTATAGAGTTCTCATTGTAGTGTGGGTTGGTCAACTTAATTTATTCTTTTGCTGTATTAAGCAATTTCAAGTCAAAAATGCCTTTGGGTATCATCATAAGTAAACGTCTGATAGTTGGGCTACTTCCAAATAATTACAGTCAAGACAGGGTGGAGACAGTGGGAGGAATACTCCTTACTGTGCAGTGACTTAAGTTAAGTACTTTCTTGCCTCAGTGGACTACTTATTCTATAAGCACATATGTAACTAAAACGACTGGTGTGCAAACAGTTTTGTGTTTTTTTAATTTAACATAATACATAAAATGTATTGTTATATGTGCTGTTTAGTTTATGAACAGAGATTTCTTAAAGAATTTCATGTTAATTATCTTGCCTTGAAAAGAGAGCAAAGGAAGAGCAAAGGATTGTTTAAATTGTTAGGTTTTGGAAGGCATTCTATGGGGTAAAAGAAGTACAGACTGTACCCGAAGACAGAGGTTGCCTTCTTTAGTTTTTCTGTTTCTAAACTTTGTGCTGTTAAGCAAGATAACAGAGTTAAAACAGTAAGGAGAAGTTCCCATCCTATGATATTTTTCTGGGCATGAATAAGTCAATTAAGAGGAGGCCTCTAAAAAGAAAAAAAAAGAGGAGGCCTCTATCTATGTTGTCTTATATTTAGGAAGCATGGCTCATAGCTCCCAGTTCTGATGACAGAGCAGGGAAACAAACATTAAAATGCTAAATCTTGGTCTCATTGGGCCTCAAGTGGCTGAGATATTAAGTCCTACTTGCTCAGATGGCAACTTGAGCTCCAGCTGTCCTTCTCAAATTTCCCACCAGCTAGAGCCGACAGCAGGAACTTCTGCAGATGTTCCCCGCTGAATCCCAAAGTGTCCACTCTTCCCCCTTGGGGAGACCCACACTGGGACAGAAGGCTGGGAGAAAGACAGGCAATCATATTGCTTCCTGTGTTGTTTACTGAACTCTTTAAAATACAAGAATCTACTTAAGAGCCTGGGTTCTAAATTTGGTTTGTCCACACAGGTGTGTTAGGTCATGGGCGTGGAAGAATATGAGAATTCTAAAATAGAAACAGCTTATTTCTCCTAAGAGCTCTGCACCAGGCCTAGACATTACAATTATTATCCCCAATTGACAGATGAGGAAATTGAAGCTTAGAGAGTTAAATAACTTGCTTGAGGTCACACAGTAAATAAGTGACAAGTATAGCACCTGAATATAAGTTCTACCACCTCCTGCCACACTGGCTTGGAATACATGCTTCCTAGCAAAGCCATTATCAAAGCCCTTAATGTCTAGGGAAAAGAAGGCCACATAAGGAGAGATCAGGGGAAGAGAACGGCTATGACCCTATGCCCTCATTCTATCACATTCTTTCTGGACTCTGTACCCTGTATTCTATATATTTATCCATAAGTATCTATGACTCTTGACTTCCTTAGTACTTCCTGTCCTCTTCTTAGGAACTGCCTCCATTTTGACCTTAGGCTCCCTCTTTCTCCCCCTCCCTCTGTCCCACTCCCATTAGTCCTTTGAGCTCTCCATCTCCCAGGACATTTCTGGCCACTGGTCCAGGTCTGTGATTGCTGCCTTGCTAACATTTTTCAGCTGCCAGTTTTCTACAAAGACTCATTCTGGGCATGCCATAAGCATGGTTCTGCTTTCCTTGTCCTCAGTTTCACATCGAATCTCCATAGGTCCTGATTCTTACTCTGTCTTTTCTCAGAAATCTCTATCTAGGACTTTCTTTTCCTTCAATTGAATTTTTATTTTATATTGGGGTATAGTTGATTTACAATGTTGTGTTAGTTTCAGGTGCACAGCTAAGTGATTCAGTTATACATATACATATATCCACTCTTTTTCAGATTCTTTTCCCATGTAGGTTTTTACAGAATATTGAGTAGAATTCCCTGTGCTATACAGTATGTGCCTGTTGATTATTTTATATATAGTAGTGTATATATGTTAATCCCAAACTCCTAATTTATCCCTCTATCCCAAGTTTCCCCTTTGGTAAACATACATTTGTTTTCGAAGTCTGTGAGTCTGTTTCTGTTTTGTAAATAAGTTCATTTGTATCATTTTTTTAGATTCCACATGTAAGTGATATTGTATGGTATTTGTATCTAGGACTTTCAATACTTGACCTCATTATTGCTCAAATTCTTCCTCAAAGGATTAATGTGTGTGACAGCTTATACTGCCACCCAAGTACCTGAGGGTTCGAGTTTGACTTTACACTAGTGGAAATTTTTTTCCAAATTGTGAAGGTGTATGTAGTCAAAGGAGAATGGGATCAGAAAAATATGAATTTGAACCATAGAGTTTTCACTCACTACTTGTATAACCTCTAGGATAAGTCACCTTGCTGATGGAACACAGCTTTTCTACCTATAATATAGTGCACTACAAGTTACCTAGTATATACTGTAATGTGCTGCTCAGACCTCCTCGAAAAAAAGCAATCATTCCCCAGTTGCTGGAAGCATTGGTGACTGACAGCTCTCAGCTGAGTCCCACTTCCGGAGCTGCCCTCAGCCAGTCCCTTCCCTGAAGGCCACCCACATCTAACAACTGGTCAGTTGGTCAATGAAAGGATATAGAAGACCAGTCCCTCTGCCTCAGTTTAGAGCAGCCCTTCAGGAGCATCCCAGGTCAAGAGTTCCTCATGGAGCCAGCTGAAGTTTTTGCTGTAACTGCATTCAGAGCTCAACTCCTTTGTCTGCTCAGTCCTACATCCTTTGCTTCCCACAGGCATTGATTCCACAAGTACTCCCCAACAAACTTCCTGCATACACATCTCCATCTCAGTCTATGTTGGGAAGAACTGACCTAAGATATAGCATATATTTTTTGAATGTTAAAACAACATAGGGTATATAAAGCACAGTATTTGATATAGCATGGTCACTCAATATTTGCTACTTCCCTCCCCTTCCTATTGTTCTTTTCTCTCACTGATTCCTAATGATACTTGACGTAGTGAACCTAGGCCTTCTAACAGGAGGCAATGTCCCTCTTCCCACCTGATCAAAGCTCCTTTAAACATACAAAGGGTTAAAAACATTTTTGGAAAGGCTTTCATCCTCTTGATGGGAGCCACCAAAAGTTTTAAGTTGGCCAGTGACCAGGTCATATTTCTGTTTAGAAAGCTTACTTTGGCCATAGTGTGGGAGAAATTTAGGTAAAACTAGAGGCTGGGAAATGATTAGCAGAAAAAATGGTCTCCACTAAGAAGTGGCAGTGAGGTGGGAGAGAAGGAGGTCCATTGCAGACATTTTATAGTTGGGTTTGGTAGTGTTTGGTGACTGTTAGGGTATGGGGTCTAAAGGAGAAGGACCTCTAAAGTGACGTTTAGACTTATGGTGTAGTTTCCAGGCATATAGCAATGTCATTCTCTAAGATAGGAAGTATAGGAGATGGAGATAACTTTGGATCAAAATTAGGAGCAAGGGCATAAGATTACTTTGTTGGCTTGGGATGGGTACAGTTGAAGTGGTTTTGGTTCACCCAGATGGAGATTTCCAAGGAGTACTTGAATATATAGAGCTGAATTTCAGAGGAGAGGTATAATCTGGAGAAAAACAGAAACAACAAAACCAAGTAAACCTTAGAAGCCACCTTTCAAACTTCCTCATCTCACACTCAGAAAGCTGAGGTTTAGAGGTTACCACCTCTGAAGGATTTGCCAGAAGCCACGTGGCCAGTTTTTTAAAGCCATGACCAGAAATCAGGTCTCTTGGGTCAGTGTACCCATTCCTTAACTGAGTTTCATTTTGCTCTATTTATATATATGTTTCCCCAATTTAACAATGCCTACTATACAGTAGGTGTTAAAAGTGTTTGTGGAATGAACATACTAATTGCAACCATTCTTTGAGGTAGGGCTGGCCTCTCCCCTCCACAACATCACTGAAATTTTACCTCAGTGGCATCTTGGAAATCATCAGACCCAGAGAAGTCCTATTAAGCCACCAAATTTACATTTCCCCAGGTACCTCCTGACCCCTCTTCACTTCCTCTGAGAGCCAGATCTCTGTTGTGCAGGTCACACCCATGGGCAGGGTTTCTGTGGAGTCCACAGACCCTGAATGGGAAAATTGATAAAAGCAAGAAGAATAGAAAGAAGGTATTATTTGGGGGCACAGAGATCATGTAATCAATTCCTTTTTATTCTACATTTGGAAAAACTTAGGCTAAGACCTTGTTCTGGATGATTTATTGAGGTTATCCTATTTAATCCTGGTGAAAAGATCATCCACTTGTTTTACATGAGGAAACTGAGACTAGAAAGTTTACTTTTCCTGAAGTTCTAAAACTGGTGGATTTGGAACTCAAACCCAAGACTGTCTGGCTCCAAAGGTTATGCTCTTTCCCTCATACCATGCAGCCTTCCAGAGGCTCCCATCGTGTGTGGTTCCAGGTCTTAAGTATAAGCATGGATAGCAAACATGTCCATTCCAGTGCTTTCTCTAGGTATCAATAGGCCCTTCAATTTTCCCATCTTAGCAGACCCTGCAGAATTCAGTGCTCTGGGGTCTGGGAGAATCCAGGAGACCTTTATGAACATAAAATAGGTAATGGGTCGAGCCCAAGGGAGTGCCTAGTGGGCATCAGGAAATCCCAAAGGAAGGAGAGAACATTTTTGACTTCTAGCCTCAACTCTGCTGGTAACTTGTTACGTGGCCTTGGGTATATCACTTCCCTCTCTTGGTCTTCTAAAATTGAAGAAAATATGGGGAAATGCAAATTTTCTGGGCTTCCCTGCTAATGATTTCCAAGTCTTCTCTGTAATAATCATCTCCATCACACAGGGTATGGAAAGAGGTGATGTATGGGGAAAGAGAGAAACTCATCCCTAAGAAGTGGTTTGGGGGCTTTGGAGAAGCAACAATTAGTTTGAATCTTAACAAATGAGTAGGAGTTTGTTAGGCAAACAAGGAGGAGGAGGGGAGATTCCAGGAAGTACAAAAGATTGAGCAAAGGTGCTGAGTGAGTTTTGGGAACTGCAAGTAGTTCAGGAAGGTTACAGCACTTGCTGCAAGGGAGGATCCAGGTTACAAAATAGATAAGAGACATCCACAGAAGCCAAGTCATGTAGACATTAATTAGTAACCTTGAGGCCCTCTAAACAGTTTATCCTTGAAGACTGTAGGCATGGAGATGTCACAGTCAAACTTGTGTTTTAAAAAGACCCTTCTGCTCTGATTTCTGCCCTCTACCAGAGAATATAGCACAGCAAAGAAAGGAGCTGCTCCTATTGCCTGGGAACTGGAATGGAAAGACATTTGTGGGACAGACCATCCAGAGCCACAGCCAACCTGTAGCCCCTACTTATCTGTTATTCATGACAGCCCTCTTCTCTTCTTGATTGATTTGACAGAAAAATGGTAAGAAGAACACTGTTATCCACACCTCATAGAGCTGCAGAATTAATTAATTACCTCTATTGTTTTTGACAAACACCCCCAGGGGAAAGACTTTCACACTGTGTGATTTTCTAGCCAGGTTTAATAAAGACAGCCTTGCAGATGGGGTCTTTCAAGGAACCACCAGACAGATCAAATAATGACAGTTCTCTGGGAATGAAGTTTTGAAAGAGTTCCAATCCCTTTCTACCCCTCCAGTGGCTTCCAGGCTGTTAGTTTTCACCATGATTGTGGACTTTTGGTTTTAGAGGCAAGAGAGAGGCTAGAGTGGAGTGGGAACGGGGCAGGTTAAAATGCCACAGAGCTCACTGTTCTTACTGGGATTCAGCCATTTTTCTTGAATAAACATTCCTTGAATTGTTGTAAGCCTTTGGTTAATTTCTAGAATTCTGAAAAAGTTGATTCTGATCATTCCCCACCCCCACCCCACCCCCAGTTTTCTCATTGCTTTTACAGATGAGAGAGTTTTCGGAGGTCCATACTCTGCCATTTTTGCTAACATCTACTATTTGGGGGGGTGTAAAATTCTCATTCTATTAAGGGGATTCTCATCTACTAGGTTGATTTTTTTAATTGTCATAAAATTTTTACATCTTTTCTTTGTCTATTGAAGTGATTGTATGCTTTTTCCCCTTTAATGAGCCATTGTGATTAACTGCATAAATAGATTGTTCAAAGTGAAACCATCTTTGCATTCCTGGGATAAACCTATGGTATATCTTATTGGGTTAAGGAATTCCATTTGTTAATATTTTATTTAGAATTTCTATCCACAGGTGAGCTCGGTCTATAATACAGAGAAATAAAAGAAGAATAATTATCATTTGGACAACTGAACTCAGAAAAGTCAGTAACCATGACGTGACTTCCGTGTACAAGAGTTGGCTGTAACTTTTAGTTGGTTCCTCTTGGGAAGTAGGTACATCCATTTGAGGCTACACATGGCAAATCAGTTAGCGTTAGGATTAGATGAGTTGAAGAAGGCTGAAAAAGAGTGCTTTAAGCAAGGTACATGTTTATTATTTCCTCAACTAAACTAAAAGAAGACAAGAGGTAGGCAGTTTATTTTAGTATGGTGATTCTTTGGATAGCTTTAGAATATCTGGGATAGCTCTAGGATATGGTGGTTCTACTATCCTTATGTTGTAACCCTTGTTCTCATAGTCCAAGATGGCTATTGAAGCTCCATCCATTCATTTTTGTCCCAGGCAGCAGGATGAAGGAAGAAATGAAAATACTTCCCCATTCATTCTCAGAAATCCCACACAATTTCTGCTTATATAGCAATGGCTAAAACTTAGCTATGTGTAAAGGAGTTGGGAAATGCACCCTTTAGATGAACGGAACACATCCAACTAAACATCAGGGTTTGTTACTTTGAGGAAAAAAAGGAAGATAAATATTTATTTAATAAGCAATTAGGAGTCTCTGCCACCCAGAGAATGGTTTGATCATGGAAGAGAGGACATATTTGTAATCAGATGTATGGGAAGAAGGTGAAGGTGTACGTGCTTGCATGAACATTTGCTCGGCAGTCAAGGAGAATGGGGAGGACATCTACCAACATTACGTGCTCATCTCATTTTCTCTGAGAACAGTGTCAAAATAGAATTTATCCCTCACATTTATTAAAAGTTAAATGCAAGTTTCTTGGTCTGGGTGCTAATTTTACAGGCATGTTTACTTTGTAGAAATTTACCAAGCACTTTTCAGAACATATGTAATATTCCAATAAGGAAAGATAATGAGAAATAGTGACTGGGAGAAAATACTGACTTTTAAAGTTTTGTTTCAAATCCTTCCCTAATTTTATCCATTTGAGCCACAACACTTTGAACCTATTTTCTCTCCCCTTTGTATAGAAATATACTATTATTTAGCATATAAATATATTTATATTATTTTATTATCATATATAAATATATAATAAAATTTATATAAGTATATATATTTATCAGGATCATTTCTGAGGCCCACACATCTACCTATAAAACCTTGGTATTGCATTACATTAATTATCTCATATCTAGAAAAAATTTTATAAAATAAACCCAAATTAATATTCAGAATTTTTCAATGAAATATTTCAAATTTCACAATTTTCTAACTTGCCAACTCACCCTGCAGAAATTTCACATAGAAACACTTCTATCAATACCTGTAACATCCTTGAAATTTCCCATACGTCAGCGAGAACAACCTATCAAAGCACAAAACTGGCTGTGCAACTTTCCTGCTCAAAGCCAAGCAATGGCTTGCTAATGTTTTTAGGATAAAATTCCCAAGACCCTGCATGATATGGTCCCTGTTACCCCATCAGTCTTGTCTCCTGCTACACTTTCTCTAGCTTTCCCAGACACACTGGTCTTCTCTCATTCTGAATCTCAGGAGTGGCAAGCTTCTCATGAATTATGGTTTCCTGAATTCAGTTTTGTATCTTTGGTGCTGATGCAAGGCAGGAGGAGGTGGGAATTAGAGCAGTGTCTCTATAGGTGCTGGTCTATGGATCTGTCCGATGGTACCAATAACTATCTCTGACTCTACTTGGAAATTCATAAGAGGATGGGGCTGATTCTCCTCCAGCCTCACCTCTCCAGAGCCCTCACAAGAGATTGGAGAGGGATCACTGGCTCTTTTCAGAGTACCTCCTGCCTTTCCAGTTTTTCTCATAAAAAGAACACCCCAGCCTACTATGGATGTATATAAATTTCTTTACTGAATTGTCCATGGGATCTCAAAAGCCCAAGGAACTTTAGCAAATCCAGCAGTCATAGGAATTTACATATAAAGCAGAATGTCACAAAGTCTGCAAGCGAAGCTGATTCACCTTGGTGGGGAACCCTAAAAATTTGCCCATTAAATCTTGCCACCTAGATGCCAGTGTTTAGCTTTTCTTTTGATTCTTCAATTTACTCCAAAACCCTTCAGTGAGATTCTCTCCCACCTTTTTTGTTTGGGTGTCTTGCATACAACCAGCTGATACACGAGGCACAGTTTCTGCCCTTTCAGTCCTTTCTCATCTTTTGCAAATACAAATGCCCTGGCTTTGCCCTGACATTGCTTGAAATTCTCCTTTGCTCAATCAAAGTTGATTTTGAAGTGGAGAAAGGTAAATTCTAGTCTAAAGGGTGAGGGAGAAAATGGGTCCATTGCATTCTCATTGAGTCGCCTTGTCAGTGAAATTTTGAAGCTGATTTTCTCACTAGTATTCCTAAGAAATATGCAGACATCAGTCACATTAGGAAAATGAGATTTTTTTTTGGGGGGGGGGTGCTGTGTGGCATATGGAATCTTAGTTCCCCGCCAGGGATCACACCTGTGCCCCCTGCACTGGAAGTGTGGAGTCCCAACCTCTGGACCACCAGGGAAGTCCCAGAAAAATGAGACTTTTCTTATTGATCTGACCCTGACTTTTGTGAAATTAAAGTCCCAGAATTATTGTGCTAAGGAACATTTGATTCTTTGAGAACGGGTTTATTTTTCAAGAGCCACCGCCCAAGATAGCTCTCTATTTTCCACCTAGAAATGTGGCAATAGCTTATTTTAGATACTTTTAAATTCAGACCTCTCCAGCAGCCAGGTTAGTTTTTTCTTCCAGAGCATCCCTGCTTCATGCTCCTTTCCTCTTTCTTAAAGGCTCCTCCACACACCCGTCCCTGACCTATCTAATGTCTGCTCATTTTTCAGCCTCTGATTCCAAGGGGAAGCTCTCTCTGACCCTCAAAACCAGATCCAGTCATCCTGGTTTGCATATGCTCAGCTCTCACAAGCTCATCTGTCTAGCAGTTGTCATATCTGACACCTGTCACATTGTCATAATTGAAATTAAATTACCAATTTTCCTTTGTGCTGACTCAACACTTCCAGTGCAGGGGGCGCAGGTATGATCCCTGGTGGGGAACTAAGAGTAGAATGTAATCTGCATGAAGGCAAGAACTGTGTCTGTCTTTCTACATGCTATATCTAGAATGGTGTTTGAATCATAGCAGCTGCTCAATAAATACATATAACCACTTTTTAAAATAGTCTGAACTTGGTTGTTTGGACACTAACATCAAAGAATGTGCTTTTCCCCCCATTTACATCAGGACTATGTCAAACTGCCTTCTGTCACTTAAGGATGTTTTGGGAAAATCCCTCAGTTTCATTTTCATCACTTCTAGTAACTTAACAGTACAGTTCAATGTAAAACTCCCCTTTAACCTCTTCCTGTCACTCCAGCTCAGGCTTGCCTCATGGTCCAAAAAGTCTATAATAGGGAGGGGGATATGGTTTAAACTCCCCCACACCCCTCCTATTTTACCTCGCCCATTTCCAGCTTCTCAAGTGGTTTTAGGTCAGGGAGGAAAGGGTCAAACTCTTTCTTAGTTACTTGGCTTCTGTTGGTTATCTCTGTTTCTCCGGATAATACTAATCCACTGTAGATGCCTTCTCTGACAGATACCTGAATATTGGCTCTTTGGTGGAGCATGGGTTTGAAAGTCTTGGCAGTGGTGGGGGTGAGGAGTTCTCCACAGAAGAGTGCTGATGTGGGAGATGTTCTCTGGCTTCGCCTCTTCCTGCCCTCCCCCGACTCAACTCCCACTGATGATGTACCATACAACCTCCTGCTTCTGAGACCTGCCTTCCTGGTGGCCAAGACAACTGAAACCTGGTACTGTCTGCAGAGTCCACTGTGGAAGCTCATACATGTCAAGGAGTAAGTGTACAGGCTGCTTCTTCATCTAGCTCCAATGTCGTGTTTCTACCTCAGGGAAGATCAATGGACCTACTGCCCAACTAGAGAGTAAGATGTTAATCTACACTTCCTTTGCACATCTTAAATCTCTCATGTAGTACTTTCAGGGCCCCCTTCATCTGGCATTGTGGAAAGGGGACCACACTCCTGAGGAGGGGAGGAGAAAGTCACAGGTCTCTCCAAACTCCAACCATCTTGATCCTGATGATTTTCTCTTCTCTCCCTAGTCTTCTGCTTATATAGAAGGGGGATGAAGAGTGCTGGGGTGATTGCTGGGGTAGCAAAGTCAGTTCAGTCACCCATGACTAAACCTAGACATTGTGCTATCCATGATTTATTTGCAGCTCTATTTAGAATGTGAGGTCTCTTTCTTGTAGCTCTAAATGAGAGGCATTTGGAAAAGTCCTGCCAGGAACTCCATTACAAATATCTGTTGATCCAGCCTCCACGGAGGGCAGAGGGGCAGGGGATTGAGCTGTTACCGATAGACAAGAATTTAATCAGTAGTGCCTAATGGAAGCTCCATAAAAACCCTAAATGAAGGGGTTCCAAGAACTTCTGGGTTGGGGAACCCGTCCACAATTTGGGAGAGTGGTGGACCCTAAACTCCACGGTGACAGAAGCTCCTGGACTCTGGACCCTCCCAGACCTCGCCCTCCACCTCTTTCTCTGGCTGTTCATCCCTTTATCATAAATGGAAAGACCTTCAAGATGGCGGAAGAGTAAGGCGTGGAGATCACCTTCATCCCCACAAATACATCAGAAATACACCTGCATGTGGAGCAACTCCTGCAAAACACCTACTGAACACTGGCAGAAGACCTCAGACCTCCCAAAAGGCAAGAAACTCCCGACGTTCCTGGGTAGGGGAAAAGAAAAAAGAAAAAACAGGGACAAAAGAATAGGGATGGGACCTGCGCCTCTGGGAGGGAGCTGTGAAGGAGAAAAGGTTTCCACACACTAGGAAGGCCCTTCACTGGCGGAGACGGGGGTGGGGATGGCGGGGGTGAAGCTTCGGAGCCACAGAGGAGAGCGCAGCAACAAGGGTGCAGAGGGCAAAGCGGAGAGATTCCCGCACAGAGGATCGGTGCCGACCAGCACTTACCAGCCCGAGAGGCTTGTCTGCTCACCCGCCAGGGCGGGCGGGGGCTGGGAGCTGAGGCTCTGGCTTCGGAGGTCGGATTCCAGGGAGAGGACTGGGGTTGGCGGCGTGAACACAGCCTGAAGGGGGCTAGTGCTCCACAGCTAGCCAGGAGGGAGTTCGGGAATAGGTCTTGACCTACCGAAGAGGCAAGAGACCATTGTTTCAGGGTGCGCGAGGGGAGGGGATTCATTGTTTCGGGGTGCACCGCTTAAACGAGCTCTAGAGACGGGCGCAAGCCACGGCTATCAGTGCAGGCATAAAACGCTAACGCTGCTGCTGCAGCCACCAAGAAGCCTGTGTGTAAGCAGAAGTCACTATCCACACCTCCCCTCCTGGGACCCTGTGCAGCCCACCATTGCCAGGGTCCCATGATCCAGGGACATCTTCCCCGGGAGAACACACGGCACACGTCAGGCTGTTGCAACATCACGCTGGCCTCTGCCACCACAGGCTCGCCCCACACTACGTACCCCTCCCTCCCCCCGGCCTGAATGAGCCAGAGTCCCCTAAACACCTGCTACTTTAACCCCGTCCTGTCTGGGCGGGAATAGACGTCCTCAGGTGACCTACACTCAGAGGTGGGGCCAAATCCAAAGCTGAACCCCAGGAGCTGTGCAAAGAAGAGAAATGGAAATTACTCCCAGCAGCCCCAGGAGCAGCGGATTAAACCTCCACAAGGAACTTGATGTACCCTGAATCTGTGGAATACCTGAATAGACAACAGATCATCCCAAAATTGAGGTGGTGACTTTGGAAGAAGCAATATATATATTTTTCTTTTTTCTCCTTTTGTGACCGTGTATGTGTAGGCTTCTTTGTGTGATTTTGTCTGTATAGTTTTCCTTTTACCATTTGTCCTAGGGTTCTGTCTGTCAGTTTTTTTGTTATTGTTTGTGTTTTGTTTTTGTTTTTTGGATAGTTTTTAGCACTTGTTATCATTGGTGGATTTGTTTTTTTGGTTTGGTTGCTCTCCTCTTTCGTTCCTTTTTTATTTCTTTTTTTATTACTTTTTAATTTTTTATATTTTTAATAATTATTTTTTATTTTAATAAATTTTAAATTTTATTTTCTTTCTTTCTTTCTTTTTCTCCCTTATCTGCTGAGCCATGTGGCTGACAGGATCTTGGTGCTCTGGGCAGGTAAGTCCTGTGTCTCTGAGGTGGGAGAGCTGAGTTCAGGACTTCGATCCACCAGAGATCTGGCTCCACATAACATCAAACGGTGAAAGCTCTCCCAGAGATCTCCATCCCTATGCTGAGACCCAGTTCCACTCAACGACAAGCAAACTACAGTGCTGGACACCTTATGCCAAACAACTAGCAAGACAGGACCACAACCCCACCCATTAGCGGAGAAGCTGCCTAAAATCATAATAAGGTCACAGACACCCCAAAACACACCACCAGATGTGATCGTGCCCACCAGAAAGACAAGATCCAGCCTCATCCACCAGAACACAGGCACTAGTACCCTCCACCAGTAAGCCTACATAACCCACTGAACCAACCTTAGCCACTTGGGGCAGACACCAAAAACAATGGGAACTACGAACCTGCAGCCTACGAAAAGGGGACCCCAAACATAATAAGTTAAGCAAAATGAGAAGACAGAGAAACACACAGCAGAAGAAAGAGCAAGGTAAAAACCCACCACACCAAATAAATGAAGAGGAAAGAGGCAGTCTACCTGAAAAAGAATTCAGAGTAATGATAGTAAAGATGATCCAAAATCTTGGAAATAGAATGAAGAAAATACAAGAAACATTTAACAAGGACCTAGGAGAACTAAAGAGCAAACAAACAATGATAAACAACAAAATAAATGAAATTGAAAAAATTCTCTAGAAGGAATAAATAGCAGAATAATTGAGGCAGAAGAATGGATAAGTGATCTGGAAGATAAAATAGTGGAAATAACCACTGCAGAGCAGAATAAAGAATGAAAAGAATTGAGGACAGTCTCAGAGACTTCTGGGACAAAATTAAACGCACCTACATTTAAATTATAGGGGTCCCAGAATAAGAAGAAAAAAAGAAATGGACTGAGAAAATATTTGAAGAGATTATAGTTGAAAACTTCCCTAATATGGGAAAGGAAATAGTTAATCAAGTCCAGGAAGCACACAGAGTCCCATACGGGATAAATTCAAGGAGAAACACGCCAAGACACAAATTAATCAAACTATCAAAAATTAAATACAGAGAAAAAATATTAAAAGCAGCAAGGGAAAAACAACAAATAACATACAAGGGAATACCCATAAGGTTAAGAGCTGATCTTTCAGCAGAAACTCTGCAAGCCAGAAGGGAATGGCAGGACATATTTAAAGTGATGAAAGGGAAATAACTGCAACCAAGATTACTCTACCCAGCAAGGATCTCATTCAGATTCCATGGAGAAATTAAAACCTTTACAGACAAGCAAAAGCTAAGAGAATTCAGCACCACTAAACCAGCTTTCCAAACAATTGCTAAAGGAACTTCTCTAGGCAGGAAACACAAGAGAAGGAAAAGACCGAAAATAACAAACCCAAAACAATTAAGAAAATGGTAATAGGAACATACATATTGATAATTACCTTAAATGTAAATGGACCAAATGCTCCAACCAAAAGACATAGACTGGCTGAATGGTACAAAAACAAGACCCAGGGACTTTCCTTGTGGTGCAGTGGTTAAGAATCCACCTGCCAATGCAGAGGACAGGGGTTAGAGCCCTGGTCTGGGAAGATCCCACATGCTGCGGAGCAGCTAAACCCATGTGCCACAACTACTGAGCCTGCATGCTGCAACTACTGGAGCCTGTGCACCTAGAGCCCATGCTCCGCAACAAGAGAAGCCACCAAAATGAGAAGCCCGTGCACTGCAACGAAGAGTAGCTGCTCCTCACCGCAACTAGAGAAAGCCCATGTGCAGCAATGAAGAACGAACACAGCCAAAATAAATAATTTTATTTTAAAAAAATGTTTAAAAATAAAAAACAAGACCCATATTTATGCTGTCTACAAGAGACCCACTTCAGACCTAGGGATACATACACACTGAAAGTGAGGCGATGGAAAAGATATTCCATGCAAATGGAAATCAAAAGAAAGCTGAAGTAGCAATTCTCACTTCAGAAAATGTATACTTTAAAATAAAGACTATTACAAGAGACAAAAAAGGACACTACATAATGATCAAGGGATCAATCCAAGAAGAAGATATAACAATTGTAAATATTTATGCAACCAACATAGGAGCACCTCAATACATAAGGCAAATGCTAACAGCCATAAAAGGGGAAATTGACAGTACCACAATCATAGTAGGGGACATTAACACCCCACTTTCACCAATGGACAGATCATCCAAAATGAAAATAAATAAGGAAACACAAGCTTTAAATGATACATTAAACAAGGTGGACTTAATTGATATTTATAGGACATTCCATCCAAAAACAACAGAATATACTTTCTTCTCAAATGCTCATGGAACATTCTCCAGGATAGATCATATCTCTTGGGTAACAAATCAAGCCTTGGTAAATTTAAGAAAATTGAAATCATATCAAGTATCTTTTCCAACCACAATGCTATGAAACTAGATATCAATTACAGGAAAAAAATCTGTAAAAAATACAAACACATGGAGGCTAAACAATAGACTACTTAATAACCAAGAGATCACTGAAGAAATCAAAAAATACCTAGAAACAAATGACAATGAAAACACGATGACCTAAAACTATGGGATGCAGCAAAAGTAGTTCTAAGAGGGAAGATTATAGCAGTACAATCCTACCTCAAGAAACAAGAAATATCTCAAATAAACAACCTAACGTTACACCTAAAGCAATTAGATAAAGAAGTATAAAAAAACCCCCAAAGTTAGCAGAAGGAAGAAAATCATAAAGATCTGATAAGAAATAAATGAAAAAGAAATGAATGAAACAATAACAAAGATCAATAAAACTGAAAGCTGGTTCTTTGAGAAGATAAACAAAATTCATAAACCATTAGCTAGACTCTCATCAAGAATAAAAAGGGAGAAGATTCAAATCAATAGAACTAGAAATGAAAAAGGAGAAGTAACAAATGACACTGCAGAAATACAAAGGATCATGAGAGATTCCTACAAGCAACTCTATACCAAAAAAATGGACAACCTGGAAGAAATGGACAAATTCTTAGAAATGCACAAACTGCCAAGACTGAACCAGGAAGAAATAGAAAATATGAACAGACCAATCACAAGCACTGAAATTGAGACTGTGATTAAAAATCTTCCAACAGGGCTTCCCTGGTGGCGCAGTGGTTGAGAGTCCACCTGTCAATGCAGGGGACGCGGGTTCGTGCCCCGGTCCGGGAAGATCTCACATGCCGCAGAGCGGCTGGGCCCTTGAGCCATGGCCGCTGAGCCTGTGCGTCCGGAGCCTGTGCTCCACAACGGGAAAGGCCACAACAGTGAGAGGCCTGTTTACCGCAAAAAAAAAAATCTTCCAACAAACAGAAGCCCAGGACCAGACGTCCTCACAGGCGAATTCTATCAAACATTTAGAGAAGAGCTAACACCTATCCTTCTCAAATTCTTCCAAAATATAACAGAGGGAGGAACACTCCCAAACTCATTCTACGAGGCCACCAGCACCCTGATACCAAAACCAGACAAGGATGTCACAAAGAAAGAAAACTACAGGCCAATATCACTGATGAACATAGATGCAAAAATCCACAAGAAAATACTAGCAAACAGAATCCAACAGCACATTAAAAGGATCATACACCATGATCAAGTGGGGTTTATCCCAGGAATGTAAGGATCCTTCAATATAGGCAAATTAATCAATGTGATACACCACATTAACAAATTGATCACAAGATGATCATATGATCATCTCAATAGATGCAGAAAAAGCTTTCGACAAAATACAACACCCACTTATGATAAAAACCCTCCAGAAAGCAGGCACAGAGGGAACTTTCCTCAACGTAATAAAGGCCATGTATGACAAACCCACAGCCAACATCGTTCTCAATGGTGAAAAACTAAAACCATTTCCACTAAGATCAGGAACAGGACAAGGTTGCCCACTCTCATCACTATTATTCAACATAGTTTTGGAAGTTTTAACCACAGCAATCAGAGAAGAAAAAGAAATAAAAGGAATCCAATTGTAAAGCAATTATACTCCAATAAAGGTGTTTAAAAAACAAACAAACAAACAAATATTTGTTGAGGGAATGAGCCAATGGGTTTGTTGTGCTGTCTGCTCCATAGGGAGCCTCTGCCCAAGCTGGGCTCCCAGGCACAGAGGTTACTGTCCTGGGAGGCATTCATTCAGGAGATCACTTTTCTCATTTCACTTAGGAAGGAAAGAAACCATCCAAGGTAGTGCCTATCAGGAACTGTGCAGACCCTCATTGGCAGATGGTACATCAGGGGCAGAAATGTCTGGGTAAAAAGCAGGAGAAGTGAAAGAAATAATCAGTACTGTGAGGTGGAACAGAGGAATGAAAAATTAAGAGATGGGAAGATAGTGGAATAGAAAATGAGGGTGAGAGAAATTTGGAAAGAGAGAAGAAGGAGGAGAGAGGAGAGAAGACTAAGAGGTGGGCGTGATCGGGAGGGGACTGGGCAAAGGAACTGTGCTATAGCTTGCCCAGCTGGAGCATGGGGGGATGGGTAGTGCAGCTGGTGAAACAGGGAAAGGTCCTGTGGTTACCACTTTCCAGCTGGTACAGGTGTCTCTGGGCTAAATCTGTCCCCTCCCCCACCATGCAATCTTCTGAGAAGGTTGGGGGAGTGCGGGAGAATAGCAGGAGGTTGGGAGGAGAGGAAACCACACCTCTCCAGGTGCAGGGGCTGACACTTTAACAAATGTGCTTAAATATAACCCAAAGGCACTGGAGGAGGTTGATCCTGTTATTCCTGGACAAGAAGTAAGGATAAAGGATGGAACATTTCTACGACTGCTTTGCTCTCAGCAAGAGTTGTGTAAATACACATGGTCAAAGAAGCCATCTAAAACCCAATGAAGAATTTTGGAAAGACTTCTGCCAACACCCAACATTGTTTCCTTAAGAAGAGTGTTCAGGAAAAGAGCTTGACACAGAGCCAGGCACATAGAAAACCTCCATCAGTGTTAGTTCTTATTAAGCAGCTCCCAACACAGAGCCTCAGTATGCAGCATGGCCAGGCACTTGCTAAATATGGGCAGGGAATGAATGAACGCATTGGTCCAAGGGTCCAGGTTTAATTTGTCTTGTCCCACCTCCAGGGCCAATCCAAGCTGTTTGTGCAGTCAGATATGAAAGCTGCATTCTCTCAGTTCACAGGAGCTCCTGGCCTTGCAAAGCTTCCATGTGTCACCTTGTGCTGCCTGTTGGAACAAGCTGGTCCCTGGTGGCTTATCCGATGCACCAGAGAACCATGGGGACCTGGGAGTGACCAATGGAAAATTTAACTTGAGAAGGGAAGGAGTGTGGTATACAGGAGCAGAGTAGGGCAGGCAGTGGAGGAGCGAACCAAGTCCCATGGACAGGCCTAGAATCATGAAGCTAAGTTCAGAACAAGGAAGCTTAGAGACCTTTTCTTGTACCTTGAGGCTCAGAAAGCGGTCCATGGACAGCAGCGTTAGCATCCTGTGGGGGTCCTTCTAGAAATGCAGAGTCTTGGTCTCCACCCCAGACCTACTGATTCAGAGCTTGCATTTTAACAAGATCTCAAGGTGATTTGCTACTGTTAAAGTGAAGGTTAGAGAAGCACTGGACTAATCCAAGACTTTTTTTTTTTTAACATCTTTATTGGAGTATAATTGCTTTACAATGGTGTGTTAGTTTCTGCTTCATAACAAAGTGAATCAGTTATACATATACATATGCTCCCATATCTCTTCCCTCTTGCGTCTCCCTCGCTCCCTCCCTCCCTATCCCACCTCTCTAGGTGGTCACAAAGCACCGAGCTGATCTCCCTGTGCTATGCGGCTGCTTCCCACAAGCTATCTACCTTACGTTTGGTAGTGTATATATGTCCATGCCACTCTCTCACTTTGTCACAGCTTACCCTTCCCCCTCCCCATATCTTCAAGTCCATGCTTTAGTAGGTCTGTGTCTTTATTCCCGTCTTACCTCTAGGTACTTCATGACTTTTTTTTTTTCCTTAGATTCCATATATATGTGTTAGCATATGGTATTTGTTTTTCTCTTTCTGACTTCCTTTACTCTGTATGACAGACTCTAGGTCCATCCACCTCACTACAAATAACTCTATTCTGTTTCTTTTTATGGCTGAGTAATATTCCATTGTATATATGTGCCACATCTTCTTTATCCATTCATCTGATGATGGACACTTAGGTTGCTTCCATGTCCTGGCTATTGTAAATAGAGCTGCAATGAACATTGTCGTACATGACTCTTTTTGAATTATGGTTTTCTCAGGGTATATGCCCAGTAGTGGGATTGCTGGGTCATATGGTAGTTCTATTTGTAGTTTTTTAAGGAACCTCCATACTGTTCTCCATAGTGGCTGTATCAATTTACATTCCCACCAACAATGCGAGAGTTCCCTTTCCTCCACACCCTCTCCAGCATTTATTGTTTCTAGATTTTTTGATGATGGCCATTCTGACCGGTGTGAGATGATACCTCATTGTAGTTTTGATTTGCATATCTCTAATGATTAATGATGTTGAGGATTCTTTCATGTGTTTGTTGGCAATCTGTATATCTTCTTTGGAGAAATATCTACTTAGGTCTTCTGCCCATTTTTGGATTGGGTTGTTTGTGTTTTTGACATTGAGCTGCATGAGCTGCTTGTAAATTTTGGAGATTAATCTTTTGTCAGTTGCTTCATTTGCAAATATTTTCTCCCATTCCAAGACTTTTTAAACTTAAACTTGCTGCCATGGAGCCATCAGAGGGCAGTGCTGCAGAGCTCCCCAGAGCTGACTGAAGGATGACAGGAAACTTGTCTTCAGACTTCAGTTCACATGAGGCTGTTCATGGTAAGAACTTTAGGCCAATGCTGGAATATCTTCTTTGCACAAAGACAAAGGCTTGAGTTCACTGATAATCATCCCACTAACTTTTGAAATATATGAGGGTCTGAGGAACACATGAGAATCAGGTTTGATCCCTGTACTAGAACTCTCAGAGAAGCAATTGTCTTGGCCATAGGGTATGAGGCATCCTCGAGGCAAACCTGGCTTCATGGGCATGTGACCTAAGCAAGCAAACAGGGCCCTATGCTCAGAAGGGTGCTACACTTGGTTTAGTACTCTGCTGTCACCATCTTGAAATTCTTTTTTTTCCCCTTTTTTGTAATTTAATTTTTATTTTATATTGGGGTATAGTTGATTTAGAGTGTTGTTTTAGTTTCAGGTGTACTGCAAAGTGAATCAGTTATACATATAAGTATATCCATTCTTTTTCAGATTCTTTTCCCGTATAGGTTATTACAGAATATTGAGTAGAGTTCCCTGTGCTATACAGTAGATCACTGTTGATTATCTATTTTATATATAGTCGTGAGTATATGTTACTATATGTAACATAGTGAGTATATGTTATTCCCAAACTCCTAAATTATCTCTCTTCCCCACTTCCCCACCCCCTCCCCGGCAACCACAAGTCTGCTCTTAAAGTCTGTGAGTCTATCTGTTTTGCAAGTAAGTTCATTTGTATCAGTTTTTTTTTTAGATTCCACATATAAGTAATAACGTATGATATTTGGAGTTGAAATTCTTAATAATTTTATCTTTCAAGTTGTGTTTTAAGTGAAGTCCGTTGAGACCAGGGAGCCACACACATGAGCAGGAGATGCGTGCACTATGCATGTCAGTCACTGTTCCTTGTGGCCTCGTTCATGGTACCGCATGAGTGCAGAATCCAGTGGAGGCACAACGCACAGGAGTTCAGTGAGACTCAAAACAAGTACAAAGGAGTTGTGTTACGGAAGCCACTGGCTTCCATAGAGTGCTGGTAGAATGTGTGTGGACGTATGAGCTATGAAATATGAACTGAGTGATTTCAATGATTCTACATACAAAGTAAATATTCTTGTATTTCTTTCAAAACTGACATTGCACAATATAAACAGTAAAATTCATAGTAATAGTTTAAGATTTTAATTTTCCTTTCCTTAGAACATCTTTAAATAGCAAGTTAAAAAATACCATCCCAAGTAGAGAGAGTCTGTGGAAGAAAGGAAAAAGCTTCATTTTGGTACATTTAATGGCACTCTTTTCCTGCTTTTTGAACAAGCGGTCCTTCATTTTCATTTTGTACGGAGCCGCACATATTTTGTATCTGGCAATGCCTCAAGGGATGGGAGAGGCAGAGAAGAGTTGCTGCTGGTGACCTAAGCTAACTAAGGTGGGATTTGCCGCAAGTTTTTAAGTAACTAGAACCAATAGCAACGTGATGCCTGGAGAGGTGTGCCTGTTCTTTAGCAGCCCAGGAATATGCTGATTTGTGATATAAAGTGACATTTCTTTCCTCTTACTACTTTCCCCAGAAATGCTCTTTTATTCCATTCATGTGTATGTGTGCATGCATGCCCGTGTGTGTGTGTGTGTATGTGTGTGTGTGTGTGTGTGTGTGTGTGTGTGTTTCTCCCAACAAAACCTCCTCCTCTCCCAAAATAAAGTGAAGGAAGAGGGGAGGACACTGCATACAGAAAAGAGATCTAGACAGCCTGATTGGAGGATGCAAGCTGATCAGAGGTCAGTTTGGGATTGGACTGCAGGCTGGGCTGAGAGAGAAGAGAGAGGGTGTCTTAGGGAGCCCAGGTTATCTTGTTGTAACAGACAAACACAAACTTGCTTGTCACGCATGTCCAATGCAGATCAGACAGCCGGCTTCCAAGCAACGGCTTGAACCGAGGCTCCTTGCATTATGTGGTTCCAATTCTGAGTCCCTCACTTTCTGTTACATCAATTCTACCCACATGCTATTGGCTAAAACCCGGTACAGGGCCCAATTAGATGAAATGGGAGCTGGGAAAAAGAGTTTTTCTATTGGCTGATGTATTAGTCAGGGTTTTCCAGAGAACCAGAACCAGTAGCACACTACACACACACATTTAAAGAGATTTATTATGAGGAATTGGCTCATGCAATTAGGGAAGTTTACAAGTCCCAAGATCTGAGTTAGCAAGCTGGAGACCCAGGAGAGCTGATGGCGTAGTTCCCGTCCAAGTCCGAAGGCAGGAAAAACCAAATGTCCCAGCTTGAAGGCAGTCAGCTAGGAGGCGTTCTCACCTACTTGTGGGAGCCTAAGCCTTTTTGTTCTTTTCAAGCCTTCAACTGATTGGATAAGGCCCACCCACACTGGAGAGGATAATCTGCTTTACTCAGTGTACTGATTCAAATGTTACCCTCACCCAGAAACACCCTCAGAGACACACCCAGAATAAGGTTTGACACATAAAATTATTAACCATCAAAGTCCAGAAAGAAAATGAAAGGGTTTGTTGAACACACAGTATTATCTCTGCTACAGAGGTGATGAGGGGAAGGGGAGGTAAGGCTGATTTGGTGGAAAGAGAAAGTGGTCTGTGGTGGAACAGTTCATTGAAAGGGAAGCACATCTTTTGGTGACCCTCTCAGCTCCAGACCCATGCAGAACCTTAGAGGAGGAGAACATACAGCAAAAAATCCAGGTGTTATGTCGATGGTGGGCCTGGTAGCTCTTACCTTCCTATAATGAAAGTCCCTGGTGACAGCATTTAGTCGATTTGATGGTTTTTTGGATCTCAGGACACAACGAGGACATGAAGAGCTGCCCATACAGCGACAATGGTGAAAAGAGGAGGAGAGGAAACTCAGCTCCCAATAAGAGGTTTGGGAAGGACCCTTTTTATGTGGTAAAGCTGCATACTCAATATATATGGAATCTAGAAAAATGGTACTGATGAATGTAGTGGCAGGGCTGAAATAGAGACTCAGACATAGAGAATGGACTTGTGGACACAGGAGAGGAAGGGGAGGCTGGGATGAAGTGAGAGTGTAGCACTGGCAGATATCACTGCCCTGTGTAAAATAGATAGCTAGAGAGAAGCTGCTGCATAGAACAGGGAGATCAGCTCGGTGCTTTGTGACGACCTAGAGGGGTGGGATAGGGAGGGTGGGAGGGACGCTCAAGAGGGAGGGGATATATGTATACGTAGAGCTGATTCACTTTGTTATACAGCAGAAACTAACACAACATGGTAAAGCAATTATACTCCAATAAAGATGTAAAAAAATCAGGGCAAAAAAAAAAATAAGCTGCATACTCAGTTCTGGGGGAGTAAGCCTGACCCCACATTCCCAGGAAACCTAATAAGTATGTTCCTCACAGAGGCTAGAACAGGCAAAACACTGAGAGGGAGACCAGAACTTGGTGGGGGAGGAGTTTGAGAGCTGGAACCCCAGGAGGTTTGGCAAGGATGTGGAAGCGAGAGTTAGAGACAGCACAAATTACCTCCCAGCCACGTAGGCACACAGGAGGCAGTGGTCCCAGGTGTTGCCCTTTGTATCTCCATGTTCCAGTTTGTCTAGGCTAATGGAGCAGGCATTGTCCGACAAATTTGGGGCAACTTTAGGAATCCACTTTGGCAATCATATCAAATATTTATTCCAACAAGAAAACATTTCATAATACATTTTGCCCATTTTTTGATGGGAAGAATGCATGTGTATATGTATGTTAAAAAACAACTAGAGGATATAAAATAAAATATTATTGTTGTTTAAAAAAGTTAATTTGAAAATCCTTGTAAACATCTCAATACTTTCACTCATCCTATATAACCAGAACTTCTGTCCTGGTTAATATTTTGGTTACTGATGTGGATCATTTCTTGTATTCTTGAGGTTCCACTCTTGAGTTAGAAGAGTTCATCTCCGATCCATAGGAGACCAAGAACAGTGGTTACCGTGATCACTAGCCAAGTGTCAGTCCGAGCTACTCCAGAGGATGGGGCTGAAAGAACAAGAAAACACAAAACATTTAGGTGTCTTGATTAATGTGTTGAGAAGGGGCAGGGGTACTGGACATTGGCATGAGAGCTTATAGAGCAGGGGAATTGTTTCCTCCCTCAATCTAGACCCAATGTGCCTGGGACATCCTTTTCCCAGATTGAGCAAAGCTCAAAGTCCCAGATGTAAAGTATAAAGAGTACAGAAATCCCTTAAATATCACTGGCTTAGCTGAGTCCTGTACTTGAAGGTTACCTTGGCACCTCTGTGGACCTGGGAAAGAATCACTCTCCTACACTGGGCAGCAATTAAGTAGGGCAGAGCTTCAGGTGCAGTTGATAATATGATGCTATGCGTTAACTTTAGGGAAGGAAGTATTAGTTCCCTTCCCTGTTTCTCTACACTACTAACCATCAGTACCAAATAGGAGGAAAAAAGGGGTAGGAAAAAAAAAAAAGAAAGGGAAATAAAGAGATACAGAAGGGGAAGGCAGGATACTGATAAATTAGGGATACTTTTCTAGGATAATTTGGATAGCTAAAAAGTGACAAGATGGGACTTCCCTGGTGGTGCAGTGGTTGAGAGTCCGCCTGCCAATGCAGGGGACATGGGTTCGTGCCCCGGTCCGGGAAGATCCCACATGTCGCGGAGCGGCTGGGCGCGTGAGCCATGGCCACTGAGCCTGCGCGCCCAGAGCCTGTGCTCCGCAATGGGAGAGGCCACAACAGTGAGAGGCCCGCATAACACAAAAAAAAAAAAAAAAAAAAAAAAGTGACAAGATGGGCTTAGCCCTTCGAAAAATAGATGTATTATTGCTTTCATCCTCTCTGTGAATGAGCAGCCACTTTCATTCTATAAAGGACAGGGATTGTTTCTCTTCCTTTTTCTGGATCTCAGGATATGGTGGTGATATAAAGGTGGTGTTAGGACCACCCAGCCAACTGGTGGTCTTATGGTCAGACAGCAAAGTGTCATACTGGGTCTATGGTGGCAGAAAAGCAGGGCATATCAGTAAAGACTAGAAGAGACATGACCAGTTAGTTGGGAAGAATACTGAACATACAGTTTCCATAGCTCATGTGTGGGAGCAGAGGTAAAGAAATCAGCACAGGTGGGCAGAGTAGATTGGGTCCAAGAAGACCATGAAAGAGCCATGTCTCCAGGGGCCATGATCCCTGATGATTGGGTATGACAGGAATCTCAGGTAAATGTTGGTACCACAGGTATGAGTTATTCTGGAGGGATTTGTACACCAGGGCTTGGGGATATGATTTCAGGCCTGTGGAGAGCACAGGGCCTGAAATGCTGAAGATGGTGATCCAAATTTATTAAGTGGTTGCCAAATCCCTAGTGTCTCTAGAATTAAAAGGATTGGGCCTAAGTTAACTACCATTCATTGAGGACTTGTTAGATACTGTGCTAGGTAGTTATCTGTATTGCCTCATTTAATCCTTATAACAGTATGAGATAAGAACTATTGTTTTGTCTTATTTAAGAAGGACATGACTTCATACAGAGTGAAGTAAGTCAGAAAGAGAAAAACAAACCCCCTAGGCTAATGCATATATACGGAATCTAGATAAATGGTACTGATGAACCTACTGGCAGGGCAGGAATAGAGATGCAGACGTAGAGAAAGGACTTGAGGACACAGTGGGGGAAGGGGAGGCTGGGATGAAGTGAGATAGTAGCATTGACAGGTATACACTACCAAATGTAAAATAGATAGCTAGTGGGAAGATGATGCGTAGCACAGGGAGATCAGCTCGGTGCTCTGTGACCACCTAGAGGAGTGGGATACGGAGGGTGGGAGGGAGGCTCAAGAAGGAGGGGATATGGGAGTACATGTATACATACAGTGATTCACTTTGTTGTACAGTAGAAACTAACACAACATCATAAAGCAATTATACTCCAATAAATATGAAAAAAAAAAGAGAAGGACATGATTTGGAGAAGCTAAGTAACTTGTTTAGCTAGTAAGTGACAGTCCCAGGATTAATCCCAGGTGTAACTGACTCCAAAACCTATACTCATAGCTACCCCACTATGGGACCTGTGTAGGCTTGAGAGAGAACGAGGAGTGATGCTCTAATGAGTGGATCCTCCCAGGAGACAGAGAAATCTGAAACACGAAACCCAGAGTTTGCTTTTCCAGCTTCATCAAGGAGCATACACCTGGGGAAGAACAGAAAGTCTCTACCTTAGGATCAGGTTCTCCTGTTCACCACTTGTTCTCACTCATGCTCATCCAGTTGGCCCTTTTTTCCTTCGCTGCCCACCAGAAATGCCTCTGTGTTGCGGCCCAACAGTGTCTGGACTGTTCCCCTACTTGCCCTTTTTCTCCCTGCTCACCCTGAAATCTCAGATTATCCTGCAAGGACACTGGCCTCAGATTCCAGGATGATGCACTGTTAGAGCACGGCAGGAGAAGGGGAAATCAGAGCCCCTGTGCCAACTGCCCTTTGCAGATGAGGACCCTGAGCTCCACAAAGCCGAGGTGAGCTGCTGAGAGGCGGTGAACCCTCTCAGCAAGGCAGTGAAACCTTAGAGAACCCAAGTCTTCCATGCCTTTAGGATTCTCCACTAATTTCTGTGCCAGGAGGCTGAATAAGTTCTCCACGCTTTTCTTCCTTCAAGAGAAAACTAGTTACCCTGTGCCCACCTCAGCTCCCTTGGCAGTATCTCTTACCCAGTACACAGGGTGAAGTGAAGTTGACTGTGTAATTTTGGCTGCTCACAGGATTGCTGACTTGGCAGGTATAAGAACTGGAGTAGTTTTGTGGTGTATGAGTCACTTCAAGCACACTGCTCTGGAACTCTTTTGGAAGGGACTCTGCATACCAGGTGTAGTTTACAGACTGGTCCTGGATCACACAGGACAAGGTCAGGTTACACTTGTTCCCTTCCAGTGTCTTCTTGACTTCTATGACAGGCTTTGGTACAGGGTCTAAAAATGAATATGTTAAGATGAGACAATGGGTTTATGCATTTATGAAGCATTTATGCTGGGAGGGTTTCGCCAACAAAGTACAAAGGGACCCCCAGAGGGCTGCAGGAGCAGTCATGGAGAAGAGGCCCCTGCAGAGGGAGCCAGTGAGCAGTTTTGACCTCTGGAGGCTTCAGACTGAAAGAGCTACTCCTTGGAGTGAAGCTAAGCTGGATCCAGAAGGGGGAGCCATGCACCCAGAAACAAAAATGGGGTTATGACAATCTGTGGGCCAGAAAGAACAACAGAGGTTTAGCATAGATATCAGCGGGGTTGGACTTGATATCCCAACTGTCTGAGCTGCTCAGGGCCCCTTCTCTAACAATGGTCCACACTTGGCACCTTGGTCTATCAGTCCTTCAAGAGTTCTTGGGCTCAGATTCAGCAAGAGTCCTGGGGTAAGTGGTACCACCCTATACCTTTCCTGGATGCTGGCAGGACTACAGAGAAGAACCTCATGGAATTCCCAGCAAAAGTCAGTAGTGATGAACAGCACTGCGTCAGTTAACTTTGGTATCTCAGTGCCAGCCACAGAGCAGGTATTCTATAAGTATCTGATGAAAGGGATAGGTGGATGGATGGATGGATGGATGGATGGATGGATGGATGAATCAGTTATGCAATAGAAAAGACAAAACACTTGCTTTACAGTGAGACCAGCCTGGGTCCTGGACTTGGTCCTGGTAGAGTGACATTAGGCAAGATAATTGATCCCTTGAACTTCTTTCTTGCATGTAGGATGACTCATGTTAGTAATATACAATGCCATCATCCATGAGAAAGTGCTTTTGCAGGGTGTAAGCGTTACATGCATGTTGGAGGTCACAGCATCTTCACTGATGTCATCCTGCAGCCAGATTTGTTGAGAGGTAATCCCATCATCTGCTCCTTCCTTGACTAGGACTGCTTTACCTGAAATCCTCTGGGGTCTTTTCCTTCTGGTCAAGCGTAAAACACAGAATCAATACAGCTCAGATGTCATAGGATTAAAATGTGGCAGAGAATTGACCCAATCAGTGCTGGCCTCTGGATCATATGTCTGTGAGGGGCAGTGGAGGCTCTGCCACCTGACCTCCTGAACTCTAGATCCATCTCCTCCGTGAAACCCTATCAGATTGCTGGACTCCTCCTGCATACTTTACATGAGCAATCTTCATACTGTCTTCCATCATTTCCTGTGGTCTGGACTCAAGTCTTGCATACCTTCCTCATTTCCCATGGTGAGCAGCACAACCCTGAGCACATTGTGGACGGAGCGAGCTAGGGCAGACTGGCTCCAAGATGCCCCCTTTGAGCTGTCAGAAATTCCTGGGCTGGACTGAAGGATAATTCTTCTGCTAATCGCACCCTCAGGGTCTTATCCCTAGGCAAGTGTGCTAAAGCCAAGCCAGCTTGTGGATTTTAAGATATTCAGAAATTTTGCAAGCTGGTTGTGAAACCATTAGCAGTTTGGAGGTGGCTGTGGTGGGAGTATTTACCACAGAATTTGGTAAATGATACAAATTTGGGATTTTTTTTAAAACCACTGTAAGAGCCTTTGAATCTTTCCTGTTCCCAGTACGTCTTGAACTTTCAGGCCGTATGACATGGAGGAAGTGAGTGAGAAGGGGATTTTAGCCTCTTAGACCATTCTTCCTTCCCTTCAGCCCTTCTTGACTCTTCTAAACTCCTTGCATTGCTTTAAATAGTCCTAGTTTTCTTTTTTTTAAGAAATTCTTTTTTGCTAAAGGTACATCAAATTGGTCTCCATCGCTTGCCATCAACAGAATCTTACCTAATGGGGCAGAGATGGCAAGATCTTTCTCCAAGTTCACACAACTAGTAAGTTACTGACCAGGGTTTTAAACCCAGGTCTGTCTAACTCCAAGTATAATGTTCTAGCCCTTACTTCACTTATACTCGTTAGGCTGGCACTAGGAGTGGAAATTTTTTTCCCACCCATTCAGTAAGGTAAAAACACTCTTGAATGGCTCTTGCCCAATCCTTTATCTCTTCTATCTTTTTCCTTATGTTTGATGAAGTCTTTGTTCAGTTATGTTATTAAGAAGAGCTCAGAACTGATTTGGGTTGATCACAGGAGAGCATGAAGAGAATAGAGAGGAAACCATCCTTACTGTTTTCTTTATCTTCAAATCTTAGACTCCTTAATGTCAGAAGAGGTTTTAAATGTCCCAGAGTAATCTACTTCGAGTCTGGCTGGCCCAGCCTCACTTCCAAGTGGAACTGGCTCCAGGAGAAATGAATTAAGCCTATCCTGAGGTTTTTCCCTCCCCCTCCCAGGGAGAGTCCCCTCCCAGTGGTCTGTCCAGGGCTCTGGAGTGGGGACTTGCCCTTTGGTTCCCCTAACTCACCAAGCACCTCCAGTGGGATCTTCCATTCGTCCTCGTACCCAGAGTCCTTCAGCACCCTCAGGAGGTAAGTGCTGCTGTCCTCCTTCTGGACGTTATAGATGTGCAGTGTGCCACTTTGACAATCAAGCATGACCCTGTCCTTAAATTTAGTATTGAAGTATTTAAGCTGAACGGGATCACATTCTACAATCTTCTGGTCAGTAGTATAAAGCCAGGTGAGTGATTTGTTTTTCGTCGGCAAACTGGAGATTGACAGACTCACGTTGCTGCCGGAGATGGCATATTTTGAATAATCTGTCAATGAGAGGCAGAGTGAGTGAGACCCATTTTAAAAAAGGCAGAGCTGCCCAGTGGCCCAGGCTTTGGCCTGGGCTGGTGGAACAAAGAAGAAGGAAGAGCCTTTTGCTTGGGAGCAGTGAGTATGATCTCTATCAGAGGGCCTGACCCCTGATCAGGAACTCAATGATAGTCAGAGCTTGAGAAGTGGGCATGAGAACAGGAGATGTGCTCATAATCCGTCTAATTCTGCCCTAGAGGATAAAGAAAAAGGACACTGAGCCAGCCCTTGCTCTCTCCCTTACTCTCCTAATAGGACATTTTCAAAGAAAATGATGACGAGTCACGTCTCCTCTCTGTGCTTGTGTTCCTTGTGTTTCAATTTAGTTCTCCAGCAGTAGGTAAGAAGTGAAGGAGAAACAAGGTTAGAAAGGAAAGGGAACCAGAGTTAGTCAGTGGCAAAGTATTATAGGAGAGTGAACGCATTTTATTAATAAAAATATTGTGCTATTTTTCTGGCTTTCGTGATTTTTGTATTTGTCAGCTTTTAAAAAAACTTGTGATACACTGGGCTTTCTTTTCTCATCCTAACTACATTCATTTTTGTTCCTATTTGTATTTACAGTTCTGTTCTCTTTCTCATGAGGGCACTCCAAATTGTATAAGCCTCAGTTCTAAAAACCCTGGTTTCTTGAATGCAAGGAGAAAGAAAAGGTGATAGCCAGAAGACATAAGATGAAGGAAGGTCTGCTAACTCTCTCTGTGGAGGGAGGAAAACTAAGTGTAAATGTATAGGCTGAGAAAGAGCAGTAGAAAAAAGCTAATGGTAGAGGAAAGAAGAAATATGATCTATATCGCTCTTACCTCATATACTGTCACAAAAAACTTCATATTGTTTAACATCGTGTCTATACCTATTTACTTTCCACATGTCTATCGTTCCCGAAAACATTCTTTTCAATAAAGATTCAAAATGCCTGTGTCCCCAGGTCTTTCAAGTTCCTAGTCACTAATCCTTCCAACCATCCATCTATCCATTCAACAACCAGTTATGGAGCATTTAATTTTTGCCTGGCGCGTTCACAAACACACACAGGCATTTATTTCCAGAGTGTTTCTGATTGATCCATTCCGTACTTTATAATCTCTGACAGCCTAGGTCAGTGTTTTTCAACCTTGGCATTATTGACTTTTTGGACCAGAGAATTCCTTGTTGTGAAGGGCTGTCCTTGTGCATTGTATGATATCTAGCAGCCTCCCTGGCCTCTGCCCACTAGATGCCAGTAGCATCATTCCAGTTGTGACCATCAAAAATATCTCCAGACAATGCCAAATGCCCCCTGGGAGGAAAAAATCTTCCTGCCTTCATTCTGGTTAAGAACTGCTGGCCTAGGTCATCCTTGGTAGACTCTCCAACAAGTCTCAGACATATGTTTAGGAAGATAGCACAAGCCACAATTAACCGCTTTATTTCTCAGTAAGAAGTCACAGCCAACCACCAGGATGGCTTTTTTTGAATCATTACACATAGGTGGTGAAGGAAGGAGGACGGAAAGCTACAATATCCTGTGCATGTCTATATCTTAGAACTCATATCATATTAAAGTGATCCATTTAATATCTATTACTTGCCTTTATCACCAGATCACATGCTTCCTAAGGACAAAAAATGAGTCTTATGAGTTTAACTCATTTTCCATTGTAGTATAATGGTTAAGATCATGGGCTCTGGGGACTTCCCTGGTGGTGCAATGGTTAGGAATCTGCCTGTCAATGCAGGGGTTCGAGCCCTGGTCCAGGAAGATCTCATATGCCGTGGAGCAACTAAGCCCATGAGCCGCAACTACGGAGCCTGTGCTCTAGAGCCCATGAGCCACAACTACTGAGCCTGCGTGCCACAACTACTGAAGCCCACGTGCCTAGAGCCTGTGCTCCACAACAAGAGAAGCTACTGAAATGAGAAGCCTGTACACTGCAACAAAGAGTAGCCCCAGCTCGCCACAACTAGAGAAAGCCTGCGTGAAGCAACAAAGACCCAATACAGCCAAAACTAAATAAAGAAAGAAAAGAAAAAAAAAAGATCATGGGTTCTGGAATTAGATTATGCAAATCCTGGCCCACTTATTAGCTGTATAACCTTGAGCATTTTACCTAACATCTCTGCATTTGTTTTAGTATTTATCTTACAGAGTTTGTGAAGGTGAAGTTCATGTGTCAAGTTTACTGAGTTAAAGGATGCCCAGACAGCTGGTAAAACACTATTTCTGGATCATCTATAAGGGTTTTTCTGGAAGAGATTAGCATTTGAATCAGTAGACGGAGTAAGAAGATCACCCTTACCAATGTGTGTGAGCATCATCCAATCTACTGAGGGCCAGAATAGGACAAAAAGGCAGGAAAAAAAGGCAAATTTGCTTTCTACTTTGAGCTGGGATATCCATCTTCTCCTACCCTTGGACATCAGTGCTCCTGGTCCTTGGACCTTAGGACTTGAACTAGGAATTAGACCATTGGCTCCCCTGAAGACTCTCTGTGGAAGGATGAATGAAGATGAGTCCACTGAGAATGAAGAACACAGAACATATAGACTCAAATCATGAGTCTATATATTCTAAGGCCTGTGGATTTGTACTGGAACTACACCTGTAGCTTTCCTGGCCTCCATCTTGCAGGTGGCAGATCATGGGACTTCTCCAAAGAAGTACATAATATGGGTTATACTTCCATAACTGCATGGGCCTCATAATAAATCTCTTTCTATATATTTATATATATCCCATTGGTTCTTTTTACTCTAAAGAACCCTGACCCAGAGTTACACAAATAAATGCTTAGAATACAATTAAATTAATACAAATAATCAATACATATAAAGTACTTAGACTAATACTTGGAAGATTAGTAAGTATTCAATAAATGTCATGTATTGTTTTATTATTATTACCTACGTTAATTTTGTATCCATAACATCTAGTACTATGCATTAAGTACTGAGATGTTTAACAACTGCCTGCTGAACTTACTTTATTGTACCAAAACAGTGGTAAAATAAGGACTAGACTAATGATATATTTTTAAGGAATGAATGCCTATGTGTGAATCTGGAAGAGTGAAGAATGTTGAAGTAGGGGCCAAAAATCCAAAAACCTGTAGCAGCTCCTGAAGAAGCTTTCACTTGTAGGCTAGGTCTAAAAGTAAAAGACATCAGCATGCACAAAAGAAAAACAGAACCAGGTCTTTGGCTAGGACATGTGATGATAAGAAAGAGGCCCCAGCACCAGGGTAGGACCAGAAAACTTACCTGAAGCTTCCTTGGGGAAGGAGGAATGAAGATGAACACAATGAGGAATGAAGAATGGAGCATATAGACTCAAGTCATGATCCAGACCCAGGTATAATACACATCATTTCTCCTTGTGAGAATGGAGTCTGCTTTATAACAATGAGATCTTGTTTGTCCAGGGTATCCCCAACATGCTCAAAAAAACTTCAAACTACAGTGTAAGGGGGAGGGAGAAACTATAACAGACACATAGTCACTAAGATTGTGAGCTTCTCAAAGGCAAAGACCATGTCTTACTCAATCCCCACAATATTTGGCTCACATTTGTTGTTTAGTATAGAATGAAAGAATGAATGAATGAATGGCAGGGACAAAAATGCATACATAAGTGTTCCCAGTTGTCTCCTCATGACCTCCTACTAGTCACATTTTTCTTACTTTTACTCTCCCTTAGCTTTTTTTTTTTTTTTTTTTTGCTTACTTCTTAAGATTGGTTTGGACTGAAAAGGCAGAGAGGAAAGGAGAAGAAAAACAGGGGCCACTCAGGTTGGTTTAGGAAATAGGGGTGCTATAGTACTAAGGCTCAAAGGAGTGAGAATCTCTGGGCAGCAGATGAATGGGATGGTTTGAGAAGACTGAAGAGGACAGGAGAGGATATGATAGGAAGTATCACTATAACTTATAAATTGGATTCCCTTTAACATCCTTTGGGAGACTTCAAGTAGAAATTTGAGTTACTATTTAATTACTTATGACCAATGAACTGTGTTTCTTAAGTATCATACTGTGCCCAAACTGGGCCAGTGAAGCAGCCCTGTCTTATGGTTGGGTCCTGAATAAAGGAATAAAAGATGACAATTATGACATAGACAGCAGAGGAGCAATGGAAAAGCTGCCCAGAAACTCTCAAAAGAAACAACATAAAAGAGTGTTGAGGAGACAAGAGAAGATGGGCGGAAGAATAGGATGCGGAGATCACCTTCCTCCCCACACATACATCAGAAATACATCTACACGTGGAACTGCTCCTATAGAACACCCACTGACCGCTGGCAGAAGACCTCAGACGTCCCAAAAGACAAGACACTCCCCACGTACCTGGGTAGGACAAAAGAAAAAACAGAGACAAAAGAATAGGGACGGGACCTGCACCAGTGGGAGGGAGCTGTGAAGGAGGAAATGTTTCCACACACTAGGAGCCCCTTTGCGGGCGGAGACTGCGGGTGGCGGAGACGGGGAGCTTCGGGGCCGCGGAGGAGAGCGCAGCAACAGGGGTGCGGAGGGCAAAGCGGAGAGATTCCCGCATAGAGGATCGGTGCCAACCAGCGCTCACCACCCCGAGAGGCTTGTCTGCTCACCGCCGGGGCGGGCGGGGCTGGGAGCTGAGGCTCGGGCTTCGGTCGGATCCCAGGGAGAGGACTGGGGTTGGCAGCGTGAACACAGCCTGAAGGGGATAGTGCACCACGGCTAGCCGGGAGGGAGTCCGGGGAAAAGTCTGCACCTGCCGAAGAGGCAAGAGACTTTTTCCTGCCTCTTTGTTTCCTGGTGCGCGAGGAGAGGGGATTAAGAGCGCTGCTTAAAGGAGCTCCAGAGACGGGCGCGAGCTGCGGCTAAAAGCGCGGACCCCAGAGACGGGCATGAGACGCTAAGGCTGCTGCTGCCGCCACCAAGACGCCTGTGTGCGAGCACAGGTCACTATCCACACCCCCCTTCCGGGGAGCCTGTGCAGCCCGCCACTGCCAGGGTCCCGGGATCCAGGGACAGCTCCCCCGGGAGAGCGCACAGCACGCCTCAGGCTGCTGCAACGTCACGCCGACCTCTGCCGCCGCAGGCCTGCCCCCGCACTCCGTGACCCTCCCTACCTCCCGGCCTGAGTGAGCCAGAGCTTCCGAATCAGCGGCTCCTTTAACCCCGTCCTGTCTGAGCAAAGAACAGACGCCCTCCGGCGACCTACATGCACAGGCGGGGCCAAATCCAAAACTGAGCCCCTGGGAGCTGTGAGAACAAAGAAGAGAAAGGGAAATCTCTCTCAGCAGCCTCAGAAGCAGCGGATTAAAGCTCCACAATCAACTTGATGTACCCTGCATCTGTGGAATACATGAACAGACAACGAATCATCCCAAATTAAGGAGCCGTGTGGATGAAAGGCTCTTGGTGCTGCAGCCAGGAGTTAGTGCTGTGCCTCTGAGGTGGGAGAGGCAACTTCAGGACACTGGTCCACAAGAGGCCTCCCAGCTGCACATAGTATCAAACGGCGAAAATCTCCCAGAGATCTCCATCTCAACGCCAGCACCCAGCTTCACTCAACGACCAGCAAGCTACAGTGCTGGACATCCTATGCCAAACACCTAGCAAGACAGGAACACAACCCCACCGAATAGCAGACAGGCTGCCCCAAATCATAATAAGTCTACAGACACCCCAAAACACACACCAGACGTGGACCTGCCCACCAGAAAGACAAGATCCAGCCTCATCCACCAGAACACAGGCACTAGTACCCTCCATCAGGAAGCCTACACAACCCACTGAACCAACCTTAGCCACTGGGGACAGACACTAAAAACAACAGGAACTACAAACCTTCAGCCTGCAAAAAGGAGACCGCAAACACAGTAAGATAAGCAAAATGAAAAGACAGAAAAACACACAGCAGATGAAGGAGCAAGATAAAAACCCACCAGACCTAACAAATGAAGAGGAAATAGGCAGTCTACCTGAAAAAGAATTCAGAATAATGATAGTAAAGATGATACAAAATCTTGGAAATAGAATGAAGAAAATACAAGAAACAGTTAACAAGGACCTAGAAGAACTAAAGATGAAACAAACAATGATGAACAACACAATAAATGAAATGAAAAATACTCTAGATGGGATCAATAGCAGAATAACTGAGGCAGAAGAACTGATAAGTGACCTGGAAGATAAAATACTGGAAATAACTACTGCAGAGCAGAATAAAGAAAAAAGAATGAAAGGACCTGAGGACAGTCTCAGAGACCTCTGGGACAACATTAAACGCACCAACATTCGAATTATAGGGGTTCCAGAAGAAGAAGAGAAAAAGAAAGGGACTGAGAAAATATTTGAAGTGATTATAGTTGAAAACTTCCCTAATATGGGAAAGGAAAGAGTTAATCAAGTCCAGGAAGCACAGAGAGTCCCATATGGGATAAATCCAAGGAGAAACATGCCAAGACACATATTAATCAAACTGTCAAAAATTAAATACAAAGAAAGCATATTAAAAGCAGCAAGGGAAAAACAACAAATAACACACAAGGGAATCCCCATAAGGTTAACAGCTGATCTTTCAGCAGAAACTCTGCAAGCCAGAAGGGAGTGGCAGGACATATTGAAAGTGTTGAAGGAGAAAACCTAGCAACCAAGATTACTCTACCCAGCAAGGATCTCATTCAGATTTGATGGAGAAATTAAAACCTTTACAGACAAGCAAAAGCTGAGAGAGTTCAGCACCACGAAACCAGCTATACAACAACTGCTAAAGGAACTTCTCTAGGCAAGAAACAAAAAAGAAGGAAAAGACCTACAATAACGAACCTAAAACAATTAAGAAAATGGGAATGGGAACATACATATCGATAATTACCTTAAATGTAAATGGATTAAATCCTCCCACCAAAAGACGCAGACTGGCTGAATGGATACAAAAACAAGACTAATATATAGGCTGTCTACAAGAGACCCACTTCAGACCTAGGGACACATACAGGCTGAACCTGAGGGGATGGAAAAAGATATTCCATGCAAATGGAAACCAAATGAAAGCTGGAGTAGCAATTCTCATATCAGACAAAATAGACTTTCAAATAAAGACTATTAGAAGAGACAAAGAAGGACACTACATAATGATCAAGGGATCAATCCAAGAAGATATAACAATTATAAATATTTATGCACCCAACATAGGAGCACCTCAATACATAAGGCAAATACTAACAGCCATAAAAGGGGAAATCGACAGTAACACATTCATATAGGGGACTTTAACACCCCTCTTTCACCAATGGACAGATCATCCAAAATGAAACTAAATAAGGAAACACAAGCTTTAAATGATACATTAAACACGATGGACTTAATTGAATTTTATAGGACATTCCATCCAAAAACAACAGAATACACATTTTTCTCAAGTGCTCATGGAACACTCTCCAGGATAGATCATATCTTGGGTCACAAATCAAGCCTTGGTAAATTTAAGAAAATTGAAATTGTATCAAGTATCTTTTCTGACCACAACGCTTTGAGACTAGATATCAATTACAGGAAAAGATCTGTAAAACATACAAACACACGGAGGCTAAACAATACACTACTTAATAACAAAGTGATCACTGAAGAAATCAAAGAGGAAATCAAAAAATACCTAGAAACAAATGACAATGGAGACACGACGACTCAAAATCTATGGGATGCAGCAAAAGTAGTTCTAAGAGGGAAGTTTATAGCAATACAATCCTACCTTAAGAAACAGGAAACATCTCGAATAAACAACCTAACCTTACACCTAAAGCAATTAGAGAAAGAAGAACAAAAAAACCCCTAAGTTAGCAGAAGGAAAGAAATCATAAAAATCAGATCAGAAATAAATGAAAAAGAAATGAAGGAAACGATAGCAAAGATCAATAAAACTAAAAGCTGGTTCTTTGAAAGGATAAACAAAATTGATAAACCATTAGCCAGACTCATCAAGAAAAAAAGGGAGAAGACTCAAATCAATAGAATTAGAAATGAAAAAGGAGAAGTAACAACTGACACTGCAGAGATAAAAAAGATCATAAGAGATTACTACAAGCAACTCTATGCCAATAAAATGGACAATCTGGAAGAAATGGACAAATTCTTAGAAATGCACAACCTGCCAAGACTGAATCAGGAAGAAATAGAAAATATGAACAGACCAATCACAAGCACTGAAATTGAAACTCTGATTAAAAATCTTCCAACAAGCAAAAGCCCAGGACCAGATGGCTTCACAGGCGAATTCTATCAAACATTTAGAGAAGAGCTAACACCTATCCTTCTCAAATTCTTCCAAAATATAGCAGAGGGAGGAACACTCCCAAATTCCTTCTACGAGGCCACCATCACCTTGATACCAAAACCAGATAAGGATGTCACGAAGAAAGAAAACTACAGGCCAATATCACTGATGAACATAGATGCAAAAATCCTCAACAAAATACTAGCAAACAGAATCCAACAGCACATTAAAAGGATCATACATCTTGATCAAGTGGGGTTTATTCCAGGAATGCAAGGATTCTTCAATATACGCAAATCAATCAATGTGATACACCATATTAACAAATTGAAGGAGAAAAACCATATGATCATCTCAACAGATGCAGAGAAAGCTTCAACACCCATTTATGATAAAAACCCTGCAGGAAGTAGACATAGAGGGAACTTTCCTCAACATAATAAAGGCCATATATGACAAGCCAACAGCAAACATCATCCTCAATGGTGAAAAACTGAAAGCATTTCCACTAAGATCAGGAACAAGACAAGGTTGCCCACTCTCACCACTTTTATTCAACATAGTTTTGAAAGTTTTAGCCACAGCAATAAGAGAAGAAAAGGAAATAAAAGGAATCCAAATCGGAAAAGATGAAGTAAAGCTGTCACTGTTTGCAGATGACATGATACTATACATAGAGAATCCTAAAGATGCTACCAGAAAACTACTAGAGCTAATCAATGAATTTGGTAAAGTAGTAGGGTACAAAATTAATGCACAGAAATCTCTGGCATTCCTATATACTAATGATGAAAAATCTGAAAGTTAAATCAAGAAAACACTCCCATTACCATTGCAACAAAAAGAATAAAATATCTAGGAATAAACCTACCTAAGGAGACAAAAGACCTGTATGCAGAAAATGATAAGACACCGATGAAAGAAATTAAAGATGATACCAATAGGTGGAGAGATATACCATGTTCTTGGATTGGAAGAATCAACATTGTGAAAATGACTCTACTACCCAAAGCAATCTATAGATTCAATGCAATCCCTATCAAACTACCACTGGCATTTTTCACAGAACTAGAACAAAAAATTTCACAATTTGTATGGAAACACAAAAGACCCCGAATAGCCAAAGCAATCTTGAGAATGAAAAAAGGAGCTGGAGGAATCAGGCTCCCTGACTTCAGACTATACTACAAAGCTACAGTAATCAAGACAGTATGGTACTGGCACAAAAACAGAAAGATAGATCAATGGAACAGGATAGAAAGCCCAGAGATAAACCCACACACATATGGACACCTTATCTTTGATAAAGGTGGCAGGAATGTACAGTGGAGAAAGGACAGCCTCTTCAATAAGTGGTGCTGGGAAAACTGGACAAGTACATGTAAAAGTATGAGATTAGATCACTCCCTAACACCATACACAAAAATAAGCTCAAAATGGATTAAAGACCTAAATGTAAGGCCATAAACTGTCAAACTCTTAGAGGAAAACATAGGCAGAACATTCTGTGACATAAATCACAGCAAGATCCTTTCTCACCCACCTCCTAGAGAAATGGAAATAAAAACAAAAATAAACTAATGGGATGTAATGAAACTTCAAAGCTTTTGCACAACAAAGGAAACCATAAACAAGATGAAAAGACACCCCTCAGAATGGGAGAAAATGTTTGTAAATGAAGCAACTGACAAAGGGTTAATCTCCAAAATTTACAAGCAGCTCATGCAGCTCAATAACAAAAAAACAAACAAACCAATCCAAAAATGGGCAGAAGACCTAAATAGACATTTCTCCAAAGCAGATATACAGACTGCCAACAAACACATGAAAGAATGCTCAACATCATTAATCATTAGAGAAATGCAAATCAAAACTACAATGAGATATCATCTCACACCAGTCAGAATGGCCATCATCAAAAAATCTAGAAACAATAAATGCTGGAGAGGGTGTGGAGAATAGGGAACACTCTTGCACTGCTGGTGGGAATGTGAATTGGTTCAGCCACTGTGGAGAACAGTATGGAGGTTCCTTAAAAAACTACAAATAGAACTACCATATAACCCAGCAATCCCACTACTGGGCATATACCCTGAGAAAACCAAAATTCAAAAAGAGTCATGTACCAAAATGTTCATTGCAGCTCTATTTACAATAGCCCAGAGATGGAAACAACCTAAGTGCCCATCATCAGATGAATGGATAAAGAAGATGTGGCACATATATACAATGGAATATTACTCAGCCATAAAAAGAAACGAAATTGAGCTATTTGTAATGAGGTGGATAGACCTAGAGTCTGTCATACAGAGTGAAGTAAGTCAGAAAGAAAAAGACAAATACCGTAAGCTAACACATATATATGGAATTTAAGGAAAAAAATGTTATGAAAAACCTAGGGGTAAGACAGGAATAAAGACGCAGACCTACTGGAGAACGGACTTGAGGATATATGGGGGGGAAGGGTGAGCTGTGACAGGGCGAGAGAGAGTCATGGACATATACACACTAACAAACGTAGTAAGGTAGATAGCTAGTGGGAAGCAGCCGCATGGCACAGGGATATTGGCTCGGTGCTTTGTGACCGCCTGGAGGGGTGAGATAGGGAGGGTGGGAGGGAGGAAGATGCAAGAGGGAAGACATATGGGAACATATGTATATGTATAACTGATTCACTTTGTTACAAAGCAGAAACTAACACACCATTGTAAAGCGATTATACCCCAATAAAGATGTTAAAAAAAAAAAAGAAGATGTGGCACATATATACAATGGAATATTACTCAGCCATAAAAAGAAACAAAATTAAGTTATTTGTAGTGAAGTGGTTGGAACTAGAGTCTGTCATACAGAGTGAAGTAAGTCAGAAAGAGAAAAACAAATACCATATGCTAACACATATATATGGAATCTAAGAAGAAAAAAAAGTGTCATGAAGAACCTAGGGGTAAGACAGGAATAAAGACCCAGACCTACTAGAGAATGGACTTGAGGATATGGGGAGGGGGAAGGGTAAGCTGTGACAAAGTGAGAGAGTGGCATGGACATATATACACGTATAATAGATATATAAACGTAAAATAGATAGCTAGTGGGAAGTAGCCGCATAACACAGGGAGATCAGGTAGGTGGTTTGTGACCACCTAGAGGGGTGGGATAGGGAGGGTGGGGGGGAGGGAGATGCAAGAGGGAAGCCATATGGGAACATATGTATATGTATAACTGATTCACTTTGCTATAAAGCAGAAACTAACATACCATTGTAAAGCAATTATACTCCAATAAAGATATTAAAAAAAAAGTGTTGAGTAGAGCATTCATGGTTTCAGTATCAAGAAATCAATAAAAAGCAGCTAAGGGAAACCTTGAAATATAAACCCAGCAGCCTCTCATGGGCTGAGACTAATGCTTTAGAATAGCAATGGAAAAGTGAGTTTGGGGAAAAGAATCTGAAAAAGAATGAATATATGTTTACGTATAAAACTAACACAATATTGTAAATCTACTACACTCCAATATAAAATAAAAATTAATTTAATAAAAGAAAAGTGAGTTTTGCTATGAAATATCTAATGAAAGGGTGGGCTTAAAAAGCAACATGAACCTAAAGATAGAAACAGTAGAAAGAATGCTTGATTAACCATAAAAAAAGGGAAAAAAATATTCTAGTCTTCTGGAAGGATTCTTTAATCCAGTCACAAGTTGAAGAAAGATGCATTAATATTACTAATATAGATTGCAAAAATTAATGTACAGCCATTATATAATTTGGGATAACAAGGTGGTGGTTTAGTCTGTTACAGAGGATTGTCTAATAAATTCAGAAAGATAGATTCACTTATAGTTTTCTTATATATAATATATTTATGTATTTTTTCAAATTTTAAAGTAAATTGAAAAAAATCTTGATTTGCCTTCCTAACAATTCCATGTTTTAGAAGTAGAAAACTACCTTAAGAAAAGTACTATTTTGATTTAATTCTATCGAGAAGAAGTAGTTGGTTATGTGTGTGGATGCTTAGGATAAAGTAACTGTGTTTTCCTGTAGTTTATAACAGAAAATGAAGCAGATCTTTCCTGTGCTTACCCATGTTTCTTGTCTGTAGAGAAGAAAAACTAAAATGGGGTGGGGGGAATTCAGATCAAAGGAAGTTGTAATTTCATAGAAAAAGTGTCTACCCAGGAAGGAGAAAGAGGTCCTAAAGGGGAAATTCTGATTACTCTAAAAACAAGTCATGTGATTTCTAGTAAAAGTTTGAAGAACTGAAAGAGGTGAGTTTTAAAGATATTGATATAGAGTTACCTGGAGCTCTCTAATGAGATCAACTATTTAACAAACCTGTACAAACCTTTCAAGGAAGTAATTTGTCAATAGATATCAAGACTCCAGATGTGTGTCATGGGGGACAAGATGAACAGAGAGAGTTCCATTTCCTGAGATGGGAAGTCTAATGAGTTTAATCGGCCAGATTGCAATGACTAACTGGAAGGTGAGGAAGTCCCAGTGTTGTGGTGGCTTGTTATGCAGCAGTAGATAGCTGGAACAAAGACGGAGAGTTAGATTTTGGAAATGTGTTTGGAGAGTCTGGAGATGTTTAAAAAGCAGTTAGAAATTCAGGTCTGTGGCTCAGGAGAGAGTGCGGGGCTTTAGAGTTTCCTTATGTTCTTCTCAGCTCTTATCTACCTCAAATTGTATGTGGTCACAATCACAGAGCAATTTCACATTCTTTATTTCTTTTGATCTTAACAATAACCCCTTGAAAAAATGGTGAGCATATTGTTATATCCATAACAGAGTGGAGAAAATTGAGGCTCAGGAAGCTTTCACAATTTATAGAAAGTCCCATGGCATGGAACTCAGAACATAGATCTTCTGATTCCCAGTTCAAGCTGTTTCCACCACACTCTGTTGTACTGAAGGGAGACAGGGAAGATGCCTACTAGTGATGAGGGGGCCCTGAGGTCAGAGAGCTGAGAAACTCAAGTCTGAGGAGGAATTAAGGAGAAGATTTAAAATTACTTCTTAAATTTCTTCACAAGAGCATCCCTTACTGGGGAGGAGAGAATTACTATACCCCTAGGAAGATCTGGACAGATAACCTGAAAGGAAGTTCTTTGATGTCATTCATTCATAGGATTAACAATTATTTATTGAGCCCATGCCATGTTCTAGGCACTGTGCCATGTTCAGCACTGGACAAGGTCCCTGTCCTCACGGGGCTCAAGGAAACAGACAGTCAAGCAGTTCACCAACCATAACTTGGAGTCTGAGGTTTCCAGGAGGAAGTCACATGAAAATGGAATGCTAAGGGAGGAGCTGAAGAGAAGAGAGTGAAGGAAATTTTAGGCAGGAGGAAAGGCATTTGTATAGACCTAGAGGTAAGAGAGACAGAACCTCCTTCAAGGCAAACAGCAAAGTTAAATTTAGATGAAATGTGGTTATGGGGTGAGGGAGTCATAAATTGGGATTAAAAGGACCATCTGTAGGCATAATCGAGGCATAAAAAGATTTAGACACATTGACCTAAGTCTAGAAAAGTCCTGAAATATTCCAGTTCTCTTGGCATCTCTATCTTTCCCAACAATTGGATGAATAATTCATGCCAGCCCCCACTCCCAAGGTCATATCAGTGCCCTATGAGTAAACTCAGTCCCATGGAGCCCACACAGCCATGAGTACCCTGAATATATCATGTATCTAGGCTTACACAACCTAAAGGAGCAGAATTTGCCACCCTAATATATGTTTCTTTGGCATATTAATTGTTTTAAGCTGGTTATTTTCTAAAGAGAAACATTCTGAAAATCATGTAGGAGTTACCCTTTTGTAAGAAACATTTATATTTGTAAGGGAAATTTTCATTTGTAAGAGTGTCTCCCTCTCTGTACCGGAAGAGGACAGAGAGGGAGACCAAGTCTCTAGAAACTCTTATCAACGGAGAAGGCATTAACTTAAGTCTGCCTAACAACCTTACCCTTGTTTACTGTGCTTTTCCTGATAACCTCCCAGAACTGCCACCCTTAACATCCTCTTGTCTTTAGCTGAGGATGGTATTTAAAGTGAGGGCTTCAGCCATTATGGCAAGTTATTCCGGTTTTCTGGGTTTCTCCCATGTATGCAATATTAAACTCTGATTTTCTCTTGTTAATATGTCTCATGTCAATTTAATTCTTAGACCAGTCAGAAGAATCTAGAAGGGTAGAGAAAAATTTCTTCCTCTCCTAAACTTGTCATAAACCAATCCAATGTATTACCACCCTGAGAGGCCTTGCATGAGTGGCCAACAGGGTTTCCTTCAAGCATTGCTATCTCATCTCCCTAAAAGTTACATACTGTCATAATTCTATGATGTTATATTTGTTTCCCATACGAACATTCACTTTTACTCATTTTTTTCCATTGTGGTGAGCATTAAAGCCCCTTAAATGAAAAAGACCTGAGTATTTATTAGGAGGAATAGTGAGAAAGACAATAGCTTAGCTCTCAATTCTCAGACAGGTACTGGAGGGCTGGGCAGCTGTAACAGGGAAAAGAAAGTTAGCACAGGAGGGGACCAGAACAAGCCCATGGCAGAAGAATGAACCTGAACTCTTAATCAGATGTTTGGGGGTTCCTCTGGTACTGAGTCCTCTGCTCAGACTCTCACTCAGAGACCCTAGACAAGTTTCCTTTCCCACAGTTTTGATCTCTCTCTGGGACAATGACAACATCATTTACCTTTGCTCATGACACAATTCCTTGCATAGACAAAGGTCTCAAAGAATGCCTCAAGGGGCACAACACACCTGAGCATAAAATGTGGCAGCTATCAGAGTAGCTTCCTGTTATTCACAATGCAAGGAGACTTTACAGAGGACAAACCACAGCACTAAATATGAGGGGCCTACTTTCTCATCTCACCAAGGTCCTAATTTTGTCACATCCCCTTGGGGAAATAGATGGAGTCTGATTCTCCAGGCTAAGGAAGGCTCCCCAACTCACCACAGCCCTGTTACTAGGATGAAAATACCTGCTGCCTGGAGCCCCTACTCCACTTCCAGGTTGAGCCACACCCCATATTCCCTTTTCCGTCTGACAGGGCTTTCAGCGCACAATTAGAGGCAGACAATTTGTGGAAATTACCTTGTATGCTGGTTGCCAAGAACAAATGAGGCAGCAGTAGAAGTTGCAGAGCCAGAGGCAGTTCCCACCTTCTGGAGCACATGCTACTCTCCAGAACTTCCCAGGAACTCTAGAGACAGGCCAGAACCAAAGCGCTCTCTTGAATTCGTGTCTTAAGGTTAGAGAAAAATAGCACTGAGCTCTTCTCTCCATTCAGCAACTCGTGGGTGGGGCCTAGGCACCAGAAACAGGAAGTCCCATTGCTTTTTTTTAATTTTTTTTTAATGCGAGCACAACAGGAACGAACCATTTTGTTTGAATGTGTGTTAGTTTTTTTTCTGGTGAGAGGATCCATAGCTTCTACTTGTTTTCAGAGGTGTCAGTGCTCAGAAAAGATTAAAGACCCCTGATAGAGAATATCTGCTTTTGGTTTCCCAGTTAGGAATCACCCTGATTAATCCAGAAGCTAAAATTTGCATGTACCCACCCAAGGGGATTTCTGACCTGAGCCAACTTTAAATCATGTGAGGAGTAGATCATGTGTGGGTAGGTTGAGAGCACAAAGTGTGGGAACTCAGACCTACATAGTTTGAATACTGGTCTCCCACCCCCAGGCTCTTCCTCCCTTATGACAAATTCACTGTATGAACCTTTACATTGGCCTATCCACTGAACATTAGTAGAAAAGCAAGGTTATTTGACCCAAATGAATGGATTCCACACCCTTGTGGTCTAAGAAATTTCAGGTCCATCCCTCTTGTATCTAAATGAATTATTTCCCCACCCAGGACAATTTGGAAACCCATAAAGTAGCCACAGTCCCTGATACAGCATATTAGTAGCTATTTCCAATTGGGGACATTTCTGATTCTCAACATGGAGATGACAATAAAAACACTGCTCTCCTCAATCTCTGAACTCTTGTCTTGGAAGTAGTTACCCTCCCCAAAGGATCAGCATGGGGAAATGGAGTCAGCTAAATACCAGAAATTGTATATGACACTTGATCATATTGGAGCCCTGTGAGCCCTGTTTATTTTACTACCTGCACTTCCGAACTGAAACTCAGGGTCAGACTTGCCTGAGGTCATGCTTCAGCTCCAGTCAACCCCAGTTTTCACTCAGCTCTTCCCCCAATGTGGACTACAGTAAATACTTGGACTAGAAGATAAGATGAGACAGGAGTAGAATGAGCAAGGTTGAAGTGGAGTTAACTAAGAAAAACTTTAAAGTGAACCATGAAAAAGAAGCTGAGGAGGAGTAGGCGGAGTCAAATGACAGAACAGGGCAAGGGATGGAAGTCGAGGTCATGGGATTTGCTCAGACTGATTCCTCTGAGGATTTTTCAAAAAGGTTGTTGCCCAGTGGGTTTTGTTTTTGTTTTTTCTCTTGATCTTTTTTTATTTTAATTTTTGAATTTTATATTACTTATTTTTTTATACAGCAGGTTCTAATTAGTTATCCATTTTATATATATTAGTGTATACATGTCTATCCCAATCTCCCAATTCATCACACGACCACCACCACCACCCCACCACTTTCCCCCCTTGGTGTCCATAGGTTTGTTGTCTACATCTCTGTCTCAATTTCTGCCCTGCAAGCCATTTCATCTGTACCATTTTTGTAGGTTCCACATATATGTGTTAATATACAATATTTGTTTTTCTCTTTCTGACTAACTTCACTCTGTATGACAGTCTCTAGATCTAGCCACGTCTCTACAAATGACTGAATTTTGTTCCTTTTTATGGCTGAGTAATATTCCATTGTATATATGTACCACATCTTCTTTATCCATTTGTCCGTCAATGGGCATTTAAGTTGCTTCCATGACCTGGCTATTGTAAATAGTGCTGCTATGAACATAGGGGTGCTTGTGTCTTTCTGAATTATGGTTTTTTCTGGGTATATGCCCAGTACTGGGATTGCTGGGTCATATGGTAATTCTATTTTTATTTTTAGTTTTTTAAGGAACTTCCATACTGTTCTCCCTAGTGGCTGTATCAGTTTACATTCCCACCAACAGTGCAAGAGGGCTAACTTTTCTCTACACCCTCTCCAGTATTTTTAGTTTGTAGATTTTCTGATGATACCCATTCTAAATGGTGTGAGGTGGTACCTCATTATACTTTTGATTTGCATTTCTCTAATAATTAGTGATGTTGAGCAGCTTTTCATGTGCTTCTTGGCCATCTGTATGTCTCCTTTGGAGAACTGTCTACTTATGTCTTCTGCCCATTTTTGGATTGGGTTGTTTGGTTTTTTAATATTGAGCTGCATGAGCTGTTTATATATTTGGGAGATTAATCCTTTGTCAGTTACTTCATTTGCAAATATTTTCTCTCATTCTCAGGGTTGTCTTTTCGTCTTGTTTATGGTTTCCTTTGTTGTGCAAAAGCTTTGAAGTTTCATTACATCCCATTTGTTTATTTTTGTTTTTATTTCCATTTCTCTAGCAGGTGTGTCAGAAAGAATCTTGCTGTGATGTATGTCATAGAGTGTTCTGCCTATGTTTTCCCCTAAGAGTTTGATAGTGTCTGGCCTTACATTTAGGTCTTTAATCCATTTTGAGTTTATCTTTGTGTATGGTGTTAGGGAGTGTTCTAATTTCATTCTTTTACATGTAGCTGTCCAGTTTTCCTAACACCACTTATTGAAGAGACTATATTTTCTCCATTGAATATCCTTGGCTCCTTTGTCATAGATTACTTGACATAAGTACATGGGTTTATCTCTGGGCTTTCTATCCTGTTCCATTGATCTACATTTCTCTTTTTGTGCCACTACCATATTGTCTTGACTACTGTATCTTTGTAATATAGTCTGAAGTCAGAAAGTCTGATTCCTCCAGCTCCATTTTTTTCCCTCATGACTGCTTTGGCTATTCGGGGTCTTTTGTGTCTCCTTACAAATTTTAAGATTTTTTGTTCTAGTTCCATAAAAACTGCCATCGATAATTTGATAGGGATTGCAGTGAACCTGCAGATTGCTTTGGATAGTAGACTCATTTTCACAATATTGATCCTTCCAATCCAAGAACATGGTATATTTCTCCATCTGCTGGTATGATTTTTAATTTCTTTCATCACTGTCTTATACTTTTCTGCATACAGGTCTTTTGTCTCCTTAAGTAGGTTTATTCCTAGATATTTTATTCTTTTTGTTGCAATGGTAAATGGGAGTGTTTCCTTAATTTCTCTTTCTGATCTTTCATTGTTAGTGTAGAGGAATGCAAGAGATTTCTGTGCATTAATTTTGTATCCTGCTAATTTACCAAATTCATTGATTATCTCTAGTAATTTTCTGGTGGCATCTTTAGGATTCTCTATGTATAGTATCATGACATCTGCAAAGAGTGACAGTTTTATTTCTTCTTTTCCAATTTGTATTCCTTTTATTTCTTTTTCATCTCTGATTGCCATGGCTAAGACTTCCAAAACTATGTTGAATAACAGTGGTGAGAGTGGACACCCTTGTCCTGTTCCTGATCTTAGAGGAAACACTTCCAGTTTTTCACCATTGAGAATGATGTTTGCTGTGGGTTTGTCGTATATGCCCTTTATTATGTTGAGGTAGGTTCCCTCTATGCCCACCTTCTGGAGAGTTTTTATCATAAATCAGTGTTAAATTTTGTCAAAAGCTTTTTCTGCATCTATTGAGATGATCATATGGTTTTGTGGGGTTTTTCTTTACATCTTTATTGAAGTATAATTGCTTTACAATGGTGTGTTAGTTTCTGCTTTATAACAAAGTGAATCAGTTATACATATACATTTGTTCCCATATCTCTTCCCTTTTGCATCTCCTTCCCTCCCACCTTCCCTATCCCACCGCTCTAGGTGGTCACAAAGCACCGAGCTGATCTCCCTGTGTTATGCGGCTGCTTCCCACTAGCTATCTATTTTACGTTTGGTAGTGTATATTTGTCCATGCCACTCTCTCATTTCGTCACAGCTTACCCTTCCCCCTCCCCATATCCTCAAGTCCATTCTCCAGTAGGTCTGTGTCTTTATTCCCATCTTACCCCTAGGTCCTTCATGACATTTTTTTCCTTAAATTCCATATATATGTGTTAGCATACAGTATTTGTCTTTCACTTTCTGACTTACTTCACTCTGTATGACAGACTCTAGGTCCATCCACCTCATTACAAATAGCTCACTTTCATTTCTTCTTATGGCTGAGTAATATTCCATTGTATATAAGTGCCAAATCTTCTTTATCTATTCATCCGATGATAGACACTTAGGTTGTTTCCATCTCCTGGCTATTGTAAAAAGTGCTGCAATGAACATTTTTGGTACATGACTCTTTTTGAATTATGGTTTTCTCAGGGTATATGCCCAGTAGTGGGATTGCTGGGTCAGATGGTAGTTCTATGTGTAGTTTTTTAAGAAACATCCATACTGTTCTCCATAGTGGCTATACCAACTCACGTTCCCACCAGCAGTGCAAGAGTGTTCCCTTTTCTCCACACCCTCTCCAGCATTTATTGTTTCTAGAGTTTTTGATGATATGGCCATTCTGACTGGTATGAGATGATATCTCACTGTAGTTTTGATTTGCATTTCTCTAATGATTAATGATGTTGAGCATTCCTTCATGTGTTTGTTGGCAGTCTGTATATCTTCTTCAGAGAAATGTCTATTTAGGTCTTCTGCCCATTTTTGGACTGGGTTGTTTGTTTTTTTGTTATTGAGCTGCATGAGCTGCTTGTAAATTTTGGAGATTAATCCTTTGTCAGTTGCTTCATTTGCAAATATTTTCTCCCATTCTGAGGGGTGTCTTTTCGTCTTGTTTATAGTTTCCTTTGCTGTGCAAAAGCTTTGAAGTTTCATTACATCCCATTTGTTTATTTTTGTTTTTATTTCCATTTCTCTAGGAAGTGGGTCAAACAGGATCTTGCTGTGATTTATGTCATAGAGTGTTCTGCCTATGTTTTCCTCTAAGAGTTTGACAGTTTATGGCCTTACACTTAGGTCTTTAATCCATTTTGAGCTTATTTTTGTGTATGGTGTTAGGGAGTGATCCAATCTCATACTTTTACATGTACTTGTCCAGTTTTCCCAGCACCACTTATTGAAAAGGTTGTCCTTTCTCCACTGTACATTCCTGCCTCCTTTATCAAAGATAAGGTAACCATATGTGTATGGGTTTACCTCTGGGCTTTCTATCCTGTTCCATTGATCTATATGCCTCTTTTTGTACCAGTACCATACTGTCTTGATTACTGTAGCTTTGTAGAATAGTCTGAAGTCAGGGAGCCTGATTCCTCCAGCTCCATTTTTCGTTTTCAAGATTGCTTTAGCTATTCAGGGTCTTTTGTGTTTCCATACAAATTGTGAAATTTTTTGTTCTATTTCTGTGAAAAATCCCAGTGGTAGTTTGAAAGGGATTGATTAAATCTGTAATTTGCTTTGGGTAGTAGAGTCATTTTCACAATGTTGATTCTTCCAATCCAAGAACGGGTATATCTCTCCATCTATTGGTATCATCTTTAATTTCTTTCATCAGTGTCTTATAATTTTCTGCATACAGATCTTTTATTTCCTTAGGTAGGTTTATTCCTAGATATTTTATTCCGTTTGTTGCAATGGTAAATGGGAGTGTTATCTTGATATCACTTTCAGATTTTTCATCATTAGTGTATAGGAATGCCAGAGATTTCTGTGCATTAGTTTCGTTTCCTGCTACTTTACCAAATTCATGGAATAGCTCTAGTAGTTTCCTGGTAGCATCTTTAGGATTCTCTATGTATAGTATCATGTCATCTGCAAACAGTGACAGCTTTACTTCTTTTCCGATTTGGATTCCTTTTATTTCCTTTTCTTCTCTGATTGCTGTGGCTAAAACTTCCAAAACTATGTTGAATAAGAGTGGTGAGAGTGGACAACCTTGTCTTGTTCCTGATCTTAGTGGAAATGCTTTCAGTTTTCCACCATTGAGGACGATGTTGGCTGTGGGTTTGTCATACATGGCCTTTATTATGTTGAGGAAAGTTCCCTCTATGCCTACTCTCTAGAGGGTTTTTATCATAAATGGGTGTTGAATTTTGTCAAAAGCTTTCTCTGCATCTATTGAGATGACCATATGGTTTTTCTCCTTCAATTTGTTAATATGGTGTATCACATTGATTGATTTGCGCATATTGAAGAATCCTTGCATTCCTGGAATAAATTCCACTTGATCATGTTGTATGATCCTTTTAACATGCTGTTGGATTCTGTTTGCTTGTATTTTGTTGAGGATTTTTGCATCTATGCTCATCAGTGATATTAGCCTGTAGTTTTCTTTCTTTGTGACATCCTTGTCTGGTTTTGGTATCACAGTAATGGTGGCCTCGTAGAATGAGTTTGGGAGTGTTCCTCCCACTGCTATACTTTGGAAGAGTTTGAGAAGGATAGGTGTTAGCTCTTCTCTAAATTTTTGATAGAATTCGCCTATGAAGCCATCTGGTCCTGGGCTTTTGTTTGTTGGAAGATTTTTTCTTTTTTTTTCTTTTTTTAACGTGGACCTCTCACTCTTGTGGCCTCTCCCGTTTTGGAGCACAGGCTCTGGACGTGCAGGCTCAGCGGCCATGGCTTACAGGCCCAGCCGCTCCACAGCATGTGGAATCCTCCTGGACCGGGGCACGAACAGATGTACCCTGCATCGGCAGGCGGACTCTCAACCACGCGCCACCAGGGAAGACCCTGTTGGAAGATATTTAATCACAGTTTCAATTTCAGTGTTTGTGATTTGTCTGTTCATATTTTCTATTTCTTCCTGATTCACTCTTGGCAGGTTGTGCATTTCTAAGAATTTGTCCTTTTCTTCCAGGTTGTCCATTTCATTGGCATAGAGTTGCTTGTAGTAATATCTCATTATCTTTTGTATTTCTGCAGTGTCAGTTGTTACTTCTCCTTTTCCATTTCTAATTCTATTGATTTGAGTCATTTCCCTTTTTTTCTTGATGAGTCTGACTATTGGTTTATGAATTTTGTTTATCTTCTCAAAGTACCAGCTTTTAGTTGTATTGATCTTTGCTATCATTTCCTTCATTTCTTTTTCATTTATTTCTGATCTGATCTTTATGATTTCTTTCCTTCTGCTAACTTTGGGGTTATTTTGTTCTTCTTTCTCTAATCGATTTAGGTGCAAGTTTAAGTTGTTTATTCGAGATGTTTCCTGTTTCTTAAGGTAGGATTGTACTGCTATAAAATTCCTTGTTAGAACTGCTTTTTCTGCATCCCATAGGTTTTGGGTCATCATGTCTCCATTGTCATTTGTTTCTAGGTATTTTTTTATTTCCTCTTTGATTTCTTCAGTGATCACTTCGTTATTAAGTAGTGTATTGTTTAGCCTCCATGTGTTTGTATATTTTACAGATCTTTTCCTGTAATTGATATCTAGTCTCATTGTGTTGTGGTCGGAAAAGATGCTTGATACAATTTCAATTTTCCTCAATTTACCAAGGCTTGTTTTGTGACCCAAGATATATCTATCCTGGAAAATGTTCCATGAGCACTTGAGAAAAATGTGTATTCTGTTTTTTTTGGATGGACTGTCCTATAAATATCAATTAAGACTGTCTTGTTTAATGTATCATTTATAGGTTCTGTTTCCTTATTTATTTTCATTTTGGATGGTCTGTCCATTGGTGAAAGTGGGGTGTTAAAGTCCCCTAATATGAATATGTTACTGTTGATTTCCCCTTTTATGGCTGTTAGTATTTGCCTTATGTATTGAGGTGTTCCTATGTTGGGTGCATAAATATTTACAATTTTTATATCTTCTTCTTGGATCAATCCCTTGATCATTATGTGTGTCCTTCTTTGTCTCTTCTAATAGTCTTTATTTGAAAGTCTATTTTGTCTGATATGAGAATTGCTACTCCAGCTTTCATTTGGTTTCCATTTGCATGGAATATCTTTTTCCATCCCCTCAGGTTCAGCCTGTATGTGTCCCTAGGTCTGAAGTGGGTCTCTTGTAGACAGAATACATATGGGTCTTGTTTTTGTATCCATTCAGCCAGTCTGTGTCTTTTGGTGGGAGCATTTAATCCATTTACATTTAAGGTAATTATTGATATGTATGTTCCTATTCCCATTTTCTTAATTGTTTTGGGTTTGTTATTGTATGTCTTTTCCTTCTCTTGTGTTTCTTGCCTAGAGAAGTTCCTTTAGCATTTGTTGTAAAGCTGGTTTGGTGGTGCTGAACTCTCTCAGCTTTTGCTTGTCTGTAAAGATTTTAATTTCTCCATCAAATCTGAATGAGATCCTTGCTGGGTAGAGTAATCTTGGTTGTAGGTTTTTCTCCTTCATCACTTTAAATATGTCCTGCCACTCCCTTCTGGCTTGCAGAGTTTCTGATGAAAGATCAGCTGTTAACCTTATGGGGATTCCCTTGTGTGTTATTTGTTGTTTTTCCCTTGCTGCTTTTAATATGCTTTCTTTGTATTTAATTTTTGACAGTTTGATTAATATGTGTCTTGGCATGTTTCTCCTTGGATTTATCCCGTATGGGACTCTCTGTGCTTTCTGGACTTGATTAACTCTTTCCTTTCCCATATTAGGGAAGTTTTCAACTATAATCACTTCAAATATTTTCTCAGTCCCTTTCTTTTTCTCTTCTTCTTCTGGAACCCCTATAATTCGAATGTTGGTGTGTTTAATGTTGTCCCAGAGATCTCTGAGTCTGTCCTCAGTTCTTTTCACTCTTCTTTCTTTATTCTGCTCTGCAGTAGTTGTTTCCACTATTTTATCTTCCAGGTCACTTATCCGTTCTTCTGCCTCAGTTATTCTGCTGTTGTTCCCTTCTAGAGTATTTTTAATTTCATTTATTGTGCTGTTCATCATTGCTTGTTTCCTGTTTAGTTCTTCTAGGTCCTTGTTAAATGTTTCTTGGATTTTCTCTATTCTATTTCCAAGATTTTGGATCATCTTTACTATCACTATTCTGAATCCTTTTCAGGTAGACTGCCTATTTCCTCTTAATGTGTTAGGTCTGGTGGGTTTTTATCTTGCTCCTTCATCTGCTGTGTGTTTTTCTGTCTTCTCATTTTGCTTATCTTACTGTGTTTGGGTTCTCCTTTTCGCAGGCTGCAGGTTCGTAGTTCCCATTGTTTTTGGTGTCTGTTCCCAGTGGCTAAATTTGGTTCAGTGGGTTGTGTAGGTTTCCTGGTGGAGGGGACTAGTGCCTGTGTTCTAGTGGATGAGGCTGGATCTTGTCTTTCTGGTGGGCAGGTCCACATCTGGTGGTGTGTTTTGGGATGTCTGTGGACTTATTTTGATTTTAGGCAGCTACTCTACTAATGGGTGGGGTTGTGTTCCTCTCTTGCTAGTTTTTTGGCATAGGTTTCCAGCACTGTAGCTTGCTGGTCATTGAGTGAAGCTGCGTGTTGGTGTTGAGATGGAGATCTCTTTTCACCGTTTGATATTACGTGGAGCTGGGAGGTCTCTTGTGGACCAGTGTCCTGAAGTTGCCTCTCCCACCTCAGAGGCACAGCACTGACTCCTGGCTGCAGCACCAAGAGCCTTTCATCCACATGGCTCAGAATAAAAGGGAGAAGAAGTAGAGAGAAAGAAAGAAAGAAAGAAAGAAAGAAAGAAAGAAAGAAAGAAAGAAAGAAAGAAAGAAAGAAAGAAAGAAAGAAAGAGGATAAAATAAAGTAAGATAAAATAAAATACAGTTATTAAAATAGAAAATAATTATTAAGAAAAAAAATTTTTAAGTAAAAGAAAACAAACCAAAAAATGAATGGACAGAACCCTAGGACAAATGGTGAAAGCAAAGCTGTACAGACAAAATCTCACACAGAAGCATACACATACACACTCACAGAAAGAGGAAAGGGGAAAAAATAGTAAATCTTGCTCTCAAAGTCCTCCTCCTCAATTTGGGATGATTCGTTGTCTATTCAGGTATTCCACCGATTCAGGGTACAGCAAGTTGATATTGGAGATTTAATCCGCTGCTCCTGAGGCTGCTGGGAGACATTTCCCTTTCTCTTCTTTGTTCGCACAGCTCCCGGGGCTCAGCTTTGGATTTGGCCCCGCCTCTGTGTGTAGGTCGCCTGAGGGCGTCTGTTCTTCGCTCAGAGAGGACGGGGTTAAAGGAGCCGCTGATTCAGGGGCTCTGGCTCAGTCAGGCTGGGGGGAGGGAGGGGTACGGATGCGGGTTGAGCCTGCGGCGGCAGAAGCCAGTGGGACGTTGCAACAGCTGGAGGCGCCCCATGCGTTCTCCCAGGGAAGTTGTCCCTGGCTCCAGGGACCCCGGCAGTGGCAGACTGCACAGGCTCCCTGGAAAGGGAGGTGTGGATCGTGACCTGTGCTGGCACACAGGCTTCTTGGTGGCGGCAGCAGCAGCCTTAACATCTCTTGTCCGTCTCTGTGGTCCACGCTGATAGCCGCGCCTCGCGCCCGTCTCTGGAGCTCCTTTAAGCAGCGCTCTTAATCCCCTCTCCTCATGCACCAGGAATCAAAGGGGGAAGAAAAGGTCTCTTGCCTCTTCGGCAGGTCTAGACTTTTCCCCAGACTCCCTCCCGGCTAGCAGTGGTGCGCTAACCCCTTCCGGCTATGTTCACGCCACCAGTCCTCTCCCTGCGATCGATCCGACCGAAGCCAGAGCCTCAGCTGCCAGCCCCCGCCACCCTGGCGGGTGAGCAGACAAGCCTCTCGGGCAGGTGAGTGTTGGTCGGCACCAATCCTCTATGCAGGAATCTCTCCGCTTTGCCCTCCGCACCCCTGTGGCTGTGCTCTCCTCCGCGGCCCCGAAGCTTCTCCCCTCCGCCACCCAAGTCTCCACCTGTGAAGGGGCTTCCTAGTGTGTGGAAACCTTTCCTCCTTCACAGCTCCCTCCCACTGGTGCAGGTCCCATCCGTATTATTTTGTCTCTGTTTTTTCTTTTGCCCTACCCAAGTACGTGGGGAGTTTCTTGCCTTTTGGGAGGTCTGAGGTCTTCTGCCAGCATTCAGTAGGTGTTCCGTAGGAGCTGTTCCACATGTAGATGTATTTCTGATGTATGTGTGGGGAGGAAGGTGATCTCTGCGTCTTACTCTTCCGCCATCTTCCCCCTCTCTCCCGATCATATGGTTTTTATTCTTCAGTTTGTTAATATGGTGTATCACACTGATGGATTTGCGTATATTGAAAAATCCTTGCATCCCTGGGATAAATCCCACTTGATCCTGGTGTATGATCCTTTTAATGTGTTGCTGGATTCTCTTTGCTAGTATTTTGTTGAGGATTTTTGCATCTATATTCATGAGTGATATTGACCTATAATTTTCTTTTTTTTGTAGTATCTTTCTCTGCTTTTGGTATCAGGGTGATTGTGGCCTCATAGAATGAGTTTAGGAGTGTTCCTTCCTCTGCAATTTTTTGGAAGAGTTTGAGAAGTGTTGGTGTTAGCTCTTCTCTAAATGTTTGGTAGAATTCACCTGTGAAGCCATCTGGTCCTGGACTTTTGTTTGTTCGAAGATTTTTAATCACAGTTTCAATTTCATTACTTGTGATTGCTCTGTTCATACTTTCTATTTCTTCCTGGTTCAGTCTTGGAAGGTTATACCTTTCTAAGAATTTCTCCATTTCTTCCAGGTTGTCCATTTTATTGACATAGAGTTGCTTGTAGTAGTCTCGTAGGATGTTTTGTATTTTTGCCGTGTCTGTTGTAACTTCTCCTTTTTCATTTCTAATTTTATTGATTTAAGTCCTCTCTCTCTTTTTCTTGATGAGTCTGGCTAATGGTTTATCAGTTTTGTTTATCTTCTCAAAGAATCAGCTTTTATTTTATTGATCTTTACTATTGTTTTCTTTGTTTCTATTTCATTTGTTTCTGCTCTGATCTTTATGATTTCTTTCCTTTTGCTAACTTTGGGTTTTGTTTGTTCTTCTTTCTCTAGTTCCTTTAGGTGTAAGGTTAGATTGTTTATTTAAGGTGTTTCTTGTTTCTTGAGGTAGGCTTTTATAGCTATAAACTTCCCTCTTAGAACTGTTTTTGCTGCATCCCATAGGTTTTGGATTGTCATATTTTCATTGTCATTTCTCTCTAGGTATTTTTTTATTTCCTCTTTGATTTCTTCAGTCATCTCTTGGTTATTTAGTAACGTATTGTTTAACCTCCATGTGTTTGTGTTTTACGTTTTTTTCCCTGTAATCCACTTCTATTCTCATAGCGTTGTGGTCAGAAAAGATGCTGATATGATTTCAATTTTCTTAAATTTACTGAGGCTTGATTTGTGACCCAAGATGTGATCTATCCTGGAGAATGTTCCATGAGCACTTGAGAAAAAAGTATAATCTGCTGGTTTTGAATGGAATGTCCTATAAATATCAATTAAATATATCTGGTCTATTGTGTCATTTAAAACTTCTGTTTCCTCATTTATTTTTATTTTGGATGATCTGTCCATTGGTGTAAGTGAGGTGTTAAAGTCCCCCACTATTATTTTGTTACTGTTGATTTCCTCTTTTATAGCTGTTAGCAGTTGCCTTATGTATTGAGGTGCTCCTATGTTGGGTGCATATATATTTATAATTGTTATACCTTCTTCTTGGATTGATCCCTTGATCATTATGTAGTGTCCTTCCTTGTCTCTTGTAACATTCTTTATTTTAAAACCTATTTTATCTGCTATGAGTATTGATACTCCAGCTTTCTTTTGATTTCCATTGCATGGAATATCTTTTTTCCATCCCCACACTTTCAGTCTGTATGTGTCCCTAGGTCTGAAGTGGGTCTCTTGTAGACAGCATATATATAGGTCTTGTTTTTGTGTCCATTTAGCTAGCCTGTGTCTTTTGGTCGGAACATTTAATCCATTCATGTTTAAGTTAATTATTGATATGTATGTTCCTGTTACCATTTTCTTAATTGTTATGGGTTTGTTGTAAGTCCTTTTCTCCTGTGTTTCCCACTTAGAGAAGTTCCTTTAGCATTTGTTGTAGAGCTGGTTTGGTGGTATTGAATTCTCTTAGCTTTTGCTTGTCTGTAAAGCTTTTGATTTCTCCATCAAATCTGAGTGGGATCCTTGCCAGTAGAGTAATCTTGGTTGTAGGTTCTTCCCTTTCATCACTTTAAATATGTCATGCCACTCTCTTCTGCCTTGTAGAGTTTCTGCTGAGAAATCATCTGTTAACCTTATGGGAGTTCCCTTGTGTGTTATTTGTCGTTTTTCCCTTGCTGCTTTCAATATAATTTTTCTTTGTCTTTATTTTTTCCAATTTGATTACGATGTGTCATGACGTGTTTCACCTTGGGTTTATCCTATATGGGACTCTCTGCACTTTCTGGATTTGGGTGGCCATTTGCTTTCCCATGTTATGGAAGTTTTTGACTATAATCTCTTCAAATATTTTCTCTGGTCCTTTCTCTCTCTCTTCTCCTTCTGGGACCCCTATAATTTGAATGTTGGTGCATTTAGTGTTGTCCCAGAGGTCTCTTAGGCTGTCTTCATTTCTTTCCATTCTTTTTTCTTTATTATGTTCTGCAGCACTGAATTCCACCATTCTGTCTTCCAGGTCACTTATCCATTCTTCTGCCTCAGTTATTCTGCTATTGATTCCTTCTAGTGTAGTTTTCATTTCAGTTATTGTATTGTTCATCTCTGTTTGTTTGTTCTTTAATTCTTCTAGATATTTGTTAAGCATTTCTTGCATCTTCTTGATCTTTGCCTCCATTTTTTTCCCCAAGGTCCTGGATCATCTTCACTATCATTATTTTGAAGTCTTTTTCTGGAAGGTTGCCTATCTGCACCTCATTTAGTTATTTTTCTGGGGGGTTTATCTTGTTCCTTCATCTGGTACATAGTCCTCTGCCTTTTCATCTTGTCTATCTTTCTGTGAACGTGGTTTTTATTCCACAGGCTGCAGGATTGTACTTTTTCTTGCTTCTGCTGTCTGTCCTCTGGTGGATGAAGCTATCTAAAAGGATTGAGCAAGTTTTCTGATGGGAGAGACTGGTGGTGGATAGAGATGACTGTTCCTCTGGTGTGCAGAGCTCAGTAAAACTTTAATCTGCTTGTCTGCTGATGGGTGGGTCTGGGTTCCCTCCTTGTTGGTCACTTGGTGTAAGGGGACCCAACACTGGAGCCTACCCAGGCTCTCTGGTGTGGCTAATGGTGGACTCTGGGAGGTCTCACTCCAAGGAATACTTCTCAGAACTTCTGCTTCCAGTGTCCTTGGCCTTATGGTGAGACACAGCCATCCCCCGCCTCTGCAGGAGACCCTCCAACACTAACAGGTAGGTCTGGTTCAGTCTCCTATGGGGTCACTGCTCCTTTCCCTGGGTCCAATGCACACACTACTTTGTGTGTGCCCTTCATACTTGGAGTCTTTGTTTCCCCCAGTCCTGTCAAAGTCCTGCAATCAAATCCAACTAGCCTTCAAAGTCTGATTCTCTAGGAATTCCTCCTCTCATTGCTGGACCCCCAGGTTAGGAAGCCTGATGTGGGGCTCAGAACATTCACTCCAGTGGGTGGACTTGTGTGGTATAAGTGTTCTCCAGTTTGTGAGTCACCCACCCAGCAGTTAGGGAATTTGATTTTATTGTGATTGCGCCCCTCCTACCATCTCATTGTGACTTCTCCTTTGTCTTTGGATGTGGGGTATCTTTTTTGGTGAGTTTCAATGTTTTCCTGTTAATGATTGCTCAGCAGTTAGTTGTGATTCTGGTCCTCTTGCAAGGACCTCTTGCAAGAGGGAGTGAGAGCACATCCTTCTACTCCGCCATCTTGAACCAATCTCCCTGTTGCCCAGTGATTTGCTGAAGCATTTGATGTCTTAGCCAGCAGAGAATAGCAAAACCTATTTGCAACACCCTAGGATGAGGGGCTCTACTTTTGCTGGCTGGCCTCTTGCTGGTTCCAGTAGGTGGCAGTACAACACTGCAGGTGTCTGAGTAAGCTCCAGCTTGGACCTCGGTCTCCAGTGAAACTAAAAGATCTGGAGACCCAGGACACTATCCTGAGGTAGGAGGTAAGCTTAATATTTAAGAAGCAAGCAGAAGAAAAGGATCCCGAAGAGGAAAATGAGAAAGATCTATCTGATAGACAGGAGTCTAAGAGAAAGCAATGTCTCAAAAAACAATACAAAGAAACAAGGAAAAGAGTTTCAAAACTGTATCCAGATTAGCAAAAATTATGTCCAATGCATTTAGTAATTGTGTGGTCACTGGTAACGTTGATCTTGGTGAGCACTATTTTAGTGGAGGTAAATGCCAGATTCTCCTTTGCTCTTCTTCTTCCTTCTATCTATTGGATATCTCTTGAGCTATATCTGAGGATGTAGAAATAAAAGCTACACTCTTTTCTGCTCTTAAGCAGCTCGCAGTCTCATGGAGGAACCAGCTAGAGAAGCAAAGCATTAAAATGTAGTTCTGAAACTATGGGGTCACTTAGAATGACTGCATAATATAACTCTGTGTTATCAGAGGAGGCTGCTGGGAGAGAAGTTAATAGGTGTGGTTCCTTTGAAGAATGGGGGAAGTATGTTACATAATGAGGATGAACAAGGGTAATATCTGAGAAGCCAGAGAACTTAGCTAGTTCAAGAAACTGAGGATGTTTTAATGTGGTTGAAAGAAAAGGAAAGAAAACCAGGTCCATAGTGCTAAGGTTTTAGTGTCCAAGATTAGGAGTTTGGATTTTATCCTGAAGTCTTTCAAGGAGATGTAAAGAAAGGATTTGGGGCAGGGGAGTGTTATACTTCAATTCACACGTTAGAAACTAAACTGATGAAGAGGAGAATGAGACTAGAAACAAGGAGATATTCCAAGGCTATTGGAAGAATCCAGCTAAGCAATAATGAAGGCCTTAGTTGAAGTGGGGCGGGGAGGGGGGTGGATAAATGGAAGAAGTCAGATTCAGCAAAACTTGATACCTGGTTTTATATGCTAGTTGAAGGAGAGGGAAAAGGAAGAGTCTGGTTGCTGACTTGGGTGATCAAACCCAAGATAAGAGAAGGGACAAGTTGGGACATGAGAGATGATAAGTTCAGTTTGGGACACGTTAAGATTAAGATGTCTATGACAGAGTTGAATATATGGATGTGGGACTAAAAAGAGTCACTTGAGCTACATACCAGATACATGTATAAGCAGCACACAAATTGTGGTTGAAGTCATACCATGTACTAGAAGGATCTTTCTTGGAAAGAAAATGTAAAGTGAAAAGGGGGCTGAGGAGGAGCATCCCCTGTGGCTTAGTCCATGCCAGCCACTATGTCAAAAATACCATTATCTATATGGCTTAAACAACACACATTTTTTTTCTCACAGTTCAGGAGGCTGGGAAATCCAAGATGAGGGAACCAACGGACTCAGTGTCTAGTTAGAGTCCACTTACTGGTTCATAGACGGGCATCTTCACACTGTGTTCTTACATGGTAGAAAAGAGGAGAGAGCTCTCTGACGTCTCTTTTTTAAAAGTATTAATCTAGGGCAGGGCCAAGAGAGTGGAGTTGGAAGACCCTGAGCTCATGGGCATAACAAAATTATAACTATTTACAGAGCAACTATTGATGAGAAAAACTGGGAGACTAGGAGAAAAGATCTCCTACAACTAGAGATATAAAGAAGGAGCCACAATGAGACAGGTAGAAGAGTGAAGATACAGTATAGTCAAGACCCATAACCCAAGGTGGGTGACTCACAAATGGGAGGACTATTATAATTGTAGAGTTTCTTCCCAAGGAACAAGGGGTTTGAGCCCCACATTGGGCTCCCCTTCCCTGGGGTCCTGCACCAGAAATATGAACCCCCAGAATGTTTGACTTTGAAAGCAAATGGGGCTTACTTTCAGGGGTGTGAGAGGGTTGTGGGAAGTAGACATTCCAGTCTTAAAAGGTAACACAAAATTCCCTGTACTCAGGGACCCAGGGAAGAGGCAGTAATTTGAAAGGAGCCTGGATCAGACCCACCTGCTGATATTGGGGAGCCTCATGGAGAAGCTGGAGGAAACTGTAGCTCACCCTGGGGACATAGACACTGGAGGCAGCCATTTTGAGGAACTCGTTCTACCATGTGGGAACTGGTGCTGGCAAGCACCATTTTGGAATTCTCCCTCTAGCTTATTAGTGCAGGGACCTGGCCCCACCCACCAGCCTTTCAGCACCAGTACTGGGATGCCTCAAGCCAAGCAACAAGCTGGTCGAGAACACAGTCCCAGCCACTAGCAGGGCTTCTGCCTTAAGGCCTCCTGAGCCCACAGCCATCCCAGGACCATACCCTGCCCATCAGGGCACATATACATATACCAGTGCACCACAACTCATATACCAGTGCACCAACACTAGCCCTGGGAACACAAGGACCCTGCAGTCAGAGGCCCTGGGACCTGGCTGTGCCCACCAATGAACTGGTACTAGCCCCAGGACCATCCTCATCCACCAGTGGGTAGGCACCAACCCTACGACCTGCTGGCCTTGGCCCTAGCAGGCCAACCCCAGCTTCAAGACACCTTGGACCCCTCACTCAGCTGCCCTAGGATCATCTCCACTCATCATAGGCCAACACTAGTCTTGGGACAATTTAGACCCCACAGCCAGTTGTGTCAGGAGCTGGCTCTGCTCACCAGTAGACTGAAAATAGATATGGAACCCTTGGTCTCACAACCACCCATGCCTGACCTGGCTCTGCCTACCAGTGGCCCAGCACTAGACACAAAACCACCTGAGGTCCTGCAGCTATCAGCCTCATGACTCAGCCCTGACAACCAGTGGCCAGCAGCTTCCACACAAGACAGAACATGGCAACCAACTGGACTGGGGGCCAGCCACATCTACCAGATTGCCCACAGTAGTCAGCCTGCCACAACAGAAGGACCCACACAGCCCAAATAGGGGACAACTCTAGAGCATAGAGCTCTGGTGACCAGAGGGGAATACGCTACTGTGAGACATAGGAGGTCTCCTCCAAAAGGTCACTTCTCCAAGCACAGGAAACATAACCAACCTACAGATACATAGAAATAAAAACAGCAAATTAAGCAAAATGATGTAACAGAGGAATATCTTCCAAATGAAGGAATAAGATAAAACCCCAGAAGAAGAACTAAGTGAAGTGGAGATAGGCAATCTACCCTATAGACAGTTCAAGTTAATGATCATAAATATGTTCAAAGAACTCAGAAGAAGACTGGATAAAAAGAATGAGAAGTTAGAAGTTTTTAACAGTTAGAAAATATGAAGAAGACCAGAGATGAAGAATACAATCATTGAAATGAAAAATACACTAGAAGTAGTCAACAGTAGATTAGATGATTCAGAGGAATGGATCAACAAACTGGAAGACAGAGTAAGGGAAATCAGTGTAAAGGAACAGAAAAAAAGAACAAAAAGAAATGAGGGCAGTTTAAGAGACCTCTGGGACAACGTCAAGCATACTAACATTCACATTATAGGGGTCTCAGAAGGAGAAGTGAGAGAGCAAGGGGCAGAGAACAAGTTTCATACAAGGGATCTCCCATAAGGCTATCAGCTGACTTTTCAGCAGAAACTCTGTAGGCCAAAATGGAGTGGCCCGATATATTTAAAGTGATGAAAGGGAAAAACCACAACCAAGAACACTCTACCCAGCAAGGCTTTCAATCAGATTTGATGGAGAAATCAAAAATGTTACAGACAAGCAAAAGCTAAAAGAGATCACACCACACCAGCTTTACAAGAAATGTTAAAGGGACTTCTCTAAGTGAAAAAGAAAGGCTGCAACTAGAAACACGAAAATTATGAAAGGAAAAATCTCATTAGTAAAGGCAAATATACAGTAAATCAGCCATGTATAAAGTTAGGAGGGAGGGCAAAAGACAAAGGTAATAAAATCGTGTATATCTGCAATAAGTAATTAAGGGATACACTAAACAAAATGATGTAAAATATGACATCAAGAACAGTTAGTGTGTTGGGGGGAGTGAAAATGCGGGTTTGTCAAATGCATTTGAATTTAAGAGATCAGCAACTTAAAATAACTATATGTGTGTGTGTGTGTATATACAGATAGATACAGGTAGATAGTTATGTACAATGGGGGGAATATAGTCAATAACTAATATCTTTGTATGATGACATCATAACTAGACTTATCGTGGTGATCATTTTGAAATGTATAGAAACACCAAATTGCTATGTTGTGGCACAGGAACTAACACAGTGTTGTAGGTCAATTACACTTTAAAAACAAACAAACAAATCATAGAAAAAGATTGGATTTGTGGTTACCAGAGGCTGGGGTTGGGGGGAGGGGAATTGGATGAAGGCAGTCAAAAGCTACAAACTACCAGTTATAAGATAAATAAGTACTAGGAATGTAATGTTCAACATGATAAATATAATGACCATTGCTGTATGTTAAATATGAAACTTGCTAAGAGAGTAAATCCTAAGAGTTTTCATCACTAGAAAAAAATGTTTTTCTATTTCTTTAATTTTGTTTCTTTATGAGACGATGGGTGTTCCCTAAACTTGTTGTAATAATCATTCATGATGTACAAAATTCAAATCATTATGGTGTACACCTTAAACTTACACAGTGCTGTATGTCAATTATATCTCAATGAAACTAGAAGGAAAAAAAAGACCACTAATCCCATTCATGAGGGCTCCACCCTCCTGAGTTAATCATCTCCCAAAGGCCCCACTTTCTAATGCTATCACACTGGAGATTAAGTTTCAACAGAAGACTTAGGGTGTTGGAAGGGGAGGGGCACACAAACATCCAGTCTATAGCATCCTGGCAATACTAATATTTAAAGAATTGTAAAGGAAGAGACATACACAGAGGAGATTGACAACAACTCACTAGAAAAGTAGGAAGAAAATTAAAGTGTTTTAAAGGAGGTCAGTAGGAAATTAGAGAATTTGAAGAACTGGGATGTTAACAATGTCAAATACTGCAGAAATGAAATACAGGGATGTGTTCATTGCAGCAATTTATAGAATAAGAATAAGAAAATGCTTAAAAAACATGAAAAATGCACATTCATTCTAGGAATCAGAGAAATATAAATTAAACAGATATTGATAGTATTTCCTATGAAATTGGAAAAAAATAACTGATAGATTCCAGTGATGACAAAATTAGAGGAAACAAGGCACATACACTGTTTATGGAAGTATAAATTGGTGCAGAGTTTTTGGAGAAAAAATTGGTGTTACCTGTCAAAATTTTAATTGTTTGATACCCTTGGTACTCTGTTCTATTTGTAACAATCTGTATACACACATACTAGCACAATTGCACAAGGATAAGTGAGACATAAAACAATGTTCATTACAACATAATTCACAATGAAAGAAGTTGGAAATAATTTACAAATACCAATCAATAAGAGGTTAGGTGAATAAATTATGGTATAAACATACTATAGAACAATATGGATCTGTAATACAGAATGAGACAAAACAGATGGTATTGATCTAAAAGAAATCTGTTATATATTGTTGAAGAAAAAAATTGTAGACAAATACACATGAGAGACTCCTATTTTTTTAATTTTATTTTATAGAAATATAGTTAATTTACAATGTTGTGTTAATTTCTGCTGTACAGCAAGGTGATTCAGTTATATATATATACTTTTTAATATTTTTTCCATTACGGCTTATCACAGGATATTAAATATAGTTCCCTGTGCTATATAGTAGGACCTTGTTGTTTATCCATTCTAGATATAATAGTTTGCATCTGCTAATCCCAAACTCCACTCCTGTTTTATTTCTACCTCTCTGATTCTATTTCTTGTGTTCATCTTTATTACTGGCAGTTCCCAGAATTGTGTCCTTCATCCTTTCTCTTCTCACATATGGTCCCTGAATGATTTACTCTTTTTCTGTGGCTTCATCTATCCCCTGTCATGTTATTTATGATGGAATTTTTCTAATATCAAGAAGATAAAGTTGATAGCAGTATAAGCAATTGGCATACCAGTCTAAACATGCATTGACTCTAGCTCATTCAGTTAAAACTTCACAAGGGTGGCATATTTCTTGTGCATCTGAGAATGTTCCTTCTTTTCCCTTGTACTAAATGATGACTTGAAGTGGCAATAGAGTTCTTGGGTCATCATCTGCACCTTCCTCAACTCTGTAGATGTTATTCAAGTCTTTTATTACATTTTTGCAGCAGAAAGTAGAATTTTCAGGTCTGGTGGTGCTGGTGGTTCTCCCCTATCCAGCTATCTGACTGGAAATCACCACCATTTACCTCCTGGATGTATAGTTCCCTCACAGGAGAGTGAGTCTCAAGGCAGGCCTCACTCTTCCCTCACTCTTGTGTGGTCTACACAGCTTTATCGCTCTAATAAACAAGCTCAGCCAAAGATGGTTTTCCTCCAAGTCTGAGAGGTAATCTCTAAACCCTTGGAATGTCAAGCCTGATAAGAGTGTCTTTGTTTGCCAGGGGAGCTTGCACCTGCCAGATAGTAACAATGTGATTTAGGTTAGGGGATTTAAGCCACATCAAAAATGTGATTCAACATGGGGACTTTGGGTCATATATATCAACTCAACTTCCTGAAGGGCTGAAAATCGAGATCAGTAATATTGGAGCCTGAATGATGAACCAACACTGACTCTGGACACCAAGACTGGAGTAAGCATCCCTAACTGACAATACTTCATGTATATTGTCATTCATCACTGCCAGGAAGAGTTAACGTTGTTCATGACTCCATGGGAAGAGGACAATTGGAAGACCCATGTTTAAAACCCTCCTGGACTCTTACACAAGCATCCCTTCCTTTGGCTATTTTAATCTGTATCCTTTCCCTATAATAAATCATAACCATGAGTATAGAAGATTTTGGTGAATTTTTTTTTAACAAATGGAGAGAGAGACCCAGAGAGGTCAGCACAGCAAAGAGCTCACACAGTGGCCAAGCGGCAGAACCAGGATTCAAACCCAAGCCCTGCTGTGTGCACTAATCCCCTAGGCCAGCTCTGTTCTTGTTCACAGGGGCCTGTGAGGGTGAGGCTAATTTTGCTGCTCTCCAGAACTGCCTGGAGAGCCTGGTATTTCCACCTGGTTACAAATCTCGAACCTTTCACATGTGAGGTGAATTCTAGTGAGTAATCAAAATAGAGTGTGGTTTTGGGAAGCCCCCTGAACTTGTAATTGGTGTCAGAAGTGAAGCAGTTTTTAGGGACTGCCCCCAACTTCAGTTGGCTAACCTTCACACAGAGACTTTCTAGAGGTTGAGAAAGTGTAGACTGAAGTACCAAGAACTTCTCCCCTTTTGGAGAAAACAGTGGTTTTCTACTTTTCTGTGAATGTTCTGGGAGGCATTAAATTCCATTCATTTATCACACTATTCTCTAGTCACCCTCCACTGCTCCCATTATTTGAGTAGAACGATTTATAACACTGATTGTGCTGTTATATTCTCAGGAGGTAAATTTCTTGCATGTTCCAGTAAACATGCCATCTCCTTTTAAGATAAAATTGACAAACCTTTATCTAGACTAAGAAAAAAAGAGAGAAGACTCAAATAAATAAAAACAGAAATGAAGGAGGAGACATTACAACTCACACCACAGAAATACAAAACATCACAAGAGGCTACTATAAACTACTATATGCCAACAAACTAGATAACCCAGAAGAAATGGTTCAATTCCCAGAAATGTGCAACCTGTCAAGCCTGAATAATGAAGAGATAGAAAATTTGAACAGAACAATGACAAGAAAGGAGATTGAATCAGTAATCAAAAACTTCTCAACAAAGAAAAAGCCAGGACCAGATGGCTTCACTGGTGAACTCTACCAAACATTTAAAAAAGAATTAACACCAGTCCTTCTCAAACTCTTCCAAAAAATTTGAAGAGGAGAGAACATCCCTAAACTCATTTTATTATGCTAGCATTACCCTGATACCAAAGCCAAATAAGGAACTACAGGAAAAGAAAACTACAGGCCAATATCCTTGATGAATATAGATGCAAAGATTCTCAACCAAATACTAGCACACTAAATTCAACAACATATTCAAAGGATTATACATCGTGATCAAGAAGAATTTATCCCTGGGATTTCAACACAGGTAAATAAATAAATGTGATAAGCCATATTAATAGAATGAAAGATAAATGTCATATGATCATCTTAATAGATGCAGAAAAAGCATTTTAAAAGATTCAGCATCTTTTATAATAAAAATTCAGCAAATGGGGTATAAAAAGAATGTACCTCAACATAGTAAAAGCCATATATGACAAAACCATAGTTAACGATATACTCAGTGGTGAAAAGTTGAAAGTTTTCCTTCTAACATTAAGAAAGTGGACACAAATGTGCCCACTCTCACCACTCTCATTCAACGTAGAGCTGAAAGTCCTAGCCAGAGCCATTAAACAAGAAGAAGAAATAAAGACATCCAATTAGAAAGCAAGAAGTAAACTTGTCTAAATAGTCGTAATGACTCCACCAAAAAACTGTTAGAACTAATAAAGGAATTTAGTAAAGTTGCAGGATACAAAATCAACATAAAAAATCAATTGTATTTTTTTAACTAGCCGCAAGATTTTATTGTAGGGATCTATATATATATCTTTCTGAGAAATGGTTTGAGCTATTCACTTGATGGTTATGAACACAACAGGATCTGTTTCATTGGTATATTTTTGGTTTGCTTGGCAAGGGAAAATCATGAGTCATTTTTATATATTAACAATGAACTAGCTGAAAAATAAAGAAAACAATCTTATTTGTAATAGCATCAAAAATAGTAAACTATTTAGGAATAAATTTAACCAAGGAGTTGAAAGATTTGTATACTGAAAATCACAAGGCTTTGATGAAAGAAATTGAAGACATAAATAAGTGAAAAAATATCCTGTGTTCATGAACTGGAAGATTTAATATTGTTAAAATATTCATACTACCTAAAGCCATCTATAGATTCAGTACAAACTCTACCAAATTTCCAATGGCATTTTTCATAGAAATAGAAAAATTTATATGGAACCACGAAAGACCAAAAGTAGCCATAGCAATCCTGAGAAAGGAGAATAAACCTGGAGGCATCACATGTTCTGATTTGAAACTTTATTTCAAAGCTATAATAATCAAAATAGTGTGGTACTGGCATAAAGACAGACACATAGACCAATGGAACAGAATTGAGAGTCCAGGAATAAACACATGTATATACAGTCAACTAATATTTGACAAGGGAGCCAAGAATACTCAATGGGAAAAGTATAGTCTTCAATAAATGGTGCTGGGAAAACTGGTTATTTACATACAAAAGAGTGAAATTAGATCCCTATCTTATACCAGTCACAAAAACTATCAAAATGGATTAAAGATTTAAGTGTAAGACCCAAAACTGTGATACTCCTAGAAGAAAACATAGCTGAAAAACTCCTTGACACTGGTGTTGGTAATGGTTTTTTGAATATGACATCAATAGCACAAACAACAAAAACAAAAATAAAGAAGTGGGGCTACATCAAACTAAAAAGCTTCTGCACAGCAAAAGAAATAATTGAAAAGGTGACCTACTGAATTGGAGAAAGTATTTGCAAAACATCTGATAAAGGGTTAACATCCAAAATATATAAGAAACTCATGCAACCTGCACCCCAATGTTCATTGCAGCACTATTTACAGTAGCTCAGATATGGAAGCAACCTAAACGTTTATTGACAGGGGAAAGGATAAAGAAGATGTGGTACATATATACAATGGAATATTACTCAGCCCTAAAAAAGAATGAAATCATTCCATTTGCAGCAACATGGATGGACCAAAGATTGTCATACTGAGTAAAGTAGGAAGTAAGAAAGTCACAGAAGAACAAATATCGTATGGTATCACTTATATGTAGAATCTTAAAAAAATGCTACAAACGAACTAATTTACAAAACAAATAGAGTCACAGAAGTAGAAAACAATCTTATGGTTACCGGGAGGGAAGGGGGGAGGGTTAAACAGGGAAATTGGGATTGACATATACACACCACTATATATAAAACAGATAACTAATAAGGACCTACTGTATAGCACAGGGAACTCTACTCAATACTATGTAATGACCTACATGGGTAAAGAATCTAATAAAGAGTAAATATCTGTATACATATAACTGATTCACTTTGCTTTACAGCAGAAAGTAACACAACATTGTAAATCAACTATACTTCAATTTAAAAATATATATGGAACTCATGCAACTCAATAGAAAAAAATATGATTTAAAAATGGGCAGAGCACATGAATAGACATTTTTCCCAAAGAAGACATAAATGACCAACATGTTCATGACTTATTAGTTCCATGAACTTGGATGTCAAAATCTCTTTCCAGATTTGGGAAATTCTCAGCCATTATTTCTTTTTGTTTTTTGTGGTTTTTTAGAACTTTCTTTTTTTTTTTTAACATCTTTATTGGAGTATAATTGCTTTACAATGGTGTGTTAGTTTCTGCTTTATAGCTATACATATACATATATCCCCATTACTCTTCCTTCTTGTGTTTCCCTCCCACCCTCCCTATCCCACCCCTCTAGGTGGACACAGAGCCCCAGGCTGATCTCCCTCTGCTATGCAGCTGCTTCCCACTAGCTATCTATTTTACGTTTGGTAGTGCATATATGTCCATGCCACTCTCTCACTTTGTCACAGCTTACCCTTCCCCCTCCCTGTGTCCTCAAGTCCATTCTCTACATCTGTGTCTTTATTCCTGTCCTGCCCCTAGGTTCTTCAGAAGCTTTTTTTTTTTTAGATTCCATATATACGTGTTAGCATACGGTATTTATTTTCCTCTTTCTGACTTACTTCACTCTGTATGACAGACTCTAGGTCCATCTACCTCACTACAAATAACTCAATTTCTTTTCTTTTTATGGCTGAGTAATATTCCATTGCATGTATGTGCCACATCTTCTTTATCCATTCATCTGTCGATGGACACTTAGGTTGCTTCCATGTCCTGGCTACTGTAAATAGAGCTGCAATGAACATTGTGGTACATGATTCTTTGAATTTTGGTTTTCTCAGGGTATATGCCCAGTAGTGGGATTGCTGGGTCATATGGTAGTTCTATTTGTAGTTTTTTAAGGAACCTCCATACTGTTCTCCATAGTGACTGTATCAATTCACATTCCCACCAACACTGCAAGAGTGTTCCCTTTTCTCCACACCCTCTCCAGCATTTATTGTTTCTGGATTTTTTGAAGATGGTCATTCTGATCTGTGTCAGGTGATACCTTATTGTAGTCTTGATCTGCATTTCTCTAATGATTAGTGATGTTGAACATTCTTTCATGTGTTTTTTGGCAATCTGTATATCTTCTTTGGAGAAATGTCTATTTAGGTCTTCTGCCCATTTTTTTGGATTGGGTTGTTTGTTTTTTTGACATTGAGCTGCATGAGCTGCTTGTAAATTTTGGAGATTAATCCTTTGTCAGTTCCTTCATTTGCAAACATTTTCTCCCATTCTGAGGGTTGTCTTTTTGTCTTGTTTATGGTTTCCTTTGCCGTGCAAAAGTTTTTAGGTTTCATTAGGTCCCATTTGTTTATTTTTGTTTTTATTTCCATTTCTCTAGGAGGTGAGTCAAAAAGGATCTTGCTCAGCCATTATTTCTTTAAGTAAGCTTTCTGCTCCTTTTTCCTCCTCTTCTCCTTCTGGGTCTCCAAACATGTGTAGATTGTTTATTTTAATGTTAGCCCATAATTCACATAGGCTTTCTTTGCTCTTTTTCATTGTTTTTTCTTCTCCGAGAGAATGATTCAAAGGACCTGTCTTCTAGTTCACTAATTCTTCTCTTTGGTTGAGTCTATTGTTGAAGCTCTCTATGGACTCTTTCAGTTTAGTTACTGTATTCTGCAACATAGGATTTCTGTTTTGGGTTTTTCTGTGGTTTTTTTTTTTTATGGTTTCTATTTCTTTGTTGAACTTTTCATTTTGTTCATGCCCTGCTTTCCTAATTTTATTTAGTTGTCTCTCTGTGTTTTCTTAGAGTTCACTGAATTTAAGAAGATTATTCTGAATTCTTTGTCAAACACTTTGTAAATCTCCATTTCTTTAGCATCAGCCTTTGGAGCTTTATTAGTTTCCTTTGATGGTGTCATGTTTCCTTGATTATTCATGATCCTTGTGGCCTTGAATTGGTGTCTGCACATTTGAGGAAGTAGGCACCTCTTCCAGTCTTTAAAGACTAGCTTCAGCAGGCAAAGCCATTTACCAGTCAGCCCATCAGAGATCCAGAGATCCTGAGTGGGCTTACTTCTTGAGTCCTTGTACTGGCAAGTATGGTGCCTGGGTCAGCAGACTGGCAGGCCTGGTGCTTGGGTTCATTTGTGCCTGGGTCCATGGGTTGGGCCCAGAGCCTGTGTTCACTTGGGTGGGTCTGATGCATAAGTCTGTGTTGGGGAGCCTGGGATCTGTGTCCAAATGGGAAGACCTGTCTTCTAGGACCACAGGGGTCAACCAAGGCTACCAAGGCTAGTCAACCAAGGCTAGTCTCATAATTTGCCTGCAGATTCCCTTGGATTTTCTACATCAGCAGTAATGTGATCTAAACCAAGGCTACCAAGGTACCAGTGGGATGAACCTGACATCTGGGTCTAAAGGGACCAGTCAGGTGCTGGAATGGGCCAGGAACCTGGTTTTGTGGGAGCCAGCCTGGAGGCTGTGGACATGGGGATTGGCCTGGACCTAGGGTGATCCTGGAGCCTGAGGCTACAGCTGCTGGTCTGAAGGTTGGGTCTGAGGGAAGTCATCTGGCACTACTAGGAGGGCAGACTAGGAGCCTGGGTCTGTAAGAGATTATCTAAAGTTTAGGTCTGCAGGGGCCAGCCTGGCACTGGGGCAGGCTGGCAGCTTGGGGTGTGGTAGCATGGGCCCAGCTGGAGTCTGGGTTCATAGAAGCATAGATTCATGGGAGCTAGTTGGGAGCTGGGGCCACAATAGTCATGATCTAAGGGAGCTGGCTTGCTCTGGGGTGGTCCAGGAGGCTTGGTTCACTGGAGTCCACCAGGAGCCTGTTGTCACAGAAGCTGCCTGGAGCCACTGGAGTTGTTCAAATTGATGTTTCTAGGAGGGGACAGGCACTAAAAAATCCCACACTACCATCTTGCTCATTTTACTCCTGTCTCTTCTAAGACTGAATTTTTCTATACACTTGCTAATCACAATATCTGTGTGTTCTTTCTGTGAGTTTTTACTAACTGTAACTGCATTCATTTGCCCAATTTAGCTGTGGAGTCAATACTGACTACTTACATGAGATCAGATCTGGCCACAGCTTGTCAGGGGCACATGGTAGCAAGTTCTTCCAGTGTGCTTTCTAGTCTTAGTATCAATTTGATGTGATTTTCATCTTAATGTGCTAACACAGTGTACCTTCTTTACATCAAAATATAGTATTTTATATAAAAATCACCCTTAATTTCCACAAAATGGCTCCCAGAGTGATTTTTAAATCTGTTTATACTAATTTGCACAGCTGCTAAGTAACTGAAATATGTTGAGATTCTGCCAATTCCCCCCCTTCTTTTTTTTGAAAAAGATTTACATTACAGTCAGCCTTCCATATCCATGTTTCTAGAACCCACAGATACAGAGGGTGATTGTAAGGGACTTGAGCATCCAGGGTATCTTGGTGTGGAGTGAGCAGTCCTAGACTCAATCTCCCATGGATACCAAGGGACTACTGTATATGATTATAATGTCAGAACTTACAATTTGTGTCATGAGCTCTGTGGAAACAGAGACTAGGTGTAACAGACATCTCCATGTTTGTCAACTTACACACACCTTCCATCTCCCACCTACCTCCCCCATCCCTCTTACCTAAGCCTGGCACATGGCACACATATCTGTGCCAGCAGACAACAGCAAAGAGTCAGGGAATCAGAGATGAGGTATCAGTTAGGAGTGCTGTGACCTACCTGAATGAGTCAGGTGGCTTTTCTGTAGTGGGGAGGGAGCTGGAACATCAACGCAGAGGGCAGAGGGCAAGTGCAGATGCACAGCAGGCATATGGCTCACCAGCATTCCTCACATAAAGACTGGGACTAGGGGACTTCCCTGATGGTCCAGCAGTTAAGACTTTGCCTTCCAATGCAGGTGGTGTGGGTTTGATCCCTGGTCAGGGAGCTAAGATTCCATATGCCTCCCGGCCAAAAAACTAAAACATAAAGACAGAAGCAATATTGTAACAAATTCAATAAAGACTTAAAAAAAAAAAAGACTGGGACTTCATCTGTTTACACTTACAGCCCAAGGTCTGGCTCTTTATAACTGATTAGAAGCTATTTTAAATGAATTATAATTAAAATAATAGCTAATATTTACTGAGGACTTACTAGGAGGTAATCTTGAACTATGTCAAGATTAGTAAACAAGTGTTAACCTGTGAGCCAAGTTAGAATAATATCTTGTATACGATATGGTTGTTTGCTGGAGTCCTGTTCACTCCTTTATTAGCTCTCATAATTTGCCTGCAGATTCCTTTGGATATTCTACATCAGCAGTAATGTGATCTAAAAACATGATAATTTGTGTCTCCTTTTCTAATCCACATACATTTTTATTTTTCTTGTCTCATTGCTTTGGCCAAGACACCAGTTAATTAATAGATAGTAGCAGTAACTGGAGAAATTCCTGCTTTATTCCTGACTTTGATAGTATTGCTTCTAAAGGCTCACTACCTAAATATTATGTTTGCTGTAGTTTTCTACAAATTTTTGCAATTATGAGTGAGTACTGAATTTTACCAAGTTTTCATTAAATCTTCTGAGATTTTACCAATTAACAAGAAGTCATTTTTAAAGATCCCACCATTATTTCCATGAGAGAAAGATAGATAGATAGATAGATAGATAGATAGATTAGAAAGGTTATAAAAACACATGATCAGACTACTCATTCCAGAGAAGATGAAGTGGGCACATTTTTCTCTACTTTTCCAAAAATCCTGGACATTATATATAAAACACAAACACAAGAAGATTCTAAAAGGTGGAGAGAAGAAGTACTGGATAGGGACCTCAAGATCCAAGGAATGACATGGTGGTTAGTTCCCTGGGTTTCCTTTTTGTCATGTATATACCTTGGGCTGTGTGTTAAACAAGTCTGTAACCCAGAAATGCCAATCCCAAGAGAACTCTTCTCTCTCTTGGCAAAGGATGAGAAAAGAGATGGCCTAGCAAGATAGAAGCCTTTAGGCAATAATCACCTTATTCTGGCCAAATGCCATTGGAAAAATGTGGGACCCCACACCATCAGCAAGGCCAAGAGGAAGGCCTAGACCTCCATCTCTCTTGGCAGTAAGGAGGAATCCCTCCTCTTCCCAACTGAGGTGACGTCAGAAGAGGCTGATTGGGAAGACTGAACTTCCATTCCCACCCTGAAGTAATGAGGCACTACTTCCCTCTCTTGCTTGGGGTGTTATTGAGCAAGGACAAGGGAAAATTTGTATTTTCACAACCACCCAGTGGTAATAACATCACCTACCCCACCACCACAGTGTCAAAAATCCCTCATCATACCAAAAACCAGGAAAATATCAACTTGAATGAAGAAAAGGCAATCAATAGGCACCAAAACCAAGATGAGAGATGTTGGAATTATCTGACAAGGATTTTAAAGCAGCCATCATAAAAATACTTCAACAAGTAATTATAAAACCCCGGAAATGAAAAAAAAGACAAAACCACTAGAAAGTCTCAGCAAAAGAACAGAATATATGAAGAAGAAACAAAGGGAAGTTTTAGAAGTGAATAATGCAGTAAATGAAATTTAAAAGTCACTTGATGGGCTTAATAGCAAAACGGAGATTATAAAGGAAAGAATCAGTGTACTTGAAGATAGAAAATGCCCAACCTGAACAACAGAAAGAAAACAGACTGAAAAAAATCAACAGAGACTCAGAGCTCTATGGGGGCAATAATAGAAGATCTAACATTCTTGTTATCAAAGTCTCAGAATGAGAGGAGAAAAAATAAGAATGCTGGGCTAAAGAAAGAAAAACTATTCAAAAAGTATTGAAATTTCTCCAAACTTGGCAAAAAGCACAAATCTACAGATTCAAGAAACTGAATGAACCCCAAAGAAACTCAAAGAAATACATACCAAGACACATTATAATCAACCAGCTGGAAACTAACAAAAAAGAAAAAAATATCTTCATAACAGAGAGAAACAACACATTAACTAGAGGGGAAAACAATTTAAATGACTGCTGATTTCTCATCAGAAACCAATGCAGGCAAGAGGAGTAGCATAACATTTTTCAAGTGCTGAAATAGAAGAACTGTCAATCTAGAATTCTATACCCAGGGTCGGCAAGATCAAGTGCCTTACAAAAGGTGGTAAAAAGGGAGCCAAGAAGAAAGCAGTTGACCCATTTTCTAAGAAAGATTGGTATGATATGAAAGCACCAGCTATGTTCAATGTAAGAAATATTGGGAAAACACTAGTCACGAGAACTCAGGGAACCAAAATCTCATCTGATGGCCTCAAGGGTCATATTTTTGAAGTGAGCCTTGCTGATCTGCAGAATGATGAAGTTGCATTTAGAAAATTCATGCTAATTACTGAGGATGTTCAGGGCAAAAACTGCCCGACTAATTTCCATGGCATGGATCTTACCCATGATAAAATGTGCTCCATGGTCAAAAAATGTCAGACCATGATTGAAGCTCACACTGATGTCAAGACTACCTATGGTTATTTGCTTCGTCTATTCTGTACGGGTTTTACTAAAAAACGCAACAATCAGATTCGGAAGACCTCTTATGCCCAACACCAGCAGGTCCTCCAGATCCGCAAGAAGATGATGAAAATCATGACCCAAGAGGTGTAGACAAATGACTTGAAACAGGGTAAATAAATTCATTCCAGGCAGCATTGGGAAAGACAGAAAAGGTCTTCCAATCTATTTATCCACTCCATGATGCCTTTGTTAGAAAAGTAAAAATGCTGAAGAAGCCCAAGTTTGAATTGGGAAAACTCATGGAGCTACATAGTGAAGGTAGTAGTTCTGGAAAAGCTACTGGGGATGCAGCAGGTGCTAAAGTTGAGTGAACTGATGGATATGAGCCACCAGTCCAATAATCTGTTTAAAAATCAGACTTCCAATGGTGACAAATAAAAGATCTTATTTGTGAAAAAAATAGAATTCTATGCCCAGGAAATGAAGGTGAAATCAAGACATCCTCACTGTAAAGGAAAACTAAAAGTATTTGTCACCATCAGACCTACCCTAAAAGAATGGCTAAAGGAATATCTTGAAACAGAAAGAAAAAAGAAGGAAACTTGGAACATCAGGAATAAAGAAAGAGCAATGGAAAGAGTAAAAATATGGGTTAAATATCATGGACTATCCTTCTCCTCATTTCTTTCTTTTTATTGGCTGCACCAGGTGGCTTGCAGGGTTTTAGTTCCCCCACCAGGGATTTAACCCAGGCCCTGGAAGTGAAAGTACTGAGTCCTAATCACTGGACCGCCAGGGAATTCCCTATCCTTCTCCTCTTGAGTTTTCTAAATTATACTTGACAATTGAAGCAAAAATTATAACATTACCTGATATGGTTCTCAATATGTGGAGAGGATATGGTTAAGATAAGTTATCAAGGAGCGATGGTAAAGGAATCTTGTAAGGGTAATGTTTCTACATGCTAGTTGAACTGGTAAAAAGCCAACATCAGTAAACCATAAGTTACGTATGTTTAATGTAATGCCTTGAGCAGCCATTTAAAAATCTATTCAAAGAGATATACTCAAGATACACTATAGTAAATCAAAATGGAATTATTAAAAATATATTCAAATAACCTACAGAATGGCCAGGAAAGTAAAACGGAGGAATAAAAAACAGAAGAAACAAGAAGAAAATAAACAATAAAATGGCAGACTTAAGTCATAATATATCAATAATTACATTGTATAAATCAATGGAACAGAATAGGTAGCCCAGAATATACCCACACAAGTATAATCAACTGCTTTTTGACAGAGGTATAAAAGCAATTCAAAATAGACAACTAGTGAAAACATACTGTATAGCACAGGGAATTTTACTTAATGCACTGTGGTAACCTAAATGGGAAGGAAATCCGAAAAAGAGGGAATATATGTATATGTATAGCTAATTCATTTTGCTGTACAGTAGGAACTAATACAACATTGTAAAGCAACTATACTCCAATAAAAAATAATTTTAAAATAAAAAGCAATTCAATATAGAAAGGACAGTCTTTTCAACAAATGGTGCTGGAACAATTGGACAACCATATATTATGGATATAAGCCTCTTGTGGAATAAATGTATTACAAATATGTTCTCCCACTACGTGGCTTGCCTTTTTACTATTATAATGGTTACTTTTGATTAAAAGAACTTCTTAATTTTGCTGTACTATACTCTAAGCCTTCATTTTCTCATCTGTAAACTAGGCATTATGGTAGTATTTCACTCACAGGGTAGTTATGAGGAATAAATAAAAGAATACAGGTACTCCTGGTACTTAGCAAAGCTCAAAAGATATTATTATTATCCCCAGTGCCACCCTTTTTTCTCTGTATAACCTTCTATTTCCTTCCAGGTTCTCTATTATGAATCTCTGAAAGGTCACATGTGTAACAGAAAATGCTGGCCATATGGAGAAAATTGAGATGACTCATTCTCAATCTCATGACCGCACCTACTTAAAATCCCAGCCGGGGTGACTACACCGGGTGACTACAAGAAGGAAGTGGGTTCATTTTAGTGACTGACATCCAAAGAGCAATATGCTTTCTTCCACAGCATGCTTCACCTTCATCTTTCTCCTCTGCCAGCTCACAGGTGAGTCCAGCAAGATCTTCCTGTTTTCTGGACTGCCTACCCCATCCTGCTTGTAGCTCCAGGCTTCTGGCTCCACTCTGGGCCTCTGGCTCAACTTAGGAGGCTCTGCTCCCTCATCTAATATTGCTTTTTTAAAAAAAAAAAAAAATCTTTATTGGAGTATAATTGCTTTACAATGGTGTGTTAGTTTCTACTTTATTAACAAAGTGAATCAGTTATACATATACATATGCTCCCATATCTCTTCCCTCCTGCGTCTCCCTCGCTCCCACCCTCCCTATCCCACCCTTCTAGGTGGTCACAAAGCACTGAGATGATCTCCCTGTGCTATGCGGCTGCTTCCCACTAGCTATCTATTTTATATTTGGTAGTGTATATATGTCCATGCCACTCTCTCACTTTGTCACAGCTTACCCTTCCCCCTCCCCATATCCTCAAGTCCATTCTCTAGTAGGTCTGTGTCTTTATTCCTGTCTTACCCCTAGGTTCTTCATGACACTTTTTTTTCTTCTTAGATTCCATATATATGTGTTAGCATATGGTATTTGTTTTTCTCTTTCTGACTTACTTCACTCTGTATGACAGACTCTAGGTCCATCCACCTCACTACAAATAACTCTATTTTGTTTCTTTTTATGGCTGAGTAATATTCCATTGTATATATGTGCCACATCTTCTTTATCCATTCATCTGATGATGGACACTTAGGTTGCTTCCATGTCCTGGCTATTGTAAATAGAGCTGCAATGAACATTTTGGTACATGACTCTTTTTGAATTTTGGTTTTCTCAGGGTATATGCCCAGTAATGGGATTGCTGGGTCATATGGTAGTTCTATTTGTAGTTTTTTAAGGAACCTCCATACTGTTCTCCATAGTGGCTGAACCAATTCACATTCCCACCAGCAGTGCAAGAGTATTCCCTTTTCTCCACACCCTCTCCAGCATTTATTGTTTCTAGATTTTTTGATGATGGCCATTCTGACTGGTGTGAGATGATATCTCACTGTAGTTTTGATTTGCATTTCTCTAATGATTAATGATGTTGAGCATTGTTTCATGTGTTTGTTGGCAATCTGTATATCTGCTTTGGAGAAATGTCTATTTAGGTCTTCTGCCCATTTTTGGATTGGGTTGTTTGTTTTTTTGTTATTGAGCTGCATGAGCTGCTTGTAAATTTTGGAGATTAATCCTTTGTCAGTTCCTTCATTTGCAAAGATTTTCTCCCATTCTGAGGGTTGTATTTTGGTCTTGTTTATGGTTTCCTTTGCTGTGCAAAAGCTTTTACGTCCTGTGGTCTCTGACTCACAGAGGGTAGGAAGAGACTGGAGGGAGAGGAGAAGGAATGACTTTGGGAGTTGACTGCCCTTCTGACTGTCCCAGGGAACAAAGGGCTGAAAGAAGTGGTGTTGGGTATCAGGAAAACCTGTGTCCTTATCTGGATTCTGCCATGAAATAGATGAAGAATGTCATCTTCCTCGGACCTCAGCCTTCCTTCATTTTGAGGGTAATTTTAAGAACAAAATGAGATGGTACAGGTGTATATTTATTTACTTAGAAATATATATTTAAAATATTTTAATTCAAATACATTTATAACATTTATACATATACTTCTATGTTTTATATTTATGTAAATATAAATATGTATTATTTAGAAAAATATTTTAAATTATTATGCATTTAACAATCATACTGATGGCAGAGAACATTTGAATTTTCTCTCTTAACCCAAGTAACCCAATCAGTCTCTACTTAGAAAACCAACTCATAGGTAAGAACTTTATATTTAATGCCATGAAGGGCTGAGGACTTTTCTATGCCTGTCACAGGTATTCTAGTCTTTCAAGATGTTACTATCTTCAGGGCTCTGAGGAAGGACCAGGAACCCCATAAGTTAGGAATATCTCTCTGGTCATCAAACTCATGGAGAACCACCATGAGGTCTCCCTCTGAGGATTTCGTGTGGCTGGTTCATTTATGTGTGCCCCAGGCCTGCCAGAAGAGAACTGCCCAAGCCCACGTAGTAAGTCAGGGCTCACTATCCTCTCTTCCCCGCCACCTGGTGTCTTGAACTGTTCAGCATCAACAGACTCTCACCCTCTGTGAGTTCGTTAAAAGTTTGCATTTTTAGGAAGCACCTGGTCCTGGAACTGGAACTGACCCTTACTTTAAAAATCACTCCTTGAACGGAAATGGTGATCAGAAGGGGAACTTGGGGATGGTGAAATGGGGAAGGACATGGCAGGACTTTTCAAAACCCAGGTGCCCACCTGAAACATGATCTGGGGCAGCAGGGTGCAAGTTGCAAGTGTGCACCCTGCTCCAGGAGGCTGTGGCAGCCTGCGTGCTATAACTTCCATGATTGAAAGAATAATCTGAGATTGTCATAGAGCCTCCAGTGGGCAGGACGGTGAAAGCAGTGCTGGCCCTGGAGAAGAACTCCTGGGCTTGACTTAGTAGCTATATTATTGTGGATAAGTTTCTTAGCCTCTGAACCTCGGTCTTTACAAGTATGTAAGAGAAAATGAAACTTAACTTGCAAATTATTGTCATGTTTTAAATAAGATATCAAATGCAAAACAATATAATAATAATCACCATTTATTAAGCTCCTATTACATCCAAGGCATTTTTCATACAATCTCCTCACAAATCTACAAGATAGATATTATTATCCCCAAAACTTAGGCTCTGAGAGGTCAAGTGTCTTAGGCACGATTACACAGCTATTAGGAGGTAGAACAGAAACTGAGTTTCCAAACCTAGTGCTCATTTCATCACACCAAACTAATGGCCTAATATTGTACCCTCAGAAAAAGTGCTCAATGAATGTGTATTTGAGATGAATCTTCCCCAGAAATTCCTTCCCTCTCCAGGTACATGAGGCCAAGGTAGGCAGTGGAAATGCCCAAGAAGAGTAGGGAACTCCATTTCCAGGATGTGAATGCACCAAACAAAATTCACCCTGGCCAAATTCAGAGGGACCAAGGAATAACTCTTGCAGCCTCAGTATTCTCATCTGGAAAATGGACACAATTTTATGATGATTATAGGATACAGTAGGGTTGAGGAGACAGTTTATAAAAGGAAATCAGAAAAAGTGGGTGAGGAGGTATTGCGGAGGTGTTGAAAAAGACCAGAAGAGACAAACAAGAGGAACGTTTCGGAGATGAGTGAGGGGCAGAACAGTAGGGAACTTGAATATGAATGTTGCAGGTTAGAACTGGAGTGTTGGCAAAGGTGGCTGGTGAATTGGGAGGCTTGTCAGCCTCTGTTCCATGTACATCTTACATGGTACTGATTGTAAATGCCCTTTCCAAGTACATTAATTAAGGGGAATTTGGGTAAAGAACAGTAGTTTCCAAAGTCGTTTTTTTCTTTTTTAAGCAGTGGTTTCCTTTTATAAAAAGAAAACTTACACAGAAACAAACAACTCTGATGCATAGAATTGAAGCCTCCCTGATGGAAGGGGGTAGTTCCATAGCTTCCACCCCATCCCCTACCCCCTTGACCTCCATCTAAGCTCCCAAGAAATACACTGAGGCACTGCCACAGACCTCAAAGGTAGCAGGGGCACAGCTTGGGAAACCCTGCCTTAGGAGCCCTTGTTACTAATCCTGGCCTTCCACTCACTTGGCACACATCACTATAATCTTCAGAGCACCAGACTCTTCATCTATAAAATGGGATTGGACTAAGTAGTCCCTAAAATTCCTCCTAGCTTTGAGATGCTCTGATCCTTGGTTTCCATGGTGAGGGTGGCATGACACTGTGGTGCATTCTGATAGAGGCACCCAATACTGGAAGGGGTGCTCGGGGACAGGGCTGGCAAGCAGGAGGTGGGCTTTACACACTCCGCTATGCCGAGGTCTTCCTCCTAGGTCACCATTCCTTGATTCTGGCTGTACTGATGGTGCCCCTTCCTCCTAATTTGGCTCCTTCCCTCCACTCAACACATGAGCCTTGGGGGAACAGGTTAAGGGGAGGAGGTGACAGCAAAAAGGAAAGGCAGGTGGCAAAAGGGAGGAGCTGTTGTCCGTTCTTGTTATGAAGAGCATCTTAGGGCTGAATCTTCTGGTGCCAAAAATACCTGAGACTTGGCCAGGGCAGAAAGCAGAGGGTCTCCTGCCCCAGCTTCCTCAACCTCCAAAAGTAGGTTGGTGGGGATGCTTGCTGTAGGAATTATCTCCCTGCGTGGTGATTGGACTTACTCTTTTGCTGTGAATTAGCCAGTGACTGATGTATAGGCGTTAGTGTCCAGACCACCTTCTAAGAAGCTTACCTTACTGAGAAGCCATCCAAAGAAGTTTTGGGAAATCTCACTTTTAGCCATTCTTGCAGAAATGAGACCAAAAAGTGGGAAGGTTTCTCAAAGCCTGTCTCATAACACTCCTGCCTGTCGTTTCCTCTTGCCTCCCACCATGTCTCAGACTGCTCTGTACTTCTCAAAGTGTTTTCACATCTGTATTCACCCTTCATCCTTCCCTAAATCTTGGTGAATAAAGATTATTCTTTTTCTCCTATGAGAGGTAAGAACACTGAAATTCAAATTTACGTTTAGGATGTAAACTGGGGATAAGCTGAAATTCAAAATGGTAGTGGGAGGTAGCAGTGGAAAGAATGCAGGCCTCTAGAGGAGATGGGGGAACAAACTAGCTTCTCATGTCACTTCTGCCACTTTCCAGTTTGGGGCCTTGGGAAAGTCACTCAGCATCTTGGACCCCCAATGTCTTCATCTATAAAGTGCAGCTTAACCTTTATCACATAGAGTTGACTTGAGGATCAAGAACGGGAATACCCATTAAACCAAGTATTCATTGCTGGAGTTATTATTACAGTGGAACCAGAATGGAACCCAGGTCTCCTGACCCCCATTTAGGCCAGACCTCTAACTTTTTTACACTGTTGCATGTTGTCTGGGAGAAGAGACCATCTCCACATGTCCCTGGATGAGACTCCAGACCCCATCACCAGGTGATCTGGAACCTAAAGCCTGTAGATCAGTGATCCGCTAACTCACAGCAAAATGGTATGTCCAGTCACCACCCATGGGAATAGCTCCTCATGGGGAATTTCAAGTGGAAAATGAAGTGACATTCATGGTGGAATTTCAGGGGGTAGGTGTGAGAAAGAGTTGAAGACTTCCTCAGGGAAGGGCTTTGAACTAGGATTTATGGGTCTTAAATAAGACTTAGATGGACAGAGAAAAGGATAAAGCACCAATAAAAGCGTGAGTTAGGAGGTAAACTGGGGATAAGCTGAGGAAGGAGCCCTGGCTGCTTGTCTGATGGTAGTAAGTGGGTGGCAGTCCAAGGCTTCATATCTTCCCACAGCATCAACTATTGCTGGCCTAGGAACAAAAGCCCTGATACAGTCTCAGATTGTATCTCAGATACAATCAGATACAATCAACCTGGGACATGTGATACCCCTGAACTAATTACTGTGCAGAGGAAAGCTACCACTTGAGTTGAGTTACCCAAACCATATGGCTGCTACAAAATGAGGAAGGACTGAAATGAATGCAGAGGAGGCAAGTTACAACAGTCACCACATTGATCCAGGTGGGAGGGTAGATGATTCTCATGGGGCCGAATCCTCCCTGGCCTTGTAGATAGGTGTTAGTAGCTACTCATTCTCTAGGGCCTTCTGATCACACAGGTCATGTTACATCCCCCACCCCCATCATGTGTTCCCTAAGTACTGTCATTTCCCCTTTCACAGCACATGTTGTTACTCATTTAATGACTCTCTCCCAATTCCATGAGTGCAAGGATCATGACTATCTTGCTCCCCAGTTATACCCTCAGCTCCTAAACAGTGCCAGGCACAAGTATGGAACTAAACAAATTTTAGTTAAAGGAAGGAATGACTGAATGAGCAGAGCATGACTTACCTAGACATGGTAAAACCCTATAGGGTCACACATCACAGGTGGAGAAGCCATCAGAGAAAGGGGAGCTTCAGTTCAGTCTTAGAAGCTGAGAAGAGAAGTGTCTTGTTTCTGGATCCCCTTTCACAGTCAACTGGGAAGAGGAAACAAAACTGGCTAGGACTTAACCAACCCAGGCCCCTAACGTCTGAGCTCACGTTTAGGGAATGGCATGGAACTACTTTCTTCTTTTACGACTCTTCTCCTCACCCTGAAGATACAATAAAGATAGACCAATATCTTCCACCTAGGTTCATGTTGGCAATTTGCACTGTATTGTCCTCCAATTTCATTCTAACAAGGAACAATGAATTTGGGGATATTTTCTTATATCTCCACACAATTAACATTTCTTAAAATGTACCCTAGGAAGATAGCACCATGTATATAAAGATGTAAAAAGAACAATTAATTATTCATGGCTTAAGTGCATGCACACATGCTAAAACACTAAAACCACATCCTTACAATTTTGTCACCTCCTTGACATATACATGTCCCCCAAACCTCACATGAAAATTAAAATACTCAAAGGTGCCCTAATCCAATAATTGAACCTACTTGGGTGCAAGTGATATCCAATCTTTATTTGACTGCAAAATATTCACCCCTTCCATCTCATGGTTGAAGTAAGAGAATGAATACATTAATTGATAAATCAAAAATTCAAATAAAACTGGTTTTGTCTATAACATTTAGTGGAAATATTTTGACACCCCATGAGATGATCAAAGAGAAAGTAATGAAAAACCATCCTCCCTTAGTATTAGAGTAGCAGGGAGGGTAGCTTTTTGGAAAATCAGCTTACTTAACAGGATGATTTGATAAAGGCTTGAGTGATCCAAAGTATATATGCATATATATAAATTATAGGGGAAAACTGTTTGAAAACAGGAATCAGCTCCTAAAAGGCATTTACTCAGGAAGAGAAACAAGTACTTTTAGAGATAAATTTAGCAAAAAATTTGGTCAAGATCCAAGACCTGTTATCAAGGGGCTAGGTCAACATTTGGTAGCACCAGATTCCCTTACTCTGGGGGCACTGGTAGAGCAGCTTGTACTTGAAGGAAGGTCACCAAAGGACTTGAATGGTAAATCGGGATTCCATGAGACCCCAGGGCTTCAGAATTGACACCTGAGCCCTTGAGGGAACTGAAGAAGGGGACTAATGGAAAGGGCTGGAGCTGGTACAAATGCCAAGGGACCATCAAACTGAGCCATAGTGGAAAGAGTCCAGACTCCAGGGCTGGAGTGACATTGGGTTAAATCCTCAAATTATCACCTGCTAGCTTTGTGCCCTTGGAAAACTTACTTACTTTTTTTGAATCTCAGGTTTGTTTTTGTTTTTTTAATCAAATCCAGTTAACAAACTTTTGCTGTAAAGGGCCAAATAGTAAAATTTTAAGCTTTGCAGGCAGTATGAGCTCTGTCACAACTATCCAACTCAGCCTCTGTAGTGGAAAAGCAACCACAGACAATGTGCAAAGGAAAGAACATGGCTGTGTTCCAATAAAACTTTATTTTCAAAAACAGGGGGCAGGCCAGGTTTGGCCCATGGGCTATTTATTAGGTTGCTGCTCAGTTGACCACTTCTGGAAGCTTTTTCAGCAGCCATTCCTAACTGTTTTTCACCTGGAGCCACAAAATCAGTGATGGTTGTTTGCAAGTCACGCTCTCTGAGGTGAATTAAGATTGCACTGAAACAGAAATTTGGGAGGCAGGGAGCGGTAAAGCCCTACTACAATTCCTGATAGTTCAGGTTAAACATCACAAGGTAGCCTGGGCATATTTCAGAGCTCCCAGTCACTCACCCTTTTCCTTTCCACTCAAGGAAGGATATTGGAATTCAAGTGAATGAGAACCTCATTTGGGGATGAGCTTTAATTCACTCCCATCCACCATAAAATAAAAAGATAAATCATCCTCAAACTTCTAAGCTATCACTATCTTTAAAGACTTACAGCTTGCCTCTCGATGCCCTGGTTTGTGCTTAAGAACCTCTGCCCCAGGTCAGATAGACTGTTACCTTCTTCATCTGCAACAAAATCAGCTCTCCCAGGAGCAATCTGAGAGTCCTAAATGGAGCTTGGACAGTAACCTCCCCACTTGTCACCCCACAGGAACTTGTCAAGGATGCAGCCAACCTCATGGTCTACCTCAGAGCTTGGTCTTTTCAGCCAGAGATCTCTGGGAATGGGGTGGGTTTGCCTGTAGTCACCCCTTTCAGACAGAGAGTTCTGACCTCAGTGCCTTTGTGTGAGTGAGGTTCCAAAGGGTTTCCCAGGACTGGTTGGGTTAGACTGAGAGGGTTTCTTGGGACCTTTCCAGGACCCAAAGGGAGTGAGTAATTGGTGGCAAGGTTAGGAACTCAGGTTTATTTTATGGTTCTCTGTTTTTACAGGGCCAGCAGCCTGTGGAGTACTGAAAAAGCTAGTTGGTGCCCTTGGTGGGTCTGTGAATTTCCCACTGAATCTCTCAGCAGATCCAATTGACAGCATTATCTGGGTCTTCAACACAACCACTCTTGTCACCATACAGCCAAAGTTGGCAGACAAAAAAGCCCTTATCATAGTGACCCAACATCGTAACAAGGAAAGGGTGAATTTCCCACATGAAGGCTACTCCCTGAAGCTCAGCAAACTGAAGAAGAATGACTCAGGTGTCTACCGTGTGGAGATACACAGCTCAACCCTCCAGGATCCCCTAACCCAGGAGTATGAGCTGCGTGTCTATGGTGAGCAGAACCAGTTCCAAAGGTGGATGACTGCCTTCTTAAAATGGTGAACTCCCTGATATTGGAGCTGTTCAGACAAAGGCTGGATAAACCCTTGGCAATAAAGTGGAAGAGGGAACTCATGCATGGATGAAGTAGATATAGCCAACCCTTGAAGTCCCCTCTTAGATATTCAGTAAGAAGGATTGTGGTGCAGCAGATAGGCTTTATGAGAAGTGACAATCACGCAGGTCAAATGTTGGCTTCTCTACTTACTAGTTACATGGCCTTAGACAAGTTACTTGATCTCTTTGAAACTTAGTTTCCATATCTGTAATGGGGAGTAAAGTGATACCTATCTTAGAAAGATTATCAGGTATAACTATCAATCACACCTCTTCCCGTGAAGATTCTAACCAAATGAGAAATAGACACAAGAATCAGAAAGGAAGATAAAAATATCAGTTTTATTTTTTCTGGTAAAGCTGGATAATAAAAATACTTTCCCCCAAGTCTAGACTTTGGTGCCTATTCAGGGAAAATGAACTTATGAAACAATTACTCAACCAGCTAAAAGAATAGCTGCCTTTCTCACTGAGCTGCAATATCAGGGACACCAGGAGATGGGCCTGCAGGTTTGCATGTAGGAGGTAGACCATGCACCTTGATCCAGGTGTGTCCTCCATATAGATATAGTTGAGAAGAATGGAAGACCTGCATTGTGCAGGCAAACTAGCAGGGGTGGGGGGAGGGGGGAGGGTAAACCACATTTAAACAGCAATCATAACAGCCCAAACATGTAAATAGAGAAATGTAGATGAGGGATGTCAGACTCACCATCTCAGCAATGAAACAATTGCTCATCCTCTGAAAGAGTGAGCACAAGGTAGAGAGGGGAACCAGAAGTGTTGCTCCAATACCTTTGTTCTCTCCTAGAGAGTAAAGTGAGTCTCTTCAAGGAAGCCTGAGGACAGGGGAATAGGGAGCCTCCAAAAAAGATAAAACTAATGAACATCTAAAATGCTTTTAACACAGTGCTTACCATATGCCTGTGCTTAGTAAATGGCAGCTCATTCTTGTTGCATTGTAATTATTTCTATTACTACTGTTGTTGTTTTATGGCTGTGGGCAATCTGACCTAGATTGTTCTCTTCCCCAGATAAGAATGAGAATTCTGCTCTGAATTGCTGCTTCCTCTCCACTCTGTAGCACACCAGGGAGATTCAGGTCCAAGGTTTACAAGAATAATGCAGAAAAAATGAGGGCTATGGGCATAATTTCCACACTTGGTTGTCTATTTCTCTTTTACAGAGCACCTGTCAAAGCCCAAAGTCATCATAGGTCTGCAGAACAATAAGAATGGCACATGTATAACCAATCTGACATGTTCCATGGAACAGGGAGGAGAGGATGTAACTTACAGCTGGAAGTCCCTGGGACAGGTGACCAATGAGTCCCATAGTGGCTCCACCCTCCCCATATCCTGGAGGCAGGAGAAAAGTGATATGACCTTCATCTGCATGGCCAGAAACCCCATCAGCAGCAACTCCTCAAACCCCATCTTTGCCTGGAAGCTCTGTGAAGGTGACTGTCTCTCCTCTTTCTCCAGGAGCCCCTGGTCTTAGGACCTATATCTTCTTCAGCTCCTGGCCCCCCTTGGGAACAAGCCCTTTGTGAAAACTGGAAGCCCTGGGGAAGTCATCAGACTGGGAGGAAGGTTGCAATTGCTCCAAAAGTTGGGTCATTTTCCCTAGCTGACTCTTCTCCCTGCCCTGTGCCTACACCCATTCTCTCTTTAAAGGTGCTGCTGGTGGCCTGGCTACCACTGTGATCCTCAAACTTCTGTTGTCACTCACCCTGCTCTGTTTCATTGCACCGGTGCTAATTATTTTGATCATACGAAGAGAAAGAAGAAAAGGTAGAGCATGGACTATTTTTGTCTTCACCCTCAATCATGCATTTTCTCCTTCACTCATTCAACAGTATGTTGGACTGTGTGCCAAGCTTGGTGTTAGGCACTAAGGATGCAGAAATGAAGAAGCCATCATCTCTGTCCTAAAGGACAGCACCAGCCATCTGTACTCCTTAATTCTGGAGTGGAGAGAATACCTGAGCCCTTAACTTCTCTCCTAAGACAAAGGTTCTCCTAATTCCTTCTCCAGTGCCTGCCCTTCTCCTTCCCCTCAGAGGGACTTACTAGTGTATCCCTCCTGCTGACACAGGTCACACACTGTTGACTCTGCTCCCCTGACTGGGAGGCCATGGCCTTCAACTCTGAGGTCCACAAACCAGCACCGTCCGTTCAGCCCATCCCTGTCAGAGCCCCCAATCCATCCCAGTTCTCTCCATTGGATCAACTCCAGAGACTTCTCTCTACTCCCCACCTCAGTCTAGATACATTACTCCTGGAGAAGCCTTTCTCTGTCTTTCTCCAGGCTGTACCCCATGCTCTGTGTCCCTAAACCCTGCTGATTTGTCTTCTCGGGTTCCCACTGATACTGTCCACTCAGGGTATTGGGGAGGGACCTAAGCGTTGGTTGGGTACGAACTGCAAACTTTGAGATATTCTCTCCCTCCTGTAAACACTGTAAAAGCATTTCTGATCTCCTCTGCTTCCTCTTTTGGCTGCCTTTGTCCAGAAATTGGGAAGTGAAGTGATGAGGGTGACCAGTTCATCTTGGGGTTCCTGGGTTTAGCACTGAAAGTCTCATGTCCTGGAAAACCCTTCAGTTACAGGGAAATCAGGATGGTTGGTCACCCTAAGTGGGTCATCCAGATGGTGGGCCAATGTGGGTGGCCAGGGGAAAGAGGAGCCAGCTCTGATTCTCTCCCAACTTGGTTTCAGAGTCCATTGAAGAGAAGAAGGGACTGAACCTTCATCCAGAAACTCTTAACTACTCCCCCACTTTTGCAGAGGCCTCGGAGTATGACACAATCTCTTACTTAAATGTGAGTTCTTTCCCGTCTTTCCTGGGGACTGATTCTCCTCTCTGAGGCCCTCCTTGCTTTACTTGAGATTTTTCCATGGATTTGGGCAACATGGGAAATGAAAATGTATAGCCCTTTAAACCCAATGTACCTGTGCCTCCCCCAAGTCTTCATGGATTCTCTCTTGTGCAGGAACTGGTGGCCCCTGGAGCATCTGGCTCTGACCTAGCCAGTAACGCTCACACTGTGATCTACGGAATCACTCCTTCCCCTCCACTGTTCAAAATGGCCACTCAACAGACCCAATTCCTTTTGTATAGGATGGCGGGTAGAAAAATGTGACTTTGATATGATGTTTGAGTTATGGTATCAGAAAACTGGCTTTAGAGATGCCATTTCCTCTGAGGCAACTCAAGGAAGCATCAGGAGGGGGCTCAGAGGGTCCATGGTGGCTCTGGGCCCTCACTCAAGGCTTCCCAAGTGTGGGTCGCCAAGCTGCAGTGAACAAACACAAGGTTAATTCAAAGAACACTCTTTGAAAAGAAAATCCTAAGACTAAGGTTTAAAGAAATGCAAATAACAAGAGACAATTTGTAGACAAGAACTAGGTAGACAGCTTCAAAAGGTCCACTGGCAAAAATCATTGCAGCTGAGGCTAGGTTTGCTCCTTAGGTTTCATAGTGCCCTTTCCACATTGGCCCACTTAATGAAGAAATAAAAGCACTTTGGAGCTTCAAAACTCTTAGTTTTACTCCAGCCTTCAGTGTCTCCTGATCAGGATGCATCTTCTTACACTTATCCACAACTTTTCCAAGAGGAGGTATTATGTTTCCTCTTCGAAGTTGTTGGTGTCCTGAGAGCTCCTTCCTTCCTCACAGGGGTGACCTCTTTGTGCTTCACTCAGCCCGGCTTCTGTCAAATTCGATCACTTTATCACCATCCTCCCTCTTCCCCTGCTCAAGACACATTCCCTGGAGACCACAAGACTGTCCTAGATGTTCAGGAATAAACTTCACTGACCCAGGATATTTTTCTCCAGCCTGGAAGGAGCTTTTGTTATTGCTGTCATTGTTTTGTTTTGTTTTGTCCCTTTAGTCATCATTTCTGATTTGCCCCATAAGTTCTTTTGACTGATGAAAAAGTTTATTTCCAACATTGACAATATGATTTCAAATTATCCTTTAATAACCTTAGGAGGCTCATAGCTCATACAGTTTAAACAAGATACAGTTTTAAAATAATGCAATTTCTTCTTTTTAAAATTTTATTTATTTTTGGCTGCATTGGGTCCTTGTTGCTGTGCACGGGCTTTCTCTAGTTGTGTTGAGCAGGGGCTACTCTTCGTTGCGGTTCAGTCTTCTCATTGCAGTGGTGTCACTTGTTGCGGAGCACGGGTTCTAGGCACATGGGCTTCAGTAGTTGCAGCTTGCAGGATCTAGAGTACAGGCTCAGTAGTTGTGGTGCACGGGCTTAGTTGCTCCGTGGCATGTGGGATCTTTCCAGACCAGGGCTCGAACCCGCGTCCCCTGCATTGGCAGGTGGATTCTTAACCACTGTGCTACGAGGGAAGCCCGCAATTGCTTCTTGAAAAAAGTCATTAATAATTACAATAGCAGTCACTGACAAGAGCACTTCCCACTCCCCCATTCAGGCTCCAGAACCCTCTCTTCTCTCTCACCGTCTCCTCCCACCTCTGTTTTCCCTTCTCTGGATTCTGGATGTCTCTTTGGCCTTGTCTATGTGACCCAGGGGGTTGGCAATGATTTCTTTTGTTTGTTTTTTGTTTTTTAACAGAGCATTGTACCAGAGGAAAATGCAGTAAATACACTTTATTCCACTGTGCAAATACTCCCAAAGGTAAGAAGTTTTAGAGCTGAGTTTTATCTTAGCTGTCCCATCCTTCTTCCTGTTTCAAGTTTAGCTAGAATTTCTTGGGCCCCAGAGATCTCATTTTCCCTGGTACTAAAAGGCACACCAGGATACCCATTCCCTTTGCTTAAGGTTACACAAGTATGTGGGGAATAGAAGAGAACTGTGTTTTAGGAGTGAAAATGGGGGCAATGTGGAACAAATAGAGTAGGAGAGAGGTTCCAGGCAGGATCAATAGGGAAAATCAGCAGGATCCTGACTGAGGGCCTGGGGAAAGTTCCATGGCTTAGGCTGTGCCTGGGAGAAAGGGATGGCTGGGGAGACAACTCCGGCTTGTTTCTGAGCCACTAGTAAACTGGAGGCAGGAGAGTGTTCCTCTTCTTTTCCATGGCCTAGCTATGTTACATGCGCTTTGCAACTTCTCCCCAGTCAAGCTACTAACGTAGTAAGCTTTTAAAGCTTATTCCTTCACAGATCACACTTGGCAGAAGCCAGGAATGCCTTCCTGTCTCCTCTCCCAACAACATCAGAAAAATGAGGATGGGTAATGCACTTTGCCTAGTAATAGGAAAGGTTGGTTTGGATAGATCATTAGAAGGAAAGTTGAGTTCATTAAGCATTCAACAAGATAAATGTGGGTTAGGCTTGAGGAGTAGTTTTTCTAAGGTCAAAATGATTAAACAGTGGGAGAAAGCATAGCGAGAGGTTTAGGTTGGGTACCCTTGGCAATGAAGAGTGTCTGGGATGGTGGGGTCTCCTGAGGGGATCCATAGTTCTGCTCCTCTTCAGTGTTCTGCATCCTTATGTCTGCCCAGCAGGTGGAGAAATCCCACTCACTGCCCACGTTGCCAGACACACCAAGGAAATTTACCCATGAGAATGTCAACTAAGCAGCCATGTGCTCCAAAGAAAATGGTCAAAAGATTTCACTGACTTAATCAAAAACATCAAGGAAGAATGAAGGACACTGACTTCCTTCCAGAATAAAGTATCCCTTAGGCTCCTACAGACTTAAGAGTTCCCAATCTGGGAATTTCCTGGTGGTCCAGTGGTTAGGACTCTGTGCTGTCACTGCTGAGGTCCGGGGTTCAATCCCTGGTTGGGGAACTAAAATCCCACAAGCAATGTGGTGAGGCCAAAAAAAAAAAAAGAGAGAGAGAGAGAGTTCTTCATCCTACCCACTGCTGAGAAATCTCTTCAAATCCAGAATCCCTCTTGGAAATGTGATTGGGAATTTATCAGCCAACTCAAAGCAAGGGCTTAGAAGCATCTCTGTTGAAATGTAAATGCGGTTTCACACATTTGAATGACAGCTCCCCTTCCAGGGTTTGGAGATGAGGAATATACCAAGGGTTAGGTTGCCAAGAGGGCAAGAACTTCGGATCAGCCAGCTGATGTTCCCCGCAGAAGCAGAAGACAGCAGTCAGAAATGGATTTATTTACTGACTCATCAACGACGTGCCTGGCACTGCGCTGAGCTAACTGTGATTTTCGTCAGATGTGCTCTCTGTTCTCCTGAAACTGACCCTTCATGAATTATTTCCGTGGGCAGTGGCATCAGGCCTGACCACGGATTCCCAACACCCAGGGGGTCAGGTGTGGATTCACAGGACTTGGGAGTCAAAGAACACAAGGACAGAGAAGCCAGGTAGAAGACCAGGTAGAAGACAAGTGAAAACTCAGAAGTGTGATTGACCACTGCCCCAGCTTCATTTGCACTTTTGTGCTGCAAGGGAGAAACCCAGGCCTTAGGCCTATGTAGGAGCCCATCTCAGTGGAAGAACTGCCCTGAAGACATACTTTGAATCTATTTATAGGAGACTTGCAAACATTTAAAGTTGTTTAATTCATTCAATGAATATTTATTAGGAACCTCTGTTAGGTCAGTCTAGCAAATAAGACAGACATGATCCCTGCCCCCATAGAGCTCACCTTTTTAATGAAATGAGAAATATGTGGAGGGAGAGTGTTGCTTTGGATGTCTTCCTGGACACGCATCTTGAATGGAAATGTTGGAAAGGGATCTGAGGTCTCAGGTCTAGGGTTGTGAAGTATTTCCTTTATTCAAGGGAAAACAACTTCTGCATTGGGGGAGTACAGTGCCTCACAAGCAGTGCAGCACTCTTCCTGAGGGATTTTGGACAAGAGTGAGTTTTATAGAGTTTTAGAAGAGGCAACTTAGAAACAGGGCGTGATCGGCTAAGAGGTGGGGATTTCCCTCTAAGTTCTAGTTTCTAGGGTAAGGCGAGCTAGGGAAAGCTGAGTTGGAGGATTGTGATGAGTGGATGTTAGGTTCCTGGACAGGTGTTTCCCATAAGTGCAGGCTGACTTAGGCTTAGATTCGTGATGTGGGCTGGACCACTGGGGCAGCTACCATTTTGTGGGTCCAAATATATGAACTATTAGAAATAAAGTGAAGAAATGTGTGTTAAAGTTTGTGAAAGGAGAAAATATCTGCTCTGTGTAGAAAGGCCCACGTGGGAGAAGAGCAAGTCCACTGGCTGACAGCCAAGCTGAGCTTCCAGCCGACAGCCAGCACCAGCTGCCAGCCACGAGAGTGAAGCCATTCTGGATATTCCATCATTCTTGACACCTCAACCAACACCACGTGAAGCAGAAGAACCAGCTAGGAAATCCAGAGAATAGTAAGAAATTTAAAAATTGTTGTTTTAAACCATGAGAGAGAGAGAGAGAGAGAAAGAGAGAGAGAGAGGACATATCTAGAGAAAAAAAAACTTCCGATAGGGCTTCCCTGGTGGCGCAGTGGTTGAGAGTCCGCCTGCCAATGCAGGGGACATGGGTTCGTGCCCCGGTCCGGGAAGATCCCACATGCCTCGGAGTGGCTAGGCCCGTGAGCCATGGCCGCTGAGCCTGCGCGTCCAGAGCCTGTGCTCCACAATGGGAGAGGCCACAGCAGTGAGAGGCCCGCGTACCGCAAAAAAAAAAAAACTTTCAGATATAAAATGGCCAATGTAAGAGATAATAAGCTGTCAAGAAAAAAACTAAAAGGGAGGGGACCAACAGAACAGTCTGAGGCTGATTTGAGGGGAAACAAAGGTTGTGAGTAGGAGGCAGTCCCCCAGCTCTGAGGAACCTGGAGGAGGGCCCAGCTGGCCTCCACGTGGAGCCGTGCAGATGTAGATGAGAAAAAATAATTTTCCTCTGCCCTTCTGGGTTCTTGACTGAGACCCCACAATAAAAAGATTAACAGAAGAAAAACAAACACGTTTAATAACAAGTATTCCTCCTATATACATGTGAGATACCCAGGAAAACTGAATAAACCTCCCTGAAATGGCCTCTTCCATCACCATCTCCAGACAAAAGAAGATGGAGGTGGGGGCAGTTATGGGAGGTTATCAGGCAAAGCACAGTACCACATGATTGTTACACAGTTTTAAATCACTGCCCTCTCCATTGATGAGTTTTTAGAGATTTAGTCACCCCCCTCCTCCTGGTACAGAGAAGGAGACGCCCTCGCAAATGGAGATTTCTCTTGTAAATGTAAATGTCTCTTACAAAAGGGTAACTTCTACTCATTTTCAGAGCTCTTCCTATGTCTGTTGTTTCTTAAAAGTAATCAGCATGAAATAATGCTTATGCCAAAGAGACATATTTTTGAGGTGACAAATTCTGCTCCCCTTCACAGATGTGTCCTTTCTGAGACACCACATCAAATAGAGTGTGATTCACATATAAATATTGTAAATGTCTGTATTTATTACTACAATTACCTTTTTAATAAAATAAACATGTCTTGAGGAAGAGTTTCTTTTTTCTAATTCTCACAAGGATTGGTGTGGGGTGGAGTGGGGTGGAGTGTAGCTATAGCAGCACTTGGAGGAGAGGGTGATCTACATTGGAGCCAGAAGGGGAAGCTACCAACTGAGTATATGTGTGGCCGACACTGATGCCACCTCAGCTGTGACACTGTACCACATCTTCATGGCCTAAGGTGAAGCCAGTGTGGCATTCATCATGGCACAAAATTTAAGGGAGCACCAAAACACTCAGCCATCAAGGTAAATAATATTTTTGTGCAATATTTAGAAAAATCAAAATTAATGCGAAAAATCCATTACGGGTGAAGGAGTGTTTCCCTTCTTTCCCCTCTTAGTTCTTTTGGCTAGCAATTAAAATGACATAAGGCAGATTAACAGGAGAAAATCAAATTTATTACATGCACAGTAGGAATCCATGTAAGTATGAAGAATTTCAAAGACAGCAAGACAAGGTGAGATGTGTATGTATTCTGGACTAAGGAGAAGGAGGCAGGAGTCTGAAGTTTCAATGGGAAGTAAGGTAACTCACAGGAAGATAAAAAGAGTTAATGTTTGGTAAACAAATGTGTACTGGGCCATCAAAAGATAATGGGACACAGGACTTTGACCAAATGGGCTTTGCTAGGTTCTACCACTGTCTGCCACTCCTAATACTTTATATAGTTTTCTATGGTGAGAGCATCTTCCTGGACAGGCCTCCTATCTTAAAGTCTTTTAGTCAGTAAGGGGTAAGTTCAAGATTCTTCCTGAGACACCAAGATCTGCAGCAGAGAAAAGATTTATTCTTGAGACAGCCAAGTGGAGAGACAGGAGAACAAATCTCAAATCCACCTCCTCAAACGTGAGGGGTTCATGTTATTTATGGGGTAAGAAAGCAGGGTGGTCTGAAGCATGGGGAATGTGGGAAAAGGTGAAAGGAAATAAGAAAAAAAAGGTGAGATAATCATCATTCTGCACACTGCAACTAAACTGCAGGCTTCTTCGTAGGATGCATATTCGGAAACGGCTGCATACATGTCCTCAGGGTGGAGTTTTAGACCCTCTGATGTTAAAAGGTCACCGAGAGGACACTCATGCATGCCCACTTGGAGGGCCAGAGGTCTTAACTGGCTCAAGCTCCAAATGAACATAGCTAACTCCAAATTCCTGAAAAACAATTAAGGCAAACATCTTATCATTTAGGCTACATGACTCTTGGAGAACATGAAAGTTTTTGTTAAAACTATTAAAGCAAGCTTGATCAGTGAAGGCAGGTTACAAGTTTAATGGATCTAACTGATGACTAACCTTGGTAATTTTCAACTCAAAATAATCTGCATGCCAGAGTGGCACATCTTGGGGTGGTCTGCTCTCTGCCCCATCACTGTGATGGACAAAATATCAAAATTTTAAATAAAGAAATGCCATGCCAAGTCAGATTGGAGACTGAAGGAAGAGGAAAAATTAGTAATACTGATTCTGTCTTTAGTCAAAATGTTGATACTTTGTTCTCTGAGCTGCGTTGTTCTCTCTCCTTCAGCCCAAAGCCAGGTGGTCTTTAGGCAAGCGTGTGAGTCCCCCATTATTCTAAGTGGAAAAAAATACTAATTTACAGCATTCCCTAAACTGAGATGACAACCTCTCTGGGTGTTTGCCTGACTCCACTGGAGAAAATGTGTCATTGAGATTCCACTAGCATTTTGCACCTGCCTAAACCTCCCAACAACAAGTGAGTCTTCTAAGACTCCCCTCTCTCCCCACACATCCCCAGCCTACAATCCCTTGCTAGGGACCAGTTACTTTTGTGTAAATTTTGTCCCATGGGTCCTCATATGACTCCTGTGGGACCAGCTTGTCTGGGGTATGTATGGCCAGTTTACAGATGTTGAAACTGAAACCAAGACAAACTAGGAAACTTGCCTGAAATTTCACACTTCAGTATGCAGCCAAAGCTAGAACAAAAGCAGCGCCCTCTCCACCAGCCATTGTCTACTGCAGAGGAGGATGGGGCTCAAAGCTTGAGAGGGGTTGGAGCTCAAAGCTCCAACTGTAGGTGGAGGAAAGGACATAGCTTTTGAGACCGTCAGGACTGGGATTGAGAGCCCTTACTAGCAGAGTAACCCTCACCAAAACTTGGGTTTCATGAGCTTCTAGTTTCTTATCTCTAAAACCCTTATAGGGCTTGCAATGTGAGGATTATATGAAACAAGTGCTTGGCCTGTAGTTGGAGATTCACATATGGTACATGATGCTTAGGGAAGAAGACAGTACATAAAAAATGGTTAACTTCCCAAAAGTCAACTCAGAATAAGGTAAAAGAAGCATTAAAGTGGAGACTCAGCCCTTAAAAGAGAAGTATCTATTGTAGGGGAGAAAAAATTTCCCTTTTTCACCATCTAGGTTCGTTGGCTGGTATAATAATTAGATTGATGGAAGACAGAGTAACAGGAGAAAAACTAATTCAATTTTATACGTACAAGGGACCCATAAGAATATGAGACTCAAAGGCCGTCAGACAACTAAAACCTATATATCATCCTGAGCTAATGAAAGAAATGGGGGTCTGGGACTTCAGAGGGGTAGAAGACAACTCACAGGTAGATGAGAAGAGCAGATGTTTGGTTAACAGATGTTTGCCCTGCCATGCAGATAAGTGACTCATGAAAAAGTTGTCTCTGGTCGTAGCTCTCTTTCTGGCACAGACCCCATTTCTAAATTCTTTTAGTCAGTTTAAGGGATGGTAAAAAGCTTTTTCTGAGTTGGTTCCGTCTTGATTGCCTTCAGCTCAAAATAATCCACCTGCCAAAGTGGCACATTTTGGGGTGGAATATTCTCTTGTTAATCTTTGATTAAGGGGAAGGTCTCAGTCATAGAACCTAGAAAGGTAGAGGGCGGAAGATTGTTTTTCCTCCCCTACAACATCACAAGTGAAAAAAGTAGAATGTAAATTTTAATATGCTGTATAATTAAAACTGCTTTTTAAAAACGCCTATGCAAAAAATTGTCGTGAAAAAATTAATCAATAGTTGATCTAAGGAAGAAATGGAAAATTTTCTTTGAGCCAACCTGAGGATTATTACCTGGGAGACAGTCTTTCAGAAAGTTCTGAGGACTGTTCAGCCCCTTAGAGGCCAAAGCACAGTTATATATGGTTTTCAGACATATGGCTATAGTCAAATGATGGATTATTGACAGTTTACACAATCCAGCTCTATGCGTACAAAGCAAGTAGTGAGTCATGGGTCACGACCCCTTACAAGATTAAGAAGGAAGGTTATCTCCTAAGGAGTTATGACCCTTTATGAGATTAAAAAGGAATGTTACCTCCTAAGGAGGTCTGGTTATTGCAGATGCACAATACACAGTAACGGGGAGGAAGGAGGCCAAAATGGCAAAGAAAAATTTTATGTTTAAATTTTTCTTCTGTCTTGCCATAAAATATGAATTTATTTCATCAGAAGAGAAAAACATCAAAGTATTAACACTGGTTTTTTTGGGGGTGGGTGATAGGTGGCATGGTTTTCTTCTACTTGTCTTCATTTGTCAAATGTTCTGTAATGAGAAAGCACATATTACATAATGGAGTGGAAGAATTTTGTTTCATTTATTTATTTATTTATTTTTGGCTGTGTTGGGTCTTTGTTGCTGCGCATGGGTTTTCTCTAGTTGCGGCGAGCCGGTGCTACTCTTCATTGCGGTGTGCGGGCTTCTCTTTGCAGTGGCTTCTCTTGTTGCGGAGCACGGGCTCTAGGGTGTGCGGGCTTCAGTAGTTGTGGCACATGGGCTCAGTAGTTGTGACTCGCGGGCTCTAGAGAGCAGGCTCAATAGTTGTGGCGCACAGGCTCAGTTGTTCCACGGCTTGTGGAATCTTCCAGGACCAGGGCTCGGACCTGTGTCCCCTGCATTGGCAGGCAGATTCTTAACAACTGCACCACCAGGAAAGTCCAAGAGTGGAAGAAATTTTTAAAAACATTCCATGAAGAAAAACAAAGGTGTTGCCCACTATGAGGGGCAAGGGAAAGTCTGAGACCCACATGCTGGGGGTGAGGTGGAGGAGGATGGAAAGTGCCTCCTCTGACTGAGGATGGGTGGAGAGAGGTGCGGAAGCCCCTCCACGATGATCAGAGGAAAATGTTACAGAGAGGTCGGCTTGAGGTTGGAGGAGCTTCAAAAGGGGTGAAGATTAAGAGGGGGAGAATTGTAACTGTCAGCTTTCAAATGCATCCGTTCCCCCCACCCCCTCTCTCCTCTGAGCCAGTTTAGATGGTAAAACAATTAGAATTACTCTCCCCCTTCCTCTTTTTTTTTCCCACCAGTGATGAAGTTGGGCCCAGGGATACGAATAGATCTGGAGTCTGGACATTCAAGATCTTTCCCAAGGCCAGATGCAGAAGGAGACCTCACCTCAGTAGCTCACCCAGCAGACAAAGGAAACCACCAGCTGGTTAGGTGAGAAGTCACACTTCATGTCAAGGTCCAACACTTGCAGCCCCCAGTGCTGTGTGGTTTGGGGCCTGTGAGCTGTAAATACCGGGTTCTCAAATATAGAAATACAGAAAAGCAGTCTGCCATTTTAGGCAGGTATTCATTTGTTCATGCATGCCTTCATTATTTACTCATTCAGCAGGGCTTAATGAGCACCACTCAGTGCCAGGCACTGTGCTGAACACAGAATATAGCAGTGAGCTCAAAACAAAGTTCTCTGCCATCATGGTACTTAACATTCTAATGAAAGAGGCTGTGATATGCTGATATAATAAAAAATATATGTTGGTCTTATACTTTCTTTGCACACAGTGCCAAAAACCCTTGAAATCTTCAAAGCGAAGTGATTTTTTGTGTAGTGAGATGACTGGTGGCAAGAGGTTCCTGACTAGCCTCAGGCTGTTGGCTGGTTGCCAGGGAAACGAAACATGTGATTAGAGGGTTGGAATTTCAGCCCCGTCTTCCCCGGACTCCTCTACTCTCCCACCTCCAATCTCCAGGGATGGGAGAGGGGCTGGAGATAGAGTTCTGTCACCAGTGTTCAATGATTTAATCAATCATGCCTACATAATGAAGCCTCCAAAAAAAATCCCCAGCCAAGGGGGTAGAGAGCTTCCAGGTTGGTGAACACATGGAGGTTCTGGGAGAGTGGTGAGCCTGGAGAGGACCTGGAAGCTTCACACTCTTTCCCACATAACTTTGCTCTGTCCATCTCTTCAATTACTTTGTTCCCGAAATGTATCTTTTATAATAAACAAGTGATGAAATAAAAATTCACATTTTAAGGCAAGACAAGAAAAAATTAAACATAAAACTTTTTCTCTGCCCTTTGGCCTCCTCCCACCCCCACCCCTAGTGTGTATTGTGCAGCGGCATTATGTGTTATATGTTAACCAGACCTCACCAATGGCAGAAATATCTACTCAACCATAAAGATCAATTTTTCTCCTTCTGGCACCAGCCATGTCACTCTTTAGAAGATAACATTATCTGGCCCCTACCCTAAAATACCTTCAGAGTCAACCATAATTTTCACCAGGCAAACTTGTGGCTTTTTGTCTTTATAAGTCCCTGACTCTTTCTCTTCCCTGGAACACTCTTACACTCTCTTGGGGTTAACCAAATCTATGTCTCCTGAATTGCAATTCTTAAGACCCTAAATAAACTCTTTTTTTTTTCTTTTCTTTTTTTGGCTGTGCTGCGTGGCATGCCCCACAGTGGAAATGTAGTCTTAACGACTGGACGACCAGGGAAGTCCCTTAAACTCTTTTCTTATTTGCAGGCTCCTGCATTATTTTTTGGTTGATACTAGGCAGAACAAAAACCAAGGGGTAAACTGGCTTAGAGCACCAGGGAACAAAAATAAAGGATTCTTAATTAAAAAATGAGAAAGGAAAGGAAAAGTCCATGTTCCCAAAGGTGGTTAATCACTAATCTGAATTACTTTTGCCACCGTGAAAACTGGGATGAGAGAAAGAGAGAGAGAGAGAGAGAGAGAGAACAGCTCTGAGTATTATATATCTCCTCTTGATCCTATAACCATGAGCAAGGAGCTTAGCTTCTCTGAATCTCAGTTTCCTCATCTAGAAAATATAGATAATAGTTTCTACCTCATAGGTGTGTAGTGAGATTAAAGGTTAAAGGTAATCATACATGAAAATGGTTTAGCAGAGCATTTATTACATAATAATCATTCAACAAAAGTTACCTAGTATTAAGTAGGTCACTGCCTGATCATGCACATTCCATTTGGAACTGAACCTCTATCTTTAAGTATAAAGAATAATTGAAGACCTGGGAATAGCTGTTAATCAAATAATTAAAATATTGAAGCATGTCATAAGAGGTGGCAGACCAGTGCTCACAGATCAAGTGATGTAGCTAACACTCTCCAGCAAACCCCTTGCTGTTTTCTGCATTACTTGTTTTCTGGTCAAGTGCCTACTGGTCAAGCAGTGTTTTGAGGCCCTGTTCATCCCACACCCTCCATTCCTCACACCTTCCATATCACTGTGGCAGCCACAGGACTCTGGAAGTCCCCACCAGAACGTCAGCTTCATAAGGGTGGGGAATTCTTGTCTGAAGACTTCTCTGTTCTGTCCCCAGAGCCTAGATCAAAGCCAAACTTCTCCTATTTAAACTTTACACACAGAATTATGGAGCTGGAAGAGACTCTAAGGATCACTCAATGCGAACTCTTCATTTCACAGATGACAAACAAAAACAGAGAGAAAATGAGGAACCCTGGTCTGAAGTTCTGGGTGCAAGACCTCTGCATGCAGCACCCTCTGAGCAAGTGAAACTAGACTAAGCACAAAGGAAAAGAAAAAAGCTGTTCTTCAAGTGACAATTCCACTTATCAAAGTAGAACTCAGTGTGGATGAATCTAAATTTTTCACACATACAGCAATTGGTGAACCTGAGAGTACAGATTCGTATAATTCCTCAAGGAGAGAAGATAATTTCAACACAGAAGGTAGTGGTGCAGAAGGAAGGTATTAGGTCATGATTAGCCATCTACATTGCAAATATAGAAGATGCACAGATATATATCCTGTTGAGCAACAGATACCAAAGGACAGATACAGGAAGCTACTGTTGTTTTGGAAATTTACCAAAAACTCACTTTCAGAGAAGTGGTATGTCCTCAAAAGTTCAAACAGAAGAGAATGCCAAAGTGGTGTGCCAAGTTAACAGTTCACATGCACCTGTTGTCAGCTGGTTGTATCATTATAAAGAAGTCACTGCTACTCCCAACATATTCCAGGATGAAATGATGTGAAGCTGGAATTCCATCATGGTACTCTTTTCCTTGGTCCTGAAGCTTTGAACAACTTTTCTAACTGCTCTGTGCCTAATTCAGATTCTTCATCTGTAAACAATAAGTTACTATATGCATTTAAAAAAAAAAGGACATTGGTTCAAGATGGCAGAGTAGAAGGACGTGCACTCACTTCCTCTTGTGAGAGCACTGTAATCACAACTAACTGCTGAACAATCATCAACAGGAAGACACTGGCACTCACCAAAAAAGATACACCACATCCAAAGACAAAGGAGAAACCACAGTGAGGTGGTAGGAGGGGCGCAATCACAATAAAATCAAATCCCATAATGCCTGGGTGGGTGACTCACAAACTGGAGATCACTTATACCACAGAATTCCACCCACTGGAGTGAAGGTTCTGAGCCCCACATCAGGCTTCCCCTGGGGGTCTGGAAACGGGAGGAAGAATTCCTAGAGAATCAGACTTTAAAGGATAGTGGGACATGATTGCAGGACTTTGACAGGACAGGAGGAAACAGAGACTCCACTGTTGGAGGGCACACACAAAGTACTGTCTGCATCGGGACTCAGGGAGAGCAGCAGTGACTCCATAGGAGACTGAACCAGACCTACCTGCTAGTGTTGGAGGGTGTCTTGCAGAGGTTGGGGGTGGCTGTGGCTCACCATGGGGACAAGGACACTGGCCACAGAACTTCTGGGAAGTACTCCTTGGCATGAGACCTCCCAGAGTCCGCCATTAGCCCCACCAAAGAGCCAAGGTAGGCTCCATTGTTGGGTCACCTCAGGCCAAACAACCAACAGGGAGGTAACCTAGCCCCACCCATCAGCACAAAAGTGGATTAAAGTTTTACTGAGCTCTGCCCACCAGAGCAACAGCCAGCTCTACCCACCACCAGTCCCTCCCATCAGGAAGCTTTCTCAAACCTCTTAGATAGCCTCATTGACCAGAGGACAGACAGCAGAATCAAGAAGAACTACAATTCTGCAGCCTGTGGAAGGAAAACCACATTCACAGAAAGACAGACAAAATGAAAAGGCAGAGGACTTTGTACCAGATGAAGGAACAAGATAAAACCCCAGAAAAACAACTAAACGAAGTGGAGATAGGCAAACTTCCAGAAAAAGAATTCAGAATAATGATAGTGAAGATGATCCAGGACATTGGAAAAAGACTGGAGGCAAAGATCAAAAAGATGCAAGAAATATTTAACAAACACCTAGAAGAATTAACGAACAAACAGCTAGAAGAATTAAAGAACAAACAAACGGGGCTTCCCTGGTGGTGCAATGGTTGAGAGTCCGCCTGCCAATGCAGGGGACAGAGGTTCGTGCCCCCGTCCAGGAAGATCTCACATGCCACGGAGCGGCTGGGCCCATGAGCCATGGCCACTAAGCCTGCATGTCCAGAGCCTGTGCTCCGCAACAGGAGAGGCCACAACAGTGAGAGGCCTGCGTACCGCAAAAAAATAAATAAATAAATAAATAAAAAAGAACAAACAAACAGAGATGAACAATACAATAACTGAAATGAAAAATACACTAGAAAGAATCAATAGCAAAATAACTGAGGCAGAAGAACAGATAAGTGACCTGGAAGACAGAAAGGTAGAATTCACTGCCATGGAAAAGAATAAAGAAAAAAGAATGAAAAGAAATGAAGACAGCCTAAGAGACCTCTGCGACAACATTAAACACAACAACATTCACATTATAGGGGTCCCAGAAGGAGAAGAGAGAGAGAAAGGACCCAAGAAAATATTTGAAGAGATTATAGTCGAAAACTTTCCTAACATGGGAAAGGAAATAGCCACCCAAGACCAGGAAGCACAGAGAGTCCCAGGCAGGAAAATCCCATGGAGAAACACCCCTAGACACATAGTAATCAAATTGACAAAAATTAAAGACAAAGAAAAATTATTGAAAGCAACAAGGGAAAAACGACAAATAACATACAAGGGAACTCCCATAAGGGTAACAGCTGATTTCTCAGCAGAAATTCTACAAGCCAGAAGGGAGTGGCACAATATATTTAAAGTGATGAAAGGGAAGAACCTACAGCCAAGATTACTCTACCTGGCAAGGATCTCATTCAGATTCAATGGAGAAATCAAAAGCTTTACAGACAAGCAAAAGCTAAGAGAATTCAGCACCACCAAACCAGCAGTACAACAAATGCTAAAGGAACTTCTCTAAGTGGGAAACACAAGAGAAGAAAAGGACCTAAACAAGAAACCCATAACAATTAAGAAAATGGTAATACATACAAATCGATAATTACCTTAAACGTGAATGGATTAAATGCTCCAACCAAAAGATACAGGCTGGCTGAATGGATACAGAAACAAGACCCATATATACGCTGTCTACAAGAAACCCAATTCAGACCTAGGGACACATACACACTGAAAGTGAAGGGATGGAAAAAGATATTCCATGAAAATGGTTATCAAAAGAAAGCTGGAGTAGCAGTACTAATATTAGATAAAATAGACTTTAAAATAAAGAATGTTACAAGAGACAAGGAAGGACACTACATAATGATCAAGGGATCAATCCAAGAAGAAGCTATAACATTATAAATATATATGCACCCAACATAGGAGCACCTCAATACATAAGGTAACTGCTAACAGCTATAAAAAAGGAAATCGACAGTAACACAGTAATAATAATAGTGGGGGCTTCAACACCTCAATTACACCAATGGACAGATCATCCAGACAGAAAATTAATAAGGAAATACAAGCTTTAAATGACACAATAGACCAGATAGATTTAATTGATATTTATAGGACATTCCATACAAAAGCATCAGATTACAATTTCTTCTCAAGTGCACACAGAACATTCTCCAGGATAGATCACATCTTGGGTCACAAATCAAGCCTCAGTAAATTTAAGAAAATTGAAATTATATCAAGCATCTTTTCCGACCACAAGGTTATGAGATTAGAAATCAATTACAGGGAAAAAACCTGTGAAAAACACAAAACACATGGAGGCTAAACAATACACTACTAAATAACCAAGAGATTATTGAAGAAATCAAAGAGGAAATCAAAAAATACCTAGAGAAAAATGACAATGAAAACAGGACAATACAAAACCTATGGGATGCAGCAAAAGCAGTTCTAAGAGGGAAGTTTATAGCAATACAAGCCTACCTCACGAAACAAGAAAAATCTCAAATAAACAATCTAACTCTACACCTAAAGGAACAAGAGAAAGAAGAACAAACAAAACACAAAGTTAGTAGAAGGAGAGAAATCATAAAGATCAGAACAGAAATAAATGAAATAGAAACAAAGAAAACAATAGCAAAGATTTGTAAAACTAAAAGATGGTTCTTTGAGAAGATAAAGAAAATTGTTAAACCTTTAGTCATACTCATCAGAAAAAGAGGGAGAGGAATCAAATCAATAAATTTAGAAATGAAAAAGGAGAAGTTACAACGGACACCACAGAAATACAAAGCATCATAAGAGACTACTACAAGCAACTCTATGCCAATAAAATGGAAACCTGGAAGAAATGGACAAATTCTTAGAAAGGTATAACCTCCCGAGACTGAACCAGGAAGAAATAGAAAATATGAACAGACCAATCACCAGTAATGAAATTGAAACTGTGATTAAAAACCTTCCAACAAATAAAAGTCCAGGACCAGAAGGCTTCACAGGTGAATTCTATCAAACATTTAGAGAAGAGCTAACACCCACCCTTCTCAAACTCTTACAAAAAAATGCAGAGAAAGGAACACTCCCAAACTCCTTCTATGAGGCCACCACCACCCTGATACCAAAACCAGACAAAGATACTACAAAAAAAGAAAATTACAGACCATTATCACTGACGAATATAGATGCAAAAATCCTCAACAAAATACTAACAAACAGAATCCAACAACACATTAAAAGGGTCATACACCATGATCAAATGGGATTTATCCCAGAGATGCAAGGATGCTTCAATATATGCAAATCAATCAATGTGACACACCATATTAACAAACAAGAACAAAAACCATATGATCATCTCAATAGATGCAGAAAAAGCTTTTGACAGGGCTTCCCTGGTGGCGCAGTGGTTGAGAGTCCACCTGCTGATGCAGGGGACGTGGGTTCGTGCCCCAGGCCAAGAAGATCCCACATGCCGCGGAGCGGCTGGGCCCGTGAGCCGTGGCCGCTGAGCCTGCACATTCGGAGCCTGTGCTCTGCAACGGGAGAGGCCACAGCAGTGAGAGGCCTGCGCACCGCAAAAAAAAAAAAAAAAAAAAAAAAGCTTTTGACAAAATTCAACACAAATTTATGTTAAAAACTCTCCAGAAAGTGGGCATAGAGGGAACTTATCTCAACATAATAAAGGCCATATATGACAAACTCACAGCAAACATCATTCTCAATGTGAAAAACTGCAAGTGTTTCCTCTAAGGTTAGGAACAAGACAAGGATGTCCACTCTCACTGTTATTATTCAACATAGTTTTGGAAGTCCTAGCCATGGCAATCAGAGAAGAAAAAGAAATAAAAGGAATACAAATTGGAAAAGAAGAAGTAAAACTATCACTGTTTGCAGATGACATGATACTATATATAGAGAACACTTAAGATGCCACCAGAAAATTACTAGAGATAATCAATGAATTTGGTAAAGTAGCAGGATACAAAATTAATGAACAGAAATCTCTTGCATTCCTATACACTAACAATGAAAGATCAGAAAGAGAAATTAAGGAAACAATCCCACTCACCATTGCAACAAAAACAGTAAAATACCTAGGAATAAACCTACCTAAGGAGGTAAAAGACCTGTACTCAGAAAACTATAATATACTGATGAAAGAAATCAGATAACAAAAACAGGTGCAGAGATATACCATGTTCTTGGATTGGAAGAATCAATATTGTGAAAATGACTATATTACCCAAAGCAATCTACAGATTCAATGCAATCCCTATCAAATTACCAATGGCATTTTTCACAGAACTAGAACAAAAAAATCTTTAAATTTTTATGGAAACACAAAAGAACCCGAATAGGCAAAACAATCTTAAGAAAGTAAAATGGAGCTGGAGGAATCAGGCTCCTTGACTTGAGACTGTACTACAAAGCTACAGTAATCAAGGCAGTATGGTACTGGCACAAAAACAGAAATATAGATCAATGGAACAGGACAGAAATCCCAGAGATAAACCCATGTACCTATGGTCAACTAATCTATGACAAAGGAGGCAAGGATATACAATGGAGAAAAGACAGTCTCTTCAATAAGTGGTGCTGGGACAACTGGACAGCTACATGTAAAAGAATGAAATTAGAGCACTCCCAAACACCATACACAAAAATAAACTCAAAATGGATTAAAGACCTAAATGTAAGACTGGACACTATAAAACTCTTATAGGAAAACATAGGAAGAACACTCTTCGACATAAATCACAGCAAGATCTTTTTTGATACACCTCCTAAAGTAATGGAAATAAAAACTAAAATAAACAAATGGGATCTAATGAAACAAAAGCTTTTGCAAAGCAAAGGAAACTACAAACAAGACGTAAAGGCAGCCCTCAGAAGGGGAGAAAATATTTACAAATGAATCAATGGACAAAGGATTAATCTCTAAAATATATAAACAGCCATGCAGCTCAATATTAAAAAAACAAACAACCCAATCCAAAATTGGGCACAAGACCTAAATAGACATTTCTCCAAAGAAGATATACAGATGGCCAAGAAGCACATGAAAAGTTGCTCAACGTCACTAATCATTAGAGAAATGCAAATCAAAACTACAATGAGGTATCACCTCACACCAGTTAGAATGGGTATCATTAGAAAATCTACAAACAATAAATGCTGGAGAGGGTGTGGAGAAAAGGGAACCCTCTTGCACTGTTGGTGGGAATGTAAACTGATACAGCCACTATGGAGAACTGTATGGAGGTTCCTTAAAAAACTAAAAATAGAATTACCATATGACCCAGCAATCCCACTACTGGGCATATACCCAGAGAAAACCATAATTCAAAAAGACACATGCACCCCAATCATCATTGCAGCACTATTTATGATAGCCAGGTCATGGAAGCAACCTAAATGTGCATTGACAGATGAATGGATAAGGAAGATATGGTACATATATACAATGGAATATTACTCAACCATATAAAGGAACAAAATTGGATCATTCGTAGAGACATGGATAGATCTAGAGGCTGTCATACAGAGTGAAGTAAGTCAGAAAGAGAAAAACAAATATCGTATATTAACACATATATGTGGAACTTAGCTAAATGGTACAGATGAACCGGTTTGCTGGACAGAAATTAAGACACAGATGCAGAGAACAAACGTATGGACATCAAGGTGGGAAAGTGGTGGTGGTGGTGGGGAGTGGTCATAGAATGAATTGGGAGATTGGGATTGACATATATATATACTAATATGTATAAAATAGATAACTAATAAGAGCCTGCTGTATAAAAAATAAATAAAATTAAATTTAAACATTAAAAAAAAAACAACAGAGAGGAAACAGTGAAAGTAAGGTCACAATGCACAGTAGTGACTTTAGGGTTTTCCATCAAGTCATTTAGAAAGCCCTGGGTCAGCTCGCTCCTGCCCCCTCCTGGTGCCAGCTGGCAAATTCAGCCAATTTACTAGTCAGTTGGGTTTTTTATTGTTTTGTTTGTTTGTTTGTTACAAATTTATTTATTTATTTTTGGCTGCATTGGGTCTTCGTTGCTCTGCACAGCCTTTCTCTAGTTGCAGTGATTGGGAGCTACTTTTCATTGCAGTGCACAGGCTTCTCATTATGGTGGCTTCTCTTGTTGTGGAGCACAGGCTATATAGGTGCACGGGCTCAGTAGTTGTGGCACACGGGCTCAGTAGCTATGGCTCACAGGCTCTAGAGCACAGGCTCAGTAGTTGTGCACACGGACTTAGTTGCTCCGCAGCATGTGGGATCTTCCCAGACCAGGGCTTCCCAGACCCGTGTCCCCCTGCATTGGCAGGTGGATTCTTAACCACTGCACCACCAGGGAAACCCCTTCTCTCTGAAAGTTTTGAGAATATTTTTTCTATTCCTTTTCTTTTTCTATGCACGATCTTGTGGCTGGAAGTGGGTGTTTTTTCATTTATATTTCTGGGAATCAGATGGGCCCTTTGTGAAAGAGAAAACCACAGGCCCCAAATGGTGTCACTTGTGCTAAAGCCCATGACCACAAACCTAGATTTAATATCTGACTTAATTGTAGTTATGACCTTCCCCAGGGACATAATCTTAATTAGCCAGTCTGGAATTTTCTGGTCAGTATCAGTGAGGTATTCTGTCACATGTGTTCTCTCCATCCCCCTGTCAAAGGAAGAAGAGGTAGTCTGCATGATAGACCCTCAACTTCTTCTCAAAAGAAAGTGACCCAGCCTGAAAACATTCTTTCTTTTCTTTTACTGACAAATTCTTTGCCCAACACTCCTATAAAAACCCTCCATTTTGTACAGCTCCTCAGAGCACCCTTCTGTTTACTAGATGGTATGCCGATCTATTCATGAATCATTGAATAAAGACAATTAGATCTTCAAATTTACTCAGTTGGATTTTGGTTTTTTTAACACAATTGAAAAACATATGTTCTTTATCTCTAAGGGGAAAAAATTGTATTATTTCTTTCTTAAATTTCTTCTATCTGTTTTCTTGACTCTCTCTTTCTGGAACTTGTATTATTCAGATGTTGGGGTTGCTGGGCTGATTCTTTAACTGTCTTATCTTTTCTCTTTTATTTTTATCTCTTTGTCTTTTGCTCTGCTTTCTGAGTTCCTCAACATAATTTTCCAAAAATTCCATTGTTTTTTATTTATTTCTGTTATCATATATTTTTATTTTCTAGAGCGTTTCCTTATTTTCTGATTTTTTCAGTTTTTCTTATTTGGCATTCTATTCCTTTTTTTTTTTTTTTTAGGTTTTATTTTATTTTTTTCTTCCAGTTTTGAGATATAATTGACATAAGCACTGTATAAGTTTAAGGTATACACCATAATGATTTGACTTACACACATCATGAGATGATTACCACAATAATTTAGGGAACATCCATCATCTCATATAGATATAAAATTCTATTTTATAGAATTTTATTTTATAGAAAAATATAAATTTTTCTATTTCTAAAGAATTAGAAAAAAACTGTTTTCCTAGGGATGAAAACTCTTAGGATTTACTGTCTTAACAACTTTTACATACAACATACAGCAGTGTTAATTATATTTATCATGCTATATATTACATCCCTAGTACTTATTTATCTTATAACTGGAAGTTTTTACTTTTTGACCACCAATTCATCCAATTCTCCCTCCCCCCACCTCACTGTCTCGGGTAACCACAAATATGCTCTCTTTTTCTATAAGTTTGTTTGTTTGTTTTTGAGGTATAATTGACCTACAACACTATGTTAGTTCCTATTACACAACATAGTGATTTGGTAGTTCTTTACATTTCAAAATAATCACCAGGATAGGTCTAGTTACAATATGTCACCATTCAAAGATACATAGTTATTAACTATATTCTCCACACTGTACATAAGTATTTATCTATCTGTGATTGTTTTAAGTTGTTGATCTCTTAAGTTCAAATACATTTTAACAACCCTGAATTTTTATCCCCTCCTCATGTTTACTGTTTTTGACATCATATTTTACATCTTTTTGTTTTGTGTATCCCTTAACTATTTATTGCAGATAGAGATGATTCTACTACTTTTGTCTTTTACCTTTCCTACTCACTTTATACATGGCTGATCTGCTACCTTTACTGTATATTTGCCTTTACCAATGAGATTTATCCTTTCATAGCTTTCATGTTTCTAGTTGTGGCCTTTCTTTTTCACTTAGTGAAGTCCCTTTAACATTTCTTATAAAGCTGGTGTGGTGTGAACTCTTTTAGCTTTTGCTTGTCTGTAACACTTTTGATTTCTCCATTAAAACTGATTGAAAGGGGCTTCCCTGGTGGCGCTGTGGTTGAGAGCTCGCCTGCCGATGCAGTGGACACGGGTTCGTGCCCCGGTCCGGGAGGATCCCACATGCCGCCGAGCGGCTGGGCCCGTGCGCCATGGCCGCTGGGCCTGCACGTCTGGAGCCTGTGCTCCACAGCGGGAGAGGCTGCAATGGTGAGAGGCCCGTGTACGGCAAAAAAAACTGATTGAAAGTCTTGCTGGGTAGAGTATTCTTGGTTGTAGATTTTTCCCTTTGATGAAAGGGGCACTCCCTTTTGGCCTACAGTGTTTCTGCTGAAAAACCAGGTGATATATGGGAGTTTCCATGAATGTAATTGTTGCTTTTCCTTGCTGCTTTTTTTTTTTTTTTACATCTTTATTGGAGTCTAACTGCCCTACAATGGTGTGCTAGTTTCTGCTTTAGAACAAAGTGAATCAGTTATACATATACATATGTTCCCATATCTCTTTCCTCTTGCGTCTCCCTCCCTCCCACCCTCCCTACCCCACCCCTCCAGGTGGTCACAAAGCACCGAGCCAATCTCCCTGTGCTACGCGGCTGCTTCCCCCTAGCCACCCACTCCACATTTGTCAGTGTGTATATGTCCATGCCACTCTCTCGCTTTGTCACAGCTTACCCTTCCCCCTCCCCATATCCTCAGGTCTATTCTCTAGTAGGTCTCTGTCTTTATTCCTGTCTTACCCCTAGGTTCTTCATGATATTTTTTTTTCTTAAATTCCATATATATGTGTTAGCATAGTGTATTTGTCTTTCTCTTTCTGACTTACTTCACTCTGTATGACAGAATCTAGGTCCATCCACCTCATTACAAATAGCTCAATTTCGAGGATTCCCTGGTGGCGCAGTGGTTGAGAGTCCGCCTGCTGATGCAGGGGACGCGGGTCCCTGCCCTGGTCCGGGAGGATCCCACATGCCGCGGAGCAGCTGGGCCCGTGAGCCATGGCCGCGGAGCCTGCACATCCGGAGCCTGTGCTCCGCAACGGGAGAGGCCGCAACAGTGAGAGGCCCGCGTACCGCAAAAAAATAAAAACAAACAAATAGCTCAATTTCGTTTCCTTTTATGGCTGAGTAATATTCCATTGTATATATGTGCCACATCTTCTTTATCCATTCATCCAATGATGGACACTTAGGTTGTTTCCGTCTCCTGGCTATTGTAAATAGAGCTGCAATGAACATTTTGGTACATGACTCTTTTTGAATTATGGTTTTCTCAGGGTATATGTCCAGTAGTGGGATTGCTGGGTCATATGGTAGCTCTATTTGTAGTTTTGTAAGGAACCTCCATACTGTTCTCCATAGTGGCTGTACCAATTCACATTCCCACCAGCAGTGCAAGAGTGTTCCCTTTTCTCCACACCCTCTCCAGCATTTATTGTTTCTAGAGTTTTTGATGATGGCCATTCTGACTGGTGTGAGATGATATCTCATTGTAGTTTTGATTTGCATTTCTCTAATGATTAATGATGTTGAGCATTCTTTCATGTGTTTGTTGGCAATCTGTATATCTTCTTTGGAGAAATGTCTATTTAGGTCTTCTGCCCATTTTTGGATTGGGTTGTTAGTTTTTTTGTTATTGAGCTGCATGAGCTGCTTGTAAATTTTGGAGATTAATCCTTTGTCAGTTGCTTCATTTACAAATATTTTCTCCCATTCTGAGGGTTGTATTTTGGTCTTGTTTATGGTTTCCTTTGCTGTGCAAAAGATGCTACAAATAGATGGAGAGATATACCATGTTCTCAGATTGGAAGAATCAACGTTGTGAAAATGACTCTACTACCCAAAGCAATCTACAGATTCAATACAATCCCTATCAAACTACCACTGACATTTTTCACAGAACTAGAACAAAAAATTTCACAGTTTGTATGGAAACACAAAAGACCCCAAATATCCAAAGGATCTTGAGAACAAAAAACAGCTGGAGGAATCAGGCTCCCTGACTTCAGACTATACTACAAAGCTAGAGTAATCAAGACAGTATGGTACTTGCACAAAAAGAGAAATATAGATCAATGGAACAGGTTAGAAAGCCCAGAGATAAACTCATGCACATATGGTCACCTTATCTTTGATAAAGGAGGCAGGAATGTACAGTGGAGAAAGGACAGCCTCTTCAATAAGTGGTGCTGGGAAAACTGGACAGGTACATGTAAAAGTATGAGATTGGATCACTCCCTAACACCATACACAAAAATAAGTTCAAAATGGATTAAAGACCTAAATGTAAGGCCAGAAACTATCAAACTCTTAGAGGAAAATGTAGGCAGAACACTCTATGACATAAATCACAGCAAGATCCTTTTTGACCCACCTCCCAGAGAAATGGAAATAAAAACAAAAATAAACAAATGGGACCTTGCTGCTTTTAATATTCTCTCTTTATCTTTAATTTTTGACATTTTCATTACAGTGCTTCTTGGTGTATTCCTCTTTGGGTTGATTCTGTTTGGGACTTCCTGGACCTGTGTGTCTGTTTCGTTTCTCATGTTAGGGAGGTTTTCAGCTATTATGACTTCAAAAATGTTCTCTGCCCCTTGCTTTCTCACTTTTCCTTCTGAGACCCCTATAATGTGAATGTTAGTATGCTTGATATTGTCCCAGAGATCTCTTAAACTGCCCTCATTTCTTTTTATTCTTTATTCTTTTTTTTCTGTCCCTCTATACTGATTTCCCTTACTCTGTCTTCCAGATCTCTGATCTGTTCCTCTGTATCATCTAACCTACTGTTGATTCCATCTAATGTACTTTTCATTTCAGTTATTGTATTCTCCATCTCTGTTTGGTTCTTCTTCATATTTTCTAACTCTTTGTTAAAACTTCTAACTGCTCACTCTGTTCATCTATTCTTCTCCTGAGTTCTATGATGATATCTTTTTTTTTTAATGTTTATTTGGCTATATCGGGTCTTAGTTGTGGCACATGGGATCTTTCACTGTGGTGCATCAGCTCTCCATTGCAACACGCAGGCTTCTCTCTAGTTGCGGTGCACAGGCTCCAGAGCACACGGGCTCAGTAGTTGCAATGTGTGGATGCTCTAATTGTGGTGCGTGGGCTCCAGAGAGTGCAGGCTCAGTAGTTGTGGTGCACAGGCTTAGTTGCCCTGTAGCCTGTGGGAACTTATTTCCCCAACCAGGAATAGAACTCATGTCCCCTGCATTGGAAGGTGGATTCTTAACCACTGCACCACCAGGGAAGTCCCTATGATAATATTTTTGATCATTACCTTGAACTCTTTATTGGGTAGATTGCCTATCTCCACTTCACTTAGTTTTTCTGGGCTTTTATCTTGTTCCTTCATTTTGAACACATTTCTCTGTCCCCTCATTTTGCCTAATTTGTTGTTTTTATTTCTATGTATCCAATAGATTGGCTATATTTCTTGACCTTGGAGAAGTGGCCTTCTGTAGGAGACATCATATGTGTCCCAGCAACACATTCCCTTCTGATCACTGGAGCTATATGCTTTAGGGATGTTCCCTATCTGGGCTGTGTGGGTCCTTCTATTGCTGTGGGCTGACTATGGTGGATGATCTGGTAGGCGTGACTGGCCCCCAGTTGATTGCCAGGTCCTGTCTTATGCAGAGGCTGCCAGCCACTGGTGGGTAGGTTTTATCATGAGGCTGCTCGCTGCAGGACCCCAGGAGGCCCAGGGGCTAGTCTTGGCCCACTTAGGTAGAACTGGGTTCTGGAGTGTGTAGTTATAGAACCAGAGGTCCAAGATCTAATGTTGGCCTGCTGGTGAGTGGAGCTGGATGCTGGGGCAGCTGGCTAAGTGGTCCAAGGTCTCTTGGAGCTGGTATCAGCCTACTGGTGGGTGAAACCCAGTCCTGGGCCTAGTGCAGACTCACTGTGGGGAGAGCTGGGTCCCAGGTCTCTGCCAGCAGGGCCCTAGGGATTCCCAGAGTTGGTGTTTCAGGCCACTGGTGGGCAGGACTGGGGCCCAAGGGGTCCTAGAGCTGATGCCTGCCCACTGGTGGGTGAAGCTGGTCCCAGGAAGAATGCCAGCCCACTGGTGTGAGGGGCTGGCTGGGTCTTAGGCCCTCTGGTGGAAGTGGCTATGAGCTCAGGGGGTCTTTAGGACCAGGCCTGCTGGTAGGTGGGGCTGTGTCCCTGCCCAGCTAGCTTCTTGACCTGGGGCATCCCAGTACTGTTGCCAACAGGCTGGTGGGCTGGGCCAGGTCCCTGTACTAATAAGCTAGAGGGAGGATTCCAAAATGGCACTTGCCAGCACCAGTGCCCAGGTAGTAGAACAAGTTCCCCAAAATGGCTGCCACCTGTGTCTACGTCCCCAGGGTGAGTTCCAGTGGCCTCCTGCTTCTCCGGAGGCTCTCCAAGATCAGCAGGTAGGTCTGATCCACCCTGGGTCCCAGAGTATGTAAGATCCTGTGTGTTCACTTTAAGAGTGGAGTCTCTAAAAGGAACCCTCCTACACCATTGGTGGGAATGTAAATTGGTGCAACCACTATGGAAAACAATATGGAAGTTCCTCAAAACACTAAAATTAGAGTTCCCATATGATCCAGTAATCCCACTCCTGGGCATATATCCAGAAAAGATAAAATTCTAATTTGAAAAGATACATGCACCCCAATGTTCATAGCAGCACTATTTACAGTAGCCAAGACATGGAAACAACCTCATCAATAGTCTCTCTGTAAACAGTTATAATTTTGCTGTGCCTGTGGGAGGAGATGAGCTTAGGGTCTTCCTACTCCTCCATTTTCCATTCTATTCCTTTTATGTGTGTGGGGGTATAGTTGTTTTACAATGTTGTGTTAGTTTCTGCTGTACAGCATGGTGAATCAGCTATATGTATACATATATCACCTTTTTTTGGATTTTCTTCCCATTTAGGTCACCACAGAGCACTGAGTAGAGATCCCTGTGCCATACAGCAGGTTCTCATTAGTTATCTATTTTATACATAGTAGTGTAAATATGTCAGTCCCAATCTCCCAATTCATCCCAACCCCCTTTCCCACCTTGGTGTCCATACGTTTGTTCTCAACATCTGTGTCTCTATTTCTGCCTTGCAAACAAGTTCATCTGTATGATTTTTCTAGAATCCATATATATGCATGAATATACAAAATTTGTTTTTCACTTTCTGACTTACCTCGCTCTGTATGACAGTCTCTAGGTCCATCCACGTCCCTACAAATGACCCAGTTTTGTTCCTTTTTATGGCTGAGTAATATTCTATTGCACATATATACCATATCTTCTTTATCCATTGGTCAGTTGATGGGCATTTAGGTTGTTCCATGATCTGGCTATTGTAAATAGTGCTGCAGTGAACATTGTGGTTCATGTGTCTTTTTGAATTATGGTTTTCTCAGGGTATATGCCCAGTACTGGGATTGCTGAGTCATATGGTAATTCTATTTTTAGTTTATTAAGGAACCTCCATACTGTCCTCCATAGTGGCTGTATGAATTTACATTCCTACCAACAGTGCAAGAGGGTATCCTTTTCTCCACACCCTCTCCAGCATTTGTTGTTTGTAGATTTTTTTGATGCTGGCCATTCTGACTGGTATGAGGTGATGATACCTCATTGTAGTTTTGATTTGCATTTCTCTAATAATTAGTGATCTTTTCCAGTGCCTGTGGCCAACTGTATGTTTTCTTTGGAGAAATGTCCTTTTACGTCTTCAGCCCATTTCTTGATTGGGTTGTTTGTTTTTTTGGTATTGAGCTGCATGAGCTGTTTGTATATTTTGGAGATTAATGCCTTGTCAGTTGCTTTGTTTGCAGATATTTTCTCCCATTCTGAGGGTTGTCTTTTCTTCTTGTTTATAGTTTCCTTTGCTGTGCAAAAGCTTTTAAGTTTCATTAAGTTCCATTTATTTATTTTTGTTTTTATTCTCATTATTCTAGGAGGTGGGTCAAAAAAGATCTTGCTGTGATTTATGTCAAAGAGTGTTCTGCCTATGTTTTCCTCCAAGAGTTTGATAGTGTCCGGTTTTACATTTAGGTATTTATTGCATTTTGAGTTATTTTTGTGTATGGTGTTAGGGATTGTTCTAATTTCATTCTTTTATCTGTAGCTGTCCAGTTTTCCCAGCACCACTTATTGAAGAGACTGTCTTTTCTCCATTGTATATCCTTGCCTCCTTTGTCATAGATTAGTTGACCATAGGTGTGTGGGTTTACTTCTGGGCTTTCTAACCTGTTCCATTGATCTATATTTCTGTTTTTGTGCCAGTACCATACTGTCTTGATTACTGTAGCTTTGTAGTACAGTCTCAAGTCAAGGAGCCTGATTCCTCCAGCTCCATTTTTCTTTCTGAAGATTGTTTTGCCTATTCGGGTTCTTTTGTGTTTCCATAAAAATTTAAAGATTTTTTTGTTCTAGTTCTGTGAAAAATGCCATTGGTAATTTGATAGGGATTGCATTGAATCTGTAGATTGCTTTGGGTAGTATAGTCATTTTTACAATATTGATCCTTCCAATCCAAGGACATGGTATATCTCTGCATCTGTTTGTGTCATCTAATTTATTTCATCAGTATCTTATTGTTTTCTGAGTACAGGTCTTTTACCTCCTTAGGTAAGTTTATTCCTAGGTATTTTACTCTTTTTGTTGCAATGGTGAATGGGATTGTTTCCTTAATTTCTCTTTCTGATCTTTCATTGTTAGTGTATAGGAATGCAAGAGATTTCTGTTCATTAATTTTGTATCCTGCAACTTTATAAAATTCATTGATTAGTAATTTTCTGGTGGCGTCTTTAGGATTTTCTATGTATAGTATCATGTCATCTGCAAAGTATGACAGTTTTACTTCTTTTCCAATTTTGATTCATTTTATTTCTTTTTCTTCTCTGATTGCTATGGCTAGGACTGCCAAAACTATGTTGAATACTAGTGGCCAGAGTGGACATCCTTGTCTTGTTCCTGATATTAGAAGAAATGCTTTCAGTTTTTCACCATTGAGAATGATGTTTGCTGTGGGTTTGTCATATATGGCCTTTATTATGTTGAGGTAGGTTCCCTCTATGCCCAGTTTCTGGAGAGGTTTTATCATAAATTGTTGCTGAATTTTGTTGAAAGGTTTTTCTGCATCTATTGAGATGGTCATATGATTTTTATTCTTCAATTTGTTAATATGGTGTATCACATTGATTGATTTGCATATACTGAAGAATCCTTGCACTCCTGGAATAAATCCCACTTGATCATCGTGTGTGATCCTTTTAATGTGTTGTTGGATTCAGAGGCTAGTATTTTGTGAGGATATTTGCATCTATGTTCATCAGTGATATTGGCCTGTAATTTTCTTTTTTTGTGACACCTTTGTCTGGTTTTGGTATCAGGGTGATGATGGACTCGTAGAATGTGTTTGGGAGTGCTCCCCTCTCTGCAATTTTTTGGAAGAGTTTGAGAAGGAAGGGTGTTATCTCTTCTCTAAATGTTTGATAGAATTCACCTGTGAAGCCATCTTGTCCTGGACTTTTATTTGTTGGAAGATTTTTAATCACAGTTTCAATTTCATTACTCATGATTGGTCTGTTCATATTTTCTATTTCCTCCTGGTTCAGTCTTGGAAGGTTGTACCTTTCTAAGAATTTGTCCATTTCTTCCAGGTTGTCCATTTTACTGGCATATAACTATATGTAGTAGTCTCTTATGATTCTTTGTATCTGTCAGTGGTAACTGACAGTGGTAACTTCAGTGCACTGTCAGTGGTAACTTCTCCTTTTTCATTTCTAATTTTATCAATTTGAGTCCTCTCCCTTTTTTTCTTGATGAATCTGGCTAAAAGTTTATCAATTTTGTTTATCTTCTCAAAGAATCAGCTTTTAGTTTTACTGTCTTTGCTAGCATTTCCTTCATTTCTTTTTCATTTATTTCGGCTCTGATCTTTATGATTTATTTCATTCTGCTAACTTTGGGGTTTGTTTGCTCTTCTTTATCTAATTGCTTTAGGTGTAAGGTTAGGTTGTTTATTTGAGATTTTTCTTGTTTCTTGAGGTAGGAATGTACTGCTATAAACTTCCCTCTTAGAACTGATTTTGCTGCATCTCATATGTTTTGGGTCATTGTGTTTTCATTGTCATTTGTTTCTAGGTATTTTTTGATTTCCTCTGATTTCTTCCGTGATCTCTTGGTTATTTAGTAGCATATTATTTAGCGTCCATGTGTTTGTATTTTTCACATTTTTTCCAGTAATTGATATCTAGTCTCACAGTGTTGTAGTCAGAAAAGATACTTGATACAATTTCAATTTTCATAAATTAACCAAGGCTTGATTTATGACCCAAGATATGATCTATCCTGGTGAATGTTTCTTGAGCACTTGAGAAGAAAATGTATTCTGTTGCTTTTGGATGGAATATCCTCTAAATATCAATTAAATCTATCTGGTCTATTGTGTCAATTAAAGCTTGTGTTTCCTTATTTATTTTCTGTCTGGATGATCTGTCCATTGGTGTTAGTGGGGGCGTTAAAGTCCCCCACTATTATTGTGTTACTGTTGATTTCCCCTTTTATGGCTGTTAGCATTTGCCTTATGTTTTGAGGTGCTCCTATGTTGGGTGCATATATATTTATAACTGTTTTATCTTCTTCTTGGATTGATCCCTTGATCATTATGTAGTGTCCTTCCTTGTCTCTTATAACAGTCTTTATTTTAAAGTCTATTTTGTCTGATATAAATATTGCTTCTTCAGCTTTTTTTTTTTTTTTTTTTGCATGGAATATCATTTTCCATCCCCTCACTTTCAGTCTGTATGTGTCCCTAGGTCTGAAGTGGACCTCTTGTAGACAGCATATATATGGGTCTTGTTTTTTTTGTCCATTCAGCCAGTCTGTGTCTTTTGGTTGGAGCATTTAGTCCATTTACATTTAAGGTAATTATCAATATGTATGTTCCTATTACCATTTTCTAAATTGTTTTGGGTTTGTTTTTGTAGGTCTTTTTCTTCTCTTGTGTTTCCAACTTAGGGAAGTTCCTTTAGCATTTGTTGTAGAGCTGGTTTTGTGGTGCTGAATTCTCTTAGTTTTTGCTTTCTGTAAAGCTTTTGTTTTCTCTGTTAAATCTGAATGAGAGCCTTGTTGGGTAGAGTAATCTTGGTTGTAGGTTTTTCTCTTTCATCAATTTAAATATATCCTGCCACTCCCCTCTGGCCTGCAGAGTTTCTGCTGAAAAATCTGTTGATAACTTTATGGGGATTCCCTTGTATGTTATTTGTTGCTGCTTTTAATATTTTTTCTTTTTATTTAATTTTTGTTAGTGTGATTAATATGTGTCTCAGCCTGTTTCTCCTTGAGTTTATCCTGTATGTGACTCTCTGCGCTTCCTGGACTTGATTGATTATTTCCTTTTCCATGCTAGGGAAGTTTTCAACTATAATCTCTTCAAATATTTTCTCAGACCCTCTCTCTCTCTCTTCGTCTTCTGGGACCCCTATAATTCGAATATCGGTGTGTTTAATGCTCTCCCAGAGGTCTCTGAGACTGTCCCCAATTCTTTTCATTCTTTTATCTTTATTCTGCTCCATGGCAATTATTTCTACCATTCTACCTCCCAGCTCACTTATCCATTCTTCTGCCTCAGTTATTCTGCTATTGATTCCTTCTAGAGTATTTTTAATTTCAGTTATTGTGTTGTTCATCACTGTTTGTTTGTTCTTTAGTTCTTCTAGGTCCTTGTTAAACATTTTTTGTATTTTCTCCACTCTATTTCTGATATTTTGGATCATCTTTATTATCATTATTCTGAATGCTTTTTCAGGTAGATTATCTATTTGCTCTTCACTTATTTGATCTTGTGGGGTTTTACCTTGTTCCTTTGTCTGCAACATATTTCTCTGTCTTCTCATTTTGTTTAACTTGTTGTGTTTGGGGTCTCCTTTCTGCAGGCTGCTGGGTCATAGTTCCTCTTTCTTCTGGTGTCTGCCTCCAGTGGGTGAGGCTGGTCCGGTGGCTTGTGTAGGCTTCCAGGTGGGGGGACTGGTGTCTCTGTTCTGGTGAGTGGAGCTGGATCTTGTCCCTCTGATGGACAGGGCCGCATCAGGTTGTGTGTTTTGGGGTGTCTGTGAGCTTAGTATGGCTTTAGGCATCCTGACTGCTAATGGGTGGGATTGTGTTCCTGTCTTGCTAGTTGTTTGGTGTGAGGCGTCCAGCACTGGAGCTTGCTGCCCCTTGGGTGGAGCCGGGTTTTAGTGCTGAGATGGAGACCTCTGGGAGAGCTCTCACTGATTAATATTCCCTGGGACCAGGGGTTCTCTGGCGGTCCAGCGTCCTGGACTTGGCTCTCCCACCTCAGAGGTTCAGACCCAAAGCCTGGCCAGAGAACTAAGATTCCACAAGCCATGTGGCTTGGAAGAAAAAAAAGGAAGAAAGAAAGAAAACGAACAGACAAACAAAACCCCAAGTCAAATGGTAAAAGCAAAACCAAACAGACAAAAACACACAAAGAAACACACAGACACACAAAAACAGAAAATAAAGGTAAAGAGAGAGAACTGAAAAGCAGAGAGCAACCAAACAGTAAATGAACCTGAAAACGAAAACAAACAATAAAAATGAAACTAACAAAGACAAAAAACAAATCAAAAGCAGAAAGTAAAGTAAAAAAAAGGCAAAAAAGCATAAAACAAGCACACAAAAATGATCAAAAAAATAAAAACAAAATAAAAGAAATAAGAAAATAAAAGGAAAAAACACAAAAGTAAAGTAAAAATGGAAAATATAGTTTAAAAAAGATAAAATCAAAGCCAAACAAAGAAAAAAACAAAAACAAGGAAAAAACACAATATAACAAAAAAGTAAAGTAAAAATAGAAAAAAATTTAGAATATATTAAAAATAAAAGCATAAAAAATAAAAGAAAAAATATGTAAAAAAATAAAGGAATAAGAAAAAGGGCAATGACAGAAAAAACCCAAAAACAACAAAAATAATTGTAAAAATGATAACATTTTCCTGAGGCTTCAGCTGTCAGTGTCCTTGCCCCCTCAGTGAGCCACAGTGAATCCCTGCCTCCACCTGAAGTCCTCCAAAATCTCTAGGTAGTTCTCTGGACCAGCTGTAGGCACTTTGGGGCCAGCTCAGACTCTGAACTGTCCCAACTCCTGTGTGTCCTTGCCTCCAAAGTCCACAGTTACCTACAAAGTCCACAGCCTTAATTGTGGGAACACTTGTCTATTCAGATATTCTGTAGATGCAAGGTTTACCAAGCAGATTGCAGGGATTTAATCGGCTGCTCCTGAGGCTGCACAGAGAGATTTCCCTTCCTCTTTGGTTGCACTGCCCCTGGGGCTTTGCTTTGGTTTTGGCCCCACCTCTGCTTGTGGGCCACCCTCAGGCATCTGTTCCCGGCCCAGGCAAGAAGGGTCGAAAGCAGAGGCTGATTAGGGCTCACTTGCTCACTCAGGCCAGGGAGAGGGAGGGATACGGCAGTCACAACTGGGATGTGTGAGGACTGCCTGGGGCGGCAGAGACCAGCCGGAAGTTGCAACAGCCTGAGGCGTGCTGTAAGCTCTCCTGGGGAATTTGGCCCCAGATCGCAGGGCCCTCGGCAGTGGCGGGCTGCGCAGGCTCCTGGAAAGGTGTGGGCAGTGACCTGCTCTTGCTCACAGGGCCTTTGGTGGTAGGGGCAGCAGCAGACCTGCCTCTGGGGTCCAAGATAGCAGCCGCAGCTCACTCCTGCCTCTGGAGCTTGTGTAGGTTGTGCCCTGCCACCTGTGAGTGCACAGAGATAGAAGCTCCTATGGCAGCCCTGCTCCTCTCCTTGCACACCCCCAAACAGTGGTCTCTTGCCTCTCTGGCAGGCCCAGGTTTCTTCCCAGACTCCCTCAGCTGTGGTGCATTAAGCTCCCTCAGGCTGTCTTCACACAGCCAACCTCAGACCTCCGAAGCCCGAGCCTCAGCATTCAGCCACCACCCACCCCAGCGGGCGAGCAGACAAGCGTCTCAGGCTGGGGAGTGCTGGTCAGCACTGACCCTCTGTGCAGGAGTCTCTCTGCTTTGCCCTCCACATACCTGTTGCTGTGCTCTCTTCTGAGGCTCTGAAGCTCCCCACCAATCCCCACCAGTGAGGGCACTTCCTAGTGAGTGGAGACTCTTCCTCCTTCACAGCTCCCTCCCAAAGTTGCAGGTCATATCCCTATTCCTTTGTCTCTTTTTGTTTTCTTTTTTCCTTTGCCCTACCTGGTTACATGGAGATTTTCTTGCCTTTTTGGAAGTCTGAGGCCTTCTGCCAGCTTTCAATGGAGGTTCTGTGGGAGTCGTTCCACATATAGATGTATTTTTGATATATCTGTGGGGAGAAGGTGATTGCCACGTCTTACTCCTTTGCCATCTTGAGAAGCTCCCCACTCCTTTTTAAAAATGTAATGTTTTCTCATGTGTTTCTAAGAATATTAAATACAGGTTTAGAGGCTTTTATTTCATTTTCTCTTGCTCCCTGCATTATCTCTCTTCCAGGTTCCTTTTTTTTTTTTTTTTTTCTAATTGATTCTGTTTGTTTGGAGGCTGTCTTTCTCAACTGAGGTTTTCCTCAAATATCTTGTGATTCCAGCACCCCATTTACATTTCAGAATAAATCACTAACTACTTGGCTAGAAGATTTGTGTGTAATGGGTGGAGTTTGTCAATCCTCATTGTAAGTGAAATAGGAACCAAGGTAATCAGCTGAGAGTGAAAAAAGAGAAGGAGATGTTCAAGTCCTCTCTCACACCTAAATTATGATTTTGGCTCCATTGTTTATATATGGTTCAAACTCTAGATAAACCTATTTAGCACTTCAGAGCAGCTTCCTGTCAGAACCTCGTAGGAGAGACTTTCTTCTTATTTTAACTTCTTTCTTTTGCTAGCTGTTGAGCACGCAAGGAAATTTTAAGCTAAAGATCCCATTTTCTTCTTCCTTTATCGAAAGCAGAAAGAAAAACACACACACACAATGGTATAGGTCCCAGATTTTTATGAAACTTTCTGATAGTCTTCAAATCTTAAAAAGAATGTTCTCAACTCTAATCCAACTAGTTATTCATGCATTAAAAAAAATATTGAAATATCTACCACAAGCCAAGAACTCTATTACCCTTTGGGTTTACAGTTGTAAACAAAATAGATACAGTTCTTGTCCTCATGGGCTGAATGTCTTGTGGGGGAGAGAGACAATAAACAAGTAAACTAATGTGGTGCTCCAAGGACAATGATGCTTCAAGGATAAAGGACGACGTTGCCTGAAAAGGTGTCAGCGTTACACCCCCTACTGGACTCTTAATTGCCCTCCCCACCATGTTGTAATGGTTACAAAATTCCTGAGCCCACCTGGGCAATGCTCACCTGGGAAACAGGACCTGTCCCAACTAAGGAAAGGCATATGTCCTGTCCCACTCCCACTCTATAGAAGGAAGGTATATGTGCCTTGACCAATCAGTAAATGAAATTTTCACCTTGGACCATTCTTTTGTTTTCTGGCTATAAAAACTGAGCAGTAGCACACGTTCTGGCTTGAGTGTCCCAGACTACTAGGAAGTCAACACGCTGTTCTGGCAGCGACCCTGCCCTCCAATAAACTCTATCTTCTTTACATTCTGCCTTGTGTCTAGAAATTATTTTCCAACCCTCGTTCAGACCACGACAACTAACAAATAAATATATATTTACAAATTGTGATAATTTGACAAAACTGAACTGGGTACAATGACTATGAATAAGTAAGACCTGCTTCAATAAGGTGGTCAAAGGCTGCTCCAAGGAGATGAAATTTAAGTTGAACCTGGGTCCTCTGAGCCCATTTACTTAAATTTTAACAAAAAATAATGTATATGCACAAAATTTAATAGTTTTGTTAATTACATATTATCATTATATATTAACTATGCTTCAAACCATTCAATTTTTCTTATGTGAATAAGCCCTCTTTTCTTTCTGAACACTTTAAAACAGTTAAGACATAAACAGATTATTTTAAACTGAAGATATGTAGCAGTTTCTTGCTTGTTTTGAACTCGGTTTGCAAAAGAAATCAGTTTTTCACTTAATCAGAATCGATGTCTCTCTCTCACTCACACCAGGAGATGCTGGTATCAGGTCACACTCCTCTCTCTCTGTGTAGACTTCCTTATCTCTGTGTCTCACAGGGTGACCCTCTTCTCACATTCTTCCTCTTGGCTTCTCCACAGGTCAAGGTGAAATCTATTTAATCTGCAAAGCTCCCAGGGTCAAAAAGAGAAGAAACTCTTTCCTCAAGGAGCAGAGTAGGAAGGAACCTGAATAAACAATGATCACAGGTTGGGAATTGGGTAAAAGGAAGAGAAGAAAAGAAATGGGAAGACAGGGAAACAGGGAAAGGAGTATTCCAGGAAGAAAAGTCAGAGGTGTGAGTGGGCTGGAGATCCCTTGAGGAAGCTGGATCTGGGGATGGAGCTGAAATGTTCTCCAGGCCCCATAGAGAAGGAGGGAGAATGTTAATGTCTGAAGCCAATTATCCTGTTTCCTTGTGTCCCATTACACCCAGCCTAGGCTGCCCCTTAAAATCTTGTCAGATTCACACTTCAGACACCTATTATTACATGCTGTGTATTGGAGATGCAGAGAAGGGTAAGCATGGGCTTTGTCATGGTTCCGTGGAGAACACAGACACATGCACAAAGGCCATTATACAGCACGCTCAGTGCTCTCCTAAAGTCATTTACTAGGGTTAGCCGCAGCTCGTGATGATTGTAACGGTGAGTTCCCCAAGGGGTGGGAATATATCCAGACCTCTTCTTCACTGTACCTTCAATGACTAGAACAACACTGGGTGCCTTAAAAATGCTCTGTAAATGCATGTTGCTTAATGAAGAAAGAGGTGCAAAAATATTTATACCTTAGATAGTGGGCAGACATCATAGGGTTTTAAGCGAAAAGAAACATAAGCATGGCTTTCATTTAGAATTAACCCCCTAGCAGCACAGTCAGGAGGATGATTGGGAGGGGAGGGGAGTTAGGAGACCAGGTGAGGAATACGTGAAGTGAGGAAGGTGTGAGCAATGGCTGGTAGCGTGAGGAAGACAAGGGCTCTAAATAACCAGCTTTCTGCCTTTGGCAACAGGAAGAAAACAAGGGATGTGGGGAGAGGCATGGGCATGGGGTAACATAAGTCCTGGGAAGGACTGTGACCCGAGAGAAGAGGTCCAGGAGAGAGCAGCCCATGTGGCTGAGGAGAGCAGGTCGAGGGTAACAGAATTGAGGAGTAGCCCCTGAGCTTACCTATCAGGATGCTACTGGGGCAAACCAGCCACAAGGGGTTGAGGAGTGAATGGCTGGTGAGGAACCAGAGACAGGGAGCAGAGACAACTGTTTCAGAGGTCAGTGGAGAAGAGGAGAGGAACAGGTGTGTTTGGACCGAGGCAGTTTCCTGTCATGGCCTGTGGAACCCAGGAGAGGCCACCCTTGCCCACCGGAGGAGCACAGCCCTGTTACCCTCTCGGAGCAGCTCTAGGCAGGAGTAGGGGCTGAGGCTTCTCTGAGGACACAAGCAAGGAGGTCTGGGACCCCTCCTCGGTGTGCTCTGCAGGACTGAGTGAGGATGGGGGAAGCACCTTCCCTCAGGGAGTGCCGAGAATGAGCCAATACCCAGCTGAGTCTGCTGCAAGTCCAGGCATGGGGGTCTGGGGCCGACAGAAGGTGGGCAGAGTGGGATGGTAGTGCCAGAACCCTCATCTCCTGCCACCCCAGAGATGCTCCCTCCTGCAAACTAATCCTGCCCTATTTTTCTTTAACCACTCCTAGAACCCTGAGGAAGGCAGGCAGGGATGCTGTGAATCTGGACCGAGTCTGCAGTGAAAGGTTCTCAGAAGGAAGCGGTTACCTGAGCAGAGGGGCCTGACAGGGATGGAGCTGGAGCTCTGGCTGATGGGGTTCTTGGCAGTACAGCGATACCTGTCACTGACCCCAGATCTCCAGGACACGCTGAGAGTGGTCCGCCTGTGAGACGCAACTGCCCCCTGGCCTTGGGGGTCCCAGCTCTGCTTAACATCCTCTCCAGCCTGGTCCATCCAGCAAGCCAGGGTGATGAAGCAGGTCCCATCCTTCATGATCTGAGAGCTGGCCGTGATATTGGGCTCTTGCAGACTCTCTGTTCCAAGAAGAGATAGTTCAAGCTGTGAGAAGGCTCTGGCTTGGCCAAGCAGAGGAGAAGAAAGGTCAGAGTTCAAACGTAGGCCCTCTACCCCCCACCCCCACCACAGCCGCGCAGGGTGAAATCCTTGGTGTTGTTGATCGGGGGACTCTGCAGAGTTATCCAGGCTTTATAGGAGCCAGAGTCCTGCAGCCTCAGGGAGCTGATCTGAAGAGGGTAGTTGTGGCGGAGGACACTCACTCTCCTGCTCTTGGGTCCCTGCATCCCAGCAACAAGGATTGGTTTGCCTGCCCGTCCTGGTTGCAAAATAGCCACAAGCCCTGGAGAGCTCCAGGTAACCTTTTCAACCTCCTGCCCCACCGGGACTTCCAGAGGCAGAGGGGCCGACTTCCCAATGGTGCTGATCACTATCTCCCCTACTGATTCCCCTCCCAGGATTCCTGGTCCTGCAGATGGAGAGAGAAAACCACAGCTTCAGCGTCAGAGTCTCCCTGGCCACTTGGGGCAGCCATAGGTCCCATCCAGCCCCTCCTGCCCAGACCACTCCAGCCTCCCCATCAGGTCCAGCGGGTCTCCTTCCTCTCCCCTGACCACACAGACCAACCCTGGCCCCCCCACTCTCTCAAGGGTGTTCACCCCTCTCCTCGGGGCCTGAAGGGGACAAGACTCCTTCCTCCAGCTTCCGTCCACTCTAGAGCTGCCAAGCAGGGTGTGTGCTTGGGTTTCAGGTACCTGTGCGTGAGGGTGGCACCAAGACAGGGAGGGAGCTGTTGTTACCAACTGGGTTCTTGACCACAGAGGTAAGGTTCAGAGCACTGTTCCCAGGTCTCAAGGAGACACTGAGGACAGACCCTCCGTGGGACACAACAGCCCCAGGGGTGTCCAGCTGTAGGTCACAGTGCCTCCTCTGCTTTCTGCCATCCATGTTAGGATGACGAGGCAGTGTCCATTCCCACTCATCCTAGAGCTCATTGTGACACGGGGCCGGGCCAGCTGCTCTTTGTGTGCAACAAAGAACCAACGGAAGACTGGAAAACTGCTCTGGACCTTCCCTTCACAGGGCAGAAGCAGGAGGCGTGGCTGCCAAGACCCTGCGCCACCCTGAATATACAGAAGGAACAACAGAGGCAGAAGCTGGCCACGTCTATTCTCAAGCTTTGGGCTTTATAAGGCATGTCACTTAATATCTCCTCAGATTCCCAGAACAATCTTATGAAGTAGGTAGGGAAGGTGTTATATCTACTCTATTAAGTTACTTGCCCAGAGTCTCATCGATCCTAAATCCAATGGATCTGATCTCAAAGCTGAATTCCCACCCTGCCCTGAGTAGATGAAGGCTGTCTGTACGGGCAAACAAGGAACCGTGTTGTAATTACATCTTCCTCCAGTAGGGTGCTCTGCAGTATACACTGAGCTTCCAGATGCTGAACCAGGCTCCCAGAGGAGGTGGCCCTATGCCTTTGAGGTTTCTCCTACGTCCTTGCATTCCCTTCCACCTCCACTCCATCCCTTCTCATCCCGGGACCAGGCACCCAGATGCTCTCCTTAATGTATCCAGAGTCTCGTTATTTGCCCACCTGCCTCCCCAGGCCAGAATCAGGACGGTTTGAGGGCAGCAGCAAGAGCAGTTGCAGACAACAGACAATCAGGACAGGCAACAAAGTCACAAGGCTTGGGAGAAGACTGCTCTGCTATTGGGCCTCTGCCCTGGGGTCCACCTGACAGTAGCCCCAGGGGCAACTCAACTGTGCAAAATAGGACAACACAGCCCGGAATGTCCCCCAGGAGAAGGCAAGCTGGACATGTCCACTGCTGGGTAACTTTCTGCTGCCTCACTCCAGTGTGTCTTCCATAGACCAGGCCCTGGGATCCAAACCCTTCCCCTGCGACCCCTCCTGCAGGCCCTTGTCTCTTCAGTGTCCTCTCAAGCTCAGGAAGATAAATACAGGGACATATGAGAAATCCAGGGTGTGGCATTGGGGTACCTGAGTTCTATTCCCAGCTCTCTGCATCTTTCTAGCTCTCTGTCACGGGTATGTCATTTTTTTCTCTCTGAGACTCAGTCTCCTTAGCCTAGAAATCAAAACCCCTTTCCTGCCTGTTAGCAAGGCTGTCACGAACCGCCACTGACTTGGGAAATACCCTGTGAAGGATGAAAGCCTGGCCCCTTATCATCACTCTTGCCCCAGGAGCCCTCTCTGATTGGTTAGCACAGCTTTATATCCTGTCCAGAACGCGCACTGAGCTCATCTTGCCAGAATGACCATCAGCATAGTGCGAGGGCTCTCCCACCACCCCTGGGGTGAACAGTCCTACCCCAGGTCCCAGCAGCCCCTCACCCAGTGTTCCCTCGCCCTGTCTGAGGAATGGGCCACAGCCATTGCAGGCCAGTTTATGGCAGAAATGCTTTCTCCCCAACCATGTGAACCTGACCTTGGCAATTCCATCATCCCCGACTTAAAAAAAAAAAAATGCCTTCACTTAATAGGAATATTTCCTGTCACATAGACCAGGAAGATGTCTGAGAAGGATATCCACTTTCTCTCCATCACTTAGCTTCCTGTGTTCATCCTCACTCCTCATTGGTACCTTTCCTGCGACCCACTGTAGAGGAACAGCTCTGCCGTGGCATCATGGTGACCTTGCCTGGTGAACTTGCCCTCCATGGCCTCCTTGTTCCTCAAGCAAAGACTAGAATCACGGCTAATCCGAGTCTTGCAAAAGGCCTTGTGATCCTCCCAGAACACGACAGGAGGGTGGCCTGTGAAGAATTACCTTGAAGCCATCTCCCACAGGACTCCCACCGGTCCCTCCTGGGAGGCTGTCATGAGCAGTTTGTCATGGGGTTCAGGGCTTCCTGCTCCACCCTCGCAGAACAGAGCTGCTGACTACGAAACCTTTTCTCTGCAGTCTAGAATTTGTTTCTCAGCAACCCCCGTTATGTTCATCCAGTTCCTTTTTTCTCAGTGTCATCATTTCTGGGGCGTGGGATGAGGACCTTTGGCCACTCTCCCTCTCACTACCTATATAAGTAATAAGCTGTTTGAATCTAAAAGTACTTGACTGTGTCTTCACTGGCCGATCTTGCTGCTGCGTATGCCTGACACCCCCCGCCCCCGACTCCTTGTCCCCTTTGTAGTTTCCCCTGCTAAAACAGTCGTCTAAATTTCCTTAAATGAATATGATAATAGTGTTCTCGTACATCTGTACAGAGCTTTACAAAGTTCTTTCCCATGAATTTCATTCTCACAGAAGGTAGTGTTCCTATTTTAGCAAGGAGAAAGCTCAAGGCCACACAAGTAGGTTGTGGCAGAAGCCAGTTCTCAGGGCCTGAAATACCATTCTCTGCCCAGACCCAGCGGTTCTGCTGCAACTGGTCTGGGACACGTCCTGGGCCCCGAGATTTTTCAGGGTATTCTCCCAGGTAACTCTATTTTCCATGTTTTTCCCCAGTGAGCACGTGTTAGCCTTTTAATTAGAAAGAAAATTAGAAATGTAACCAAAGTGGGAAAGGCTATAAAAATGACTGAAAGACAGTCACCACACACACCCACCTGTTGCCGTTCCCCAGACACTCACCATAGACGTGCAGGCTGTACTCCCAGGCGTGGGTGATGCGGGAACTCCACAGATTAACGTGGGCTCGGTAGGACCCTGCACCCTCCCAGCTCAGGTGGCTGATCTGCAGGGAGCAGCCTGGGCCCACCACACTCAAACGACCCCAGTACTGCGTTTCTGCCTGGTAAAAGGTGTCTGGCCCTCCAGCTTCTACCAAGGTTACCGTGGCTATTACCCCGGACACCAAACGACACATCCAGTAGATGCTCTCCACCTGCTGTCCATCCTGCAGCTGTAGGGGCAAAATGACAGACCCCCCTAGGGTCCCAGTTACCACCGTGGGGGCTGAGTCCTCTCTGGAAGCCCCTGGTCCTGCAAACACAGAACAGAGGTTTCAGAGGCAGCCTATTACATTGGAGGCTCACAACAGGCCTGAGAGAGAGTCAGGGCCATGATTATTATTCCTATTTTATAGGTGAGAAAACAGAGATCCACAGAATTTAGATGCCTTGCTCAAGACTACATAGCTAGTTATAGGGATAGAACTAGAACACAACTTGGTCACTCCTCCACACCAAAGTGGTCTCCTTCAGCATTTACATTAATTAACATATAAGGAAATAATCAATGAAGGCTGTCCTAAGGGTTGCAGGTACTAAGTGTCATGGAGAGTAAGCAAAATTCTTGGGAGGGGCCTGTGGGGGCGGTGATCTCTGCTGTTGCTGTGAGTCACTCTCTTGCCCATTCAGGGAATAGGACCAGAACTCACTTAGCCCAGCTGCATCCACAGCAGGAACTGCTTTCCAGCATCCCCCATAATTGCTTATTTGGCCACTTCTGAAACAAAAGCCAGCTCCTCTGAGGCCCAGCCAGGAATCTGGGAACATATCTTTCCAGAGCAGGGGGTATGGTGCTGTGCTGGCCAAGCCAGGTTAAGCACGGTCAGTGGGACAGTCATTTGGATACCAGCCTATACTGCCCTTGAGAGAAGAGTGTAACACCAGGGCACTAGTCAGACTGCCCAAGTTCAAGCCATTGCTCTACCAGGTGCTAGCTGTGTGATCTTTGGCAGGTTACTTAACCTCTCTGAGTCCTGGTTTTCTCACCTGTGAAACAGGGAGTATCATCTTCCAGGATTTTGTGAGTGTTAAATGAGATAATGCAAGGAAATGCCTCACTATGGTATTATTAAAGATACTTAACGTCACTGACATAAGTTGGTGACTGCATCTTGTTTGCATCCTTACCAAAACTAGTCAGTGCTCTTGCAGGGAAATGTAAAAAAAAACACTCCTAAGTAGTGCGACCCACCTCTATTTTTGCAACACCGACACAGTCCCAGGAGGCAGAAAGTCTGAAACTGACTCAGGTCTGCTGCATAGCTGTTTAAAGAGAAAAGGCTGCCTGGCCCGGGGAGGGATGCAGGTCCTGATTCAAACTGGAATCTAGATGCACTGGCCGCATCACTGATTCCTAGGCCTGGTGGTGAGGTTTTTCTGCTGAAAGTTGAACTGAGAAGTCCTGTGATAGTAGCTGTGGTGACGAGGAGTAGGGGTGTGGTTGCTGTCTTGTGGGAGTGGGGATTCCACACTGTGGGGACGTACAACATCCTGTGTGCCCACCACAGAATCCACTTGACGGCCTGGCGTTCATTTCTTCCATGGAGCTCTTCTGGCTCCACTTGGAGGATGGTACAAATCGGCTGGAAGCATGCCAAGGCAGTGCTGGCACCAGATGGATCTTTCTCATCCCAAGTTGGCCCAGGACCTAAAGTCTGGCCCGGAGGAATTCCACCTTGACCAAGCAGCTATGGTCACCCTTGCACCCTTGAGCGCAGTAACTCGTTAAGCCTAGTTCAAGTGCTACTTCCTTTCTGGAGCCTTAGCTGAGCTCCATACTTCCAGTCTGGCCATGCTTTCCTCCTAGTTTCCTTCAGCCTGTGCTTTTGTTGGCTTGTTTTGTTTAAAGCTTTTACTTCATTCTGCCTCATACAACTAGCTGGGTTGTTTGTGTTTCCCCATAGTTCATGAGCTCCCCAAGGACAGGAGAAGGTAGAAGGGAATTAGTATCTGAGCAATAAAGTAAAGTAAGGCTGATGGTTTAGCCACGTGGTTAGGTGCAGTGGGATGTGTGTAGAGCTTCCCTTTCTGAATCCTTTTTCTGGATTCAATGAGGGAAAGAGACACAAAGGGATCAGATCAGTACATGAAACGCCAGTGCCAGACACTGCTGAGGACGTTAAGCACATTATTTTATCTAACTTTCCCAGCAAACTAGTAAGGTCCGTATTTTTATTCCCACTTCACAGATGAAGACCATGAGACTCAAAGAGCTTAAGAAAATTACTTGCCCAGAGTCACCAGCTAGGAAGCAATAGAGGTCACATGAAACCCAAGTTCGCCTGACCCCGAAGCTTATGCTCTGTTGACTACACTGCGCTGCCAGCAGCAGAATTGCACCACACCTAATTCCTCCCTGTGTGCCACTGACCCCGTTCCCCACCACACACACACAGCACAGGACCAGCACACAAGAGGCCTCAATAAATGTTTCTGGAATTGAACCGAAGAAATATGAACATTTTTTAAGGCAGGACCTGTCTCACCCATTCTTTTGCCACGTGCCCTAGGGATGCCCCTGTGAACAGTGACCTCCAAGGGCCTGGCCTGGACGCCACAGAGGAAGGGAAGCTCACAGATGTGCTTGTTGCTTCATGGAGGGTTATGAAAGTGGAGGCAAGGGGAAGCTTCCAGGAATCCGGCGTCTGAGTTTCAATTCTGTGACTTTGGTTGGGGACACTGTGGCTCTCTGAGTTTCCTTGCTGCTGCTGCATTCCCACAGCTGGGCCGTGCTGACTTCCATTCTCACAGATCACCAGCTGTGTGCCGGAAGATGTCACCTAATCTCTCAGTCCACCGTCTGTAAAATGTGCTTAATACTACCTGCCTTATCTATATCACAAGATTGTTGTGGGGATCAGATTATTTAATTTCTTTCTTTCTTTAATAAATTTATTTATTTAATTTTTTATATTTGGCTGAGTTGGGTCTTCGTTGCTGTGCGCGGGCTTTCTCTAGTTGCGGTGAGTGGGGGCTGCTCTTCGTTGCGGTGCTCGGGCTTCTCACTGTGGTGACTCCTTTTGCTGTGGAGCACGGGCTCTAGGTGCGTGGGCTTCAGTAGTCGTGGCACATGGGCCTAGTTGCTCCGCGGCATGTGGGATCTTCCGGGACCGGGGCTCGAACCTGTGTCCCCTGCATTGGCAGGTGGATTCTTAACCGCTGCGCCACCAGGGAAGCCGGGGATCAGAATATTTTAAATTTGAGTAAAAGTTCTTTATAAACTGCCAAGTTTTAAACACATTTAAAGGATTCTACAGCAGGCTTAGGGGACACCCTAAAGGCTGGGGTGGTGGCCACCCTGAAAGCATGTGACCCTAATAACCAGTGCCAGCTGGTTTCCTCCTAAATGAGGATGAAAGCAAAAGACGGAAACTCTGGAAGCTAAGAGCAGAACCTGGCCCCTCCCAAGGGGTTTCTTAAGAGCTCTGTTCCTCTGGCCTCCAGTTCTCCAGCCTGTTTCCTGCCACCACCCAGGTCCTTGGGGCCATGGGAGTGAGCAGTAAGAACCCAGAGGGACAGGAACAGCCACAAGGTGCCAGGTTTGAGATCCCCTACTGGAGTCATTTATGCGACAGGAAAGCCCAATTCACAATAAAGGTGACTCTCAGAGCTTGGGGGAGAGAGCATAAGAGGATCATGCTTGAAATGGCAAGATGCAGATGAGGTCCTGAAACTGGCTGTGGCGGATCTCCTATCTCATGCCTCCACCATCGGTCTGTCTGGGGACTTCCAGGGTCCTTGTGACTCACTAGCAGAAGAAGTGTGAAAGTGACAGGACACAATCTGGGTTTGCATGGTCTGAGATGATAGCACACACACCCCTCATACGCACACACACACACACACAGAGTCTGGCTCCCAGTGAGGCAGCATCTTCAGTGAAAATGACCCATTGCTGGAGAAACCCAACATGCAGGCAGATAGAGGTGCCTGGGAGGCAGTGGCAAGGACAGACTTACCAGTGAGAAGACCTAGGAGGAGCAAGGACCACCGTAGAGAAAGGCCCACAATATGCAGCAGACTGGCCTGCCTCACAGCAGCTGACGGACCGTGTGCATGTAAATATCAGCCCACAAACATTTCCCATTTTTAGACTTCACTGCTTTAATCACATGTAGTTTTTGAGTCACATGCTATGAAAATAAGGGGATATGAAAGAAAGAAGTGTGAGAGGTAACAGAGTGAGCTATTTAAAAGCCAAAGCTGACGCTGTCTCAGCCTTGCTTTAAATCCTTCTAAGGTCCCCCCCATCCCCTACAAGGTAAAGTCCAGGGTCACAGTCCTGACAGATGAAATCCTTCAGGATCTGCTGGCTTCCCTACATGAGCTCGGTCTCATGGTGTCCCTGAGCCTCACGCCTGGACTCCCACCTCACATACCTTATGATTTCTCACTCTTGTAAATTGACTCCTGCAATTTGGCTTACTGGACCGCCCTAGTCCCTGCCACCTGGCTCACCTGCCTCCCTCTAATATCCTCTTGTTCCCCGACTAAAGTCATCACCACCTTGAGAAAGGCTTCGCCTGAAACGCCACACTAGAACAGTTGCCCTCTTCTGGGCCTCTCAGTTTCCCCCTACTAGCCTCTATGGTAACACCCATCCTGCTCTCCCATAAACAACTGCTTACTTGCATACACTTCCTAGTAGTCTCTCAGCCCTTTGAAGGTAAGGTCTACTTTTTTCACCTTTCAGTTCCCAGTGACTAGCTCAGTATCAGCATATAGTAAGGGCTTAGTTCCTACACGCTTGGTAAGTCCATGAGCAGACACGGAGTCAACAGGCAGAGAAGAACGAGCCCAGAATGGCCCAGAGACGAAAATGGGAAAGGCACAGGCTTGACTGTAGCTTCTTAGGCACAGAAACAAGGCTGGAAGAATCCAGGGGACAAGACTTTTGGGACCTCCTCTGCCTCCAACCACGAAGGACGACCAGATATCATTTTACTCTCTTGCCCTGTTAGTGGTACGGTTGAGGGTGTTGTGTGAAAAGTCCTGGTGTTCCCCTCCACACCAAGGAGTCCTGATGGCTTTGCTAGACTATGCAGGCTCCTCTGACATCTCCATGAGAATGTGATTGTGACTAGTGTCACCTGTCACTAGTCACAATCTAGTCAGAAGTAAGGCTCCCTTATTCCTTGGACTTTGATAAGTATCTCCCTGGCCTTCCGTGTGTGGAGGCTAGGTGCCCCGACAAGACTTGAAGAGAATCTATGTTGCTTTTAAGAACATCACCAACGGTCTCCCATCAGTCACATCCTGTAGATTCTTTGGTCCTTATCTTATATGACCGCTTGGTGGAATTTGACATTGGAACACTCCTTACTTGAAACCCTCTCTTGAGGGTGCTGCGGGATGCTCTTCTCACTGGGTTCTCCTCGCTCAATTATTCAACACACACAGGATGAGCTCCTGCTGGGAGCTGCAAAGGCACTGTGTTGAGACTGGGGATTCAAAGATGAAAAGAAGTTTCTGCAAGCATGTTGCCCACAGGCCAGTGGGAAAGTCACATCAATAGAAAAATAAAGTTATGTGAATGATTTAGCGTCAGGAGGGATTGGGTGCAGTGGGGTGTGTGTGAAGCTTTTTGATCTGAATCCTGCCTCTGCTGCTTTCTAGCCCTGTGACCTTAGCAAACTACCTTCCAGTAAATAAGACTCCCCCACTATCATTTATTTCCCTGAAGGTGGTTTTAGTGCTTAAAAAAATCATTCATAGGTTATACTGCTTTTAAGAATTCATATTCAGGGACTTCGCTGGTGGTCCAGCAGTTAAGAGTTCGCTCTCCCAATGCAGGGGGCCTGGGTTCGATTCCTGATCAGGGAACTAGATCCCCCATGCTGCAACTAAAGATCCCACACGTGGCAACGAAGATGCTGTGTGCCACAACTAAGACCTGGCCCAGCCAAATAAACAAATACTTTGAAAAAAAAAAGAATTCATATTCAATTTACTAAAAAAAACCCGAACAGACAAATTAAAAACCTGTCAGCCTTAAGGCCAGTTCAGCTTACGAACATATTGTTCCATTTACAAGTCAGGAAACTTTTAGTAACCCTTTTTAGTGGCTACTGATAATATTTGACTCATTTTACAAATGTATAAATTGATTCCCTTAAGGACTTCAAACCTCACTATTGAATGTCATATATTTAATTTCCTTCTAAAGTATTTTAATCAACAAATAAGCCTCCCCAAATACTTAAAGAGAGCTTATAAATCTAATAATTAAAGTTTTAAATATGGTGATTCTTAAGTGGTTTTAAAATATTCAATACTTCATATATACTTAAGATTTCCAACTAAAATCAAAGTGTAAATCAATTACTCAATTAACACAGTTCAAATCAGAACCACAAAGTTAACTATAACTTTAATAAGCTGAATTTCTTAAACAATACATATGCTTAAACAAAAAGTATTAACTGATATCTTGAACATGTCTATTCTGAATTCCTTATCTTTCCAGGATTGAAAGATTCATAGCTACAAAGGAAACAATCATCTCAATCCCAGCTATTCCCTGGGCCACTTTCTCAACCAAGGACAGTTGGTTAATGATCAGATATCACTGAGACTTTAGCTGATGGTCCCTTTATTTACTTTGTTGATGCCCTCTAAAAGGCTGGTCTCATGCCCTTGTCCCCTAGATTCAATTTGCACACTGTGATATTACCTAATTTTTCCCCTTCCTGCAACTACAGAACTTGATTTTTCCTTTGCATTTCTTTTTGCTCTTAAGATATTTAACTCTCTTTCCATTTAGGTGTAAAGAGCTTTGAACTTGCCAAACTTCTATACTCTTTTCATATTCTTCCAATCTTTAGGAATAGTACATATTAGAACCCCACATAACATTAAAAGTAAAGTCAAAAAAATACAGTTATGTAACATGCAGGGTCATCTTAATTGCAAAGTTATTGAAGGGCTGGTTTGGGGCTCATGGTGAATCTATGCAACTAAATTTGGGACTATGGCTGCAGGATCCAAATTGCAGCCCAGGCTGGAGTCTGATACTACCTGAAGGCAATGCCCATTAAATAGGAGCCTATGACTGGCTGGATTTCCAGGACAGTAGCAGGGGTTCCAGACTTTCCAGTCATTTGCACCCTTTGCTGGCCTGGTACAAGGACACTGAGAAACTGGAGATGCTGGGACCAACCTGCCTCCACTCTGCTTCCCAACACTAGGTGTCTTTGCATCCATGGCCCAATGAGAATATTAGCGCTCGCTGTGTGAAGACAGGGGCTGGGTGAGTACAAGACCCCATTTGCCAACTGCATTATATCAAAACTCGCATTATTTTAGATTTTTATTGTACTTAATTACTATCCTTAAATGATACTTCATTTGGATTCTATCACAAGATTGCGTCTACCTATGTTCACAACTTCAAAGATGGTCCTTCCAATGACATTTCCCTCACTAAGCCTCAGTTTCCTCATCTCTAAAATGGGGATAATAGCAGTACCAACCAAATAGTGTTGATTTGAGGATTAAAAGAGAAAACGTATGTAAAACTCCAAGCACAAAGCCTTACCCACAGCAATTACTCAACAGATGTTAGTGATTATTTTTATTATTAACAATATCTTTGAACCCTCTCCCACCTTTGTTCTCTCTTCCCATCCAGGCTGTCCCTGCTCTCATGCTCTTACCTGGGCTCCCTAGTGACCTGTCTTCTCATATCTCAGTCTCATTCCTTCCATCCACCTTCCACTCTGCTGCTGGAGTAATCTTTCTTTGAGTCCTTGAGTCAGGCCATGCCTCTGCTTAAAAACACTTGCTGGACCATCACTGCCTGTAGTCTTATGTCTTAGTCCATTTGGGCCACTATAACAAAAATACCATAGGCTGTGTTCCTTATAAACAAGAAATTCAGTTCTGGAGGCTGGGAAGTCGAGGATCAAGGCACCAGCAGGTTTGGCGTCTGGTGAGAGCCTGCTTCCTGGTTCATAGACAGCCATCTTCTCAAGGTGTCTTCACATGGCACAAGGGGTGAGGGAGCTCTCTGGGGTCTCTTGTATAAGGACACTAATCCCATTCTTGAGGGCTCCACCCTCAAGACTTCATCATCTCCCAAATATTCCACTACCTAAAACCATCGCATTTGGGATTAGACTTCAACATGTGAATGTTGGGGAGACACAAACATTTAGTCCATAGCTCCTAGGTTGTAAGACTCTCTATCTGAGCTGCGGCAACCGTTCCTGGCCCCATGTCCTGCAGTTCTCTCTAGGAAGCCACATTCTAACCACAGGGCCAGTACTCGAGTGAGGTGAGAGAGGTGTCTAAAGCACAAATTTAAGGAGGGCTTCCCTCTCAGGATTGTACAGCATCAGCTCATGACCAGCCTCTGAAGAAGCTCTCCATGGGCAGAGGCCTGTTATCTTAATTGTCCCCCTCTCTCCCTCCTTCCTCCCAGACTTCTTGGGTTCAAATTCTCAGTAACTACAAAACTCAGAGCAAGCTACTTACTCTCCTTATACCTCAGTTTTCTCATCTATAGAGTGGAGATGATAAAAAAAATACCTATCTCATAAAGCTGTTGTGAGGACTAATGAGTTAATTTGTGTCAAGTTTTAGAAGAGGGCCTAGGACCCGAGAAGCACTCACTGAATGTTAGCTCAAACCACACACTCCACCATCCTGAAGTTTTCTAAGTCCTCTAATGTTATAGTCTAAGTAAACATATAAATCTCAAGATACAACAAGCTACAGCTTAACCAGCTATTACACTATCAATTAAAAGAAGTCAGCTTCCCAAGGCAAATAAAGGGAATTATGCTACCCCTCGCAACTTAATTCTCAACTCAGCCAGTTCTACAACCGTTACCTGCAACATCCATCCTCAGCACAATTTCCCTGGTGTTTTTTCAGGATTAATTCAAAGTCTTTCAGTTGCATTGACAGGAAGCCAACACAAACTGGCTTAAGCAAAATAGGGAATTTATTAGACCATTGTATTAGTTATCCATTGCTGTGTAACAAACTGCAAAACTTAGCAGCTTAAAACAATAAACATTTATTATCTCACAGGTTCTGTGGATCAAGAATCCAGGCACAGCCTAGCTGGGTGCCTCTGGCTCAGGGTCCCTCGTTAAGCTACAGTCAAGGTGTCAGCCAGGGCTGCAGTCACCTCAAGGCCCTCCTAGGGGAGGATCCACTTCCAGTTTCATTCCTGTGGCTCTTGGCAGGCCTCAGGTTCTCATCAACCATTGGCCAGAGCCGATAGTTCCATGCTGGACGCTGGCTGGAGGCCTTCCTTATCTTGGAGGCCTGCAGTTCACAGCATAATACCTGGCTCCTCGCATGAGCTCAAGGAGGGATGGGGGTGGAGAAAGAGAGCCCAAGATGGAAGCCACATCCCATCCCTTCTGCCACATTCTGCTCATTAGAAGCAAGTCACAAAATCTATCCCACACTCAAGAAGAGGTGATTACACTAGGGCATGAATACCAGGAGGTAGAGATCTTTAAGCGGCATCTTCAGAGCCAAGTTTAGAACCTAAGTCTGCTGAGGCTGAAGCAAGTGATACCCGCTATTGGTTTGCAAATCCCATGAAGGTTATTAATAGACTCGGGACCTGTACCCCAGCCTGAGCATGTGGGAGGAGTCCGTGGTGCTGGGTATAAACAACCCTCCCTGGGACACACACACACACACACACACACACACACACACACACACACACTCACATGCAATTGCGGAAGCTGTGGTGTTTCCTCCTTCAGCGTGTTATCTGAAAACAGATCATCATGGCGAGCCCAGGGAGACAAACAGATGGCTGGGCTCTACAAACTCTCTCCAATAAGCCACCAGAGAGTCAGCCACACATATTCTCTCCCTTTCTGTGGATCCCTCTCCTCTTCCTACTCATGGGTAAGTCCACACTATGGCCACCGCCGCTTGCTACTGGTGTTCCTCTGAGGCTGGTCACGTTTCTGCTGGGGATTCTAACTGATAAAAGCAGGAAACTCTTCTCCTTTTGGTAATTATTCTGCAAGTTCAACCTTACTCTGAGCTCTGTATGTGTGTGTGTGAGTATGCATAGTTACACACCATGAATAGGTGACATTCTAGCCCCGGTCACAAATAACTCTGGGCTCAGACTCTATTCCTCTCACCCTCACATCTTCCTGCTAAGAAATACTGGGTGATGAGTTTGTTCCCTATACACTGTGGGTAAAACACACAGAGAGATACAGGGAACTTGTCCTGAGGGTAAGCCACCTGTCAATTTCCTAGGGAGGGATAGAACTGCTCGAGCTTCTTTCTACATCCTGCCTTGTTTATCACATGTATGGAGGCTTCATTAGGGATCTGGAGATGGTCTGGTTGCCCTCGGCTAGGTGGCTTCTATGTGAATATCCTTTCTCCCCACCATCCTACCTCCCCCTCAAGGCCCAAGTCCTGCTAGTTTCAGAGAAATATTTCTCAAGAGCACTTTCTATTTCATCTTTGCTCACCCCTCTCCAGTGGGCAGAGCTAACCCAGTACCCCAGGGTGTATCTCAACCACCTGGGACTGTGACAGTTACTATCTGTCTGGAATCCTTCTTCCTCACCAGGGATTCAGGGAGGATAATGCAGGTAGCACTAAGGACCTGACAGCAGTGAGGATAGAGGTGGGGATGGGCAGTGAGGAAAACTCTAGAAAACTCTTAGATGCATGTATGGGGGTAGAGGGAGCCTAGACCTCAAGGCTGAATTTTAGTTTGACCTCCCTTCACTTTTTTTTGGCTGTGTTGGGTCTTCGTTGCTGTGTGCGGGCTTCTCATTGCTGTGGCTTCTCTTGCTGCAGAGCATGGGCTCTAGGGCACATGGGTTTCAGTAGTTGTGGTGCAAGGGCTTAGTGGCTCTGTGGCATGTGGGATCTTCCCAGACCAGGGATTGAACCCGTGTCCCCTGCATTGGCAGGTGGATTCTTAACCACTGCACCACCAGAGAAGCCCCCTCTCTTCACTTTCTTTTTTTTTTTTTTTTTTTGCGGTACGCCGGCCTCTCACTGCTGTGGCCTCTCCCGTCGCGGAGCACAGGCTCCAGACGCGCAGGCTCAGCGGCCATGGCTCACGGGCCCAGCTGCTCCACGGCATGTGGGATCTTCCCGGACCGGGGCACGAACCCGTGTCCCCTGCATCGGCAGGCGGACTCTCAACCACTGCGCCACCAGGGAAGCCCCTTCACTTTCTATTTCATCTTTTCTCACCATAAAAACACAGGTGGCAGCAGGCTGTTTATATCCACACCCAGCTCTTGAGGTGCTTCTTGGTTATGTTGGATAAACCTGGAATTAGCCACATCCAACGACCTCCAAGCCTCAGGTGGTCAATGCAGGAAATTTCAAACAGTTCAGGGCAAAGAGACATCTCCCTCTGTCTGGTTCCACCAATTAGGGTTACCTCAAACCTCACTGTTTGGGTCTAGAAGGGAGTTTCCTTGAGGCTTTTGTGTTTCCAAGGAGTTGTTTCAGGAACCTAGGAGGCAGTAGGGTGAAAAGTTTTGGCCCCTCGCCCCCAGCTTCAGTACCAGGAATATTTGAAATTAAGTCCTTTCTCCATCATTTCTTAGGTGTGTGAGCCTCTATTTCTTAAGTGTATAATACAAATAATAAGATGTATTATGCAAGACTGTTTTATCAATAGAGATGGTATGTGTACAGTGCTTGGCACATAGTTGGTGGAAGCTATGTTTGTTATTATGATAATCACTGTTAAGTACATTATTCTCAGACACTATTCAAGGATGGGCAAGTCAAATTCAGTTATCACAATCTTTGAAGCCCCCTTTAATTATTTGTCAAATGATGTAGTTAAAAAATAAGATGGCTGGGCTTCCCTGGTGGCGCAGTGGTTGAGAGTCCGCCTGCCGATGCAGGGGACACGGGTTCGAGCCCCGGTCCGGGAAGATCCCACGTGCAGTGGAGCGACTGGGCCCGTGAGCCATGGCCGCTGAGCCTGCGCGTCCGGAGCCTGTGCTCCGCAACGGGAGAGGCCACAACAGTGAGAGGCCCACGTACCGCAAAAATAAAAAATAAAAAAAATAAGATGGCTGATACCTGGGGCTCCTGTCACTCTGCAGGGAGCTGTGTAACACTCTGCTACAATATGATCAGGACCACATCCTGCTCCTCCCACTGACAGTATGAGAGGCTTTGTTTATCGTTGATGTGAGGAGCGATGATGTCAAAACATGTTCATATGAGCCCAGCCAAGACCCAGCACCTCTGGGCTTCCAGGATGGGGTGGTCAGTGCTCTTGGCCTCTATACCCTGGGGCATCACATACATAGAATCTGGGCTCTGCAACTGACCAAACCTGTGATCTCAGGCAAGTGGCTTAAACTCTCTAAATTTCAGTTCCTTATCAGAAAAACAGGACTACTTATCAGATAATTTTGAGGATTAAGTGAAGTGATTTCTACAAAGTGCCTAATACACACATAGCAATCATAAGCAGTGTCTTCTGGATGAGAAGAGCTCTCTTTTAGGCAACCTCAAACCAACATCACTTCAGCTAAGCTTCTGTCTTCTGAATCTGCCCCCAGAGTCCACCTGAACTGACCCTTTCGTGTCCAGGGTTCCTAGTCCTGTGTCCTCCCTAGCTACCACGCCACAAGGTCCAAGCGCTCTGCTGATGGGGGTCTGGGCAGAGACCCCCTTGGCCTGCACCAATCTCTTCTCTGTGTCTACGGAACCCGTAACCTTTAGGCTTTCAGAACACACTTCAACCTTTTCCCATCCATCCAGGCTGTACTTTGGACACTCCTCTCTCTCTAACATTTTCTACATATTTTTCCACCCAGAATTCCTGGTGGAGTCTGGGTCCTGAACCCATCTGAGTTGGTCTAGGGTTTACAGAGCACTCTCTAGAGCCTCAGAAGTCCTGGAATCTGGGAATCCAGGTTGGGGTCACCCAGAGGATACTCACAGGACCTCTACAAGGAAATAAGCTGCCGTGGCCAAATGTCAGGCCTCTGGAGCCCTTAGTAACAATGGTTATCAGAGATCCGGGTCTTTCCTGAGATGAGGAAATCAGGTGTTGAATCAATGCTACCTACCTGTTCCCAACCCCAAACCTTGTTCCCAAGCACAGACCAGATTTCCCTGGCCAAGCCAAAGTCAGGCTGAGATCCATGGGCAAAGAGGGAAAGGTAAGGTGATAATAGAGGCGAGAGATGCTCCTTTAATTCCCAATAGTTTATTATGAAAATTCTCAAACGTACAGAAAACTCGAAAGAATTTTGCAGTGAACACGCAGATACCTCCCAGCTCAGTTCTATCACTGGTGTTTTACTTTACTTCCTTTATCACACACCTATTCATCTATCCACCCTTTTAGCCATCCATCAATCCATCTTGTTTTTTTAAAGATGCTCCATATTTTTACTTCATTAGTTCTTTATGATTTACAGCAACCTGATTTTATTTCATCTCTACCACATTCCTGGAGGAAGATGGTACAGGTATGAACATTTCTGTCTTACAGATGTGTAGACTGATTCTCAGAGAAATTTAGAAATTCGTTGAAAGCCACAATGCTAATTTCCCTGTAGGAATAGAAACCTATAAAGTCTGTTTTACTGATTATTGTAGCTACATTCCTGGGAGAGAATGTTTGGGAAGTGAATGAATGGATGAATGAGGTCCATTTGCTAAGCAATGGACCTAGAGGGAGGACAGCCAAAATATCATTTCATTTCTCAACATCTGGCATTTATTACCAATATGTGTTTATTGAATGAATGAATGCACACATGCATGAATAAATGAACAAACAAATGAACGCTGGCTTGAGGACTCCAGCTCCTCCTCCAAGTCCCTCTTTTTTCTCTGCAGGGCTAGGAGCCTCTGAAAAGGACTCAACACCAACAGTGGTGAAAGGGATTCTAGGGGGTTCGGTGATTCTGTCCCTGAACATTTCAGTAGACGCAGAAATTGAGCACATCACCTGGAGTGGTCCCCAACAAGCTTTGGCTTTAGCAGATGCAAGCGGAAAGATTATCTTAATAGACAAAAGCTACCAGGGGCGAATAAACGTCACCCAGGACAACTCCTTGTCTATCAACAAGCTGACTCTGAAAGATGCAGGATCCTACAAAGCCCAGATAAACCAAAAGAATTCTAAAGTCACCACAAGTGAGAAATTCACCCTGTCTATCTATGGTGAGTTCCAGAGAGTGTCTGTGGGTTTTGACCTTTTATTTTTAAAAGCAGGGTTTTTCCCTCTCCAGGAATTAATCTCTCTAGGACAAAGAGAACTATCACATTGGTCCTTTTCCCCCAATTCCATAAATACAGATGTCAAGAGCGAAGAACAGCCAAAATGTGTTTAAGAGCTATTTGAATTCTGTTTTCTGCCATGTGGATTCTCTCTCTGTGTTAATATCCTTTATCCATCCATCTGTATTAGCTTGCTAGAGCTGCCATAACAAAAGATCAGATTGGGTGGTTTAAACAACAAAAATTTATTTTCTCACAATTCTAGAGGGTAGAAGTCCAAGGTCAGGGTGTCAGCAAGTTTGATTTCTTCTGAGACTCATGCCTTGGCTTGCAGATGGCCACCTTCTTGATGTGTCCTCACATGGTCGTCCCTCTATCTGTGTTGTCTGTGTCTTAGTTTCCTCTTTTTACAAGGACACCAGTCATATTGGATTAAGGCCCACATTATAAGCCCATTTTAACTTAATTATCTCTTTAAAATCTCTATCTCCAGATACAGTCACATTCTGAGGTAATAGGGATTATGAATTCAACATATGAATTTTGATTCAGCCCATAACACTCTGCCCTCTGGTCCCCCAGAACTCATGTCTTTCTCACAAAATACATTCACCTCATCTCGACAGCTCCCAAAGTCTTAACCCATTCCGACATCAAGTCCAAAGTCTTATCTAGATATCATCTAAATCATGTATAAGTGAGACTTGAGGTATAAGTCATCCTAGGCAAAATTCCTCTCCAGTTGTGAACCTTTGAAATCAGACAAGTTACCTGCTTTCATGATGGGACAGGCACAACATAGACATTTGCATTCCAAAAGGGAGAAATCTGAAAGAAGAAATGGGTCACAGGTCCCAAACAAGTCTAAAACCTATTAGGGCAAATTCTATTTGATATTTTTTTAATTTTTATTGGGGTAGTTATCTATTTTATATATAGTAGTGTGTATATGTCAATCCAATTTATCCCCCCCTTACCACCTGGTAACCATAAGTTTATTTTCTACATCTGTGACTCTATTTCTATTTTGTAGATAAGTTCATTTGTACCCTTTTTTTAGATTCCACATATGAGTGATGTCATATGATATTCGTCTTTCTCTGTCTGACTTACTTCACTCAGTATGACAATCTCTAGGTCCATCCATGTTGCTATAAATGGCATTATTTCATTCTTTTTTATGGCAGAGTAATATTCCATTGTATATATATGTACCACATCTTTTTTTTTTTGATGATGTATTTTCTTTTTTTTTTTAATAAATTTTATTTATTTATGTATTTATTTTTGGCTGCATTGGGTTTTTTGTTGCTGCATGTCAGCTTTCTCTAGTTGCAGCGAGCAGGGACCACTCTTCATTGTGGCGCGCGGGCTTCTCATTGCGGTGGCTTCTCTTGTTGTGGAGCATGGGCTCTAGGCGCGCGGGCTGAGTAGTTGTGGTGCACGGGCTTAGTTGCTCCACGGCATGTGGGATCTTCCCGGACCAGGGCTCAAACCCGTATCCCCTGCATTGGCAGGTGGATTCTTAACAATTGCGCCACTAGGGAAGTCTCCACATCTTCTTAGATCTGAGAATAATCCCCTTTGGCTCTATGATTTATCCTCCTGGTCCACTGGGGTGGCAACCACACCTCCTTGGCCCTGGGCCCTGACCAGCAGCCCTGCCCCCTGGAACCAAGGAGGAAACCACGCCACCAACGGCCCCTGGGCCTATGACCTTTAGGCCTGTGGTGCCAGTGGCAGACCTGTCGACCCCTGAACTGCCCTTGGGGTCATTCTTCCCTTTTCTTGAAGGATAAAGCATGGTCTCAGCTGGACATCTCTATTGGCTTATCCTGTAAAATCCCCGAAATCTGACAGCCTTCCTTCATTTTGTCCCATCTGTGTCCCTTCAGTCCAAGGTGGCAGAATTTCTACTGAAATGGTTGACTGGATCCTTGAATTACACCATTGTCTATCCATACTCTCAGTGTTTTCCCCAGACACAAATTCTCATTTTTTGCTCTATAGATAGGCTGAGAATTTTCCAAATCTTTAAATTCTGCTTTCTTCTTGCTTAACAATTCCTTCCTCGATTTATCTTTCTTCTCTCACATTTTACTACAAGCAAAAGGAGAAAACAGGCAGTGCCCTCAACGCTTTGCTTGGAGATCTCCTTAACTAAATACCCAGTTCATCACTTAAATGTTCTGCTTTCTACAATACACTAGAACATAATTTGTCTAAGTTCTTTGCCACTTTATAAGTATCACCTTTCCTCCAATAACAGGCTCTTCATTTTCAACTATTACCTTACCAGCCACACGTTTAATGTTTATATTTCTATCAATGTTATATTGACAATAATATGTCTATCTCTGAGATAGTAGAAATTTTCTTTACAGATCTCTTCTTTTCTTTCTGAGCTCTTACCAGAATCACATTTAACATCCATATTTCTATGAACTGTCTCTTGAAGACAATCTAGGCTTTTTCTAACATGCACCTTAAAACTCTTCCAGCCTCTATCAGTTAACCAGTTCCAAAGCCACTTCAATATTTTTGGGTATTCATTATAGCAGCACCCCAGTTCTGGTGCCAAAATCTGTGTTGGTTTGCTAGGGTTGCGATAACAAAATAGCACAGACTGAGTAACTTAAACCACAGAGATTTATTTTCTCACAAATCTGGGGCTGGTCATGAGGCCTTCTTCTGAGGCCTCTTTCCCTGGCTTGCATACGGCCACCTTCTTTCCCTATGTCCTCATATGGTTGTCTCTCTGTCTGTGTTGTCTCTGTCCTAATCTCCTCGTCTTATAAGGACACCAGACATGTTGGATTAGGGACCATCCTAATGACCCTATTTTAAAATAATTACCTCCGTTTCCAAATACAGTCTTATATCCAAATACAATCACACTCTGAGGTACTTGGGGTTAGAATTTCAGCATACGAACTTTGTGGGGACAGAATTTAGCCTATAACACCGTGTTTCTATTGGATTGTTTGACCTTTCTGATTGATTTTTTAGGGTGCTCTGGATATATTAAAGAAATGGAATTCTATGCAGTTAACAGAAATAGAATGAATCAACTTAATATGTACTAACATACAACAATTTCCCAGATATATCATTAAAATTTTTAAAAGCTTAAGGACAATATGTACAGCGTGCTATTATATATATGTGTCTACAACTAGAATATCTCTGGAAAGATCAACAAGAATCTCATAACAGTAATTGCCTCCAGGAACAATAATTCCTGGGGAGAGGAACTAGGTGGCTGGGGCAAGAAAGCTTGTTTCTTTGTGTGTGCATATGTACCTTTTTGTATCTTTGCAATTTCAATTTTATGTATGTATTGCCTATTCAAAAAAGAAAATGAACTTACACACACACACACACACACAGGCTGTGAACAGAGGAGATGGAACAAAAGGAAAGGAGAGGACCAGGAAGAAAGTCTGGAAGCACAGTGGATCCCAAATCTAGACCAAAAGACAAGGGCAACTCAAATTATAGAGGCAGAGCTTCCAAATCTCCCGTGTTTGAGGCTGGCTCATTCATCCATTTATTTACCAAACATTCATGAGTGTCTTTCATGGACCAGGCAGATGTTAGATGTTCAGACACAGACACTGGCTCTGTCCTCAAGGAATTCACTAACTGGTGGGGGAGAGAGAGAATAATCAGACTATTGTCGTGTTGAGTCTCGGTGATAACAGCTGTAGAGGATACTACAGAAGCACTGAGGAAAGGCAATCAACCTAGCTTGCATGGGATACAAAGAGGAAAAAAAAAGACTTGCCACTGGAACAGATAATGCTGGCCTCTTCCTTTGGCCCCCAGCTCTTCTACCAACACCATATTTTTCCCTTAGCCCTTTCCTGCTGGGGAAGCAGTCTGAATAGTCTTCCTATTGCCCTTGTTCCTGCAGAACAGCTGCAGGAACCCCGAGTCACCATGAAGTCTGTGAACATGTCTGAGAACGCCTCCTGTAACATCACCCTTGTATGCTCCGTGAAGGGGGCAGGGGAAGATGTTCAGTACTACTGGACTTCGAGGGATCCCCATGCTTCTGAATCCTGGGGGGGGCCTAGTCTCACCATCTCTTGGTTGCCCTGTGACCCAAACCTGCCATACATCTGCAGAGCCAAGAACCCCGTCAGCCAGAGCAGCTCCCGCCCTGTCCATGCCTGGCAGTTCTGTACAGGTAACTGGCTCCACTGAGGCCCTCCAGGGGATTCCAGAAACAGTCTAAGCAGCTACAGAGTCTAAATCCCAGGATTCTGGCAGGACACAGATGAGGTAGGGAGGTAAGAGAACAGGCCCGAAAATCCCTTTTTCTCTACCCTCAGGAGCCTGAGAGAGACTGGTAGGGGACTTGGGAACTCCCAGGGCACTCTGAAACTCCAAGGGTCTATAACACAAGAGAGGGAAAGAGAGTATGGATGCAGAAATCCAGATTGCTCTTTGCTTGGGTAGGGGTGTCTCCTAGGGTGTCCTTAGAAGGGCAGAGAGGGCAGGATAGGACTGGGTATGCAATAGGCAGAGCCAGGTGCATACCTGTGCATGACAAGTGGTCATGGGAAAGCAGCAGGGATGCCTCATCAGAGAAAGGGGGAAGGAGGCCTGGGCAGGAGGGTGTATCAGGCTATAGTCCCCTTCAGGCAGGCTGAGGGTCAAGGGATCGAGACCAGTGGCTGAAACTGCAATGTCTCACCTCTGGCTACAGATCTAGGAGCTTCCAGAGGAAGACCAATGGGGGAGACAGTGGCGGGGATCCTGGGGGAATCCATCACCCTGTCCCTGGAGCTCCCGGACAGTCAGCACATAGACAACGTTGTCTGGATGTTTAACACCTCTATTATCAGCAAAGAGCGGGGAGAAGAAGCAACAGCCAATCAACTCATTAAGTTCAAGGACCCAAATCAGAGCACGGTGTGGGTCTCCAGCCAGGACTACTCCCTAAAGATTGGCCAGTTGAAGATGGAGGACGCCGGCCCCTACCACGCCTATGTGTGCTCAAACGCCAGAGTTGCCAGCACAAAACATATCAACCTGAGCATCTACCGTAAGTTTCTGAGTAGAGCGCCCATCATTCGATTCATTCCCTGAAAGCTTTCTCCTCTTTGCTGCCTAGCCCACCTCCCTCCTCCTACAAAATGCCTCAGACCCACAGGACAGCTACTGAGTTCACACCAGTACGTTCACAGGAGGACAATACAATCAGCAGCTGAGCAAATTCCCCTAGCCCAGGCCCCCTTCTTCTAGGCTTCCAGTTAAGCCTCAATCAACCAACTTCTGGTACTTGCCCTGTCCTCCTGCATTGATTATTGGGTGGGACAAGGAACTCTCCAACCTGTATTTTTATAGAACATTATCATTTTGCATAAAGGCAGAGCTGGCTGGGTAAAATCATAGAAGACTGAGGAGAAAGCCTTTATTGTCCTGTGACCTCCAAGAGCTTGGAAGGCTACTTGGCTTCCTTGAGTGTGAGGGAAAGAACTCAGAGTCTTCCTCCTCAGCCCTGTGCTTCACAGAAGCTTAGCTGGACGGTTTGTATAATTTAAATTTGCCAGCTCCTTCACCTCTACCATTCAGACATGGTCAACCTATCCCCTGCCTGGGCATGTTGGTGTCTCAGTACATGAGAAAAGAGTCACTGTCCATGGTCCTGTTAAAATATGTAAGTCAGCTAGTTCACTTCTATTGCCTACTGTGACTCAGGTATCAAAGAACCAGGAAGACGATCCAGCAAAAAGAATAAGAAATTGGGAACAAAGAGTGCCAGTCTTACGCTGCTTTTAAAATTGTTAACATTTATTAAGTGCTTACTCTGTGACAGTGCTGTGCTCACCTCTCCATATTCCTTATCTCACGTAAGGAAACAAATTAGATGATGGGACCTCAAAATGTAAGCCTTGAAGGGCCTCAGTGCACTTGGAAGTGTTGTGCTTATTTGTGTTGATTGGTTTGCTTGTTCTTCACAGTATACTGTATAGAATGATGGGGTATCTTTTTTCACTTTTCATTAACCCCTCTATTTCCAAGGACCAAAGATGAGTAAAGTGATGAGTCTGAGATTTTAGATCTATCCAAGAAAAGTCCAGGAGGCACTCCAGGTGCACTCCTGGAGGCACCTTCCCAGCCCTAAGGCAGTGTCAACCCACAACTTCATGAATATATTTTGAATGGTAACTGCCCAGGGTGCAGGCCTGACTCCACATCTGGTTTGCCTTTCTCCTCACATAGGGAGGCTGAGGAAGCCAAAAGTCACCAGGAGCCTCGGGCTCACAGAGGACGGCGTCTGCAGGATCAGCCTGACATGCTCAGTGGAGGACAGTGGACACAATGTGACATACAGATGGAGCCCCCTACAGAAAGGAGCTGTTGTGTCCCAAGGGGGAGCTCACCTCAGTGTCTCCTGGAGAAGTGGAGAAAAACACCCCAGCTTCACATGCAGAGCCAGCAATCCTGTCAGCAACAGCTCCCAGCAGTTTCTTTCTAGGGACCTCTGTCCAGGTTGCTCTCCTGTTCAGCCAGACCTCAGAGCCTTAAGTCCGTGGACCCAAGAGTTTTCATTCTGAGTGGTTCTTTATAAAGTGCAGTGAGGGAGTGTGAGTGAGTCTTTAGAGCAGCACATTCCAATAGAAATATAATGAAATTATAATAGGTAATTTAAATTTTTAATAGTCATATTAGAAAAAGCAAAAAGAAACAGGTAAAATTAATTTTAATCGTATATTTTATTTAACTCAATAAATCCAAACTATCATCAATTCAACATGTAGTCAATACAAAGAATTATTCACGACATAATTTGCATTTCAGTTTGTACTAAGTCATTGAAATCCAGTATGTACTTTACACTTACAGCGCATCTTAATTCAGATGCTAAATTCTCATGGGCAGTAGTTGATCTGTATTCAGATTTCATAAAATTTGCAGTTGAAAAAATATATTTATATCTGAGTTGTCCCAAATATACTTATCAGTTTTTCAATAAGGAATAGAGTAGCTGATTTTTAATTTAAATTTTAATTAATTAAAATTAAATAGACAATTTAATTCCTCAGTCATACTAACCAAGGTCACACAGCAGAAGCGGGATTGAGGCTCTGAGTTCTGTGCTCTGCTCTTCCCTAAAGAGAAGTAGAAAAAAAGGAAGGTCTACCCAAGATGTGAAAATGCTGGGTCAGGCTGTGTCTGGCAAGTGGTTTTAGAGCTCCGATCAATAGTAATCTGGATTCACTTTCTAGAACTGTCCTTATGCCATTTATAGAGAGGGGCAGTGTAGTGTGATGGATAAGGGTGTTTTAGGATCTGACAGCCGGCCTTCAAATCCCAGCTCAGGTACTTAAAACTCTGTGACACTGGGCAAGCAATAAACCTCTCTACCCAGGGACAGTGTCTGCCTTACTGCTATAATTTCTTGCCTGGAATATGACTGCTCAATAAATAGCTGTAGAATGAATGAATGAAAAGGAATATTTCCTGCAATAGTATGGGATTTTAAGAGGCAGGTAGGATGGCCTTTATGTTTTGTCCTTTGCTTGCCCCAACTCCCTTGTTATTTATATTGATATCACTCAGTTCCTCTTCACAGGACCTGAGAGAAGGACAGCACTTTGGTCTGGGATCTCCCTGATGGTTCTTTTCACCCTTCTGTGCTTTGGGATCTCTGGCTGGTGCTTTTGGAAGAAAAAAGGACGATGTGAGTTTCTGAGATCAATGATATCTGCCAGTACGAGGCCATTTCCCTAGGACCTCTGGAGACTTCTTTGTCCTCTCATAATTCCCTCCTACCCCTTCTCTCCCAAGACCTCATTTCTTCTCAGAATGATAGGGGAGGAGTGTCAGCTGGGACTCTTTAGTTGCAAATAATTGAAACCCAACTCAAACTAGCTTAGACAAGAAAGGGTGGGGAGAGGTGCAAGGGGACTGGTTTATTATTTGGAGACTCACATAATCAGTCTATGGGCAAGGAAGAGAAGAGCTGGCCTAGAGACAAATGTCACCAGAGACTCAAAAGCCACCAGAGCTCTCCATCTCTCATCCCTATTTTTCCCTATAAGCCAGCTTAACTCTCTTAATACAGCCAGCTGAAGGGAAGGGGTGGGGGTGGAATGTACCAAAACACAGCAACTGGTAGCTCCAGACTCACACATACTAGTAGTTCTGACACCAGGAAGGGGAAAAAGATGTTTCCCCTCCAACTCGAATTTGAAGAACCTCAGAAATCTCTCTGATTGGCTCAGCTTTAGGTCATGTGACTATTGCTTGGACTAATCACTGTGGGCAATGGAATGAGTGTTTGTGATTGGTAGCTCCTTCTAGAATGTCAGTATTGAAGTGGGAATGGAGTAGTTCCCAGAAAGAACAGATTGGTTAGAATATATAGGGTCCCTGGAAGAATTACTGTGAGCCAGCAAACCAACCTGATGAGTGGCTACCACAGAGGGGTTAGAGCTCTCCCTTCCAGAGAGATGGCAGGAAACTCCAGAGAATTCTCCTCAGCTGAAGATGACCCTAGACTCTGGCCAACATTTCCCATGGGCTTGTGCTCACATCAGGGTTCACTCTCCTCCCTAAAGCCTTTTCCCTAGGTCCTCAGAAATCTCTCTCTCTCTCCTTTGACTCTCACAGAATCAGACTCTCTCCCCTCACAGCCCTAATGATAATCCTTCTCTAACTTGATTTCTCAGGTTCAGCCCCAGCCTTCAGATCCAGTCAAGTTGAGGCTCCAGCTGACACACCAGGTAATATATCACCAGTGACACAGGCTATGGGGTTCCCAGGCCAGATGGAAGCTCCAGAGTGTGGCTACTCAATGTGTGACCAGCAACGTGGGTACACCCAAGGGCTTGTTAGAAACGCAACTCTCGGGCACCACCCCAGAATACTGAACACGAATCTGCATTTTAACAAGATCTGTAGGTGAATCGTATGCCTGTTAAAGTCTGAGAAGCGGCATGCTAAAGGAAGGTGGTTTGGAGAACAAAAGCCACAACCAGACTGAACTCCTGAAAGATGGTAACCAGAGCTAGGAGAACTAGTCCTTCCTCCGGGGTCTCTAGGATTCCTCAGGTATTGACTGCCATCACTGGAATGTGTCCCGTGATGAGGATGAATTTACTGTCTCCACTCCAAGAATGGAGAAACAAAGACCAGATGAAACAGTATATCTGTGACTGAAGCAAAATTAAAAGTTAGTTGAAATTAAAACTCATAAGACTGTTTAGATACCTATTACCCATAAGTATTACTGAGGCAGTGGTTTTCCAATTTTCGAAAAAGCTAAGGAATGCTTTCTTCAAACAAAATATTATGCAACACCCCCAAATCACAATGCACGTAAAAGTGGAGCTGTTCTGATGAGTGTTGGGGTGGAGAGCTGAGATGCCTGTTCCTTATTCTCCCAGTCCCAAATCTCAGTGTCCTAAATTACCACCTTGAACTCTGAAGCTCTGGAGTTCTAAGGAATCTCCAAACTCTGGCCACTCAGTCAAACCCTGCTTTAAAAACCCCTATGTCACCTCTCATGGAGGGGATGCCCCAAGGAGATGGAATAGGAGGAGGGAATGTGTGGGGGAGCCAGGGGCTCAGAAATCCAACATTGCAGCCTTTTCTGATGGGAAAGTGTAACCAAGAAAAAGGGGGCATGAAATGGAAATGAGGTTAGACTTTGGAGTTTCCCACCAGCTTCCTCCTTAGAGCTGGCAGAACAGACCCTGGTCTCCCCTAGCCTGAACCCTCCTTCCTTGGCATCCTGGGCACAGGAGGAGGAATAAAAAAGTTTTGGGGATACCACTGTCATCCCTGTCCCTCCTCCCTCCCCCAGCACCTCTCCTCAGTGCCCAAGGTCTGCTTCTTTTATTTCTCCACTATCTCTCCAGAGTTTCCTCTTTGGAGACTGTGCCACTGCCTGAGTTCATGCTGTCATCAATTTTTTGTTTTATGAAACAGGTTCTTTTTTTAATTGAAAAGTCACATATTCACATGGTATAAATTAAAAATAATCTCCTTCTAAATCCCAGTCTCCAGACCTCTATACAGAAACCCCTGAAGAGACCTCCATTGTTAAGATATGTGTATGTCTAAATCCTTTCAGAGCACTTTAACGCGTTTACAAGCCATATATTCTTCCTTTGATTACACATATGGGAGCCATCTATAACATTTTTCTGAACCTGCTTTTTTAACTTAACAGTAGATCCTAGCAATATTAGCGTACGTAGATTAAGACTGACTCCCATTGATTCCATTCTACAGATGTACCTTAATTTATTTAACAAGTCCTTATTAACAGACATTCCCATTCCTTGTAACTTCTTCCCTGAAATATTGTTAATAGTTTCCTAACTGGCCATTCCCGCTCCAGAACTCTTCCTTTCTATCCCTTCTGCTCCCCCTTTGAAAAGCTTAATTCTGACTGCTCTAAAACCATCAATGGCTCCTCATGGCTTTGTCTGTTACTCAAAAGGCAAGATAATCTAGTGGTCATGTGTATGAGTCCTGAGGTCAGATAATCCTGTGTTTTTATCCTAGCTCTCCTCCTTTTTAGTGATCTTGGGCAATTCAGTCTCTAAGCCTTAATTCCTTACTTTGCAAAATGAAGGCACCAACCTCTCAGTTGCTGTGAGGACTGCGTGGGGCAGCACCCACAGTATGCACTCAATAGGTGATGACTATGATTATTGCTCAGGATTGGGCCAGGACACCTTTTGTCTACTTTTTTCCTACACAAAGGGCATAGGGGGCAGTATTGAGTAGCAGTTAAGAACACCAGGGACCAGATTACCTGCATTCAGATCCTGGCCCTCCCACTTACTTGGGCAAATATTTAACATTTATGTGCTCCAGTTTCCTCATCTGTGAAACATAAATAAGAATAGTTATCGTCTAGGCTTCATGGGGTTTTATGCAGGTTAAATGAATTTATTCATGAAAAACATTTAGAACAGTGACTGACACATAGTGGGCACTTAATAAATGTGAGCCATTATTATTCTATACTTAGATCGAATGGGTTGCTTGATACGTCCCGAAGGCAGTAGACATCCACCCAGGTGTTCGTAGCAGGTACCCATTCTGATTGTCCTATGCCCAAACCATTGTGGTTGTTAAATATTTTAAGTATCATCCTTTCCCAAAAGAGAGGGTGCCTCAGGTTTCATGCCTGCCTTTAATCATGCTGTTCTTTCCACCAAGAATACACTGTCATTCAACAAAGTCCTGCCCCAATGTCAAGGCCTACCTTAATTCTGCCACTTCACAAGTTCTTCTCTGCTTCCTAACCAGAGACCATCTCCTCTCACTTCTGCACTTTCCTCATACTTTTCCTATGACACAGTTGGCCTTACATTAGTTGATTTATGCATAGATCTGACCCCCAGGTAGACAGTGTACTCCTTCAAGACCGGGTCTAACTCACCTTTGTGTTTCCCCAGAGTACCTGTCATGGCAGTTAGGATGGTTTATTCAACGGGGCCAGTCCTGCTCACTGAGAGCTCCTAAGTCCATCACATATCACACTCGATGAATGCTTATCAAATGAATGAATAAGTGAATGCTTGAAAGGAAGAAGGAAGGGGTAATGGAATGGAGTCCTGTGAGGGAAAACAGGAAAACACCTTCTCCTCCAGTTCTCTAGGCCTCATCTGGGGTTAGGAGTCAGAGCAGCTTGGATCCTTGCACAAAGCAAGAGAGAGAAGGGGGCTGGTACATACTTTACCAACCCTGCAGAATGTGTTCCAGAGCCCACTGCTGACCACACAGTATGCTCCATGCTCTCCCAAGGGTATGAGAAGGTGGACACTTTCCCTAAGACCGCCAGGCACGTCTCCGACAGCAGCTCTGACAGCAATGGGACAACTGAGGAGGATGAGGAGAGGACAGAGATGCACCAGCCCGTCAATGGAAGAGACCAGGTGTGTGATTTGGTCACTCAGGAGGACGCTGGACATGACTCGGACTCTGAGGGGCAAACAGAGTATTATCTCGTCACTCCAGATGACACGACACCAGCGCTTGCGATTGAAGGGGAAACTGTGTATACACAGGTGTTCCTTGACTTTCAGGTGAGCTCTTTTGATCAGTACATCTTCCCTCCCCCTCCCCATTCTAGGACCATCAAGTAACCTGAAAGACTAATCTCTCCAAACTGGGGGACAGGACCAGCGGTGCAAGGGCAGAGAATTGTGATTCTATCCATGTTTACCAACCTTGGGGTCCCTTGATATAAAGGAACTTCGCTCCCATTCTTGAGCCATAAATAAGGGAGGTGCTGGGAAACCAGAGGCACTGTTTCCACTGCACTAAGGCAGTTCCCACCCTCTATGTGTAATCAGAACCTGGTGGGGTGCGAGTTGAGGGCGAATCTCTGGAAAGCTCTCTCTCGTCTGTGATTATGGATATCCTGGTGCTGGTCTGTTACAGGGACAGACCCCAGTTCCTCAGAAGAAAGAGAAGTCAGCCACAATCTACTGCTCTATACAGAAACCTCAGAAGGTGAGAACAATTTTCTCTGTATCCTAAGGCCCATAAAGTGAGGAAATATTGCCCAGACCATTTTAACTGAAAGCAGAGGAGCTCAAGTTCCATCACTGTGTCCCCCCCTGACACACTCCATGGTGCACAGAGATGCTGAAACAAATATTCCTGATTTACATCTGTGTGGCCAAAAGCTGAACATTTCTAATTAATTTAATGATATCTTATATTGATTAATCTTAACACTACCAGAATAACAGTCTGTAAACCCAAACACTGTATGGTCCACGTATGTTTCTAAATCTATCTCTAATTCATCAAAATGGCAACTTCCCAAAACAATTGGAAATTAGCCAACAGTCTAATGCCAAGATTTTTTGGAATATGTGCTATTAACTACAGCACATTGGTTTCATTAGAGTGTTAAAACATCCCTTAAGCTTAGAATTTCCCATTAATAATAAGTTTATATAAAGTTTTACAGTTTACAAAACATTAGCAAACATATTCTCATCTGATCCTTAAAACAACTCTACAAGTGTGCTGTAGCCAGAGAAGCTGAGATTCAGGAAATTAAATTTGCCTCAGTTCACACAGATAGTGGTTGGAATTTCAATATTAAAAACCACAAGGAGTTTTTAAATAACCCTGAAACGTCTTCAACAATTAACCTTGATCTGAATCTGGCTGTCCACTCCACTTTCACTTTCCTGGAAATACTGGGTCCATTCATACTTGCTTTCAAGTCTCCCCCAGAAGACTTGTGCGAACAAGATTTTTTTTTTAACTCTCAAAGTTTTTCAATTATGCTACTTCTCTGTGATTGATGAATCAATCAGTAGATATGTATTGAATACCTTTTGTTTGCCCAGAACTGGGCTGAGGGCTACGGGGATTCAAATATGTTTAAGGCGCCACTTTTGACTTTGAAGACTTGTTATCTATCTTTGATGTAGGAGAGTTGGATTGGTTTAGTCACCTGAAAGATGAGAGAAAATATGATGAGAGAAAACTGCACTGTGTGCAGTTCCCAAGGGGTTTTCGGACATTGGAAATGGTAGACAGCTATGCATGGAGGTAGCCAGGAAAGGCTTCATGAAAAAAATAATTTGGATGAGGTCTTAAAAGATGGATAGAATTTGCTCAGTAAACGCTTGTGCAAATACACAGTTTGGTTCAACCATCTCTGCCTCATGTCCTGATTTCTAGAGCATGGCCTAATGCCTAGCCAGCTAGGAACTTTATCTTTGTCCTCAAGGCCAAATCTGTACTGTTCACTACGTTCACTGAAGTTGCTTGGGCCTGGCCCTTTGCGTTTGGGTCAATACTGGTCAATCTTAAAGTCATGGACAGCAGTCCCTGCTCTGAGTTTCAGAATGGTCATGTGACACCCCCCCCCACCTTGTCTGGTCAGTCCTGCATGACTCCCACACCACTCCAGGAACTCAAGACCCCTAAAACCACCTTCACCCACAATATAAGTGGAAATCAGTGCATTTCCTCAGCCAAACTCTAGAAAGAATTTATTCCTTGCCCTCAGAATTTTCAGGACCAGGAATTCTGGTTCTGGGTCTCCTAAGGTCATTATTTCCCACTTGATCAGGAAATTCTCAAACCTACTTTAGTTATTTTCTGACACTTGTCTCTGCATGATATCTCAAAGAAGGTTTGTGCTATTTCCAAGCTATTGATGATACTTAACCTCCTTTCTGCATCAGCTCAAGTCTCATCTTCTCTTTAGAGCTTTTCCTGAACACTGTCAGACAAGGGAGCCTCAGAACCCTTGGAATATGAAGGTCTAATGGTTTGGACTATTACTTTGGAACTTAGCCTCTATCACCTGAATTATCTTTATATAAATGTCTGCATTGTTTCTCTCGCTAGGGTAGAGACTGGGATCATTAGACTGTAGCTTCCTGGGAACAAGGCCTTTTATTGTCATTTTGGAACACCCTCAATTTGCTGCACTAAACTGTCTCATATCTCCCTTCCAAAGAGCCTAGCGCATGGCCCTCACCATTAGGAGATTCTCCGTAAATGCTTGTCATCAGCTTGGATAATTGCTTTATTAACCATATTATTGTGTGTCTTTTGGCTCACAGGTGGTACCAGCACCGCAACAGAATGCTCTTGAGTCTCCTGAAATATCTACCTATGAAAATGTTCCCTGAAATGCAGCTGCCTCCCTGCATGAGGTTGGAGTGCTGGACCTAACAGGGCCTGGGGCTCCCGCAGGCAGAAGCACTTCAGAATTTCCTTCAGGGTTCCAGCGATGTCTGGATTTGTGGCTCCCCCTTCCTCTCACCCCCATGACTTCCCAAACCCATTAGCAGATCAGACAACTTCTGGGCTCCATTTGTCTCCTTGCATGCTCATACTGTTTCTGCCTCTCAGCTCAGATGCACACCTCAGAACTCTGCCAAGGCTTGTCATGTTGTTGAAGGGGACCTGGACCTTCACATGTTCCTCTAAAGAGCTGCTAAGATAAATCCAACAGATATTCTCACTTACAGACACAAAGATCTAGGTGAAATCATGACCACAGTAGTATTTTTTTAAATAAAAGGCTACAGATAACCTAAGTGTCCATCTAGTAGGAATCTGGTTCAGCACGTGAAAGTATACCCACGCGATGGCAAAACCTGCCACTTCTGTAAAGAAAGGAAAGGAAAGACTAACATGTGCTAATATAGAATGAGCTCTAAGCTACATTGTTAATGGAAAGAACAAAGTCTTGGACAGTGTGTATCATATGCTACCGGTTGGATAAAAAAAATAACTGTGTGTTTATATAGGTAAAGAAAAGTTCTGAAAGGAAATACAAAGATCTTATCAGTGGCTGCCTCTGTGGAGGGAACTAGACTGGCTTGGGGATTTTTTTAATGCATACATTTTGTACTGCCAGATATTTTTTAAACCATTTGTGTGTACTGCTCTTTTGATATATTTTTTAAGTGCTTAGAATGCCTCTTCTGAATAAGCCTCCCGTATTTACCCAAGAGAATTTCCCTCCTTATTGTCAGGTCTGGATGCATAACAGGCATAATATCTCTCTTCTCCCCCAAACTGTGGCCTCAGCCCTGTCCCCCTGCCTGTAAGTTACACGGCCCTTGATTTACGTTCATGATACCCTCGTGTCCACTTGCGTTACATGTGCTTTGCAGCCCGTTTATGTTTTTGAATACTGTGCTTCTGCTGTCATGCGCCCCTGCACATGGTCCATGGGGTCAGTATGACTTCTGCGGCCTGAAGTGAGTACTCCCAGGGAGCCAGGCAGTGCTTCCTACACAGCAGGAGCTTAATTACTGCTTTGCTCATTGGCTGGTCATTGCATGGATAATCATCTTTGTAAGGCTTTATCACAGAAGCTCAACAAAGACATGTAAGATGATAATGATATACGTGATTACACTCCAGAATAGAGCATCCCAAAAGGTCTTGGGCCCATAGGATCTATTCTGCTCCTTAAACAAATCTGGCCGGTTCAAGAGCTATGCAACTCAGGACATGTGAAAGGCCAGCAGCAGGCAACAGTCCACATCTCTGGTATTCATCTGACCTGCTGTGACCCCTATCATTTCCCACTCCCTCTTCTCACCAAACTCCTTGACAGAGCAGCTCAGCTCCGAATAGGTGCCTCGGCTCCTCCCCCCACCCTTCCTTTTGCATATATTTTCCAAGTTTTACCCTTGACACTTTCTCTAGGATGTGGTCTGTCCACACTTGCCTCCAGGAAGAAGCTAGCCTGGCCGACCACACACCTGCAGAGGAGAGGGATCAGGTGGGGCATGAACAAGTAGCTTATCCCCCAAGACTAAGTGGCCCTGGGATCTGGGGACCCTAGAATCTGTGATTCCAGTGTGAACACAGGCGGGGAGACACTGACAGCTTACCAGGAAGCCAGACTCCCCTCCAGCGGGAGTTGAACAGACGTGTTTATTGATGGCCCACGTGTGCCCTTTGGCTGCTATAGAGAAGAAAAGTACAGAATAGGGAGGAGACCCAGACATTTCATTCAGGAAAGAAATTTAGACTGCCTCTAAATAACAACACAGTTCTATATTAAATTCATACCTTATATACAGAGTGGGGCAATTGAAGAACAGGCTCCATGCAGTGTCACCTGTTGGGGGTCCCTGAGTAGGCCCTCTTCCAGTTTACTCTTTCCTGGGCTTGGCCAGAGTCTCAGCCTGCTCTCCACAGCCTTGTGGAAGGGTCTGGCCTGAAGACTCAGGGGGGCCCAGCAAGGTGCCTGGTTCCCAGTTGCTCAGCTGTCTGAGCCCTCCCTCCAGCATGTGCCGTGGGGAACATCAGGACTCAGAACTTAAATGCAATATAGTTTGTAACTGTGAAGAGACCGGAATAGATGTCTAATAATGTGTTTTTGTAAGTCAAACCTCGTTCTGTAGACAGAGCTGGTCCCACTGCCAGGTTATCAGGATGGCATGGGCTCTGCGTGATTTTTCCACTCAGAGATGGGCTTGCTTTGCACCATCTACCCTCGCTCCTGCCTACACCCTTTTGTGACCAAAGCCCAGGCATGGCCCCCTTGGAGAACCTGCCAGCTGGCTCACAGCTAGTTATTCCACCCTCACAGAGGGGGCTGTTTCTTTTCCTCTGTATCCCCGTTATCTTTCCTTCCTCTTTGGAAGATGGGCCTGGGCAAGGGAAGGGTCTAAAAACGTGGTCATCCCTGATTAGGGAGGAAGGAAGACAAGTCATAGATTAGAAAACCAGCGGAAGGGAATCTTAATGCTAATAATAACACCACCATACATTTACATCGCCCTTGAAAGATTACCAGTACTTGGATTGCTGAGTCTGTTTTTGGAAACTACCCAATATCTCTACTCATTCTTGTCCAGTCTGTGGGTTGAGATAGTATTTAACAGCGTTGCTCCTATAATGGCTGTTAGCAATCATTTTTTCAAAACAAAATATAGACCATGCACGAACTCTCATATCCTCTCCAGACTAGGAACTGCTCTGCAGAGAGTCATGTGGTGTCATCCATTGCAACAGAAGCTGGACTGTAAGGAAGATGAGAACAGCTGCGGCAACTAGGAATATACACAGAAGTTCTCCAGCTCCCTGCGGCTCAGTCGAGCCGGGTTCTCAGCTTTGGGTGCTCTCTTTCCCACCTGCAGAAGAAAAGGAGAACTTCAGACCCTCCCACCAAGAGATCCTTATAACAACCCTGTGGGCCATGAATTATTATCCCGATTCATAATTCATAAGAAAAGGAAGCTCACATGGGTACGGCAAAAAATTCAGGGTCAACTACTAGTAAGAAGTAAAGGAGGGGCTTGTATCCAGTTCTTCTGGCTCCATTTCTAGTGCTTTTTAACCACACCACCCCTCTTCGTGACCCACCTAGATTGCCTTGGCCCACATGGTGTCCTTTACAGCCCTGGCCTGTCCAGCTGGCTTTACTGTAGGGCCGCAGCTCAAGTGCCAGAAATTCCAGCAGGCCCCCCTCTACCTTCTCCCTTGTGACCAGGGGCAACATCTTTATCAGGCCACAGGTGGAAGCTCAGGTGTTAAATGAGGCTGATGGGTGGGGTGCTCTCCATGCTTTAAATTCTCTGGGTATAAATGGGAAGTATAATTATACTACCTCATAGTATTCTGTGAGGATTAAATAAGATAGTTCACATGAAGACACTGGCAGGCATATATATATATATATATATATATATATATATATACGCAATAAACCTCCAATAAACATTGAGTCCCTACTTTCCATTCCCTAAATGGCCTGATGGGAATCATTTCGGCCACCGGGCTCGTTGGTCTCTTTCGTGCAGTGTCCATCCCAGCAGCAGCTGAAGATCACCTATATCCTGGAATGATTCTCAATTACTTACTAATGGGAAAATCATTTAAATTCATTTATCCTCCCTTCTCTGCTCCCCATTCCCCAACACACACATACCCGTAGAAAGGAGAGATGTCCGGTGTGTGGCACACAGCTGGGAAACTAGCCTGGGGATAGCCCTAATTTAAAACTCTATCTCCCCAACAGGGGTCAAACTCCAAAATATGATATGATCTTGGGTTAGACCATCACTCTCTTTGAGCTTCAGTTTCTTCATCTCTAAAATGAAGATTTGGATTAGAAGATCCCTAAAGTCCCTACAACCCTGAGACTCTGTGGATGACTTTTCACACGAGTATGAGTTCAAGGCTATGCTATGAGCACTAAACCCATTCAGAGGAGCTCCTTACCTCTTCATAGATAGTTTTATTGACGGAAGTGTTGCGGTTCGTCTTCTTGGATCCAGACTGGAAATTCAGAGGGTAAAGAGTGCTTAACTTCAAGTTAAGAAATGTACCACTCCTAACTGATGTGAGAGGTCCCAAAGGAGACTCAGGGCCCAGAAAGTCCCTGAAGTGTCCCCAGCCAGAAGTGAATAGAATTTCCTACCCCGGGAGTAAACAATGGTGTTTATGGTTTCCAAAGAAGGCACAGTACATACTTGCCTATGATATGACATTTCTGAACCGAAAGAGTTTAGTATCCCACACCCACAGACCCCTAAAATCCACACATACACACATTCCCAGCACACACACACACCCCCTTCAGACAAACCTAATACAAATACTGCCTCAAACTGTGTATCGTTTCAACACACAGCATACATACACACCTTCGTGTAAACAATTCTGGCACATACATAAGTACCAATCCTAGCACATACCCTGAACATGGTGAAACACTGGAGACAGTGCAGGAACTCAGAAGCACTTTCAGTAGTCTACAGAGCCTTCACAACCTAATACAAAAGCATGAGATCATGGTGCCCGTGACCATCTATATGTCCATAAACTCTAGTGTATACTTTAAATATAAATACCTCTCATGGTAGAATCCAAGTTGATTTGATGACTTATTAGAAGGAGGGTGAGTGAAAAGTCTAAAAATCTTCCCAAACCTCTCCCCCATTTGACACAAACACAGGATCCTGACACACATGAACTCAACACTTCCACAGTTTGGCAGATCCCAAACTTCCCATACTACCATGGTAAGGTTTTGGCTTCATACTGTGACTCCAGCCTTGGAATTAACATTCTTCCCACCCACCCCCCACCCCCCAAGGTGGAAATATGACCATGGGCACTAGGATGTCCCACTTTGTGGTCCCAGGCACATGTAACAGCTGTGAGCTCAGCTTGGAGAAGGATTCAAGGAGACCGTGATGGGTTGCCTCGTTCTGGAGACCACCACCAGCAGGTGACTGGCCAGAACCTTTGTCTGATTCTCTGAAAGTCAACACTGTTTCTCTCTAGGTCCAGTCTACTCCTCCAGTTCCAGGTTATATGCCCCTGCCTTGGAAATGACTCCATTATCTCCCACCATAGCCTCAGTTTGTCTAATGAGGACTCTGTGGTCCTTCTGCACAAAGCACCTCCTTTCTGTCTTTGACGGTCCTCTGCCTCCCACAGAAACTCCTATAGAATCCACTCTTCTCCTAATCTCAGAGCTGTTCTTTTTCTCCAGACAGAACCAGAAAGGCATTTCTAGTTGACCCATTAACATTTAAACACAGTCATTTAACACAAGCTACTCAGATACACACAGTGGAAGACAACTCACTCAAAAGTACACACACACACACCCTCTGCAAACACATGCCTGCATATGCACAGGCAAAATACGTATCTGCATAAAGAGCACCCTGCGGAGGAGACTTACCTTCCAGGAAGACTGTACTAATGAATACGATGTATGTGCGTATTGTGATGTGGAAGCAGAAGACTACAGAAAAAAAGAAATAAAACCATTTCAGAAGCAGAGATCCAACACAACCCTGGGGAGGCAAGCATCTATCTCTTCCATTCCTCCCCTTCAACCTTGCCCAGACAGCAGGTTTAAGTGTTAGTGAAAAGAATCCTGGACTAGTTGGGAGGTCAGACAACCTGAAAGGTAGTCCTGCTCTGTTATTACAGCTAGCTGTGGGCTTCCCTGGTGGCGCAGTGGTTGAGAGTCTGCCTGCCAATGCAGGGGACACGGGTTCGTTCCCCGGTCCGGGAAGATCCCACATGCCGCGGAGCGGCTGTGCCCGTGAGCCATGGCCGCTGAGCCTGTGTGTCCGGAACCTGTGCTCCGCAACGGGAGAGGCCACAAGAGTGAGAGGCCCGCGTATGGCAAGACAAACAAACAAAAAAAAAAGACAGCTGCTACTTTTTGAGTGCTTATTCTGTATATGCATTCTCCCCTAACCCTTATAACACTCCTACAAAATAGGAATAATCATAATTTGCCCCATTCTACAGATGAGACTCCAAAAGGGTAAATAGCCCGACTCTCCAAGGTTCTTTCCTCAACACGTCAGTGCCTCCCTTTGACATCATGCCTTCCCCCTCTGGACCTGAGCCAGGTGTCCTCCAAGGCAGGTAACCATCCTCTTTTTAAGATGCTCCAGAGGAGAAATCTCATTCTCACCATCATCTCAGTCTAAGAGGATTTCTTCCTTGCATTTATTTAAATTCCTCTTGTTGGAATTCAATGTGACTAAAGCCAGAAAACTGCCAGATATCAATGGCCCTTACATCTCTCTTTGACTTTGGCCCATTATCAGTGAATCACGTTATCTTAAGGGGAGTGGAAGTAGGCAACACCCAGCTTGGGAATTCCAGAGTGGCTCTGAGGGGTCGGGCACCTTCCTTCCTCCTTTCCTCCCTCTCTTCCATTTCTCTCCTCTCTTCCTCTCCCCTCCATTGCCTTCCCTTCTCCTCTTCCCTCTTTTCTTGATCTCCCTCTGAAGCTTATCACCATTCCCCAAGAGTTTTCTTTGCCCTGCAGCCTAGCCACCAAGCTGAAGAGGTTGCTGCTTCAAGTCTTAATTCTTTAAAAAATAAATAGGTAAAATAATGTCATTTGTATCAGAAATTATCATTACTGACCACCAGGGGGCAGTGTTTCCTTTGCGAGAGATGCCTCCGCATCTGGGTTATCAGTACAGTCATTTTAGCAGTCAATATTACAGTACAGGCCCCTTCTCCAGTTTACGGGTGAATTTCCACAATCCCAGAATGTTAGAGATGAAGTAGGTAGAGGTGGAGTGAAGACTCGGAAACACTTTGGCTCAACTTTGCCGCAACACAGCTATGTGGCCTTGAGCACGTTAGTTAACCTCTGAGTTTGTTTCCTCACCCACGAAATGGGGTTTTTTTTAATTTATTTATTTTTGGCTTTGTTGGGTCTTTGTTGCTGCGCACGGCCTTTCTCTAGTTGTGGCGAGCGGGGGCTACTCTTTGTTGCGGTGCGCAGGCTTCTCATTGCAGTGGCTTCTCTTGTTGTGGAGCATGGGTTCTAGGCACACTGGCTTCAGTAGTTGTGGCATGCAGGCTCAGTAGTAGTGGCTCATGGGCTCTAGAGCGCAGGCTCAGTAGTTGTGGCGCACGGGCTTAGTTGCTCCGCGGCATGTGGGATCTTCCTGGACCAGGGCTCGAATCCGTGTCCCCTGCATTGGCAGGCGGACTCGTAACCACTACGCCACCAGGGAAGTCCCCGAAATGGGGTTTTTATTAGACCTACTTCATGAGGTTGTTTTGTGACATTCAATAAGAAAATAGACATGTTAAGTGCTTAATAAATGCTATTGTTAAGTCATAATTAGATAAAAGAGAACAACACAGATGCATTCTCTCCTGAAAACAGGTATAATCAAGGGCAGGAATAACAAGTGCAAGGCCCCCAAGTATTGGAAGCAACAGGGAGGGAAAACAGAAGTTGAGTCCCCTGACAAGTTTCCTCCTCCCACTGACTTTATCTGGACCACACTTGCTACCAGGCATGGAAGAGAAAAGAATGTCTGCATCAGACTTTCCAGCTCTATTCCGCTGTCGAGACATTCCAGAATCACACTCATCTTTACAAACAACTTAATGCAGCTGAGGCCAAGCTGTCTTCCGGACTCCAGGAGCACCAAGGTCTTACTCTGCCATTCAAGGTTGTGAGTGCCTAGGGGGCATTAGGAAACCCCATGGACAGGTACAGAATGGATTCGAGAAACCAGAGTGGTACCTGGGACTGGATCATGGAGTAGATGCTTATCCCTTCTCCAGGGGAATTCTGCTCCTGCACAAGAGATAGTAAAAGGACATATGGTAACGTGAGCAGACAGCTGTGTCCGTCTGAATTTGGATCGAGTGGGGGAGAAACAGCATAAGAAGAGGCGCTCCCGGGAACCTGGGAGGGAGGTGTTCTTTGAGCATCTCAGGATAGGGAGAGACAGTAGGAGCGACTCACCGTGCAGCAGTTAGTGTCAGAAGTGAGGAACCTCCCAAGTGTGAAAGAATTGCATCGAGTGACCCTGCCCAAAGGGTCTCCTGTCACTTGCTTTACTTGAGTAACTTAGAAACTTGCCTTTGCTGACTTTCTGACTAAATTTGCAACATAACTACTGATAATGGGCAGAGCTTTGGGTAGGGCTCTAATCTGAGTCGTACCTATAAGGACACAAATTCAGGCACTCTAAATGTTCTAAAGCCCCCTCTCTAGATCCAGCTTTGGTGGCCAGCTTGCCTTTGGCCTCAAGCCAGCCTCTGAGCAGTGCTGGTGGTGCTGGGTGGAGCCCTGGAGCGAGGCCAAAGGCAGGGAGCACATGACCTTTCGGGTTCCCTCTTCAGTCCTGTCCCACGGGAGACTGGAGTTGGAGGCATTTCATGCTGCTCGACCCCGAACACAGACTGCCAGGCGGGGCTCTAGGGGAGAGCCCATGGAGACCATTAGAGTCCATTAGACAAGGAAGAAGCTGAACTCCCCAGAAGCAGGAAGACGCTAAGAGGAGCAGAGAAACATGAACCGTCCGTGGAGGCTGGAGTCGCTGGCATCTGGCAAGAAACAGGAGTTTGTGCTTTTCTCTTCTGCCCAGACCTGAGTGAAGTGTCTCCAGAAAGGTCAGAGCTGGGGCCCAAAGCGAGAGCACGTGAAGCTTGAGATTTAGGCCTTCAAGCAGAACCTTGGGGACAGTAGGGACAGGCCATAGAGAGATGCGGCCACGGAGGGAGGAAGCCCTGAGCCAGATGCAGAGTAACAGACCTGAATCCCCAAGAGGTCTCTTTAACTCTGAGTAGTTATTTTCCTTTGTCTTCTCCTCCATTTTACTTAATCTGAAGTCACCTTCATTTTGTTGGGGAAGAAAGGTTATTTTTACTGAGCAATTGGGCATCCGTGGCTGTAGAAAGATGCACTTGCTCTCAGGAATTTGTACCAGCATCCAGTAATGATGGGAGAAACAAAGTCTCCTTTTGTTTTTCATGTCCCAAAATATTCCATGGGTGGGGCAAGGAAACAGGCCAGGGAAGCCACACTGATTCCTAATTCCCACTGAGCCCAGACCTTTGGGAAGCTGCTTCTCTGTTCTATGAGGTCTCACAGGGCCTCACACCTGTGACAAGCAAGAGTCCCACTGCTGTGAATTCCTGCCTCGCCCCCGCAGGTGAAGCACCAGGAATAGGGGTGGGAAGAGGGCCCTTCCTCCCCACGCCCATCACCCTTCCCACCTGGCATCTCAGCTGGGCACTGCCTTTCCCCGAGGCCTGTCACACATCCTGCCCTGCTCAGGGGCAGAACAGCAGGAGGGTCCCTGCAGCCCCCCTGCAGTTTCCTCCTCTTCGACACCCCTGGATGACAGGCAGAGCTGGCCACTACCTGCAGAGACTGACTGGCCAGAGAGGTTCGCAGAGGAACTAACCTTTGTGCTAACCTGGTTACTCTCTCTAGCACCTCAGCCAGACCCGGGCCTCTTCCTCCCAAAGCATTGTGAGCACAGACCACTGAGGCATCTGTGAAACCGCTGTGCTTTGGCTGCTCAGGCTGGCCTCCTTCTCAGCCTGGGCAACGATCAAGGGACCCGCAAAAGTAAACTCGGACTTGCAGGGACACGAGAATTTGTGGTCAGACGCAAAATACAAGAAGGTTGGACTCTTCATGGGGCTGAGCCTGGCTGGTAAGACAGGACAGAAATGAGGACACCAGGGGGCCATCCCTTCCCAACAGGTGCGATGCTGCACCTAGATGCCCCTTCTGCCTCCTTCATTTTTTCTGCACCCAGGCCCCCTCGTTTTCCTCTTTTCCTCCACGGCCAGAGCTAGGAGGCTGTCGGAGAAAAGACAGATGGGGAGGACTGAGGACAATTGTCTGGTCCTCTTGGACCCCCTGCTCTGGATGGTCATTCTCCCAAGAGCATCTCCCAGACTAGTTGAGAGAAACCGCAGCCCCTATGGTGCCGTACTTGATTTCTCCTGGTTTGCACGTTGTTGACATCATCGTAGATCGTCAGAAATTCCTCTGGTCTGGTCTCTGTGAGAGGAAAGCAAAGAAGCAAAGAAAAGAGCTGCAGAGACCTCCAGAGGGCGTCCTGTCCAGGCTTCTGCTTCTGGAAATCCTCCCTCCATCCCAGATGACCAAGACCTTGAGAAAAGTTCTAGAAAGGAGGCAGATTAGTGCTCTTCCTTGGATACCGGAAATGCACAGTGGCAGCAACCTGCCCTGACATACCTATTCCGTCAGGCCAGGCAGAGTGCAGGTAAATCTGCACATTGGGGATCAGACTGTAAACATCCAGCAGCCACCCCAGAAGGCGTGGCCTGGGAGAGAGGGCCCAGCAGCCACTGCTTCCCCTCCCCCAAGCACACACACACATACCTCAATGCCCCCAAGGAAAAGCAGGTACTGTGCTCCCAGGCACATGCCACTGGGGATGACAAATCAGGCAACACACCTCCTAGGAACCCCCCACTTACGTGACTGCTTCCTCTTCCACCTCCGCACATAGTAGCAGGTGAGGGCACCCAGGAACAATGCCGTTAGGAGAATCATGATGCTCACCAAAGTGGACAGAAAGATGAAATCTGAGGGATATGGAAGGCACCAGGCCTGAGTGCTAAGCCCTCTCTGTTCTCCCTTCCCACCTGTCTGCTGCAGGGACTGCCTCAAAACCCACACTCCTCTCTCAAATGGCTGGTCTCCTCGCACCCTGTGAATTCACCATCAAAGTCATCTCTCTTCTCAATTGGGTGACCTCCCCTGAGTGATGCTAAGAGTCTGGGTATTAGTATCTCAGAGGCCAGGCTCGATTCTAAATCTATAACCTCTGTGCCCTGGGGCAACTTCCTTAATTAAACTCTCTGAGCCTCTGTTTTGTCACTTACAGAAAGGAGATAATGTTATCTACACATGGGGGTTAATTACGCAGTCTAATATATGTAAAACATCTGGCACAGCAAATGTTAATCCATTCACTCTTTTGTTTTGAACTCAACAAACATTTGTTGCACACCTACTATGTGCCAGGCAAGTCTTCCATTTCACCTTCTGCTATTCTTGCTTTCACTGCTCTTCATTCAAACGTTAACATTTGTGTCACACGTGTAGCCTCTTATATAACCCAGCCAACATGGGGAGAAGGGAAATGAATGAAAGTTCCAGATGCCAGCTGACTAGGCTCTTTACAAACATTATCTCATTTAACCTTAACAACAATCCTGTGAGGTACTTATTATTATCATCCCCATTTTACCCAAAAGAAAAATTGAGGCTCAGAGAGGTAATGCATCAGCCTCTGTTCACAGAGCTAGTGAATGATGAAGCCATGGCTGGCATGAACCAAACTCCAGTGTCCTTGTCACTCCACATTACTTCAGCTTGCTTGTTTCTTTTTTGCCCATGAATGCTTAGTGTGTTGCCCCATTTGATTATAAGTTCGTTAAGTATGGGAACTGTGGGTTGTTTTTTCCCATCATGCCCATGCTGATGGCACAGTCATTCTTTGTTTACCTAATCAATAGTGGTGTACACTTAACTCGGGGTAACTCTTAGGATGTGCATAAGCAAAAACAACCCAAGAACTCTTCTAGCTACCCCCAAGATCATCCTGATGACCCTATGACTCAGAGTACTGTATACAGCATAGTTACCTCTTGGGGAGCTATATGGTTTGGGGGAGTTATCACTCAGGAGGAGAAAGTAGATCTCCATCAGTCTCTCAGAGAAAGGAAGTGATGATCAGAATCATGGCAGGGCTGCGACTCACCAAACAAGTAAGCATTCCCTACATGAAGGAGAAATGCACATCTCCCAGAAGGAGATTCTTTATTGGGATAAAATTCTTCCCAGACAAAGACAGCCCTGACTTTATGGAAACTGTGTGCCTAGAGGCCAGGACCTCCCTGGGGAAGGACTGCAAAGCCCTGGGGGAGGCAGCCAAGGGATCTCAGAGCCAAGCCTCCTTTGCACATGAGCCTGGCTGTGGGGTCCCACACCTTCAGCCCCTGTTACAGCGCAAAGAGCTCCACTTACTCGAGTAGGCATTCAGACAGCCCTGTGTGAGTTGGAGGGTGTGGTTTGCCCAGCTGACAGGGTTGCTGACATTGCAGGTGTATGTGTGCAAACCACTGACATCAATCTGCTCCTCCAGTTTGGTGAGGTTCCTGGGTGTCTGAATCAGCTCAGTCCCTTTATACCAAGCATAGCTCACATCACTGCCTCTGGAGACTGAGCAGGACAGAGTCACTTGGCACATCCCCCTGTCCAGGACCTTCCACCTCTCCACCAGCTGGGGCTTCTCAACACGATCTGGAAGCAGAGATGTTGATCAGAAAGGTGCTGGAAATACAAGCCCTGCAGGAGTCAGAGGTGCAGTATGAGCTGTCCTGAGGACTCACCAAATACAGAAACCTGGAACTGATGTCTCCAAACCTTCCCAGTGTCTTCAGTGACCTCCAGGAGGTAGAGGCCACTGTCCTGCTGCTGAGCTGCCATGATGAGAAGAGTTAAGTTTTCTCTTATAAAGCTCAGTCTATTGTTGAAATGACTTGAAGTCCAATTCAAACTCTTCCCTACATCGCTCTGGCTGGAAACATTCTTCCAAGAGTATATGAAATAACAGCTTGAATTTGAGTATGGCTTCATCTTCCATATAACAGAGTATGTCCTTATCTGTATGCTGGGGGACCGTAACCAGACAGACTCTCCCGAGATTCCAACCACATGATCAGCAGAACCTAGGGATTATAGGAAAGAGAACCCAGGCTGGAGGTGGAAAGAAAATTTCAAGCCTGAGCATTGTGGGTTGTTGGATGTGACCTCCCTTAAACCAAGAGGATGGAAATGCATATGAGGAGCCCAAAGTCTAAGAGAACCTGAAAGTGTATCTCCCTTATCTGCCTCCCCTCCCTCCATGCTCTGTGCCTGAAGGGCCCACACACCAGTAATAATAGCTAAAATCTCCTGAGTTCTTATTATGGGACAGATAGATTTTAAACACTTTACATATTTTTACTATTTCACTTTACAATGACCCTAAAAGAGTCTTATCCCCATTTTACAGGTTAGGAAACTGAGTTAGAAAGAACTTAAAAGTAATTGGCCCAAGTTACACGTGAGAAAGATGAGCTTAAAATCCAGTCAATTTGGCTTTAGAGGACGAATTCTTAACCACGATGTTATAAATATCATATATGATGTCACTCCTTCCCCGCAGTGCTGAGGCAACCAACAGTGGCCATCAGTGACTGCTGGAAAGTCTTAATGGCCAGACCTAATAAGACTAACCCTCCAAGCTGAACTAATGGCTCCCTCCTCCATCCTCCGTCCTCATAGAACTAGATTCATAATCCTTTCTTGTAGCACTTTGCACATAAGATTGTGGTCTTTATTCATGAGTGTTTGCCAATTTTTTAGTTACTAGGAAGTATCCACAGGATTGCTCCATAGAAAACAAATAGAGAAAAATAAAACTACATTACCAAGGCATATCCTAGCACATCCCTCTCTAAGGACCATTATGGGGGCTAATGACCGTGAGAATGTGACATAGAGCTGCTTGTCATTGCCTACCCTAGAGTACTCCAGTGCAATCAATGAAAACAAGTGGAAATCCCTGTAGCCATTTTTGGCAAGGAAGCTATGTGGCATGGCCCCGTGGATGCTGGAAATGTAAAGGTCTGTCTGGGCAGGTTGAAAAGGGTCAGGGAGAATTTGGAGGAGAGAATAGAAGAAGGAGATAGTTATACAAACAGATCTGTTAAAATGGAGGACATTGAGAAGAGAGCGATGGAGAGAGATCTTTAGATGTCCATGTGCATTATAAATACACTCACTCCTAACCATACCTTCATGTCAGCATTTTCTCAGGAGACTAAGTAAATAACTAAAGGACTCGTAATTACTATCTGGTTAATATAATATGTTCCTCTGATTTGACACTCCTAAGAGTAAAACACATGAGGTTCTTACTCATAGTCCCATGATTTGGACTGGCTCTGCTTATTACCAAGCCAAAAGCAGAGACTGTGATATACATCTCTGTGACTTTGTCTCTTGAGGTCCTAGCACTGCCTAAAGATGTTGAGAACAAAGGTGAACAGAAAAATAATTACTAAACCTACAAAAAGGACATGAACTGTCATCACCAATTATTGAGTCCTTACTGAGTCCCCACTGTAATGAGGGCCCTGAAAAGGCAGGGCCTCTTCATGTGTAAGATATGGTTCCTGACTCCAGAGAATTTGTGATCTGGAAATAGAACATGCTTTCATGCCACAGCATACATTTAAGGTTGAGATACATAATCATCTAAAGAATTCTAATTCGGATCATGGAAGACCAGATTAAGACATGCTAACCAATGCTCCCACTGAGAATAACTAGAAAAAATGGGCAAAGTAGAAAAGTATGTTGTTAATGGCATCAGAGAGCTAATAAAGCAGCATAAAGTTATAGGGCCAAGATCTGGAAGAAGGAAACTCAGAGAGGTGAAACCAGAATTTTTGACTGCTGCTCCTTGGAGGCATCTTCTGAGTCCATAAAAAGCATCTGAAATGCTGAGAAGCTAAGCAGAGCTTACAATAAGCTCAAGGAACTAAGAGAACATGGAGTTCAGGAACCTCTTGAGAGGAAGTGGGTATACCTAAAATCCAGCAGATTTGGGGTTTGTACCATAAAGGTCTACACACTAAGAGTAAGGGTGAACAAGAAATAGGCCAAGGACTTCCCTGGTGGCACAGTGGTTAAGAATCTGCCTGCCAATGCAGGGGACACAGGTTCAAGCCTCGTCCTGGAAGATCCCACATGCTGCAGAGCAACTAAGCCTGTGCACCACAGCTACTGAGCCTGCGCTCTAGAGCCCACGTGCCACAACTACTGAGTCTATGTGCCACAACTACTAAAGCCTGCTCACCCTAGAGCCCATGCTCCACAACAAGAGAAGCCATCGCAATGAGAAGCCCGCACACCGCAACAAAGAGTAGCCCCTGCTCACCGCAACTAGAGAAAGCCCACGCACAGCAACAAAGACCCAACACAGCCAAAAATTAATTAATTAATTAATTTAAAAATAAAAAAAGAATCTGCCTGCCGATGCAGGGGACACCGGTTCGATCCCTGGTCCATGAAGATCCCACATGTCATGGAGCAACTAAGCCTATGTGCCATAACTACTGAGCCTGCACTCTAGAGCCCGCAAGCCACAACTAGTGAGCCTGTGTGCCACAACTACTGAAGCCTGCACACCTAGAGCCCATGCTCTACAACGAGAGAAGCCACCGCAATGAGAAGCCCATGCACCCCAATGAAGAGTAGCCCCCAGCTCTCCTTAATTAGAGAAAGCCCATGTACTACAACAAAGACCCAACGCAGCCAAAAAGTTAATAAAAAAGAAAAGAAAAGAAATAGGCCAGCTCTCACAGAGATTGAAGCCCAGTTTTGAATAATTTCAACCCTGAATTGGATTAACATTATCTAATATCTCTAGTATTTCTAATCTGACTAGAGGCAAATACAAATTATTCCTGGAGGAAAATAACAAAAACCAGCGCATTAAACTATTTCTAAAATTTTTCATACAACAGTGTCCAAAATGAAATAAAAAAATAAACAGGCATAAGAAGAGGAAACATGTCCAAAAACCAAAAGAAAAAATAGAAATAAATCCAAGGGACATCTAGATAATAGTGTTATCAGCCATAAACTTTAAAGTAATTTTGTTTAACATGTTCAAGGAAATAAAATATGTTTGAGAATTACAGCAGAGAACTAGTGTGATAGAAAGCAAAATGGCTATGCTCCCTGAAATGTGACTTTGCAGCTCCTTCCATCATCAAGAGATAGAGTTCACTTTCCCATCTCTTGTAACTGGGCTGGCTTTCTGAACAGAATGCAGTAAAAATGATGTTGTGCCAGTTCTAAGCCTAGATCTGAAGAGGCCTTGCACATGCCTCTTGGAATGTGCCTCTACATGTTCTCTTGGCATGTTGTCTAGCTGACATATAAACAAGACTCAGATAGCCTCCTGGAGGATGAGAGATCACATGCAGCAAGCTGAGGCCTTCTTAGATCAGCCGTCCCCAGTCAATCTGGCAGCTGACCCTATATGCAAAAATGGTGCAAGCTGAAATGAAAATAATGACCCAGCTAAGCCCCGCCCAAATTGCCAACTAGCAGAATCATTGACTAAATAAGTGGTTGTTGTTTTAAACTACTAAGTTTGGAGGTGCTTCATTATGCAGCAATAGTTACCTGAAAAAATGAATTTTTTGAGAACCAAATGAAAATTGTAGGAATAAAATATAAAATAACTGAAAAATGAACTCAACTGAGACCTTTTCTGACCACAACAATATGAAACTAGAAATCAACCACAGAAAGAAAAACGGGAAAAGAACAAACATATGGAGACTAAACAACATGCTCTTAAAAAACCACTGGATCAAAAGTGAAATCAAAGAAGAAATCAGAAAATACCTGTAGACAAACAAAAATGAAAGCACAACCTTACAAAATCTATGAGATGCAACAGAAGCAGTTCTAAGAGAGAAGTTCATAGCAATACAGGCCTGTATCAAAAAACAAGAAAAATCTTAAACAAACAACCTAAACTACCACCTAAAAGAATTATAGAAGAACAAACAAAACCCGAAGTCAATATAAGGAAGAAAATAATGAAAATCAGAGAGGAAATAAATAAAATCGAGATTAAAAAAAAAACAATAGAAAAGATCAATAAGTCCAAGAGCTAATTTTTTGGAAAGGTAAACAAAATCAACAAACCTCTAGCCAAGGTCACCAAGAAGAAAAGAGAGAGGACCCAAATAAACAAAATAAGAAAAGAAAGAGGGAAATTTTAACCATAGATACCACAAAAATACAAAAAGATTATGAGAATACTAATAGTTATATGCAAACAAACTGGACAACCTGGAAGAAATGAACAAGTTTGTAGAAACATACAGCCTGCCAAAACTGAGTCAAGAAGAAACAGATCATTTAAATAGACTGATCACTAGAAGTGAAATAGAATCTGTAATTTAAAAATGAAACAAAACAAAACTCTCTGCAAACAAAAATCCAGGACTGAACAGCTTCACTGAGGAATTCTACCAAACATACCAAGAAGAACTTATACCTATCCTTCTCAAACTATTCAAAACAAATTTAAGAGGAGGGAATACTCCCAAATTCATGGCTTCTATGAAGCCATCATCATCCTGACACTGAAACCAGACAAAGACACCACAAAAAAAGAAAATTACAGGCGAATATCTTTAATGAACATAGATGCAAAAATCCTTAACAAAATATTAACAAACTGAGTCCAACATTACATAAAAGGGATCATACACCATGGTCAAGCTGATTTCATTCCAGGGTCACAAGGATGGTTCAACATACATAGATCAATCAATGTGATACAACACCACATTCATAAAAGAAAGACAAACCACATGATTATCTCAACAGACACAGGAAAAGCATTTGACAAAATTCAACATCCATTCATGATTTTTAAAAAAGCTCTTACGAAAGTGGGTATAGAGGGAACATATCTCAACATAATTAAAGCCATTTATGACAAACCCACAACAAATATAATACTCAATGGTGAAAAGCTGAAATCCTTCCTGTTAAAATCTGGAACAGGGCAAGGATGCCCACTCTCACCACTTCTATTCAACATAGCATTGGAAATCCTAGACACAGCAATCAGGCAAGAAAAAGAAATAAAAGTTATCCAAATTGGAAGGGACAAGGTAAAATTGTCATTATATGCAGATGACATAATACTATATAGAGAAAGCCCTAAAGATTCCATACAAAAACAACTAGAACTGATAGATGAATTCAGCAAGGTAGCAGGATACAGGATTAATATGCAGAAATCAGTTACATTTCTTTACATTAATAATGAAATATCAGAAAGGGAATGTAACAAAACCATACCTTTTAAAATCACACCAAAAGAAAAATAAAATACTTAGGATTAAACCTGACCAAAGAGGTGAAAGACTTATATGCTGAGAACTATAATACATTAATAAAGGAAATTAAAGATGATTCAAAGAAATGGAAAGATATCCCATACTCTTGGATTGGAGGAATTAATATTGTTAAAATGGCAATACTACTCAAAACAACCTACAGATTTAATGCAATCTGTATCAAAATACCTATGATATTTTTCACAGGACTAGAACAAATAATCCTAAATTTTGTATGGAATCATAAAAGACTCAGAATTGCCAAAGCAATACAAAGGAAAAAGAACAAAGCAGGAAGCATAACCCTCCCACACTTCAGATAATACTACAAAGCTACAATAGTCAAAATAGTGTGATATTGGCACAAAAACAGACATACGGATCAATTGAACAGAACAGAGCCGAGAAATAAACCCACACAACTACAGTCAATTAATCATCAACAAAGGAAGCAAGAATATAAAATGGGAAAAAGACAGTCTCTTCAGCAAGTGGTGCTGGGAAAGTTGGACAACTACATGTAAATCAATGAAGTTAGAGCACACCCTCACACCATGCACATTGAAGTAGTCTCTGCCCAGATGGGGAGTAGTGGGTTGGAGAAGGAAAGTCAGGCTCCGCCCTTTACTTGAGCCTCCTCTGCCACATGGATTGACTCTTCCTTTAACAAATGATTTCTCTGTAACAGGCAATGATGTTTGACAGCATTTTGACCACAGTAGAACTTCTTTCAAAATTGGAGTCAATCCTTTCAAGCCCTGCTGCTGCTTCATCAACTAAGTTTATGTAATATTCTGAATCCTTTGTTGTCATTTTAACAATTGATTAAGTTCACCATCTTATATGGGTGCAGTTTGTGGCACCCCAAAACAATTGCAATAGTGACATCAAAGATCACTGATCACAGATCATCATAACAAATATAATAATAATGAAAAAGTTTGAAATATTGAGAGAATTACCAAAATGTGACAAAGAGACACAAAGTGAGCAAATGCTGTTGGAAAAATGGAGCTAATAGACTTGTGTGACACAGGGTTGCCACAACCCTTCAATTTGTCAAAACTCAGTATCTGCAAAGTGCAATAAAGTGAGGCTCAATAAAACAAGGTATGCCTGTCTATAAAGAATTCCTAAAAATCAGTAAGAAATAAACTGACAACCCAAAAAAAAAAAAAAAAAAGACAGAAGACTAGGACAGGCACTTGGCAAATAAATGATACCCAGTTAACCAACAAGCAGCAAAAAGGTCCCCAACATTGTTGGATATCAGAAAACAATGAGACTCAACTATATCCCCACCAAAATGGCTAACATTTAAAAGACTGAAAATTCCAAGTATTGGCAGGGATGAGGCACAACTGAGACTCTGATTCATTGCTAATGGGAGTGTAAGTTGGTACAGCCACTTTGGAAAACTGACAATATCTTTTAAAACTAAAGTTACATATGCCCTATAACCCAGGAGAATTTGTACATACTCAAGAAAATATATACAAGAACGTTCATATTGGCTTTATTCATAATAATTCAAAATGGGAAACAACCCAAATATCAGTCATCATTAGATGAATAAATAAATCATGTTATATTCATATAATGGACTGTTACCTAGCAATGAAAAAGAATAAACTGGGACTTCCCTGATGGCGCAGTGGTTAAGAATCCGCCTGCCAATGCAGGGGACATGGGTTTGATCCGTGGTCTGGGAAGATCCCACATGACGCAGAGTAACTAAGCCCCTGTGCCACAACTATCGAGTCTGCGCTCTAGAGCCCACATGCCACAACTACTGAAGCCCACACACCTAGAGTCGGTGCTCCGCAACAAGAGAAGCCACCACAATGAGAAGCCCATGCACCGCAATGAAGAGCAGCCCCCGCTCGCCCAACTAGAGAAAGCCCGCACGCAGCAACGAAGATCCAACGCAGCCAAAAATAAATTAATTTTTTTAAAAAAAAGAAGAATAGACTACTTCTACAAGCAAAAATGTGGATGGATCTTATCGACTTGGTTATTAACAAAGGAGCCAGACACCAAAATGTATACAGTGAATGATTCTACTTATACAAAATTCAAAATCCAAAAAAAACAAATCTATGGTAAAAGGTTAGAATATTGGTTAACTCTGAGGAAATTATCAAGTAGGAGGGGACACAAAGAACACTATTGGGGTGCTAGAAATGTTTTACATCTCGAGATGGGTGGTGGTTACATGTACATACATATATAAAAGTTCATCAAGCTATTCACTTAAACTTTTTGTACATTACTGTAAGTTATATCTTGATAAAAATAAAAAATGTAAAAAAGGAGTAATTACCACCTCTCAGAGAGCTGTTCTGATCATTAAACTAAGTAAAATGTACTTTGATAAGAGCAAAGTAAGATGTTGCCACTGTGGAAACATTACCACAGCAAGAGTGGAAAAACAGGAGATTTCTGCACTCATCTTTTGGCGAAATATTAGAAAATTCTTCCTGATACTTACTCAAATGACAACCAGAAATCAGTGGGTCAGAAATTCTCACAGGTAAAATAGACTAGAAAATAGGTTGGGCAAATTTACAGATTGACAAAGATGTTCTAAACCCAGGTTCCAGGTACATCTATAAGAATCAGTGAGCCCCTTTGAGGCAATGGGAAGACTATTCACTCCTATATTCAACAATTATTTATTGAATACTCTCTGTGTGTCAGGTATTGCTCTAGGGAGGATATCTTAATCTCAACACTTGACATTTGGAGCCTGTTAATTCCCTGTTGCAGAGGAAGCGGGAGCCGTCCTGTGCATTGTAAAGATGTGTAACATCATCCCTGGCCTCTACCCGCTAGATGCCTGCACCCCTGCCCCATTCATGACAAACAAAAAAGTTTTTAGACATTTCCAAATGTCCCCTGGGGGGCAAAATTGTCCCCACTTGAGAACCACTGCTCAAGGGCATTGGACTAGAGGGGTGAGCAAGAGATACAAGGTCCCTGCTCCCATGAAGCTTACACTCCAGCTGGGGTACGCACCATAAATAAGTGAAAAATGAGACAAGATCCTTTCAGAGAAGCATAAGTGCCATGAAGGTAGTTTTAAAAGGTGATTTAACAGAGTGACTGGTAGATTCATGGCCAGAGAAGACCTCTCTGAGGAGGTGACATCTGAGCTAAGAAATGATCGATATGAAGGATCCAGCCAGGCGAAGAGCTACAGAAAAAACATTCTGGGTAGGGGGAACTGCAGCTTCACAGCTCCTCTGGGGACAGGGAATCAAGCAGAAGGTGCAGCCCTTAGGCAGAATATTAGAGATAGAAGAACTAAGCAAGATGGTCTTAGTGGTTGGCAGCATTTGCAAAGAAATACATGCATATGGTAAGTCTTAATTTCCTAGAAACAGGACATCACCTTCACAGACTATAGAAATGGGAGATGATAAAACAACCAAATTACATTCAAGAGATTAACCCAGGCAAGTAGAGTTGGGGAGAGTTGCAAATAGAATGGTACACAGAAAGATAGAAATGCCCCCCAAACGTAACAAGCAAGTGCTAAAGGAAGATATGGAACTCCCAAGACTGGGTAACTGGCAATAGCAGTGTCAGTCATATGAAGGGTCAAGGGTAAGGCTCAGTAGAGAGGGAGCCACACCAATGGATACATATTTCATTGACCAGGCACTGGGCTAAGTAATGGGCATCTAAAACTCCACCCCACCTCAGGCAGCAAAAGGGCTGAGACTACAGATGGATCTGGAGTATCCCACAGGAGCCAACTCCAAGAGCGACACGAAATGCCAAGTTTAAGGGCTCCAGGATGGGTGACAGAAATGCTTGTCACAAAACCAAAATCTATAGCGCTGGGCTGGATTTTAAATAAGGAATGAAAGCCAAATCATAAGAAGAGAACAGGACCAAAACAGAAGCATATAAGTGTAATATGGGAGCAGTGAACAGCCCAGGTTACTGGTGCATGCACGGGTGCATCTTACTGGCCCAAAGGCAGGGAAGAAGTTCAGCCAATACACCAAACAAAGCTTTCCAGGTTGCTCAGAGTTGGCATCTGTCATGATTGCTGTTGCTCATATCATATCTGTAAGTAGATATTTGTAATATCACTCCTATTTTGAGAAGGGGACTATTAAGGGCACTGGGCAAAGACGTAAAGGAAAAGTCACAATCTCTGTTTTACTGTGCTTACAGTCTAGAGGAAGATAAACCTAAAACAGCCAACTAAGACTTGATGTGAAATGTGCCATGGGGGTATGCCCAAGGTGTGACACAAGCTAAGGAAAGCATGCTCTACTCTTCCCTGGGGCATTAGGAGTGACTTCCCAGAGGAGGTGAGCTAGGTGCTGCCTGGGGCACCCAGGCCTGCCAGGAGGATTGAGAAAGGAGTATGGAAGAGGGCATCACAGACAGAACAGCAGCATTGTTACAGACACCCATACTTCTGGCTTATGGGTCTGCTAAGGATGGTCATAAAGCTCTCTCCAGCAGGTCTGGAGAGTGGAGTGATAGAAAATGAGTTTAATTTTTAGGGGGTTGTGATGGTTTTATTTTATTTTTAACTTTTATAAAATTGAGAGGTAGCACAAATATTAAAGGGTGCCTAAAATATAAATGCATAGTACAATGAATAATTATAAAGTAAACCCCTGAATAACCACCATCAGATCAAAACACAGAGCCTTCATTCTGGTTCTCCTTCATCATGACAAAACTGAATATAGGACTTCCCTGGTGGCGCAGTGGTTAAGAATCCGCCTGCCAATGCAGAGGACACAGGTTCGAGCCCTGGCCCGGAAGATCCCACATGCCGCAGAGCAACTAAGCCCGTGCGCCACAACTATTGAGTCTGCGTGCCTCAACTACTGAAGCCCACGCGCCTAGAGCCCATGCTCCGCAACAAGAGAAGCCACCACAATGAGAAGCCCGCGCACCGCAATGAAGAGTAGCCACCACTCACCGCAACTAGAGAAAGACGGCGAGCAGCAATGAAGACCCAACACAGCCATTTAATTAATTAATTAATTAATTAATTAAAAACTGAATATAGAGTATACAAGGAATGATTAAGTTATGAA